>NC_141274.1:19475000-20075000 GCF_054856545.1 Hippocampus guttulatus
AGCACGTTTTGTGTGTTTGAATGTATCTTCATAGGAATGAGTTGTGTGGTCAAATTAATGCTCATATGGGCTTCAGGAGGTCATCCTGAACAAAATACATGTTGAAGTGTGTGCATAAGTCCTTTGGTTTAGGCGTGACACTCAATTTGAGCTTTTATTGCTTTAAATGCATTTTCAGCCCGAGTTGAGCACGTTTTGTGAGTTTGAATGTATCTTCATAGGAATGAGTTGTGTGGTCAAATTAATGCTCATTTAGGCTTCAGGTGGTCATCGTGAACAAAATACATGTTGAAGTGTGTGCATAAGTCCTTTGGTTTAGGCGTGACACTCAATTTGAGTTTTTATTGCTTTAAATACATTTTCAGCCCGAGCTGAGCACGTTTTGTGAGTTTGAATGTATCTTCATAGGAATGAGTTGTGTGGTCAAATTAATGCTCATATGGGCTTCAGGAGGTCATCCTGAACAAAATACATGTTGAAGTGTGTGCATAAGTCCTTTGGTTTAGGTGTGACACTCAATTTGAGTTTCTATTGCTTTAAATGCATTTTCAGCCCGAGCTGAGCACGTTTTTTGAGTTTGAATGTATCTTCATAGGAATGAGTTGTGTAATCAAATTATTGCTCATTTAGGCTTCAGGAGGTCATCTTGAACAAAATCCATGTTGAAGTGTGTGCATAAGTCCTTTGGTTTAGGCGTGACACTCAATTTGAGTTTTTATTGCTTTAAATGCATTTTCAGCCCGAGCTGAGCGTGTTTTGTGAGTTTGAATGTATCTTCATAGGAATGAGTTGTGTGGTCAAATTAATGCTTATTTAGGCTTCAGGAGGTCATCCTGAATAAAATACATGTTGAAGTGTGTGCATAAGTCCTTTGGTTTAGGCGTGACACTCAATTTGAGTTTTTATTGCTTTAAATGCATTTTCAGCCCGAGCTGAGCACGTTTTGTGAGTTTGAATGTATCTTCATAGGAATGAGTTGTGTAGTCAAATTAATGCTCATATGGGGTTCAGAAGGTCATCCTGAACAAAATACATGTTGAAATGTGTGCATAAGTCCTTTGGTTTAGGTGTGACACTCAATTTGAGTTTTTATTGCTTTAAATGCATTTTCAGCCCGAGCTGAGCACGTTTTGTGAGTTTGAATGTATCTTCATAGGAATGAGTTGTGTGGTCAAATTAATGCTCATTTAGGCTTCAGGTGGTCATCCTGAACTAAATACATGTTGAAGTGTGTGCATAAGTCCTTTGGTTTAGGCGTGACACTCAATTGGAGTTTTTATTGCTTTAAATTAAATGCATTTTCAGCCCGAGCTGAGCGCACTTTCTGACTTTGAATGTATCTTCATAGGAATGAGTTGTGTGGTCAAATTATTGCTGATTTAGGCTTCAGGAGGTCATCCTGAACAAAATACATGTTGAAGTGTGTGCATAAGTCCTTTGGTTTAGGCGTGACACTCAATTTGAGTTTTTATTGCTTTAAATGCATTTTCAGCCCGAGCTGAGCGCGCTTTCTGACTTTGAATGTATCTTCATAGGAATGAGTTGTGTGGTCAAATTAATGCTCATTTAGGCGTTAGGTGGTCATCCTGAACAAAATACATGTTGAAGTGTGTGCATAAGTCCTTTGGTTTAGGCGTGACACTCAATTTGAGTTTTTATTGCTTTAAATGCATTTTCAGCCCGAGCTGAGCACGTTTTGTGAGTTTGAATGTATCTTCATAGGAATGAGTTGTGTAGTCAAATTAATGCTCATATGGGCTTCAGGAGGTCATCCTGAACAAAATACATGTTGAAGTGTGTGCATAAGTCCTTTGGTTTAGGCGTGACACTCAATTTGAGTTTTTATTGCTTTAAATGCATTTTCAGCCCAAGTTGAGCACGTTTTGTGAGTTTGAATGTATCTTCATAGGAATGAGTTTTGTAGACAAATTAATGCTCATATGGGCTTCAGGATGTCATCCTGAACTAAATACATGTTGAAGTGTGTGCATAAGTCCTTTGGTTTAGGTGTGACACTAAATTTGAGTTTTTATTGCTTTAAATGCATTTTCAGCCCGAGCTGAGCGCGTTTTGTGAGTTTGAATGTATCTTCATAGGAATGAGTTGTGTGGTCAAATTAATGCTTATTTAGGCTTCAGGAGGTCACCCTGAACAAAATACATGTTGAAGTGTGTGCAAAAGTCCTTTGGTTTAGGCGTGACACTCAATTTGAGTTTTTATTGCTTTAAATGCATTTTCAGCCCGAGCTGAGCGCGTTTTGTGAGTTTGAATGTATCTTCATAGGAATGAGTTGTGTGGTCAAATTAATGCTCATTTAGGCGTCAGGTGGTCATCCTGAACAAAATACATGTTGAAGTGTGTGCATAAGTCCTTTGGTTTAGGCGTGACACTCAATTTGAGTTTTTATTGCTTTAAATGCATTTTCAGGCCGAGCTGAGCACGTTTTGTGTGTTTGAATGTATCTTCATAAGAATGAGTTGTGTGGTCAAATTAATGATCATATGGGCTTCAGGAGGTCATCCTGAACAAAATACATGTTGAAGTGTGTCCATAAGTCCTTTGGTTTAGGCGTGACACTCAATTTGAGTTTTTATTGCTTTAAATGCATTTTCAGCCCGAGCTGAGCGCGTTTTGTGAGTTTGAATGTATCTTCATAGGAATGAGTTGTGTGGTCAAATTAATGCTCAATTAGGCGTCAGGTGGTCATCCTGAACAAAATACATGTTGAAGTGTATGCATAAGTCCTTTGGTTTAGGCGTGACACTCAATTTGAGTTTTTATTGCTTTAAATGCATTTTCAGCCCGAGCTGAGCACTTTTTTTGAGTTTGAATGTATCTTCATAGGAATGAGTTGTGTGGTCAAATTATTGCTCATTTAGGCTTCAGGAGGTCATCCTGAACAAAACACATGTTGAAGTGTGTGCATAAGTCCTTTGGTTTAGGCGTGACACTCAATTTGAGTTTTTATTGCTTTAAATGCATTTTCAGGCCGAGCTGAGCACGTTTTGTGTGTTTGAATGTATCTTCATAGGAATGAGTTGTGTGGTCAAATGAATGCTCATTTAGGCGTCAGGTGGTCATCCTGAACAAAATACATGTTTAAGTGTGTGCATAAGTCCTTTGGTTTAGGCGTGACACTCAATTTGAGTTTTTATTGCTTTAAATGCATTTTCAGGCCGAGCTGAGCACGTTTTGTGTGTTTGAATGTATCTTCATAGGAATGAGTTGTGTGGTCAAATTAATGCTCATATGGGCTTCAGGAGGTCATCCTGAACAAAATACATGTTGAAGTGTGTGCATAAGTCCTTTGGTTTAGGCGTGACACTCAATTTGAGCTTTTATTGCTTTAAATGCATTTTCAGCCCGAGTTGAGCACGTTTTGTGAGTTTGAATGTATCTTCATAGGAATGAGTTGTGTGGTCAAATTAATGCTCATTTAGGCTTCAGGTGGTCATCGTGAACAAAATACATGTTGAAGTGTGTGCATAAGTCCTTTGGTTTAGGCGTGACACTCAATTTGAGTTTTTATTGCTTTAAATGCATTTTCAGCCCGAGCTGAGCACGTTTTGTGAGTTTGAATGTATCTTCATAGGAATGAGTTGTGTGGTCAAATTAATGCTCATATGGGCTTCAGGAGGTCATCCTGAACAAAATACATGTTGAAGTGTGTGCATAAGTCCTTTGGTTTAGGTGTGACACTCAATTTGAGTTTTTATTGCTTTAAATGCATTTTCAGCCCGAGCTGAGCACGTTTTTTGAGTTTGAATGTATCTTCATAGGAATGAGTTGTGTAATCAAATTATTGCTCATTTAGGCTTCAGGAGGTCATCTTGAACAAAATCCATGTTGAAGTGTGTGCATAAGTCCTTTGGTTTAGGCGTGACACTCAATTTGAGTTTTTATTGCTTTAAATGCATTTTCAGCCCGAGCTGAGCGTGTTTTGTGAGTTTGAATGTATCTTCATAGGAATGAGTTGTGTGGTCAAATTAATGCTTATTTAGGCTTCAGGAGGTCATCCTGAATAAAATACATGTTGAAGTGTGTGCATAAGTCCTTTGGTTTAGGCGTGACACTCAATTTGAGTTTTTATTGCTTTAAATGCATTTTCAGCCCGAGCTGAGCACGTTTTGTGAGTTTGAATGTATCTTCATAGGAATGAGTTGTGTAGTCAAATTAATGCTCATATGGGGTTCAGAAGGTCATCCTGAACAAAATACATGTTGAAATGTGTGCATAAGTCCTTTGGTTTAGGTGTGACACTCAATTTGAGTTTTTATTGCTTTAAATGCATTTTCAGCCCGAGCTGAGCACGTTTTGTGAGTTTGAATGTATCTTCATAGGAATGAGTTGTGTGGTCAAATTAATGCTCATTTAGGCTTCAGGTGGTCATCCTGAACTAAATACATGTTGAAGTGTGTGCATAAGTCCTTTGGTTTAGGCGTGACACTCAATTGGAGTTTTTATTGCTTTAAATTAAATGCATTTTCAGCCCGAGCTGATCGCACTTTCTGACTTTGAATGTATCTTCATAGGAATGAGTTGTGTGGTCAAATTATTGCTGATTTAGGCTTCAGGAGGTCATCCTGAACAAAATACATGTTGAAGTGTGTGCATAAGTCCTTTGGTTTAGGCGTGACACTCAATTTGAGTTTTTATTGCTTTAAATGCATTTTCAGCCCGAGCTGAGCGCGCTTTCTGACTTTGAATGTATCTTCATAGGAATGAGTTGTGTGGTCAAATTAATGCTCATTTAGGCGTCAGGTGGTCATCCTGAACAAAATACATGTTGAAGTGTGTGCATAAGTCCTTTGGTTTAGGCGTGACACTCAATTTGAGTTTTTATTGCTTTAAATGCATTTTCAGGCCGAGCTGAGCACGTTTTGTGTGTTTGAATGTATCTTCATAGGAATGAGTTGTGTGGTCAAATTAATGCTCATATGGGCTTCAGGAGGTCATCCTGAACAAAATACATGTTGAAGTGTGTGCATAAGTCCTTTGGTTTAGGCGTGACACTCAATTTGAGTTTTTATTGCTTTAAATGCATTTTCAGCCTGAGTTGAGCACGTTTTGTGAGTTTGAATGTATCTTCATAGGAATGAGTTGGGTGGTCAAATTAATGCTCATTTAGGCTTCAGGTGGTCATCCTGAACTAAATACATGTTGAAGTGTGTGCATAAGTCCTTTGGTTTAGGCGTGACACTCAATTTGAGTTTTTATTGCTTTAAATGCATTTTCATCCCGAGCTGAGCACGTTTTGTGAGTTTGAATGTATCTTCATAGGAATGAGTTGTGTGGTCAAATTAATGCTCATATGGGCTTCAGGAGGTCATCCTGAACAAAATACATGTTGAAGTGTGTGCATAAGTCCTTTGGTTTAGGTGTGACACTCAATTTGAGTTTTTATTGCTTTAAATGCATTTTCAGAGCGAGCTGAGCACGTTTTTTGAGTTTGAATGTATCTTCATAGGAATGAGTTGTGTGGTCAAATTATTGCTCATTTAGGCTTCAGGAGGTCATCCTGAACAAAATACATGTTGAAGTGTGTGCATAAGTCCTTTGGTTTAGGCGTGACACTCAATTTGAGTTTTTATTGCTTTAAATGCATTTTCAGCCCGAGCTGAGCAAGGTTTGTGAGTTTGAATGTATCTTCATAGGAATGAGTTGTGTGGTCAAATTAATGCTCATTTAGGCTTCAGGTGGTCATCCTGAACAAAATACATGTTGAAGTGTGTGCATAAGTCCTTTGGTTTAGGCGTGACACTCAATTTGAGTTTTTATTGCTTTAAATGCACTTTCAGCCCGAGCTGAGCACGTTTTGTGAGTTTGAATGTATCTTCATAGGAATGAGTTGTGTGGTCAAATTAATGCTCATATGGGCTTCAGGAGGTCATCCTGAACAAAATACATTTTGAAGTGTGTGAATAAGTCCTTTGGTTTAGGTGTGACACTCAATTTGAGTTTTATTGCTTTAAATGCATTTTCAGCCCGAGCTGAGCACGTTTTGTGAGTTTGAATGTATCTTCATAGGAATGAGTTGTGTGGTCAAATTAATGCTCATATGGGCTTCAGGAGGTCATCCTGAACAAAATACATGTTGAAGTGTGTGCATAAGTCCTTTGGTTTAGGTGTGACACTCAATTTGAGTTTTTATTGCTTTAAATGCATTTTCAGCCCGAGCTGAGCGCGTTTTGTGAGTTTGAATGTATCTTCATAGGAATGAGTTGTGTGGTAAAATTAATGCTCAATTAGGCGTCAGGTTGTCATCCTGAACAAAATACATGTTGAAGTGTGTGCATAAGTCCTTTGGTTTAGGCGTGACACTCAATTTGAGTTTTTATTGCTTTAAATGCATTTTCAGGCCGAGCTGAGCACGTTTTGTGTGTTTGAATGTATCTTCATAGGAATGAGTTGTGTGGTCAAATTGATGCTCATATGGGCTTCAGGAGGTCATCCTGAACAAAATACATGTTGAAGTGTGTGCATAAGTCCTTTGGTTTAGGCGTGACACTCAATTTGAGTTTTTATTGCTTTAAATGCATTTTCAGCCTGAGTTGAGCACGTTTTGTGAGTTTGAATGTATCTTCATAGGAATGAGTTGTGTGGTCAAATTAATGCTCATTTAGGCTTCAGGTGGTCATCCTGAACTAAATACATGTTGAAGTGTGTGCATAAGTCCTTTGGTTTAGGCGTGACACTCAATTTGAGTTTTTATTGCTTTAAATGCATTTTCATCCCGAGCTGAGCACGTTTTGTGAGTTTGAATGTATCTTCATAGGAATGAGTTGTGTGGTCAAATTAATGCTCATATGGGCTTCAGGAGGTCATCCTGAACAAAATACATGTTGAAGTGTGTGCATAAGTCCTTTGGTTTAGGTGTGACACTCAATTTGAGTTTTTATTGCTTTAAATGCATTTTCAGACCGAGCTGAGCACGTTTTTTGAGTTTGAATGTATCTTCATAGGAATGAGTTGTGTGGTCAAATTATTGCTCATTTAGGCTTAAGGAGGTCATCCTGAACAAAATACATGTTGAAGTGTGTGCATAAGTCCTTTGGTTTAGGCGTGACACTCAATTTGAGTTTTTATTGCTTTAAATGCATTTTCAGCCCGAGCTGAGCAAGTTTTGTGAGTTTGAATGTATCTTCATAGGAATGAGTTGTGTGGTCAAATTAATGCTCATTTAGGCTTCAGGTGGTCATCCTGAACAAAATACATGTTGAAGTGTGTGCATAAGTCCTTTGGTTTAGGTGTGACACTCAATTTGAGTTTTAATTGCTTTAAATGCATTTTCAGCCCGAGCTGAGCACGTTTTGTGAGTTTGAATGTATCTTCATAGGAATGAGTTGTGTAGTCAAATTAATGCTCATTTAGGCTTCAGGTGGTCATCCTGAACTAAATACATGTTGAAGTGTGTGCATAAGTCCTTTGGTTTAGGCGTGACACTCAATTTGAGTTTTTATTGCTTTAAATTAAATGCATTTTCAGCCCGAGCTGAGCGCGCTTTCTGACTTTGAATGTATCTTCATAGGAATGAGTTGTGTGGTCAAATTAATGCTCATTTAGGCGTCAGGTGGTCATCCTGAACAAAATACATGTTGAAGTGTGTGCATAAGTCCTTTGGTTTAGGCGTGACACTCAATTTGAGTTTTTATTGCTTTAAATGCATTTTCAGCCCGAGTTTAGCGCGTTTTGTGAGTTTGAATGTATTCTCATAGGAATGAGTTGTGTGGTCAAATTAATGCTCATATGGGCTTCAGGAGGTCATCCTGAACAAAATACATGTTGAAGTGTGTGCATAAGTCCTTTGGTTTAGGCGTGACACTCAATTTGAGCTTTTATTGCTTTAAATGCATTTTCAGCCCGAGTTGAGCGCGTTTTGTGAGTTTGAATGTATCTTCATAGGAATGAGTTGTGTGGTCAAATTAATGCTCATTTAGGCTTCAGGTGGTCATCGTGAACAAAATACATGTTGAAGTGTGTGCATAAGTCCTTTGGTTTAGGCGTGACACTCAATTTGAGTTTTTATTGCTTTAAATGCATTTTCAGCCCGAGCTGAGCACGTTTTGTGAGTTTGAATGTATCTTCATAGGAATGAGTTGTGTGGTCAAATTAATGCTCATATGGGCTTCAGGAGGTCATCCTGAACAAAATACATGTTGAAGTGTGTGCATAAGTCCTTTGGTTTAGGTGTGACACTCAATTTGACTTTTTATTGCTTTAAATGCATTTTCAGCCCGAGCTGAGCACTTTTTTTGAGTTTGAATGTATCTTCATAGGAATGAGTTGTGTGGTCAAATTATTGCTCATTTAGGCTTCAGGAGGTCATCCTGAACAAAACACATGTTGAAGTGTGTGCATAAGTCCTTTGGTTTAGGCGTGACACTCAATTTGAGTTTTTATTGCTTTAAATGCATTTTCAGGCCGAGCTGAGCACGTTTTGTGTGTTTGAATGTATCTTCATAGGAATGAGTTGTGTGGTCAAATGAATGCTCATTTAGGCGTCAGGTGGTCATCCTGAACAAAATACATGTTGAAGTGTGTGCATAAGTCCTTTGGTTTAGGCGTGACACTCAATTTGAGTTTTTATTGCTTTAAATGCATTTTCAGGCCGAGCTGAGCACGTTTTGTGTGTTTGAATGTATCTTCATAGGAATGAGTTGTGTGGTCAAATTAATGCTCATATGGGCTTCAGGAGGTCATCCTGAACAAAATACATGTTGAAGTGTGTGCATAAGTCCTTTGGTTTAGGCGTGACACTCAATTTGAGCTTTTATTGCTTTAAATGCATTTTCAGCCCGAGTTGAGCACGTTTTGTGAGTTTGAATGTATCTTCATAGCAATGAGTTGTGTGGTCAAATTAATGCTCATTTAGGCTTCAGGTGGTCATCGTGAACAAAATACATGTTGAAGTGTGTGCATAAGTCCTTTGGTTTAGGCGTGACACTCAATTTGAGTTTTTATTGCTTTAAATGCATTTTCAGCCCGAGCTGAGCACGTTTTGTGAGTTTGAATGTATCTTCATAGGAATGAGTTGTGTGGTCAAATTAATGCTCATATGGGCTTCAGGAGGTCATCCTGAACAAAATACATGTTGAAGTGTGTGCATAAGTCCTTTGGTTTAGGTGTGACACTCAATTTGAGTTTTTATTGCTTTAAATGCATTTTCAGCCCGAGCTGAGCACGTTTTTTGAGTTTGAATGTATCTTCATAGGAATGAGTTGTGTAATCAAATTATTGCTCATTTAGGCTTCAGGAGGTCATCTTGAACAAAATCCATGTTGAAGTGTGTGCATAAGTCCTTTGGTTTAGGCGTGACACTCAATTTGAGTTTTTATTGCTTTAAATGCATTTTCAGCCCGAGCTGAGCGTGTTTTGTGAGTTTGAATGTATCTTCATAGGAATGAGTTGTGTGGTCAAATTAATGCTTATTTAGGCTTCAGGAGGTCATCCTGAATAAAATACATGTTGAAGTGTGTGCATAAGTCCTTTGGTTTAGGCGTGACACTCAATTTGAGTTTTTATTGCTTTAAATGCATTTTCAGCCCGAGCTGAGCACGTTTTGTGAGTTTGAATGTATCTTCATAGGAATGAGTTGTGTAGTCAAATTAATGCTCATATGGGCTTCAGGAGGTCATCCTGAACAAAATACATGTTGAAGTGTGTGCATAAGTCCTTTGGTTTAGGCGTGACACTCAATTTGAGTTTTTATTGCTTTAAATGCATTTTCAGCCCGAGTTGAGCGCGTTTTGTGAGTTTGAATGTATTCTCATAGGAATGAGTTGTGTGGTCAAATTAATGCTCATATGGGCTTCAGGAGGTCATCCTGAACAAAATACATGTTGAAGTGTGTGCATAAGTCCTTTGGTTTAGGCGTGACACTCAATTTGAGCTTTTATTGCTTTAAATGCATTTTCAGCCCGAGTTGAGCGCGTTTTGTGAGTTTGAATGTATCTTCATAGGAATGAGTTGTGTGGTCAAATTAATGCTCATTTAGGCTTCAGGTGGTCATCGTGAACAAAATACATGTTGAAGTGTGTGCATAAGTCCTTTGGTTTAGGCGTGACACTCAATTTGAGTTTTTATTGCTTTAAATGCATTTTCAGCCCGAGCTGAGCACGTTTTGTGAGTTTGAATGTATCTTCATAGGAATGAGTTGTGTGGTCAAATTAATGCTCATATGGGCTTCAGGAGGTCATCCTGAACAAAATACATGTTGAAGTGTGTGCATAAGTCCTTTGGTTTAGGTGTGACACTCAATTTGAGTTTTTATTGCTTTAAATGCATTTTCAGCCCGAGCTGAGCACTTTTTTTGAGTTTGAATGTATCTTCATAGGAATGAGTTGTGTGGTCAAATTATTGCTCATTTAGGCTTCAGGAGGTCATCCTGAACAAAACACATGTTGAAGTGTGTGCATAAGTCCTTTGGTTTAGGCGTGACACTCAATTTGAGTTTTTATTGCTTTAAATGCATTTTCAGGCCGAGCTGAGCACGTTTTGTGTGTTTGAATGTATCTTCATAGGAATGAGTTGTGTGGTCAAATGAATGCTCATTTAGGCGTCAGGTGGTCATCCTGAACAAAATACATGTTGAAGTGTGTGCATAAGTCCTTTGGTTTAGGCGTGACACTCAATTTGAGTTTTTATTGCTTTAAATGCATTTTCAGGCCGAGCTGAGCACGTTTTGTGTGTTTGAATGTATCTTCATAGGAATGAGTTGTGTGGTCAAATTAATGCTCATATGGGCTTCAGGAGGTCATCCTGAACAAAATACATGTTGAAGTGTGTGCATAAGTCCTTTGGTTTAGGCGTGACACTCAATTTGAGCTTTTATTGCTTTAAATGCATTTTCAGCCCGAGTTGAGCACGTTTTGTGAGTTTGAATGTATCTTCATAGGAATGAGTTGTGTGGTCAAATTAATGCTCATTTAGGCTTCAGGTGGTCATCGTGAACAAAATACATGTTGAAGTGTGTGCATAAGTCCTTTGGTTTAGGCGTGACACTCAATTTGAGTTTTTATTGCTTTAAATGCATTTTCAGCCCGAGCTGAGCACGTTTTGTGAGTTTGAATGTATCTTCATAGGAATGAGTTGTGTGGTCAAATTAATGCTCATATGGGCTTCAGGAGGTCATCCTGAACAAAATACATGTTGAAGTGTGTGCATAAGTCCTTTGGTTTAGGTGTGACACTCAATTTGAGTTTTTATTGCTTTAAATGCATTTTCAGCCCGAGCTGAGCACGTTTTTTGAGTTTGAATGTATCTTCATAGGAATGAGTTGTGTAATCAAATTATTGCTCATTTAGGCTTCAGGAGGTCATCTTGAACAAAATCCATGTTGAAGTGTGTGCATAAGTCCTTTGGTTTAGGCGTGACACTCAATTTGAGTTTTTATTGCTTTAAATGCATTTTCAGCCCGAGCTGAGCGTGTTTTGTGAGTTTGAATGTATCTTCATAGGAATGAGTTGTGTGGTCAAATTAATGCTTATTTAGGCTTCAGGAGGTCATCCTGAATAAAATACATGTTGAAGTGTGTGCATCAGTCCTTTGGTTTCGGCGTGACACTCAATTTGAGTTTTTATTGCTTTAAATGCATTTTTAGCCCGAGCTGAGCACGTTTTGTGAGTTTGAATGTATCTTCATAGGAATGAGTTGTGTAGTCAAATTAATGCTCATATGGGGTTCAGAAGGTCATCCTGAACAAAATACATGTTGAAATGTGTGCATAAGTCCTTTGGTTTAGGTGTGACACTCAATTTGAGTTTTTATTGCTTTAAATGCATTTTCAGCCCGAGCTGAGCACGTTTTGTGAGTTTGAATGTATCTTCATAGGAATGAGTTGTGTGGTCAAATAAATGCTCATTTAGGCTTCAGGTGGTCATCCTGAACTAAATACATGTTGAAGTGTGTGCATAAGTCCTTTGGTTTAGGCGTGACACTCAATTGGAGTTTTTATTGCTTTAAATTAAATGCATTTTCAGCCCGAGCTGAGCGCACTTTCTGACTTTGAATGTATCTTCATAGGAATGAGTTGTGTGGTCAAATTAATGCTCATTTAGGCGTCAGGTGGTCATCCTGAACAAAATACATGTTGAAGTGTGTGCATAAGTCCTTTGGTTTAGGCGTGACACTCAATTTGAGTTTTTATTGCTTTAAATGCATTTTCAGCCCGAGCTGAGCACATTTTGTGAGTTTGAATGTATCTTCATAGGAATGAGTTGTGTAGTCAAATTAATGCTCATATGGGCTTCAGGAGGTCATCCTGAACAAAATACATGTTGAAGTGTGTGCATAAGTCCTTTGGATTAGGCGTGGCACTCAATTTGAGTTTTTATTGCTTTAAATGCATTTTCAGCCCGAGTTGAGCACGTTTTGTGAGTTTGAATGTATCTTCATAGGAATGAGTTGTGTAGACAAATTAATGCTCATATGGGCTTCAGGATGTCATCCTGAACTAAATACATAATGAAGTGTGTGCATAAGTCCTTTGGTTTAGGTGTGACACTGAATTTGAGTTTTTATTGCTTTAAATGCATTTTCAGCCCGAGTTGAGCACGTTTTGTGAGTTTGAATGTATCTTCATAGGAATGAGTTGTGTAGACAAATTAATGCTCATATGGGCTTCAGGATGTCATCCTGAACTAAATACATGTTGAAGTGTGTGCATAAGTCCTTTGGTTTAGGTGTGACACTAAATTTGAGTTTTTATTGCTTTAAATGCATTTTCAGCCCGAGCTGAGCGCGTTTTGTGAGTTTGAATGTATCTTCATAGGAATGAGTTGTGTGGTCAAATTAATGCTTATTTAGGCTTCAGGAGGTCACCCTGAACAAAATACATGTTGAAGTGTGTGCATAAGTCCTTTGGTTTAGGCGTGACACTCAATTTGAGTTTTTATTGCTTTAAATGCATTTTCAGCCCGAGCTGAGCGCGTTTTGTGAGTTTGAATGTATCTTCATAGGAATGAGTTGTGTGGTCAAATTAATGCTCATTTAGGCGTCAGGTGGTCATCCTGAACAAAATACATGTTGAAGTGTGTGCATAAGTCCTTTGGTTTAGGCGTGACACTCAATTTGAGTTTTTATTGCTTTAAATGCATTTTCAGGCCGAGCTGAGCACGTTTTGTGTGTTTGAATGTATCTTCATAAGAATGAGTTGTGTGGTCAAATTAATGATCATATGGGCTTCAGGAGGTCATCCTGAACAAAATACATGTTGAAGTGTGTGCATAAGTCCTTTGGTTTAGGCGTGACACTCAATTTGAGTTTTTATTGCTTTAAATTAAATGCATTTTCAGCCCGAGCTGAGCGCGCTTTCTGACTTTGAATGTATCTTCATAGGAATGAGTTGTGTGGTCAAATTAATGCTCATTTAGGCGTCAGGTGGTCATCCTGAACAAAATACATGTTGAAGTGTGTGCATAAGTCCTTTGGTTTAGGCGTGACACTCAATTTGAGCTTTTATTGCTTTAAATGCATTTTCAGCCCGAGTTGAGCGCGTTTTGTGAGTTTGAATGTATCTTCATAGGAATGAGTTGTGTGGTCAAATTAATGCTCATTTAGGCTTCAGGTGGTCATCGTGAACAAAATACATGTTGTAGTGTGTGCATAAGTCCTTTGGTTTAGGCGTGACACTCAATTTGAGTTTTTATTGCTTTAAATGCATTTTCAGCCCGAGCTGAGCACGTTTTGTGAGTTTGACTGTATCTTCATAGGAATGAGTTGTGTGGTCAAATTAATGCTCATATGGGCTTCAGGAGGTCATCCTGAACAAAATACATGTTGAAGTGTGTGCATAAGTCCTTTGGTTTAGGTGTGACACTCAATTTGAGTTTTTATTGCTTTAAATGCATTTTCAGCCCGAGCTGAGCACTTTTTTTGAGTTTGAATGTATCTTCATAGGAATGAGTTGTGTGGTCAAATTATTGCTCATTTAAGCTTCAGGAGGTCATCCTGAACAAAACACATGTTGAAGTGTGTGCATAAGTCCTTTGGTTTAGGCGTGACACTCAATTTGAGTTTTTATTGCTTTAAATGCATTTTCAGGCCGAGCTGAGCACGTTTTGTGTGTTTGAATGTATCTTCATAGGAATGAGTTGTGTGGTCAAATTAATGCTCATTTAGGCTTCAGGTGGTCATCGTGAACAAAATACATGTTGTAGTGTGTGCATAAGTCCTTTGGTTTAGGCGTGACACTCAATTTGAGTTTTTATTGCTTTAAATGCATTTTCAGCCCGAGCTGAGCACGTTTTGTGAGTTTGACTGTATCTTCATAGGAATGAGTTGTGTGGTCAAATTAATGCTCATATGGGCTTCAGGAGGTCATCCTGAACAAAATACATGTTGAAGTGTGTGCATAAGTCCTTTGGTTTAGGTGTGACACTCAATTTGAGTTTTTATTGCTTTAAATGCATTTTCAGCCCGAGCTGAGCACTTTTTTTGAGTTTGAATGTATCTTCTTAGGAATGAGTTGTGTGGTCAAATTATTGCTCATTTAAGCTTCAGGAGGTCATCCTGAACAAAACACATGTTGAAGTGTGTGCATAAGTCCTTTGGTTTAGGCGTGACACTCAATTTGAGTTTTTATTGCTTTAAATGCATTTTCAGGCCGAGCTGAGCACGTTTTGTGTGTTTGAATGTATCTTCATAGGAATGAGTTGTGTGGTCAAATTAATGCTCATATGGGCTTCAGGAGGTCATCCTGAACAAAATACATGTTGAAGTGTGTGCATAAGTCCTTTGGTTTAGGCGTGACACTCAATTTGAGCTTTTATTGCTTTAAATGCATTTTCAGCCCGAGTTGAGCACGTTTTGTGAGTTTGAATGTATCTTCATAGGAATGAGTTGTGTGGTCAAATTAATGCTCATTTAGGCTTCAGGTGGTCATCGTGAACAAAATACATGTTGAAGTGTGTGCATAAGTCCTTTGGTTTAGGCGTGACACTCAATTTGAGTTTTTATTGCTTTAAATGCATTTTCAGCCCGAGCTGAGCACGTTTTGTGAGTTTGAATGTATCTTCATAGGAATGAGTTGTGTGGTCAAATTAATGCTCATATGGGCTTCAGGAGGTCATCCTGAACAAAATACATGTTGAAGTGTGTGCATAAGTCCTTTGGTTTGGGTGTGACACTCAATTTGAGTTTTTATTGCTTTAAATGCATTTTCAGCCCGAGCTGAGCACGTTTTTTGAGTTTGAATGTATCTTCATAGGAATGAGTTGTGTAATCAAATTATTGCTCATTTAGGCTTCAGGAGGTCATCTTGAACAAAATCCATGTTGAAGTGTGTGCATAAGTCCTTTGGTTTAGGCGTGACACTCAATTTGAGTTTTTATTGCTTTAAATGCATTTTCAGCCCGAGCTGAGCGTGTTTTGTGAGTTTGAATGTATCTTCATAGGAATGAGTTGTGTAGTCAAATTAATGCTCATATGGGGTTCAGAAGGTCATCCTGAACAAAATACATGTTGAAATGTGTGCATAAGTCCTTTGGTTTAGGTGTGACACTCAATTTGAGTTTTTATTGCTTTAAATGCATTTTCAGCCCGAGCTGAGCACGTTTTGTGAGTTTGAATGTATCTTCATAGGAATGAGTTGTGTGGTCAAATTAATGCTCATTTAGGCTTCAGGTGGTCATCCTGAACTAAATACATGTTGAAGTGTGTGCATAAGTCCTTTGGTTTAGGCGTGACACTCAATTGGAGTTTTTATTGCTTTAAATTAAAATCATTTTCAGCCCGAGCTGAGCGCATTTTCTGACTTTGAATGTATCTTCATAGGAATGAGTTGTGTGGTCAAATTATTGCTGATTTAGGCTTCAGGAGGTCATCCTGAACAAAATACATGTTGAAGTGTGTGCATAAGTCCTTTGGTTTAGGCGTGACACTCAATTTGAGTTTTTATTGCTTTAAATGCATTTTCAGCCCGAGCTGAGCGCGCTTTCTGACTTTGAATGTATCTTCATAGGAATGAGTTGTGTGGTCAAATTAATGCTCATTTAGGCGTCAGGTGGTCATCCTGAACAAAATACATGTTGAAGTGTGTGCATAAGTCCTTTGGTTTAGGCGTGACACTCAATTTGAGTTTTTATTGCTTTAAATGCATTTTCAGCCCGAGCTGAGCACATTTTGTGAGTTTGAATGTATCTTCATAGGAATGAGTTGTGTAGTCAAATTAATGCTCATATGGGCTTCAGGAGGTCATCCTGAACAAAATACATGTTGAAGTGTGTGCATAAGTCCTTTGGTTTAGGCGTGGCACTCAATTTGAGTTTTTATTGCTTTAAATGCATTTTCAGCCCGAGTTGAGCACGTTTTGTGAGTTTGAATGTATCTTCATAGGAATGAGTTGTGTAGACAAATTAATGCTCATATGGGCTTCAGGATGTCATCCTGAACTAAATACATGTTGAAGTGTGTGCATAAGTCCTTTGGTTTAGGTGTGACACTGAATTTGAGTTTTTATTGCTTAAAATGCATTTTCAGCCCGAGTTGAGCACGTTTTGTGAGTTTGAATGTATCTTCATAGGAATGAGTTGTGTAGACAAATTAATGCTCATATGGGCTTCAGGATGTCATCCTGAACTAAATACATGTTGAAGTGTGTGCATAAGTCCTTTGGTTTAGGTGTGACACTAAATTTGAGTTTTTATTGCTTTAAATGCATTTTCAGCCCGAGCTGAGCTCGTTTTGTGAGTTTGAATGTATCTTCATAGGAATGAGTTGTGTGGTCAAATTAATGCTTATTTAGGCTTCAGGAGGTCACCCTGAACAAAATACATGTTGAAGTGTGTGCATAAGTCCTTTGGTTTAGGCGTGACACTCAATTTGAGTTTTTATTGCTTTAAATGCATTTTCAGCCCGAGCTGAGCACATTTTGTGAGTTTGAATGTATCTTCATAGGAATGAGTTGTGTAGTCAAATTAATGCTCATATGGGCTTCAGGAGGTCATCCTGAACAAAATACATGTTGAAGTGTGTGCATAAGTCCTTTGGTTTAGGTGTGACACTCAATTTGAGTTTTTATTGCTTAAAATGCATTTTCAGCCCGAGCTGAGCTCGTTTTGTGAGTTTGAATGTATCTTCATAGGAATGAGTTGTGTGGTCAAATGAATGCTCATTTAGGCGTCAGGTGGTCATCCTGAACAAAATACATGTTGAAGTGTGTGCATAAGTCCTTTGGTTTAAGCGTGACACTCAATTTGAGTTTTTATTGCTTTAAATGCATTTTCAGGCCGAGCTGAGCACGTTTTGTGTGTTTGAATGTATCTTCATAGGAATGAGTTGTGTGGTCAAATTAATGCTCATATGGGCTTCAGGAGGTCATCCTGAACAAAATACATGTTGAAGTGTGTGCATAAGTCCTTTGGTTTAGGCGTGACACTCAATTTGAGCTTTTATTGCTTTAAATGCATTTTCAGCCCGAGTTGAGCACGTTTTGTGAGTTTGAATGTATCTTCATAGGAATGAGTTGTGTGGTCAAATTAATGCTCATTTAGGCTTCAGGTGGTCATCGTGAACAAAATACATGTTGAAGTGTGTGCATAAGTCCTTTGGTTTAGGCGTGACACTCAATTTGAGTTTTTATTGCTTTAAATACATTTTCAGCCCGAGCTGAGCACGTTTTGTGAGTTTGAATGTATCTTCATAGGAATGAGTTGTGTGGTCAAATTAATGCTCATATGGGCTTCAGGAGGTCATCCTGAACAAAATACATGTTGAAGTGTGTGCATAAGTCCTTTGGTTTAGGTGTGACACTCAATTTGAGTTTCTATTGCTTTAAATGCATTTTCAGCCCGAGCTGAGCACGTTTTTTGAGTTTGAATGTATCTTCATAGGAATGAGTTGTGTAATCAAATTATTGCTCATTTAGGCTTCAGGAGGTCATCTTGAACAAAATCCATGTTGAAGTGTGTGCATAAGTCCTTTGGTTTAGGCGTGACACTCAATTTGAGTTTTTATTGCTTTAAATGCATTTTCAGCCCGAGCTGAGCGTGTTTTGTGAGTTTGAATGTATCTTCATAGGAATGAGTTGTGTGGTCAAATTAATGCTTATTTAGGCTTCAGGAGGTCATCCTGAATAAAATACATGTTGAAGTGTGTGCATAAGTCCTTTGGTTTAGGCGTGACACTCAATTTGAGTTTTTATTGCTTTAAATGCATTTTCAGCCCGAGCTGAGCACGTTTTGTGAGTTTGAATGTATCTTCATAGGAATGAGTTGTGTAGTCAAATTAATGCTCATATGGGGTTCAGAAGGTCATCCTGAACAAAATACATGTTGAAATGTGTGCATAAGTCCTTTGGTTTAGGTGTGACACTCAATTTGAGTTTTTATTGCTTTAAATGCATTTTCAGCCCGAGCTGAGCACGTTTTGTGAGTTTGAATGTATCTTCATAGGAATGAGTTGTGTGGTCAAATTAATGCTCATTTAGGCTTCAGGTGGTCATCCTGAACTAAATACATGTTGAAGTGTGTGCATAAGTCCTTTGGTTTAGGCGTGACACTCAATTGGAGTTTTTATTGCTTTAAATTAAATGCATTTTCAGCCCGAGCTGAGCGCACTTTCTGACTTTGAATGTATCTTCATAGGAATGAGTTGTGTGGTCAAATTATTGCTGATTTAGGCTTCAGGAGGTCATCCTGAACAAAATACATGTTGAAGTGTGTGCATAAGTCCTTTGGTTTAGGCGTGACACTCAATTTGAGTTTTTATTGCTTTAAATGCATTTTCAGCCCGAGCTGAGCGCGCTTTCTGACTTTGAATGTATCTTCATAGGAATGAGTTGTGTGGTCAAATTAATGCTCATTTAGGCGTTAGGTGGTCATCCTGAACAAAATACATGTTGAAGTGTGTGCATAAGTCCTTTGGTTTAGGCGTGACACTCAATTTGAGTTTTTATTGCTTTAAATGCATTTTCAGCCCGAGCTGAGCACGTTTTGTGAGTTTGAATGTATCTTCATAGGAATGAGTTGTGTAGTCAAATTAATGCTCATATGGGCTTCAGGAGGTCATCCTGAACAAAATACATGTTGAAGTGTGTGCATAAGTCCTTTGGTTTAGGCGTGACACTCAATTTGAGTTTTTATTGCTTTAAATGCATTTTCAGCCCAAGTTGAGCACGTTTTGTGAGTTTGAATGTATCTTCATAGGAATGAGTTTTGTAGACAAATTAATGCTCATATGGGCTTCAGGATGTCATCCTGAACTAAATACATGTTGAAGTGTGTGCATAAGTCCTTTGGTTTAGGTGTGACACTAAATTTGAGTTTTTATTGCTTTAAATGCATTTTCAGCCCGAGCTGAGCGCGTTTTGTGAGTTTGAATGTATCTTCATAGGAATGAGTTGTGTGGTCAAATTAATGCTTATTTAGGCTTCAGGAGGTCACCCTGAACAAAATACATGTTGAAGTGTGTGCAAAAGTCCTTTGGTTTAGGCGTGACACTCAATTTGAGTTTTTATTGCTTTAAATGCATTTTCAGCCCGAGCTGAGCGCGTTTTGTGAGTTTGAATGTATCTTCATAGGAATGAGTTGTGTGGTCAAATTAATGCTCATTTAGGCGTCAGGTGGTCATCCTGAACAAAATACATGTTGAAGTGTGTGCATAAGTCCTTTGGTTTAGGCGTGACACTCAATTTGAGTTTTTATTGCTTTAAATGCATTTTCAGGCCGAGCTGAGCACGTTTTGTGTGTTTGAATGTATCTTCATAAGAATGAGTTGTGTGGTCAAATTAATGATCATATGGGCTTCAGGAGGTCATCCTGAACAAAATACATGTTGAAGTGTGTCCATAAGTCCTTTGGTTTAGGCGTGACACTCAATTTGAGTTTTTATTGCTTTAAATGCATTTTCAGCCCGAGCTGAGCGCGTTTTGTGAGTTTGAATGTATCTTCATAGGAATGAGTTGTGTGGTCAAATTAATGCTCAATTAGGCGTCAGGTGGTCATCCTGAACAAAATACATGTTGAAGTGTATGCATAAGTCCTTTGGTTTAGGCGTGACACTCAATTTGAGTTTTTATTGCTTTAAATGCATTTTCAGCCCGAGCTGAGCACTTTTTTTGAGTTTGAATGTATCTTCATAGGAATGAGTTGTGTGGTCAAATTATTGCTCATTTAGGCTTCAGGAGGTCATCCTGAACAAAACACATGTTGAAGTGTGTGCATAAGTCCTTTGGTTTAGGCGTGACACTCAATTTGAGTTTTTATTGCTTTAAATGCATTTTCAGGCCGAGCTGAGCACGTTTTGTGTGTTTGAATGTATCTTCATAGGAATGAGTTGTGTGGTCAAATGAATGCTCATTTAGGCGTCAGGTGGTCATCCTGAACAAAATACATGTTTAAGTGTGTGCATAAGTCCTTTGGTTTAGGCGTGACACTCAATTTGAGTTTTTATTGCTTTAAATGCATTTTCAGGCCGAGCTGAGCACGTTTTGTGTGTTTGAATGTATCTTCATAGGAATGAGTTGTGTGGTCAAATTAATGCTCATATGGGCTTCAGGAGGTCATCCTGAACAAAATACATGTTGAAGTGTGTGCATAAGTCCTTTGGTTTAGGCGTGACACTCAATTTGAGCTTTTATTGCTTTAAATGCATTTTCAGCCCGAGTTGAGCACGTTTTGTGAGTTTGAATGTATCTTCATAGGAATGAGTTGTGTGGTCAAATTAATGCTCATTTAGGCTTCAGGTGGTCATCGTGAACAAAATACATGTTGAAGTGTGTGCATAAGTCCTTTGGTTTAGGCGTGACACTCAATTTGAGTTTTTATTGCTTTAAATGCATTTTCAGCCCGAGCTGAGCACGTTTTGTGAGTTTGAATGTATCTTCATAGGAATGAGTTGTGTGGTCAAATTAATGCTCATATGGGCTTCAGGAGGTCATCCTGAACAAAATACATGTTGAAGTGTGTGCATAAGTCCTTTGGTTTAGGTGTGACACTCAATTTGAGTTTTTATTGCTTTAAATGCATTTTCAGCCCGAGCTGAGCACGTTTTTTGAGTTTGAATGTATCTTCATAGGAATGAGTTGTGTAATCAAATTATTGCTCATTTAGGCTTCAGGAGGTCATCTTGAACAAAATCCATGTTGAAGTGTGTGCATAAGTCCTTTGGTTTAGGCGTGACACTCAATTTGAGTTTTTATTGCTTTAAATGCATTTTCAGCCCGAGCTGAGCGTGTTTTGTGAGTTTGAATGTATCTTCATAGGAATGAGTTGTGTGGTCAAATTAATGCTTATTTAGGCTTCAGGAGGTCATCCTGAATAAAATACATGTTGAAGTGTGTGCATAAGTCCTTTGGTTTAGGCGTGACACTCAATTTGAGTTTTTATTGCTTTAAATGCATTTTCAGCCCGAGCTGAGCACGTTTTGTGAGTTTGAATGTATCTTCATAGGAATGAGTTGTGTAGTCAAATTAATGCTCATATGGGGTTCAGAAGGTCATCCTGAACAAAATACATGTTGAAATGTGTGCATAAGTCCTTTGGTTTAGGTGTGACACTCAATTTGAGTTTTTATTGCTTTAAATGCATTTTCAGCCCGAGCTGAGCACGTTTTGTGAGTTTGAATGTATCTTCATAGGAATGAGTTGTGTGGTCAAATTAATGCTCATTTAGGCTTCAGGTGGTCATCCTGAACTAAATACATGTTGAAGTGTGTGCATAAGTCCTTTGGTTTAGGCGTGACACTCAATTGGAGTTTTTATTGCTTTAAATTAAATGCATTTTCAGCCCGAGCTGATCGCACTTTCTGACTTTGAATGTATCTTCATAGGAATGAGTTGTGTGGTCAAATTATTGCTGATTTAGGCTTCAGGAGGTCATCCTGAACAAAATACATGTTGAAGTGTGTGCATAAGTCCTTTGGTTTAGGCGTGACACTCAATTTGAGTTTTTATTGCTTTAAATGCATTTTCAGCCCGAGCTGAGCGCGCTTTCTGACTTTGAATGTATCTTCATAGGAATGAGTTGTGTGGTCAAATTAATGCTCATTTAGGCGTCAGGTGGTCATCCTGAACAAAATACATGTTGAAGTGTGTGCATAAGTCCTTTGGTTTAGGCGTGACACTCAATTTGAGTTTTTATTGCTTTAAATGCATTTTCAGGCCGAGCTGAGCACGTTTTGTGTGTTTGAATGTATCTTCATAGGAATGAGTTGTGTGGTCAAATTAATGCTCATATGGGCTTCAGGAGGTCATCCTGAACAAAATACATGTTGAAGTGTGTGCATAAGTCCTTTGGTTTAGGCGTGACACTCAATTTGAGTTTTTATTGCTTTAAATGCATTTTCAGCCTGAGTTGAGCACGTTTTGTGAGTTTGAATGTATCTTCATAGGAATGAGTTGGGTGGTCAAATTAATGCTCATTTAGGCTTCAGGTGGTCATCCTGAACTAAATACATGTTGAAGTGTGTGCATAAGTCCTTTGGTTTAGGCGTGACACTCAATTTGAGTTTTTATTGCTTTAAATGCATTTTCATCCCGAGCTGAGCACGTTTTGTGAGTTTGAATGTATCTTCATAGGAATGAGTTGTGTGGTCAAATTAATGCTCATATGGGCTTCAGGAGGTCATCCTGAACAAAATACATGTTGAAGTGTGTGCATAAGTCCTTTGGTTTAGGTGTGACACTCAATTTGAGTTTTTATTGCTTTAAATGCATTTTCAGAGCGAGCTGAGCACGTTTTTTGAGTTTGAATGTATCTTCATAGGAATGAGTTGTGTGGTCAAATTATTGCTCATTTAGGCTTCAGGAGGTCATCCTGAACAAAATACATGTTGAAGTGTGTGCATAAGTCCTTTGGTTTAGGCGTGACACTCAATTTGAGTTTTTATTGCTTTAAATGCATTTTCAGCCCGAGCTGAGCAAGGTTTGTGAGTTTGAATGTATCTTCATAGGAATGAGTTGTGTGGTCAAATTAATGCTCATTTAGGCTTCAGGTGGTCATCCTGAACAAAATACATGTTGAAGTGTGTGCATAAGTCCTTTGGTTTAGGCGTGACACTCAATTTGAGTTTTTATTGCTTTAAATGCACTTTCAGCCCGAGCTGAGCACGTTTTGTGAGTTTGAATGTATCTTCATAGGAATGAGTTGTGTGGTCAAATTAATGCTCATATGGGCTTCAGGAGGTCATCCTGAACAAAATACATTTTGAAGTGTGTGAATAAGTCCTTTGGTTTAGGTGTGACACTCAATTTGAGTTTTATTGCTTTAAATGCATTTTCAGCCCGAGCTGAGCACGTTTTGTGAGTTTGAATGTATCTTCATAGGAATGAGTTGTGTGGTCAAATTAATGCTCATATGGGCTTCAGGAGGTCATCCTGAACAAAATACATGTTGAAGTGTGTGCATAAGTCCTTTGGTTTAGGTGTGACACTCAATTTGAGTTTTTATTGCTTTAAATGCATTTTCAGCCCGAGCTGAGCGCGTTTTGTGAGTTTGAATGTATCTTCATAGGAATGAGTTGTGTGGTAAAATTAATGCTCAATTAGGCGTCAGGTTGTCATCCTGAACAAAATACATGTTGAAGTGTGTGCATAAGTCCTTTGGTTTAGGCGTGACACTCAATTTGAGTTTTTATTGCTTTAAATGCATTTTCAGGCCGAGCTGAGCACGTTTTGTGTGTTTGAATGTATCTTCATAGGAATGAGTTGTGTGGTCAAATTGATGCTCATATGGGCTTCAGGAGGTCATCCTGAACAAAATACATGTTGAAGTGTGTGCATAAGTCCTTTGGTTTAGGCGTGACACTCAATTTGAGTTTTTATTGCTTTAAATGCATTTTCAGCCTGAGTTGAGCACGTTTTGTGAGTTTGAATGTATCTTCATAGGAATGAGTTGTGTGGTCAAATTAATGCTCATTTAGGCTTCAGGTGGTCATCCTGAACTAAATACATGTTGAAGTGTGTGCATAAGTCCTTTGGTTTAGGCGTGACACTCAATTTGAGTTTTTATTGCTTTAAATGCATTTTCATCCCGAGCTGAGCACGTTTTGTGAGTTTGAATGTATCTTCATAGGAATGAGTTGTGTGGTCAAATTAATGCTCATATGGGCTTCAGGAGGTCATCCTGAACAAAATACATGTTGAAGTGTGTGCATAAGTCCTTTGGTTTAGGTGTGACACTCAATTTGAGTTTTTATTGCTTTAAATGCATTTTCAGACCGAGCTGAGCACGTTTTTTGAGTTTGAATGTATCTTCATAGGAATGAGTTATATGGTCAAATTATTGCTCATTTAGGCTTAAGGAGGTCATCCTGAACAAAATACATGTTGAAGTGTGTGCATAAGTCCTTTGGTTTAGGCGTGACACTCAATTTGAGTTTTTATTGCTTTAAATGCATTTTCAGCCCGAGCTGAGCAAGTTTTGTGAGTTTGAATGTATCTTCATAGGAATGAGTTGTGTGGTCAAATTAATGCTCATTTAGGCTTCAGGTGGTCATCCTGAACAAAATACATGTTGAAGTGTGTGCATAAGTCCTTTGATTTAGGTGTGACACTCAATTTGAGTTTTAATTGCTTTAAATGCATTTTCAGCCCGAGCTGAGCACGTTTTGTGAGTTTGAATGTATCTTCATAGGAATGAGTTGTGTAGTCAAATTAATGCTCATTTAGGCTTCAGGTGGTCATCCTGAACTAAATACATGTTGAAGTGTGTGCATAAGTCCTTTGGTTTAGGCGTGACACTCAATTTGAGTTTTTATTGCTTTAAATTAAATGCATTTTCAGCCCGAGCTGAGCGCGCTTTCTGACTTTGAATGTATCTTCATAGGAATGAGTTGTGTGGTCAAATTAATGCTCATTTAGGCGTCAGGTGGTCATCCTGAACAAAATACATGTTGAAGTGTGTGCATAAGTCCTTTGGTTTAGGCGTGACACTCAATTTGAGTTTTTATTGCTTTAAATGCATTTTCAGCCCGAGTTTAGCGCGTTTTGTGAGTTTGAATGTATTCTCATAGGAATGAGTTGTGTGGTCAAATTAATGCTCATATGGGCTTCAGGAGGTCATCCTGAACAAAATACATGTTGAAGTGTGTGCATAAGTCCTTTGGTTTAGGCGTGACACTCAATTTGAGCTTTTATTGCTTTAAATGCATTTTCAGCCCGAGTTGAGCGCGTTTTGTGAGTTTGAATGTATCTTCATAGGAATGAGTTGTGTGGTCAAATTAATGCTCATTTAGGCTTCAGGTGGTCATCGTGAACAAAATACATGTTGAAGTGTGTGCATAAGTCCTTTGGTTTAGGCGTGACACTCAATTTGAGTTTTTATTGCTTTAAATGCATTTTCAGCCCGAGCTGAGCACGTTTTGTGAGTTTGAATGTATCTTCATAGGAATGAGTTGTGTGGTCAAATTAATGCTCATATGGGCTTCAGGAGGTCATCCTGAACAAAATACATGTTGAAGTGTGTCCATAAGTCCTTTGGTTTAGGCGTGACACTCAATTTGAGTTTTTATTGCTTTAAATGCATTTTCAGCCTGAGTTGAGCACGTTTTGTGATTTTGAATGTATCTTCATAGGAATGAGTTGTGTGGTCAAATTAATGCTCATTTAGGCTTCAGGTGGTCATCCTGAACTAAATACATGTTGAAGTGTGTGCATAAGTCCTTTGGTTTAGGCGTGACACTCAATTTGAGTTTTTATTGCTTTAAATGCATTTTCATCCCGAGCTGAGCACGTTTTGTGAGTTTGAATGTATCTTCATAGGAATGAGTTGTGTAGACAAATTAATGCTCATATGGGCTTCAGGATGTCATCCTGAACTAAATACATGTTGAAGTGTGTGCATAAGTCCTTTGGTTTAGGTGTGACACTAAATTTGAGTTTTTATTGCTTTAAATGCATTTTCAGCCCGAGCTGAGCGCGTTTTGTGAGTTTGAATGTATCTTCATAGGAATGAGTTGTGTGGTCAAATTAATGCTTATTTAGGCTTCAGGAGGTCACCCTGAACAAAATACATGTTGAAGTGTGTGCATAAGTCCTTTGGTTTAGGCGTGACACTCAATTTGAGTTTTTATTGTTTTAAATGCATTTTCAGCCCGAGCTGAGCGCGTTTTGTGAGTTTGAATGTATCTTCATAGGAATGAGTTGTGTGGTCAAATTAATGCTCATTTAGGCGTCAGATGGTCATCCTGAACAAAATACATGTTGAAGTGTGTGCATAAGTCCTTTGGTTTAGGCGTGACACTCAATTTGAGTTTTTATTGCTTTAAATGCATTTTCAGGCCGAGCTGAGCACGTTTTGTGTGTTTGAATGTATCTTCATAAGAATGAGTTGTGTGGTCAAATTAATGATCATATGGGCTTCAGGAGGTCATCCTGAACAAAATACATGTTGAAGTGTGTCCATAAGTCCTTTGGTTTAGGCGTGACACTCAATTTGAGTTTTTATTGCTTTAAATGCATTTTCAGCCCGAGCTGAGCGCGTTTTGTGAGTTTGAATGTATCTTCATAGGAATGAGTTGTGTGGTCAAATTAATGCTCAATTAGGCGTCAGGTGGTCATCCTGAACAAAATACATGTTGAAGTGTGTGCATAAGTCCTTTGGTTTAGGCGTGACACTCAATTTGAGTTTTTATTGCTTTAAATGCATTTTCAGGCCGAGCTGAGCACGTTTTGTGTGTTTGAATGTATCTTCATAGGAATGAGTTGTGTGGTCAAATTAATGCTCATATGGGCTTCAGGAGGTCATCCTGAACAAAATACATGTTGAAGTGTGTGCATAAGTCCTTTGGTTTAGGCGTGACACTCAATTTGAGTTTTTATTGCTTTAAATGCATTTTCATCCCGAGCTGAGCACGTTTTGTGAGTTTGAATGTATCTTCATAGGAATGAGTTGTGTGGTCAAATTAATGCTCATTTAGGCTTCAGGTGGTCATCCTGAACAAAATACATGTTGAAGTGTGTGCATAAGTCCTTTGGTTTAGGCGTGACACTCAATTTGAATTTTTATTGCTTTAAATGCACTTTCAGCCCGAGCTGAGCACGTTTTGTGAGTTTGAATGTATCTTCATAGGAATGAGTTGTGTGGTCAAATTAATGCTCATATGGGCTTCAGGAGGTCATCCTGAACAAAATACATTTTGAAGTGTGTGAATAAGTCCTTTGGTTTAGGTGTGACACTCAATTTGAGTTTTATTGCTTTAAATGCATTTTCAGCCCGAGCTGAGCACGTTTTGTGAGTTTGAATGTATCTTCATAGGAATGAGTTGTGTGGTCAAATTAATGCTCATATGGGCTTCAGGAGGTCATCCTGAACAAAATACATGTTGAAGTGTGTGCATAAGTCCTTTGGTTTAGGTGTGACACTCAATTTGAGTTTTTATTGCTTTAAATGCATTTTCAGCCCGAGCTGAGCGCATTTTGTGAGTTTGAATGTATCTTCATAGGAATGAGTTGTGTGGTAAAATTAATGCTCAATTAGGCGTCAGGTTGTCATCCTGAACAAAATACATGTTGAAGTGTGTGCATAAGTCCTTTGGTTTAGGCGTGACACTCAATTTGAGTTTTTATTGCTTTAAATGCATTTTCAGGCCGAGCTGAGCACGTTTTGTGTGTTTGAATGTATCTTCATAGGAATGAGTTGTGTGGTCAAATTAATGCTCATATGGGCTTCAGGAGGTCATCCTGAACAAAATACATGTTGAAGTGTGTGCATAAGTCCTTTGGTTTAGGCGTGACACTCAATTTGAGTTTTTATTGCTTTAAATGCATTTTCAGCCTGAGTTGAGCACGTTTTGTGAGTTTGAATGTATCTTCATAGGAATGAGTTGTGTGGTCAAATTAATGCTCATTTAGGCTTCAGGTGGTCATCCTGAACTAAATACATGTTGAAGTGTGTGCATAAGTCCTTTGGTTTAGGCGTGACACTCAATTTGAGTTTTTATTGCTTTAAATGCATTTTCATCCCGAGCTGAGCACGTTTTGTGAGTTTGAATGTATCTTCATAGGAATGAGTTGTGTGGTCAAATTAATGCTCATATGGGCTTCAGGAGGTCATCCTGAACAAAATACATGTTGAAGTGTGTGCATAAGTCCTTTGGTTTAGGTGTGACACTCAATTTGAGTTTTTATTGCTTTAAATGCATTTTCAGACCGAGCTGAGCACGTTTTTTGAGTTTGAATGTATCTTCATAGGAATGAGTTGTGTGGTCAAATTATTGCTCATTTAGGCTTAAGGAGGTCATCCTGAACAAAATACATGTTGAAGTGTGTGCATAAGTCCTTTGGTTTAGGCGTGACACTCAATTTGAGTTTTTATTGCTTTAAATGCATTTTCAGCCCGAGCTGAGCAAGTTTTGTGAGTTTGAATGTATCTTCATAGGAATGAGTTGTGTGGTCAAATTAATGCTCATTTAGGCTTCAGGTGGTCATCCTGAACAAAATACATGTTGAAGTGTGTGCATAAGTCCTTTGGTTTAGGTGTGACACTCAATTTGAGTTTTAATTGCTTTAAATGCATTTTCAGCCCGAGCTGAGCACGTTTTGTGAGTTTGAATGTATCTTCATAGGAATGAGTTGTGTAGTCAAATTAATGCTCATTTAGGCTTCAGGTGGTCATCCTGAACTAAATACATGTTGAAGTGTGTGCATAAGTCCTTTGGTTTAGGCGTGACACTCAATTTGAGTTTTTATTGCTTTAAATTAAATGCATTTTCAGCCCGAGCTGAGCGCGCTTTCTGACTTTGAATGTATCTTCATAGGAATGAGTTGTGTGGTCAAATTAATGCTCATTTAGGCGTCAGGTGGTCATCCTGAACAAAATACATGTTGAAGTGTGTGCATAAGTCCTTTGGTTTAGGCGTGACACTCAATTTGAGTTTTTATTGCTTTAAATGCATTTTCAGCCCGAGTTTAGCGCGTTTTGTGAGTTTGAATGTATTCTCATAGGAATGAGTTGTGTGGTCAAATTAATGCTCATATGGGCTTCAGGAGGTCATCCTGAACAAAATACATGTTGAAGTGTGTGCATAAGTCCTTTGGTTTAGGCGTGACACTCAATTTGAGCTTTTATTGCTTTAAATGCATTTTCAGCCCGAGTTGAGCGCGTTTTGTGAGTTTGAATGTATCTTCATAGGAATGAGTTGTGTGGTCAAATTAATGCTCATTTAGGCTTCAGGTGGTCATCGTGAACAAAATACATGTTGAAGTGTGTGCATAAGTCCTTTGGTTTAGGCGTGACACTCAATTTGAGTTTTTATTGCTTTAAATGCATTTTCAGCCCGAGCTGAGCACGTTTTGTGAGTTTGAATGTATCTTCATAGGAATGAGTTGTGTGGTCAAATTAATGCTCATATGGGCTTCAGGAGGTCATCCTGAACAAAATACATGTTGAAGTGTGTGCATAAGTCCTTTGGTTTAGGTGTGACACTCAATTTGACTTTTTATTGCTTTAAATGCATTTTCAGCCCGAGCTGAGCACTTTTTTTGAGTTTGAATGTATCTTCATAGGAATGAGTTGTGTGGTCAAATTATTGCTCATTTAGGCTTCAGGAGGTCATCCTGAACAAAACACATGTTGAAGTGTGTGCATAAGTCCTTTGGTTTAGGCGTGACACTCAATTTGAGTTTTTATTGCTTTAAATGCATTTTCAGGCCGAGCTGAGCACGTTTTGTGTGTTTGAATGTATCTTCATAGGAATGAGTTGTGTGGTCAAATGAATGCTCATTTAGGCGTCAGGTGGTCATCCTGAACAAAATACATGTTGAAGTGTGTGCATAAGTCCTTTGGTTTAGGCGTGACACTCAATTTGAGTTTTTATTGCTTTAAATGCATTTTCAGGCCGAGCTGAGCACGTTTTGTGTGTTTGAATGTATCTTCATAGGAATGAGTTGTGTGGTCAAATTAATGCTCATATGGGCTTCAGGAGGTCATCCTGAACAAAATACATGTTGAAGTGTGTGCATAAGTCCTTTGGTTTAGGCGTGACACTCAATTTGAGCTTTTATTGCTTTAAATGCATTTTCAGCCCGAGTTGAGCACGTTTTGTGAGTTTGAATGTATCTTCATAGCAATGAGTTGTGTGGTCAAATTAATGCTCATTTAGGCTTCAGGTGGTCATCGTGAACAAAATACATGTTGAAGTGTGTGCATAAGTCCTTTGGTTTAGGCGTGACACTCAATTTGAGTTTTTATTGCTTTAAATGCATTTTCAGCCCGAGCTGAGCACGTTTTGTGAGTTTGAATGTATCTTCATAGGAATGAGTTGTGTGGTCAAATTAATGCTCATATGGGCTTCAGGAGGTCATCCTGAACAAAATACATGTTGAAGTGTGTGCATAAGTCCTTTGGTTTAGGTGTGACACTCAATTTGAGTTTTTATTGCTTTAAATGCATTTTCAGCCCGAGCTGAGCACGTTTTTTGAGTTTGAATGTATCTTCATAGGAATGAGTTGTGTAATCAAATTATTGCTCATTTAGGCTTCAGGAGGTCATCTTGAACAAAATCCATGTTGAAGTGTGTGCATAAGTCCTTTGGTTTAGGCGTGACACTCAATTTGAGTTTTTATTGCTTTAAATGCATTTTCAGCCCGAGCTGAGCGTGTTTTGTGAGTTTGAATGTATCTTCATAGGAATGAGTTGTGTGGTCAAATTAATGCTTATTTAGGCTTCAGGAGGTCATCCTGAATAAAATACATGTTGAAGTGTGTGCATAAGTCCTTTGGTTTAGGCGTGACACTCAATTTGAGTTTTTATTGCTTTAAATGCATTTTCAGCCCGAGCTGAGCACGTTTTGTGAGTTTGAATGTATCTTCATAGGAATGAGTTGTGTAGTCAAATTAATGCTCATATGGGCTTCAGGAGGTCATCCTGAACAAAATACATGTTGAAGTGTGTGCATAAGTCCTTTGGTTTAGGCGTGACACTCAATTTGAGTTTTTATTGCTTTAAATGCATTTTCAGCCCGAGTTGAGCGCGTTTTGTGAGTTTGAATGTATTCTCATAGGAATGAGTTGTGTGGTCAAATTAATGCTCATATGGGCTTCAGGAGGTCATCCTGAACAAAATACATGTTGAAGTGTGTGCATAAGTCCTTTGGTTTAGGCGTGACACTCAATTTGAGCTTTTATTGCTTTAAATGCATTTTCAGCCCGAGTTGAGCGCGTTTTGTGAGTTTGAATGTATCTTCATAGGAATGAGTTGTGTGGTCAAATTAATGCTCATTTAGGCTTCAGGTGGTCATCGTGAACAAAATACATGTTGAAGTGTGTGCATAAGTCCTTTGGTTTAGGCGTGACACTCAATTTGAGTTTTTATTGCTTTAAATGCATTTTCAGCCCGAGCTGAGCACGTTTTGTGAGTTTGAATGTATCTTCATAGGAATGAGTTGTGTGGTCAAATTAATGCTCATATGGGCTTCAGGAGGTCATCCTGAACAAAATACATGTTGAAGTGTGTGCATAAGTCCTTTGGTTTAGGTGTGACACTCAATTTGAGTTTTTATTGCTTTAAATGCATTTTCAGCCCGAGCTGAGCACTTTTTTTGAGTTTGAATGTATCTTCATAGGAATGAGTTGTGTGGTCAAATTATTGCTCATTTAGGCTTCAGGAGGTCATCCTGAACAAAACACATGTTGAAGTGTGTGCATAAGTCCTTTGGTTTAGGCGTGACACTCAATTTGAGTTTTTATTGCTTTAAATGCATTTTCAGGCCGAGCTGAGCACGTTTTGTGTGTTTGAATGTATCTTCATAGGAATGAGTTGTGTGGTCAAATGAATGCTCATTTAGGCGTCAGGTGGTCATCCTGAACAAAATACATGTTGAAGTGTGTGCATAAGTCCTTTGGTTTAGGCGTGACACTCAATTTGAGTTTTTATTGCTTTAAATGCATTTTCAGGCCGAGCTGAGCACGTTTTGTGTGTTTGAATGTATCTTCATAGGAATGAGTTGTGTGGTCAAATTAATGCTCATATGGGCTTCAGGAGGTCATCCTGAACAAAATACATGTTGAAGTGTGTGCATAAGTCCTTTGGTTTAGGCGTGACACTCAATTTGAGCTTTTATTGCTTTAAATGCATTTTCAGCCCGAGTTGAGCACGTTTTGTGAGTTTGAATGTATCTTCATAGGAATGAGTTGTGTGGTCAAATTAATGCTCATTTAGGCTTCAGGTGGTCATCGTGAACAAAATACATGTTGAAGTGTGTGCATAAGTCCTTTGGTTTAGGCGTGACACTCAATTTGAGTTTTTATTGCTTTAAATGCATTTTCAGCCCGAGCTGAGCACGTTTTGTGAGTTTGAATGTATCTTCATAGGAATGAGTTGTGTGGTCAAATTAATGCTCATATGGGCTTCAGGAGGTCATCCTGAACAAAATACATGTTGAAGTGTGTGCATAAGTCCTTTGGTTTAGGTGTGACACTCAATTTGAGTTTTTATTGCTTTAAATGCATTTTCAGCCCGAGCTGAGCACGTTTTTTGAGTTTGAATGTATCTTCATAGGAATGAGTTGTGTAATCAAATTATTGCTCATTTAGGCTTCAGGAGGTCATCTTGAACAAAATCCATGTTGAAGTGTGTGCATAAGTCCTTTGGTTTAGGCGTGACACTCAATTTGAGTTTTTATTGCTTTAAATGCATTTTCAGCCCGAGCTGAGCGTGTTTTGTGAGTTTGAATGTATCTTCATAGGAATGAGTTGTGTGGTCAAATTAATGCTTATTTAGGCTTCAGGAGGTCATCCTGAATAAAATACATGTTGAAGTGTGTGCATCAGTCCTTTGGTTTCGGCGTGACACTCAATTTGAGTTTTTATTGCTTTAAATGCATTTTTAGCCCGAGCTGAGCACGTTTTGTGAGTTTGAATGTATCTTCATAGGAATGAGTTGTGTAGTCAAATTAATGCTCATATGGGGTTCAGAAGGTCATCCTGAACAAAATACATGTTGAAATGTGTGCATAAGTCCTTTGGTTTAGGTGTGACACTCAATTTGAGTTTTTATTGCTTTAAATGCATTTTCAGCCCGAGCTGAGCACGTTTTGTGAGTTTGAATGTATCTTCATAGGAATGAGTTGTGTGGTCAAATAAATGCTCATTTAGGCTTCAGGTGGTCATCCTGAACTAAATACATGTTGAAGTGTGTGCATAAGTCCTTTGGTTTAGGCGTGACACTCAATTGGAGTTTTTATTGCTTTAAATTAAATGCATTTTCAGCCCGAGCTGAGCGCACTTTCTGACTTTGAATGTATCTTCATAGGAATGAGTTGTGTGGTCAAATTAATGCTCATTTAGGCGTCAGGTGGTCATCCTGAACAAAATACATGTTGAAGTGTGTGCATAAGTCCTTTGGTTTAGGCGTGACACTCAATTTGAGTTTTTATTGCTTTAAATGCATTTTCAGCCCGAGCTGAGCACATTTTGTGAGTTTGAATGTATCTTCATAGGAATGAGTTGTGTAGTCAAATTAATGCTCATATGGGCTTCAGGAGGTCATCCTGAACAAAATACATGTTGAAGTGTGTGCATAAGTCCTTTGGATTAGGCGTGGCACTCAATTTGAGTTTTTATTGCTTTAAATGCATTTTCAGCCCGAGTTGAGCACGTTTTGTGAGTTTGAATGTATCTTCATAGGAATGAGTTGTGTAGACAAATTAATGCTCATATGGGCTTCAGGATGTCATCCTGAACTAAATACATAATGAAGTGTGTGCATAAGTCCTTTGGTTTAGGTGTGACACTGAATTTGAGTTTTTATTGCTTTAAATGCATTTTCAGCCCGAGTTGAGCACGTTTTGTGAGTTTGAATGTATCTTCATAGGAATGAGTTGTGTAGACAAATTAATGCTCATATGGGCTTCAGGATGTCATCCTGAACTAAATACATGTTGAAGTGTGTGCATAAGTCCTTTGGTTTAGGTGTGACACTAAATTTGAGTTTTTATTGCTTTAAATGCATTTTCAGCCCGAGCTGAGCGCGTTTTGTGAGTTTGAATGTATCTTCATAGGAATGAGTTGTGTGGTCAAATTAATGCTTATTTAGGCTTCAGGAGGTCACCCTGAACAAAATACATGTTGAAGTGTGTGCATAAGTCCTTTGGTTTAGGCGTGACTCTCAATTTGAGTTTTTATTGCTTTAAATGCTTTTTCTGCCCGAGCTGAGCGCGTTTTGTGAGTTTGAATGTATCTTCATAGGAATGAGTTGTGTGGTCAAATTAATGCTCATTTAGGCGTCAGGTGGTCATCCTGAACAAAATACATGTTGAAGTGTGTGCATAAGTCCTTTGGTTTAGGCGTGACACTCAATTTGAGTTTTTATTGCTTTAAATGCATTTTCAGGCCGAGCTGAGCACGTTTTGTGTGTTTGAATGTATCTTCATAAGAATGAGTTGTGTGGTCAAATTAATGATCATATGGGCTTCAGGAGGTCATCCTGAACAAAATACATGTTGAAGTGTGTGCATAAGTCCTTTGGTTTAGGCGTGACACTCAATTTGAGTTTTTATTGCTTTAAATTAAATGCATTTTCAGCCCGAGCTGAGCGCGCTTTCTGACTTTGAATGTATCTTCATAGGAATGAGTTGTGTGGTCAAATTAATGCTCATTTAGGCGTCAGGTGGTCATCCTGAACAAAATACATGTTGAAGTGTGTGCATAAGTCCTTTGGTTTAGGCGTGACACTCAATTTGAGCTTTTATTGCTTTAAATGCATTTTCAGCCCGAGTTGAGCGCGTTTTGTGAGTTTGAATGTATCTTCATAGGAATGAGTTGTGTGGTCAAATTAATGCTCATTTAGGCTTCAGGTGGTCATCGTGAACAAAATACATGTTGTAGTGTGTGCATAAGTCCTTTGGTTTAGGCGTGACACTCAATTTGAGTTTTTATTGCTTTAAATGCATTTTCAGCCCGAGCTGAGCACGTTTTGTGAGTTTGACTGTATCTTCATAGGAATGAGTTGTGTGGTCAAATTAATGCTCATATGGGCTTCAGGAGGTCATCCTGAACAAAATACATGTTGAAGTGTGTGCATAAGTCCTTTGGTTTAGGTGTGACACTCAATTTGAGTTTTTATTGCTTTAAATGCATTTTCAGCCCGAGCTGAGCACTTTTTTTGAGTTTGAATGTATCTTCATAGGAATGAGTTGTGTGGTCAAATTATTGCTCATTTAAGCTTCAGGAGGTCATCCTGAACAAAACACATGTTGAAGTGTGTGCATAAGTCCTTTGGTTTAGGCGTGACACTCAATTTGAGTTTTTATTGCTTTAAATGCATTTTCAGGCCGAGCTGAGCACGTTTTGTGTGTTTGAATGTATCTTCATAGGAATGAGTTGTGTGGTCAAATTAATGCTCATTTAGGCTTCAGGTGGTCATCGTGAACAAAATACATGTTGTAGTGTGTGCATAAGTCCTTTGGTTTAGGCGTGACACTCAATTTGAGTTTTTATTGCTTTAAATGCATTTTCAGCCCGAGCTGAGCACGTTTTGTGAGTTTGACTGTATCTTCATAGGAATGAGTTGTGTGGTCAAATTAATGCTCATATGGGCTTCAGGAGGTCATCCTGAACAAAATACATGTTGAAGTGTGTGCATAAGTCCTTTGGTTTAGGTGTGACACTCAATTTGAGTTTTTATTGCTTTAAATGCATTTTCAGCCCGAGCTGAGCACTTTTTTTGAGTTTGAATGTATCTTCTTAGGAATGAGTTGTGTGGTCAAATTATTGCTCATTTAAGCTTCAGGAGGTCATCCTGAACAAAACACATGTTGAAGTGTGTGCATAAGTCCTTTGGTTTAGGCGTGACACTCAATTTGAGTTTTTATTGCTTTAAATGCATTTTCAGGCCGAGCTGAGCACGTTTTGTGTGTTTGAATGTATCTTCATAGGAATGAGTTGTGTGGTCAAATTAATGCTCATATGGGCTTCAGGAGGTCATCCTGAACAAAATACATGTTGAAGTGTGTGCATAAGTCCTTTGGTTTAGGCGTGACACTCAATTTGAGCTTTTATTGCTTTAAATGCATTTTCAGCCCGAGTTGAGCACGTTTTGTGAGTTTGAATGTATCTTCATAGGAATGAGTTGTGTGGTCAAATTAATGCTCATTTAGGCTTCAGGTGGTCATCGTGAACAAAATACATGTTGAAGTGTGTGCATAAGTCCTTTGGTTTAGGCGTGACACTCAATTTGAGTTTTTATTGCTTTAAATGCATTTTCAGCCCGAGCTGAGCACGTTTTGTGAGTTTGAATGTATCTTCATAGGAATGAGTTGTGTGGTCAAATTAATGCTCATATGGGCTTCAGGAGGTCATCCTGAACAAAATACATGTTGAAGTGTGTGCATAAGTCCTTTGGTTTGGGTGTGACACTCAATTTGAGTTTTTATTGCTTTAAATGCATTTTCAGCCCGAGCTGAGCACGTTTTTTGAGTTTGAATGTATCTTCATAGGAATGAGTTGTGTAATCAAATTATTGCTCATTTAGGCTTCAGGAGGTCATCTTGAACAAAATCCATGTTGAAGTGTGTGCATAAGTCCTTTGGTTTAGGCGTGACACTCAATTTGAGTTTTTATTGCTTTAAATGCATTTTCAGCCCGAGCTGAGCGTGTTTTGTGAGTTTGAATGTATCTTCATAGGAATGAGTTGTGTAGTCAAATTAATGCTCATATGGGGTTCAGAAGGTCATCCTGAACAAAATACATGTTGAAATGTGTGCATAAGTCCTTTGGTTTAGGTGTGACACTCAATTTGAGTTTTTATTGCTTTAAATGCATTTTCAGCCCGAGCTGAGCACGTTTTGTGAGTTTGAATGTATCTTCATAGGAATGAGTTGTGTGGTCAAATTAATGCTCATTTAGGCTTCAGGTGGTCATCCTGAACTAAATACATGTTGAAGTGTGTGCATAAGTCCTTTGGTTTAGGCGTGACACTCAATTGGAGTTTTTATTGCTTTAAATTAAAATCATTTTCAGCCCGAGCTGAGCGCATTTTCTGACTTTGAATGTATCTTCATAGGAATGAGTTGTGTGGTCAAATTATTGCTGATTTAGGCTTCAGGAGGTCATCCTGAACAAAATACATGTTGAAGTGTGTGCATAAGTCCTTTGGTTTAGGCGTGACACTCAATTTGAGTTTTTATTGCTTTAAATGCATTTTCAGCCCGAGCTGAGCGCGCTTTCTGACTTTGAATGTATCTTCATAGGAATGAGTTGTGTGGTCAAATTAATGCTCATTTAGGCGTCAGGTGGTCATCCTGAACAAAATACATGTTGAAGTGTGTGCATAAGTCCTTTGGTTTAGGCGTGACACTCAATTTGAGTTTTTATTGCTTTAAATGCATTTTCAGCCCGAGCTGAGCACATTTTGTGAGTTTGAATGTATCTTCATAGGAATGAGTTGTGTAGTCAAATTAATGCTCATATGGGCTTCAGGAGGTCATCCTGAACAAAATACATGTTGAAGTGTGTGCATAAGTCCTTTGGTTTAGGCGTGGCACTCAATTTGAGTTTTTATTGCTTTAAATGCATTTTCAGCCCGAGTTGAGCACGTTTTGTGAGTTTGAATGTATCTTCATAGGAATGAGTTGTGTAGACAAATTAATGCTCATATGGGCTTCAGGATGTCATCCTGAACTAAATACATGTTGAAGTGTGTGCATAAGTCCTTTGGTTTAGGTGTGACACTGAATTTGAGTTTTTATTGCTTAAAATGCATTTTCAGCCCGAGTTGAGCACGTTTTGTGAGTTTGAATGTATCTTCATAGGAATGAGTTGTGTAGACAAATTAATGCTCATATGGGCTTCAGGATGTCATCCTGAACTAAATACATGTTGAAGTGTGTGCATAAGTCCTTTGGTTTAGGTGTGACACTAAATTTGAGTTTTTATTGCTTTAAATGCATTTTCAGCCCGAGCTGAGCTCGTTTTGTGAGTTTGAATGTATCTTCATAGGAATGAGTTGTGTGGTCAAATTAATGCTTATTTAGGCTTCAGGAGGTCACCCTGAACAAAATACATGTTGAAGTGTGTGCATAAGTCCTTTGGTTTAGGCGTGACACTCAATTTGAGTTTTTATTGCTTTAAATGCATTTTCAGCCCGAGCTGAGCGCGTTTTGTGAGTTTGAATGTATCTTCATAGGAATGAGTTGTGTGGTCAAATTAATGCTCATTTAGGCGTCAGGTGGTCATCCTGAACAAAATACATGTTGAAGTGTGTGCATAAGTCCTTTGGTTTAGGCGTGACACTCAATTTGAGTTTTTATTGCTTTAAATGCATTTTCAGGCCGAGCTGAGCACGTTTTGTGTGTTTGAATGTATCTTCATAAGAATGAGTTGTGTGGTCAAATTAATGATCATATGGGCTTCAGGAGGTCATCCTGAACAAAATACATGTTGAAGTGTGTCCATAAGTCCTTTGGTTTAGGCGTGACACTCAATTTGAGTTTTTATTGCTTTAAATGCATTTTCAGCCCGAGCTGAGCGCGTTTTGTGAGTTTGAATGTATCTTCATAGGATTGAGTTGTGTGGTCAAATTAATGCTCAATTAGGCGTCAGGTGGTCATCCTGAACAAAATACATGTTGAAGTGTGTGCATAAGTCCTTTGGTTTAGGCGTGACACTCAATTTGAGTTTTTATTGCTTTAAATGCATTTTCAGGCCGAGCTGAGCACGTTTTGTGGGTTTGAATGTATCTTCATAGGAATGAGTTGTGTGGTCAAATTAATGCTCATATGGGCTTCAGGAGGTCATCCTGAACAAAATACATGTTGAAGTGTGTGCATAAGTCCTTTGGTTTAGGCGTGACACTCAATTTGAGTTTTTATTGCTTTAAATGCATTTTCAGGCCGAGCTGAGCACGTTTTGTGTGTTTGAATGTATCTTCATAGGAATGAGTTGTGTGGTCAAATGAATGCTCATTTAGGCGTCAGGTGGTCATCCTGAACAAAATACATGTTGAAGTGTGTGCATAAGTCCTTTGGTTTAAGCGTGACACTCAATTTGAGATTTTATTGCTTTAAATGCATTTTCAGGCCGAGCTGAGCACGTTTTGTGTGTTTGAATGTATCTTCATAGGAATGAGTTGTGTGGTCAAATTAATGCTCATATGGGCTTCAGGAGGTCATCCTGAACAAAATACATGTTGAAGTGTGTGCATAAGTCCTTTGGTTTAGGCGTGACACTCAATTTGAGCTTTTATTGCTTTAAATGCATTTTCAGCCCGAGTTGAGCACGTTTTGTGAGTTTGAATGTATCTTCATAGGAATGAGTTGTGTGGTCAAATTAATGCTCATTTAGGCTTCAGGTGGTCATCGTGAACAAAATACATGTTGAAGTGTGTGCATAAGTCCTTTGGTTTAGGCGTGACACTCAATTTGAGTTTATATTGCTTTAAATGCATTTTCAGCCCGAGCTGAGCACGTTTTGTGAGTTTGAATGTATCTTCATAGGAATGAGTTGTGTGGTCAAATTAATGCTCATATGGGCTTCAGGAGGTCATCCTGAACAAAATACATGTTGAAGTGTGTGCATAAGTCCTTTGGTTTAGGTGTGACACTCAATTTGAGTTTCTATTGCTTTAAATGCATTTTCAGCCCGAGCTGAGCACGTTTTTTGAGTTTGAATGTATCTTCATAGGAATGAGTTGTGTAATCAAATTATTGCTCATTTAGGCTTCAGGAGGTCATCTTGAACAAAATCCATGTTGAAGTGTGTGCATAAGTCCTTTGGTTTAGGCGTGACACTCAATTTGAGTTTTTATTGCTTTAAATGCATTTTCAGCCCGAGCTGAGCGTGTTTTGTGAGTTTGAATGTATCTTCATAGGAATGAGTTGTGTGGTCAAATTAATGCTTATTTAGGCTTCAGGAGGTCATCCTGAATAAAATACATGTTGAAGTGTGTGCATAAGTCCTTTGGTTTAGGCGTGACACTCAATTTGAGTTTTTATTGCTTTAAATGCATTTTCAGCCCGAGCTGAGCACGTTTTGTGAGTTTGAATGTATCTTCATAGGAATGAGTTGTGTAGTCAAATTAATGCTCATATGGGGTTCAGAAGGTCATCCTGAACAAAATACATGTTGAAATGTGTGCATAAGTCCTTTGGTTTAGGTGTGACACTCAATTTGAGTTTTTATTGCTTTAAATGCATTTTCAGCCCGAGCTGAGCACGTTTTGTGAGTTTGAATGTATCTTCATAGGAATGAGTTGTGTGGTCAAATTAATGCTCATTTAGGCTTCAGGTGGTCATCCTGAACTAAATACATGTTGAAGTGTGTGCATAAGTCCTTTGGTTTAGGCGTGACACTCAATTTGAGTTTTTATTGCTTTAAATGCATTTTCATCCCGAGCTGAGCACGTTTTGTGAGTTTGAATGTATCTTCATAGGAATGAGTTGTGTGGTCAAATTAATGCTCATATGGGCTTCAGGAGGTCATCCTGAACAAAATACATGTTGAAGTGTGTGCATAAGTCCTTTGGTTTAGGTGTGACACTCAATTTGAGTTTTTATTGCTTTAAATGCATTTTCAGACCGAGCTGAGCACGTTTTTTGAGTTTGAATGTATCTTCATAGGAATGAGTTGTGTGGTCAAATTATTGCTCATTTAGGCTTCAGGAGGTCATCCTGAACAAAATACATGTTGAAGTGTGTGCATAAGTCCTTTGGTTTAGGCGTGACACTCAATTTGAGTTTTTATTGCTTTAAATGCACTTTCAGCCCGAGCTGAGCACGTTTTGTGAGTTTGAATGTATCTTCATAGGAATGAGTTGTGTGGTCAAATTAATGCTTATTTAGGCTTCAGGAGGTCACCCTGAACAAAATACATGTTGAAGTGTGTGCATAAGTCCTTTGGTTTAGGCGTGACACTCAATTTGAGTTTTTATTGCTTTAAATGCTTTTTCAGCCCGAGCTGAGCAAGTTTTGTGAGTTTGAATGTATCTTCATACGAATGAGTTGTGTGGTCAAATTAATGCTCATTTAGGCTTCAGGTGGTCATCCTGAACAAAATACATGTTGAAGTGTGTGCATAAGTCCTTTGGTTTAGGTGTGACACTCAATTTGAGTTTTAATTGCTTTAAATGCATTTTCAGCCCAAGCTGAGCACGTTTTGTGAGTTTGAATGTATCTTCATAGGAATGAGTTGTGTAGTCAAATTAATGCTCATTTAGGCTTCAGGTGGTCATCCTGAACTAAATACATGTTGAAGTGTGTGCATAAGTCCTTTGGTTTAGGCGTGACACTCAATTTGAGTTTTTATTGCTTTAAATGCATTTTCAGGCCGAGCTGAGCACGTTTTGTGTGTTTGAATGTATCTTCATAGGAATGAGTTGTGTGGTCAAATTAATGCTCATATGGGCTTCAGGAGGTCATCCTGAACAAAATACATGTTGAAGTGTGTGCATAAGTCCTTTGGTTTAGGCGTGACACTCAATTTGAGCTTTTATTGCTTTAAATGCATTTTCAGCCCGAGTTGAGCACGTTTTGTGAGTTTGAATGTATCTTCATAGGAATGAGTTGTGTGGTCAAATTAATGCTCATTTAGGCTTCAGGTGGTCATCGTGAACAAAATCCATGTTGAAGTGTGTGCATAAGTCCTTTGGTTTAGGCGTGACACTCAATTTGAGTTTTTATTGCTTTAAATGCATTTTCAGCCCGAGCTGAGCGTGTTTTGTGAGTTTGAATGTATCTTCATAGGAATGAGTTGTGTGGTCAAATTAATGCTTATTTAGGCTTCAGGAGGTCATCCTGAATAAAATACATGTTGAAGTGTGTGCATAAGTCCTTTGGTTTAGGCGTGACACTCAATTTGAGTTTTTATTGCTTTAAATGCATTTTCAGCCCGAGCTGAGCACGTTTTGTGAGTTTGAATGTATCTTCATAGGAATGAGTTGTGTGGTCAAATTAATGCTCATTTAGGCGTCAGGTGGTCATCCTGAACAAAATACATGTTGAAGTGTGTGCATAAGTCCTTTGTTTTAGGCGTGACACTCAATTGAGTTTTTATTGCTTTAAATGCATTTTCAGCCCGAGCTGAGCACGTTTTGTGAGTTTGAATGTATCTTCATAGGAATGAGTTGTGTAGTCAAATTAATGCTCATATGGGCTTCAGGAGGTCATCCTGAACAAAATACATGTTGAAGTGTGTGCATAAGTCCTTTGGTTTAGGCGTGACACTCAATTGGAGTTTTTATTGCTTTAAATTAAATGCATTTTCAGCCCGAGCTGAGCGCACTTTCTGACTTTGAATGTATCTTCATAGGAATGAGTTGTGTGGTCAAATTATTGCTGATTTAGGCTTCAGGAGGTCATCCTGAACAAAATACATGTTGAAGTGTGTGCATAAGTCCTTTGGTTTAGGCGTGACACTCAATTTGAGTTTTTATTGCTTTAAATGCATTTTCAGCCCGAGCTGAGCGCGCTTTCTGACTTTGAATGTATCTTCATAGGAATGAGTTGTGTGGTCAAATTAATGCTCATTTAGGCGTCAGGTGGTCATCCTGAACAAAATACATGTTGAAGTGTGTGCATAAGTCCTTTGTTTTAGGCGTGACACTCAATTGAGTTTTTATTGCTTTAAATGCATTTTCAGCCCGAGCTGAGCACGTTTTGTGAGTTTGAATGTATCTTCATAGGAATGAGTTGTGTAGTCAAATTAATGCTCATATGGGCTTCAGGAGGTCATCCTGAACAAAATACATGTTGAAGTGTGTGCATAAGTCCTTTGGTTTAGGCGTGACACTCAATTTGAGTTTTTATTGCTTTAAATGCATTTTCAGCCCGAGCTGAGCGCGTTTTGTGAGTTTGAATGTATCTTCATAGGAATGAGTTGTGTGGTCAAATTAATGCTTATTTAGGCTTCAGGAGGTCATCCTGAACAAAATACATGTTGAAGTGTGTGCATAAGTCCTTTGGTTTAGGCGTGACACTCAATTTGAGTTTTTATTGCTTTAAATGCATTTTCAGGCCGAGCTGAGCACGTTTTGTGTGTTTGAATGTATCTTCATAGGAATGAGTTGTGTGGTCAAATTAATGCTCATATGGGCTTCAGGAGGTCATCCTGAACAAAATACATGTTGAAGTGTGTGCATAAGTCCTTTGGTTTAGGCGTGACACTCAATTTGAGTTTTTATTGCTTTAAATGCATTTTCAGCCTGAGTTGAGCACGTTTTGTGAGTTTGAATGTATCTTCATAGGAATGAGTTGTGTGGTCAAATTAATGCTCATTTAGGCTTCAGGTGGTCATCCTGAACTAAATACATGTTGAAGTGTGTGCATAAGTCCTTTGGTTTAGGCGTGACACTCAATTTGAGTTTTTATTGCTTTAAATGCATTTTCATCCCGAGCTGAGCACGTTTTGTGAGTTTGAATGTATCTTCATAGGAATGAGTTGTGTGGTCAAATTAATGCTCATATGGGCTTCAGGAGGTCATCCTGAACAAAATACATGTTGAAGTGTGTGCATAAGTCCTTTGGTTTAGGTGTGACACTCAATTTGAGTTTTTATTGCTTTAAATGCATTTTCAGACCGAGCTGAGCACGTTTTTTGAGTTTGAATGTATCTTCATAGGAATGAGTTGTGTGGTCAAATTATTGCTCATTTAGGCTTCAGGAGGTCATCCTGAACAAAATACATGTTGAAGTGTGTGCATAAGTCCTTTGGTTTAGGCGTGACACTCAATTTGAGTTTTTATTGCTTTAAATGCACTTTCAGCCCGAGCTGAGCACGTTTTGTGAGTTTGAATGTATCTTCATAGGAATGAGTTGTGTGGTCAAATTAATGCTCATTTAGGCTTCAGGTGGTCATCCTGAACAAAATACATGTTGAAGTGTGTGCATAAGTCCTTTGGTTTAGGTGTGACACTCAATTTGAGTTTTAATTGCTTTAAATGCATTTTCAGCCCAAGCTGAGCACGTTTTGTGAGTTTGAATGTATCTTCATAGGAATGAGTTGTGTAGTCAAATTAATGCTCATTTAGGCTTCAGGTGGTCATCCTGAACTAAATACATGTTGAAGTGTGTGCATAAGTCCTTTGGTTTAGGCGTGACACTCAATTTGAGTTTTTATTGCTTTAAATGCATTTTCAGGCCGAGCTGAGCACGTTTTGTGTGTTTGAATGTATCTTCATAGGAATGAGTTGTGTGGTCAAATTAATGCTCATATGGGCTTCAGGAGGTCATCCTGAACAAAATACATGTTGAAGTGTGTGCATAAGTCCTTTGGTTTAGGCGTGACACTCAATTTGAGCTTTTATTGCTTTAAATGCATTTTCAGCCCGAGTTGAGCACGTTTTGTGAGTTTGAATGTATCTTCATAGGAATGAGTTGTGTGGTCAAATTAATGCTCATTTAGGCTTCAGGTGGTCATCGTGAACAAAATCCATGTTGAAGTGTGTGCATAAGTCCTTTGGTTTAGGCGTGACACTCAATTTGAGTTTTTATTGCTTTAAATGCATTTTCAGCCCGAGCTGAGCGTGTTTTGTGAGTTTGAATGTATCTTCATAGGAATGAGTTGTGTGGTCAAATTAATGCTTATTTAGGCTTCAGGAGGTCATCCTGAATAAAATACATGTTGAAGTGTGTGCATAAGTCCTTTGGTTTAGGCGTGACACTCAATTTGAGTTTTTATTGCTTTAAATGCATTTTCAGCCCGAGCTGAGCACGTTTTGTGAGTTTGAATGTATCTTCATAGGAATGAGTTGTGTAGTCAAATTAATGCTCATATGGGGTTCAGAAGGTCATCCTGAACAAAATACATGTTGAAATGTGTGCATAAGTCCTTTGGTTTAGGTGTGACACTCAATTTGAGTTTTTATTGCTTTAAATGCATTTTCAGCCCGAGCTGAGCACGTTTTGTGAGTTTGAATGTATCTTCATAGGAATGAGTTGTGTGGTCAAATTAATGCTCATTTAGGCTTCAGGTGGTCATCCTGAACTAAATACATGTTGAAGTGTGTGCATAAGTCCTTTGGTTTAGGCGTGACACTCAATTGGAGTTTTTATTGCTTTAAATTAAATGCATTTTCAGCCCGAGCTGAGCGCGCTTTCTGACTTTGAATGTATCTTCATAGGAATGAGTTGTGTGGTCAAATTAATGCTCATTTAGGCGTCAGGTGGTCATCCTGAACAAAATACATGTTGAAGTGTGTGCATAAGTCCTTTGGTTTAGGCGTGACACTCAATTTGAGTTTTTATTGCTTTAAATGCATTTTCAGCCCGAGCTGAGCACGTTTTGTGAGTTTGAATGTATCTTCATAGGAATGAGTTGTGTAGTCAAATTAATGCTCATATGGGCTTCAGGAGGTCATCCTGAACAAAATACATGTTGAAGTGTGTGCATAAGTCCTTTGGTTTAGGCGTGACACTCAATTTGAGTTTTTATTGCTTTAAATGCATTTTCAGCCCGAGTTGAGCACGTTTTGTGAGTTTGAATGTATCTTCATAGGAATGAGTTGTGTAGACAAATTAATGCTCATATGGGCTTCAGGATGTCATCCTGAACTAAATACATGTTGAAGTGTGTGCATAAGTCCTTTGGTTTAGGTGTGACACTCAATTTGAGTTTTTATTGCTTTAAATGCATTTTCAGACCGAGCTGAGCACGTTTTTTGAGTTTGAATGTATCTTCATAGGAATGAGTTGTGTGGTCAAATTAATGCTTATTTAGGCTTCAGGAGGTCATCCTGAATAAAATACATGTTGAAGTGTGTGCATAAGTCCTTTGGTTTAGGCGTGACACTCAATTTGAGTTTTTATTGCTTTAAATGCATTTTCAGCCCGAGCTGAGCACGTTTTGTGAGTTTGAATGTATCTTCATAGGAATGAGTTGTTTGGTCAAATTAATGCTCATATGGGCTTCAGGAGGTCATCCTGAACAAAATACATGTTGAAGTGTGTGCATAAGTCCTTTGGTTTAGGTGTGACACTCAATTTGAGTTTTTATTGCTTTAAATGCATTTTCAGCCCGAGTTGAGCACGTTTTGTGAGTTTGAATGTATCTTCATAGGAATGAGTTGTGTGGTCAAATTAATGCTCATTTAGGCGTCAGGTGGTCATCCTGAACAAAATACATGTTGAAGTGTGTGCATAAGTCCTTTGGTTTAGGCGTGACACTCAATTTGAGTTTTTATTGCTTTAAATGCATTTTCAGCCCGAGCTGAGCACGTTTTGTGAGTTTGAATGTATCTTCATAGGAATGAGTTGTGTAGTCAAATTAATGCTCATATGGGCTTCAGGAGGTCATCCTGAAAAAAATACATGTTGAAGTGTGTGCATAAGTCCTTTGGTTTAGGCGTGACACTCAATTTGAGTTTTTATTGCTTTAAATGCATTTTCAGCCCGAGTTGAGCACGTTTTGTGAGTTTGAATGTATCTTCATAGGAATGAGTTGTGTAGACAAATTAATGCTCATATGGGCTTCAGGATGTCATCCTGAACTAAATACATGTTGAAGTGTGTGCATAAGTCCTTTGGTTTAGGTGTGACACTCAATTTGAGTTTTTATTGCTTTAAATGCATTTTCAGACCGAGCTGAGCACGTTTTTTGAGTTTGAATGTATCTTCATTGGAATGAGTTGTTTGGTCAAATTAATGCTTATTTAGGCTTCAGGAGGTCATCCTGAATAAAATACATGTTGAAGTGTGTGCATAAGTCCTTTGGTTTAGGCGTGACACTCAATTTGAGTTTTTATTGCTTTAAATGCATTTTCAGCCCGAGCTGAGCACGTTTTGTGAGTTTGAATGTATCTTCATAGGAATGAGTTGTGTGGTCAAATTAATGCTCATATGGGCTTCAGGAGGTCATCCTGAACAAAATACATGTTGAAGTGTGTGCATAAGTCCTTTGGTTTAGGTGTGACACTCAATTTGAGTTTTTATTGCTTTAAATGCATTTTCAGACCGAGCTGAGCACGTTTTTTGAGTTTGAATGTATCTTCATAGGAATGAGTTGTGTGGTCAAATTATTGCTCATTTAGGCTTCAGGAGGTCATCCTGAACAAAATACATGTTGAAGTGTGTGCATAAGTCCTTTGGTTTAGGCGTGACACTCAATTTGAGTTTTTATTGCTTTAAATGCATTTTCAGCCCGAGCTGAGCAAGTTTTGTGAGTTTGAATGTATCTTCATAGGAATGAGTTGTGTGGTCAAATTAATGCTCATTTAGGCTTCAGGTGGTCATCCTGAACAAAATACATGTTGAAGTGTGTGCATAAGTCCTTTGGTTTAGGCGTGACACTCAATTTGAGTTTTTATTGCTTTAAATGCACTTTCAGCCCGAGCTGAGCACGTTTTGTGAGTTTGAATGTATCTTCATAGGAATGAGTTGTGTGGTCAAATTAATGCTTATTTAGCCTTCAGGAGGTCACCCTGAACAAAATACATGTTGAAGTGTGTGCATAAGTCCTTTGGTTTAGGCGTGACACTCAATTTGAGTTTTTATTGCTTTAAATGCATTTTCAGCCCGAGCTGAGCACGTTTTGTGAGTTTGAATGTATCTTCATAGGAATGAGTTGTGTGGTCAAATTAATGCTCATTTAGGCTTCAGGTGGTCATCCTGAACAAAATACATGTTGAAGTGTGTGCATAAGTCCTTTGGTTTAGGTGTGACACTCAATTTGAGTTTTAATTGCTTTAAATGCATTTTCAGCCCGAGCTGAGCACGTTTTGTGAGTTTGAATGTATCTTCATAGGAATGAGTTGTGTAGTCAAATTAATGCTCATTTAGGCTTCAGGTGGTCATCCTGAACTAAATACATGTTGAAGTGTGTGCATAAGTCCTTTGGTTTAGGCGTGACACTCAATTTGAGTTTTTATTGCTTTAAATTAAATGCATTTTCAGCCCGAGCTGAGCGCGCTTTCTCACTTTGAATGTATCTTCATAGGAATGAGTTGTGTGGTCAAATTAATGCTCATTTAGGCGTCAGGTGGTCATCCTGAACAAAATACATGTTGAAGTGTGTGCATAAGTCCTTTGGTTTAGGCGTGACACTCAATTTGAGTTTTTATTGCTTTAAATGCATTTTCACCCCGAGTTGAGCGCGTTTTGTGAGTTTGAATGTATTCTCATAGGAATGAGTTGTGTGGTCAAATTAATGCTCATATGGGCTTCAGGAGGTCATCCTGAACAAAATACATGTTGAAGTGTGTGCATAAGTCCTTTGGTTTAGGCGTGACACTCAATTTGAGTTTTTATTGCTTTAAATGCATTTTCAGCCCGAGCTGAGCACGTTTTGTGAGTTTCAATGTATCTTTATAGGAATGAGTTGTGTAGTCAAACTAATGCTCATATGGGCTTCAGGAGGTCATCCTGAGCAAAATACATGTTGAAGTGTGTGCATAAGTCCTTTGGTTTAGGCGTGACACTCAATTTGAGCTTTTATTGCTTTAAATGCATTTTCAGCCCGAGTTGAGCGCGTTTTGTGAGTTTGAATGTATCTTCATAGGAATGAGTTGTGTGGTCAAATTAATGCTCATTTAGGCTTCAGGTGGTCATCGTGAACAAAATACATGTTGAAGTGTGTGCATAAGTCCTTTGGTTTAGGCGTGACACTCAATTTGAGTTTTTATTGCTTTAAATGCATTTTCAGCCCGAGCTGAGCACGTTTTGTGAGTTTGAATGTATCTTCATAGGAATGAGTTGTGTGGTCAAATTAATGCTCATATGGGCTTCAGGAGGTCATCCTGAACAAAATACATGTTGAAGTGTGTGCATAAGTCCTTTGGTTTAGGTGTGACACTCAATTTGAGTTTTTATTGCTTTAAATGCATTTTCAGCCCGAGCTGAGCACGTTTTTTGAGTTTGAATGTATCTTCATAGGAATGAGTTGTGTGGTCAAATTATTGCTCATTTAGGCTTCAGGAGGTCATCCTGAACAAAACACATGTTGAAGTGTGTGCATAAGTCCTTTGGTTTAGGTGTGACACTCAATTTGAGTTTTTATTGCTTTAAATGCATTTTCAGACCGAGCTGAGCACGTTTTTTGAGTTTGAATGTATCTTCATAGGAATGAGTTGTGTGGTCAAATTATTGCTCATTTAGGCTTCAGGAGGTCATCCTGAACAAAATACATGTTGAAGTGTGTGCATAAGTCCTTTGGTTTAGGCGTGACACTCAATTTGAGTTTTTATTGCTTTAAATGCATTTTCAGCCCGAGCTGAGCAAGTTTTGTGAGTTTGAATGTATCTTCATAGGAATGAGTTGTGTGGTCAAATTAATGCTCATTTAGGCTTCAGGTGGTCATCCTGAACAAAATACATGTTGAAGTGTGTGCATAAGTCCTTTGGTTTAGGTGTGACACTCAATTTGAGTTTTAATTGCTTTAAATGCATTTTCAGCCCGAGCTGAGCACGTTTTGTGAGTTTGAATGTATCTTCATAGGAATGAGTTGTGTAGTCAAATTAATGCTCATTTAGGCTTCAGGTGGTCATCCTGAACTAAATACATGTTGAAGTGTGTGCATAAGTCCTTTGGTTTAGGCGTGACACTCAATTTGAGTTTTTATTGCTTTAAATTAAATGCATTTTCAGCCCGAGCTGAGCGCGCTTTCTGACTTTGAATGTATCTTCATAGGAATGAGTTGTGTGGTCAAATTAATGCTCATTTAGGCGTCAGGTGGTCATCCTGAACAAAATACATGTTGAAGTGTGTGCATAAGTCCTTTGGTTTAGGCGTGACACTCAATTTGAGTTTTTATTGCTTTAAATGCATTTTCAGCCCGAGTTGAGCGCGTTTTGTGAGTTTGAATGTATTCTCATAGGAATGAGTTGTGTGGTCAAATTAATGCTCATATGGGCTTCAGGAGGTCATCCTGAACAAAATACATGTTGAAGTGTGTGCATAAGTCCTTTGGTTTAGGCGTGACACTCAATTTGAGCTTTTATTGCTTTAAATGCATTTTCAGCCCGAGTTGAGCGCGTTTTGTGAGTTTGAATGTATCTTCATAGGAATGAGTTGTGTGGTCAAATTAATGCTCATTTAGGCTTCAGGTGGTCATCGTGAACAAAATACATGTTGAAGTGTGTGCATAAGTCCTTTGGTTTAGGCGTGACACTCAATTTGAGTTTTTATTGCTTTAAATGCATTTTCAGCCCGAGCTGAGCACGTTTTGTGAGTTTGAATGTATCTTCATAGGAATGAGTTGTGTGGTCAAATTAATGCTCATATGGGCTTCAGGAGGTCATCCTGAACAAAATACATGTTGAAGTGTGTGCATAAGTCCTTTGGTTTAGGTGTGACACTCAATTTGAGTTTTTATTGCTTTAAATGCATTTTCAGCCCGAGCTGAGCACTTTTTTTGAGTTTGAATGTATCTTCACAGGAATGAGTTGTGTGGTCAAATTATTGCTCATTTAGGCTTCAGGAGGTCATCCTGAACAAAACACATGTTGAAGTGTGTGCATAAGTCCTTTGGTTTAGGCGTGACACTCAATTTGAGTTTTTATTGCTTTAAATGCATTTTCAGCCCGAGCTGAGCATGTTTTGTGAGTTTCAATGTATCTTTATAGGAATGAGTTGTGTAGTCAAACTAATGCTCATATGGGCTTCAGGAGGTCATCCTGAGCAAAATACATGTTGAGGTGTGTGCATAAGTCCTTTGGTTTAGGTGTGACACTCAATTTGAGTTTTAATTGCTTTAAATGTATTTTCAGCCCGAGCTGAGCACGTTTTGTGAGTTTGAATGTATCTTCATAGGAATGAGTTGTGTAGTCAAATTAATGCTCATTTAGGCTTCAGGTGGTCATCCTGAACTAAATACATGTTGAAGTGTGTGCATAAGTCCTTTGGTTTAGGCGTGACACTCAATTTGAGTTTTTATTGATTTAAATTAAATGCATTTTCAGCCCGAGCTGAGCGCGCTTTCTGACTTTGAATGTATCTTCATAGGAATGAGTTGTGTGGTCAAATTAATGCTCATTTATGCGTCAGGTGGTCATCCTGAACAAAATACATGTTGAAGTGTGTGCATAAGTCCTTTGGTTTAGGCGTGACACTCAATTTGAGTTTTTATTGCTTTAAATGCATTTTCAGGCCGAGCTGAGCACGTTTTGTGAGTTTGAATGTATCTTCATAGGAATGAGTTGTGTAGTCAAATTAATGCTCATATGGGCTTCAGGAGGTCATCCTGAACAAAATACATGTTGAAGTGTGTGCATAAGTCCTTTGGTTTAGGCGTGACACTCAATTTGAGTTTTTATTGCTTTAAATGCATTTTCAGCCCGAGCTGAGCGCGTTTTGTGAGTTTGAATGTATCTTCATAGGAATGAGTTGTGTGGTCAAATTAATGCTTATTTAGGCTTCAGGAGGTCACCCTGAACAAAATACATGTTGTAGTGTGTGCATAAGTCCTTTGGTTTAGGCGTGACACTCAATTTGAGTTTTTATTGCTTTAAATGCATTTTCAGCCCGAGCTGAGCGCGTTTTGTGAGTTTGAATGTATCTTCATAGGAATGAGTTGTGTGGTCAAATTAATGCTCATTTAGGCGTCAGGTGGTCATCCTGAACAAAATACATGTTGAAGTGTGTGCATAAGTCCTTTGGTTTAGGCGTGACACTCAATTTGAGTTTTTATTGCTTTAAATGCATTTTCAGGCCGAGCTGAGCACGTTTTGTGTGTTTGAATGTATCTTCATAGGAATGAGTTGTGTGGTCAAATCAATGCTCATATGGGCTTCAGGAGGTCATCCTGAACAAAATACATGTTGAAGTGTGTGCATAAGTCCTTTGGTTTAGGCGTGACACTCAATTTGAGTTTTTATTGCTTTAAATGCATTTTCAGCCCGAGCTGAGCGCGTTTTGTGAGTTTGAATGTATCTTCATAGGAATGAGTTGTGTGGTCAAATTAATGCTTATTTAGGCTTCAGGAGGTCACCCTGAACAAAATACATGTTGTAGTGTGTGCATAAGTCCTTTGGTTTAGGTGTGACACTCAATTTGAGTTTTTATTGCTTTAAATGCATTTTCAGCCCGAGCTGAGCGCGTTTTGTGAGTTTGAATGTATCTTCATAGGAATGAGTTGTGTGGTCAAATTAATGCTCATTTAGGCGTCAGGTGGTCATCCTGAACAAAATACATGTTGAAGTGTGTGCATAAGTCCTTTGGTTTAGGCGTGACACTCAATTTGAGTTTTTATTGCTTTAAATGCATTTTCAGGCCGAGCTGAGCACGTTTTGTGTGTTTGAATGTATCTTCATAGGAATGAGTTGTGTGGTCAAATTAATGCTCATATGGGCTTCAGGAGGTCATCCTGAACAAAATACATGTTGAAGTGTGTGCATAAGTCCTTTGGTTTAGGCTTGACACTCAATTTGAGTTTTTATTGCTTTAAATGCATTTTCAGCCCGAGCTGAGCACGTTTTGTGAGTTTGAATGTATCTTCATAGGAATGAGTTGTGTGGTCAAATTATTGCTCATTTAGGCTTCAGGAGGTCATCCTGAACAAAACACATGTTGAAGTGTGTGCATAAGTCCTTTGGTTTAGGCGTGACACTCAATTTGAGTTTTTATTGCTTTAAATGCATTTTCAGCCCGAGCTGAGCACGTTTTGTGAGTTTCAATGTATCTTTATAGGAATGAGTTGTGTAGTCAAACTAATGCTCATATGGGCGTCAGGAGGTCATCCTGAGCAAAATACATGTTGAAGTGTGTGCATAAGTCCTTTGGTTTAGGCGTGACACTCAATTTGAGCTTTTATTGCTTTAAATGCATTTTCAGCCCGAGTTGAGCGCGTTTTGTGAGTTTGAATGTATCTTCATAGGAATGAGTTGTGTGGTCAAATTAATGCTCATTTAGGCTTCAGGTGGTCATCGTGAACAAAATACATGTTGAAGTGTGTGCATAAGTCCTTTGGTTTAGGCGTGACACTCAATTTGAGTTTTTATTGCTTTAAATGCATTTTCAGCCCGAGCTGAGCACGTTTTGTGAGTTTGAATGTATCTTCATAGGAATGAGTTGTGTGGTCAAATTAATGCTCATATGGGCTTCAGGAGGTCATCCTGAACAAAATACATGTTGAAGTGTGTGCATAAGTCCTTTGGTTTAGGTGTGACACTCAATTTGAGTTTTTATTGCTTTAAATGCATTTTCAGCCCGAGCTGAGCACGTTTTTTGAGTTTGAATGTATCTTCATAGGAATGAGTTGTGTGGTCAAATTATTGCTCATTTAGGCTTCAGGAGGTCATCCTGAACAAAACACATGTTGAAGTGTGTGCATAAGTCCTTTGGTTTAGGTGTGACACTCAATTTGAGTTTTTATTGCTTTAAATGCATTTTCAGACCGAGCTGAGCACGTTTTTTGAGTTTGAATGTATCTTCATAGGAATGAGTTGTGTGGTCAAATTATTGCTCATTTAGGCTTCAGGAGGTCATCCTGAACAAAATACATGTTGAAGTGTGTGCATAAGTCCTTTGGTTTAGGCGTGACACTCAATTTGAGTTTTTATTGCTTTAAATGCATTTTCAGCCCGAGCTGAGCAAGTTTTGTGAGTTTGAATGTATCTTCATAGGAATGAGTTGTGTGGTCAAATTAATGCTCATTTAGGCTTCAGGTGGTCATCCTGAACAAAATACATGTTGAAGTGTGTGCATAAGTCCTTTGGTTTAGGTGTGACACTCAATTTGAGTTTTAATTGCTTTAAATGCATTTTCAGCCCGAGCTGAGCACGTTTTGTGAGTTTGAATGTATCTTCATAGGAATGAGTTGTGTAGTCAAATTAATGCTCATTTAGGCTTCAGGTGGTCATCCTGAACTAAATACATGTTGAAGTGTGTGCATAAGTCCTTTGGTTTAGGCGTGACACTCAATTTGAGTTTTTATTGCTTTAAATTAAATGCATTTTCAGCCCGAGCTGAGCGCGCTTTCTGACTTTGAATGTATCTTCATAGGAATGAGTTGTGTGGTCAAATTAATGCTCATTTAGGCGTCAGGTGGTCATCCTGAACAAAATACATGTTGAAGTGTGTGCATAAGTCCTTTGGTTTAGGCGTGACACTCAATTTGAGTTTTTATTGCTTTAAATGCATTTTCAGCCCGAGTTGAGCGCGTTTTGTGAGTTTGAATGTATTCTCATAGGAATGAGTTGTGTGGTCAAATTAATGCTCATATGGGCTTCAGGAGGTCATCCTGAACAAAATACATGTTGAAGTGTGTGCATAAGTCCTTTGGTTTAGGCGTGACACTCAATTTGAGCTTTTATTGCTTTAAATGCATTTTCAGACCGAGCTGAGCACGTTTTTTGAGTTTGAATGTATCTTCATAGGAATGAGTTGTGTGGTCAAATTATTGCTCATTTAGGCTTCAGGAGGTCATCCTGAACAAAATACATGTTGAAGTGTGTGCATAAGTCCTTTGGTTTAGGCGTGACACTCAATTTGAGTTTTTATTGCTTTAAATGCATTTTCAGCCCGAGCTGAGCAAGTTTTGTGAGTTTGAATGTATCTTCATAGGAATGAGTTGTGTGGTCAAATTAATGCTCATTTAGGCTTCAGGTGGTCATCCTGAACAAAATACATGTTGAAGTGTGTGCATAAGTCCTTTGGTTTAGGTGTGACACTCAATTTGAGTTTTAATTGCTTTAAATGCATTTTCAGCCCGAGCTGAGCACGTTTTGTGAGTTTGAATGTATCTTCATAGGAATGAGTTGTGTAGTCAAATTAATGCTCATTTAGGCTTCAGGTGGTCATCCTGAACTAAATACATGTTGAAGTGTGTGCATAAGTCCTTTGGTTTAGGCGTGACACTCAATTTGAGTTTTTATTGCTTTAAATTAAATGCATTTTCAGCCCGAGCTGAGCGCGCTTTCTGACTTTGAATGTATCTTCATAGGAATGAGTTGTGTGGTCAAATTAATGCTCATTTAGGCGTCAGGTGGTCATCCTGAACAAAATACATGTTGAAGTGTGTGCATAAGTCCTTTGGTTTAGGCGTGACACTCAATTTGAGTTTTTATTGCTTTAAATGCATTTTCAGCCCGAGTTGAGCGCGTTTTGTGAGTTTGAATGTATTCTCATAGGAATGAGTTGTGTGGTCAAATTAATGCTCATATGGGCTTCAGGAGGTCATCCTGAACAAAATACATGTTGAAGTGTGTGCATAAGTCCTTTGGTTTAGGCGTGACACTCAATTTGAGCTTTTATTGCTTTAAATGCATTTTCAGCCCGAGTTGAGCGCGTTTTGTGAGTTTGAATGTATCTTCATAGGAATGAGTTGTGTGGTCAAATTAATGCTCATTTAGGCTTCAGGTGGTCATCGTGAACAAAATACATGTTGAAGTGTGTGCATAAGTCCTTTGGTTTAGGCGTGACACTCAATTTGAGTTTTTATTGCTTTAAATGCATTTTCAGCCCGAGCTGAGCACGTTTTGTGAGTTTGAATGTATCTTCATAGGAATGAGTTGTGTGGTCAAATTAATGCTCATATGGGCTTCAGGAGGTCATCCTGAACAAAATACATGTTGAAGTGTGTGCATAAGTCCTTTGGTTTAGGTGTGACACTCAATTTGAGTTTTTATTGCTTTAAATGCATTTTCAGCCCGAGCTGAGCACTTTTTTTGAGTTTGAATGTATCTTCATAGGAATGAGTTGTGTGGTCAAATTATTGCTCATTTAGGCTTCAGGAGGTCATCCTGAACAAAACACATGTTGAAGTGTGTGCATAAGTCCTTTGGTTTAGGCGTGACACTCAATTTGAGTTTTTATTGCTTTAAATGCATTTTCAGCCCGAGCTGAGCACGTTTTGTGAGTTTCAATGTATCTTTATAGGAATGAGTTGTGTAGTCAAACTAATGCTCATATGGGCTTCACGAGGTCATCCTGAGCAAAATACATGTTGAGGTGTGTGCATACGTCCTTTGGTTTAGGTGTGACACTCAATTTGAGTTTTAATTGCTTTAAATGCATTTTCAGCCCGAGCTGAGCACGATTTGTGAGTTTGAATGTATCTTCATAGGAATGAGTTGTGTAGTCAAATTAATGCTCATTTAGGCTTCAGGTGGTCATCCTGAACTAAATACATGTTGAAGTGTGTGCATAAGTCCTTTGGTTTAGGCGTGACACTCAATTTGAGTTTTTATTGATTTAAATTAAATGCATTTTCAGCCCGAGCTGAGCGCGCTTTCTGACTTTGAATGTATCTTCATAGGAATGAGTTGTGTGGTCAAATTAATGCTCATTTATGCGTCAGGTGGTCATCCTGAACAAAATACATGTTGAAGTGTGTGCATAAGTCCTTTGGTTTAGGCGTGACACTCAATTTGAGTTTTTATTACTTTAAATGCATTTTCAGGCCGAGCTGAGCACGTTTTGTGAGTTTGAATGTATCTTCATAGGAATGAGTTGTGTAGTCAAATTAATGCTCATATGGGCTTCAGGAGGTCATCCTGAACAAAATACATGTTGAAGTGTGTGCATAAGTCCTTTGGTTTAGGCGTGACACTCAATTTGAGTTTTTATTGCTTTAAATGCATTTTCGGCCCGAGCTGAGCGCGTTTTGTGAGTTTGAATGTATCTTCATAGGAATGAGTTGTGTGGTCAAATTAATGCTTATTTAGGCTTCAGGAGGTCACCCTGAACAAAATACATGTTGTAGTGTGTGCATAAGTCCTTTGGTTTAGGCGTGACACTCAATTTGAGTTTTTATTGCTTTAAATGCATTTTCAGCCCGAGCTGAGCGCGTTTTGTGAGTTTGAATGTATCTTCATAGGAATGAGTTGTGTGGTCAAATTAATGCTCATTTAGGCGTCAGGTGGTCATCCTGAACAAAATACATGTTGAAGTGTGTGCATAAGTCCTTTGGTTTAGGCGTGACACTCAATTTGAGTTTTAATTGCTTTAAATGCATTTTCAGGCCGAGCTGAGCACGTTTTGTGTGTTTGAATGTATCTTCATAGGAATGAGTTGTGTGGTCAAATTAATGCTCATATGGGCTTCAGGAGGTCATCCTGAACAAAATACATGTTGAAGTGTGTGCATAAGTCCTTTGGTTTAGGCGTGACACTCAATTTGAGTTTTTATTGCTTTAAATGCATTTTCAGCCCGAGCTGAGCGCGTTTTGTGAGTTTGAATGTATCTTCATAGGAATGAGTTGTGTGGTCAAATTAATGCTTATTTAGGCTTCAGGAGGTCACCCTGAACAAAATACATGTTGTAGTGTGTGCATAAGTCCTTTGGTTTAGGCGTGACACTCAATTTGAGTTTTTATTGCTTTAAATGCATTTTCAGCCCGAGCTGAGCGCGTTTTGTGAGTTTGAATGTATCTTCATAGGAATGAGTTGTGTGGTCAAATTAATGCTCATTTAGGCGTCAGGTGGTCATCCTGAACAAAATACATGTTGAAGTGTGTGCATAAGTCCTTTGGTTTAGGCGTGACACTCAATTTGAGTTTTTATTGCTTTAAATGCATTTTCAGGCCGAGCTGAGCACGTTTTGTGTGTTTGAATGTATCTTCATAGGAATGAGTTGTGTGGTCAAATTAATGCTCATATGGGCTTCAGGAGGTCATCCTGAACAAAATACATGTTGAAGTGTGTGCATAAGTCCTTTGGTTTAGGCTTGACACTCAATTTGAGTTTTTATTGCTTTAAATGCATTTTCAGCCCGAGCTGAGCACGTTTTGTGAGTTTGAATGTATCTTCATAGGAATGAGTTGTGTGGTCAAATTAATGCTCATTTAGGCGTCAGGTGGTCATCCTGAACAAAATACATGTTGAAGTGTGTGCATAAGTCCTTTGGTTTAGGCGTCACACTCAATTTGAGGTTTTATTGCTTTAAATGCATTTTCAGCCCGAGCTGAGCACGTTTTGTGAGTTTGAATGTATCTTCATAGGAATGAGTTGTGTGGTCAAATTAATGCTCATATGGGCTTCAGGAGGTCATCCTGAACAAAATACATGTTGAAGTGTGTGCATAAGTCCTTTGGTTTAGGCGTGACACTCAATTTGAATTTTTATTGCTTTAAATGCATTTTCAGCCCGAGCTGAGCACGTTTTGTGAGTTTGAATGTATCTTCATAGGAATGAGTTGTGTGGTCAAATTAATGCTCATTTAGGCTTCAGGTGGTCATCCTGAACTAAATACATGTTGAAGTGTGTGCATAAGTCCTTTGGTTTAGGCGTGACACTCAATTTGAGTTTTTATTGCTTTAAATGCATTTTCAGCCCGAGCTGAGCACGTTTTGTGAGTTTGAATGTATCTTCATAGGAATGAGTTGTGTAGTCAAATTAATGCTCATATGGGCTTCAGGAGGTCATCCTGAACAAAATACATGTTGAAGTGTGTGCATAAGTCCTTTGGTTTAGGCGTGACACTCAATTTGAGTTTTTATTGCTTTAAATGCATTTTCAGCCCGAGTTGAGCACGGTTTGTGAGTTTGAATGTATCTTCATAGGAATGAGTTGTGTAGTCAAATTAATGCTCATATGGGCTTCAGGATGTCATCCTGAACTAAATACATGTTGAAGTGTGTGCATAAGTCCTTTGGTTTAGGTGTGACACTCAATTTGAGTTTTTATTGCTTTAAATGCATTTTCAGTCCGAGCTGAGCGCGTTTTGTGAGTTTGAATGTATCTTCATAGGAATGAGTTGTGTGGTCAAATTAATGCTCATTTAGGCTTCAGGTGGTCATCCTGAACAAAATACATGTTGAAGTGTGTGCATAAGTCCTTTGGTTTAGGCGTGACACTCAATTTGAGTTTTAATTGCTTTAAATGCATTTTCAGCCCGAGCTGAGCGCGTTTTGTGAGTTTAAATGTATCTTCATAGGAATGAGTTGTGTGGTCAAATTATTGCTCATTTAGGCTTCAGGAGGTCATCCTGAACAAAATACATTTTGAAGTGTGTGAATAAGTCCTTTGGTTTAGGTGTGACACTCAATTTGAGTTTTATTGCTTTAAATGCATTTTCAGCCCGAGCTGAGCACGTTTTGTGAGTTTGAATGTATCTTCATAGGAATGAGTTGTGTGGTCAAATTAATGCTCATATGGGCTTCAGGAGGTCATCCTGAACAAAATACATGTTGAAGTGTCTGCATAAGTCCTTTGGTTTAGGTGTGACACTCAATTTGAGTTTTTATTGCTTTAAATGCATTTTCAGCCCGAGCTGAGCGCGTTTTGTGAGTTTGAATGTATCTTCATAGGAATGAGTTGTGTGGTCAAATTAATGCTTATTTAGGCTTCAGGAGGTCATCCTGAACAAAATACATGTTGAAGTGTGTGCATAAGTCCTTTGGTTTAGGTGTGACACTCAATTTGAGTTTTTATTGCTTTAAATGCATTTTCAGCCCGAGCTGAGCACGTTTTGTGAGTTTGAATGGATCTTCATAGGAATGAGTTGTGTGGTCAAATTAATGCTCATTTAGGCTTCAGGTGGTCATCCTGAACTAAATACATGTTGAAGTGTGTGAATAAGTCCTTTGGTTTAGGCGTGACACTCAATTTGAGTTTTTATTGCTTTAAATTGAATGCATTTTCAGCCCGAGCTGAGCGCGCTTTCTGACTTTGAATGTATCTTCATAGGAATGAGTTGTGTGGTGAAATGATTGCTGATTTAGGCTTCAGGAGGTCATCCTGAACAAAATACATGTTGAAAAGTGTGCATAAGTCCTTTGGTTTAGGCGTGACACTCAATTTGAGTTTTTATTGCTTTAAATGCATTTTCAGCCCGAGCTGAGCACGTTTTGTGAGTTTGAATGTATCTTCATAGGAATGAGTTGTGTGGTCAAATTAATGCTCATTTAGGCGTCAGGTAGTCATCCTGAACAAAATACATGTTGAAGTGTGTGCATAAGTCCTTTGGTTTAGGCGTGACACTCAATTTGAGTTTTTATTGCTTTAAATGCATTTTCAGCCCGAGTTGAGCATGTTTTGTGAGTTTGAATGTATCTTAATAGGAATGAGTTGTGTAGTCAAACTAATGCTCATATGGGCTTCAGGAGGTCATCCTGAGCAAAATACATGTTGAAGTGTGTGCATAAGTCCTTTGGTTTAGGTGTGACACTCAATTTGAGTTTTAATTGCTTTAAATGCATTTTCAGCCCGAGCTGAGCACGTTTTGTGACTTTGAATGTATCTTCATAGGAATGAGTTGTGTAGTCAAATTAATGCTCATTTAGGCTTCAGGTGGTCATCCTGAACTAAATACATGTTGAAGTGTGTGCATAAGTCCTTTGGTTTAGGCGTGACACTCAATTTGAGTTTTTATTGCTTTAAATTAAATGCATTTTCAGCCCGAGCTGAGCGCGCTTTCTGACTTTGAATGTATCTTCATAGGAATGAGTTGTGTGGTCAAATTAATGCTCATTTAGGCGTCAGGTGGTCATCCTGAACAAAATACATGTTGACGTGTGTGCATAAGTCCTTTGGTTTAGGCGTGACACTCAATTTGAGTTTTTATTGCTTTAAATGCATTTTCAGCCCGAGTTGAGCACGTTTTGTGAGTTTGAATGTATCTTCATAGGAATGAGTTGTGTAGTCAAATTAATGCTCATATGGGCTTCAGGAGGTCATCCTGAACAAAATACATGTTGAAGTGTGTGCATAAGTCCTTTGGTATAGGCGTGACACTCAATTTGAGTTTTTATTGCTTTAAATGCATTTTCAGCCCGAGTTGAGCACGTTTTGTGAGTTTGAATGTATCTTCATAGGAATGAGTTGTGTAGACAAATTAATGCTCATATGGGCTTCAGGATGTCATCCTGAACTAAATACATGTTGAAGTGTGTGCATAAGTCCTTTGGTTTAGGTGTGACACTAAATTTGAGTTTTTATTGCTTTAAATGCATTTTCAGCCCGAGCTGAGCGCGTTTTGTGAGTTTGAATGTATCTTCATAGGAATGAGTTGTGTGGTCAAATTAATGCTTATTTAGGCTTCAGGAGGTCACCCTGAACAAAATACATGTTGTAGTGTGTGCATAAGTCCTTTGGTTTAGGCGTGACACTCAATTTAAATTTTTATTGCTTTAAATGCATTTTCAGCCCGAGCTGAGCGCGTTTTGTGAGTTTGAATGTATCTTCATAGGAATGAGGTGTGTGGTCAAATTAATGCTCATATGGGCTTCAGGAGGTCATCCTGAACAAAATACATGTTGAAGTGTGTGCATAAGTCCTTTGGTTTAGGCGTGACACTCAATTTGAGTTTTTATTGCTTTAAATGCATTTTCAGCCCGAGCTGAGCGCGCTTTCTGACTTTGAATGTATCTTCATAGGAATGAGTTGTGTGGTCAAATTATTGCTCATTTAGGCTTCAGGAGGTCATCCTGAACAAAATACATGTTGAAGTGTGTGCATAAGTCCTTTGGTTTAGGCGTGACACTCAATTTGAGTTTTTATTGCTTTAAATGCATTTTCAGCCCGAGCTGAGCGCGCTTTCTGACTTTGAATGTATCTTCATAGGAATGAGTTGTGTGGTCAAATTAATGCTCATATGGGCTTCAGGAGGTCATCCTGAACAAAATACATGTTGAAGTGTGTGCATAAGTCCTTTGGTTTAGGCGTGACACTCAATTTGAGTTTTTATTGCTTTAAATTAAATGCATTTTCAGCCCGAGCTGAGCGCGCTTTCTGACTTTTAATGTATCTTCATAGGAATGAGTTGTGTGGTCAAATTAATGCTCATATGGGCTTCAGGAGGTCATCCTGAACAAAATACATGTTGAAGTGTGTGAATAAGTCCTTTAGTTTAGGTGTGACACTCAATTTGAGTTTTATTGCTTTAAATGCATTTTCAGCCCGAGCTGAGCACGTTTTGTGAGTTTGAATGTATCTTCATAGGAATGAGTTGTGTGGTCAAATTAATGCTCATATGGGCTTCAGGAGGTCATCCTGAACAAAATACATGTTGAAGTGTGTGCATAAGTCCTTTGGTTTAGGTGTGACACTCAATTTGAGTTTTATTGCTTTAAATGCATTTTCAGCCCGAGCTGAGCACGTTTTGTGAGTTTGAATGTATCTTCATAGGAATGAGTTGTGTGGTCAAATTAATGCTCATATGGGCTTCAGGAGGTCATCCTGAACAAAATACATGTTGAAGTGTGTGCATAAGTCCTTTGGTTTAGGTGTGACACTCAATTTGAGTTTTTATTGCTTTAAATGCATTTTTAGCCCGAGCTGAGCACGTTTTTTGAGTTTGAATGTATCTTCATAGGAATGAGTTGTGTGGTCAAATTATTGCTCATTTAGGCTTCAGGAGGTCATCCTGAACAAAATACATGTTGAAGTGTGTGCATAAGTCCTTTGGTTTAGGCGTGACACTCAATTTGAGTTTTTATTGCTTTAAATGCATTTTCAGCCCGAGCTGAGCACATTTTGTGAGTTTGAATGTATCTTCATAGAATGAGTTGTGTGGTCAAATTAATGCTCATTTAGGCTTCAGGTGGTCATCCTGAACAATATACATGTTGAAGTGTGTGCATAAGTCCTTTGGTTTAGGCGTGACATTCAATTTGAGTTTTTATTGCATTAAATGCATTTTCAGCCCGAGCTGAGCATGGTTTATGAGTTTGAATGTATCTTCATAGGAATGAGTTGTGTGGTCAAATTAATGCTCATTTAGGCTTCAGGTGGTCATCCTGAACTAAATACATGTTGAAGTGTGTGCATAAGTCCTTTGGTTTAGGCGTGACACTCAATTTGAGTTTTTATTGCTTTAAATTAAATGCATTTTCAGCCCGAGCTGAGCGCGCTTTCTGACTTTGAATGTATCTTCATAGGAATGAGTTGTGTGGTCAAATTAATGCTTATTTAGGCTTCAGGAGGTCATCCTGAACAAAATACATGTTGAAGTGTGTGCATAAGTCCTTTGGTTTAGGCGTGACACTCAATTTGAGTTTTTATTGCTTTAAATGCATTTTCAGACCGAGCTGAGCACGTTTTGTGAGTTTGAATGTATCTTCATAGGAATGAGTTGTGTGGTCAAATTAATGCTCATTTAGGCTTCAGGAGGACATCCTGAACTAAATACATGTTGAAGTGTGTGCATAAGTCCTTTGGTTTAGGCGTGACACTCAATTTGAGTTTTTATTGCTTTAAATGCATTTTCAGCCCGAGCTGAGCACGTTTTGTGAGTTTGAATGTATCTTCATAGGAATGAGTTGTGTAGTCAAATTAATGCTCATATGGGCTTCAGGAGGTCATCCTGAACAAAATACATGTTGAAGTGTGTGCATAAGTCCTTTGGTTTAGGCGTGACACTCAATTTGAGTTTTTATTGCTTTAAATGCATTTTCAGCCCGAGCTGAGCACGTTTTGTGAGTTTGAATGTATCTTCATAGAATGAGTTGTGTGGTCAAATTAATGCTCATTTAGGCTTCAGGTGGTCATCCTGAACAAAATACATGTTGAAGTGTGTGCATAAGTCCTTTGGTTTAGGCGTGACATTCAATTTGAGTTTTTATTGCATTAAATGCATTTTCAGCCCGAGCTGAGCACGTTTTGTGAGTTTGAATGTATCTTCATTGGAATGAGTTGTGTAGTCAAATTAATTTTCATATGGGCTTCAGAAGGTCATCCTGAACAAAATACATGTTGAAGTGTGTGCATAAGTCCTTTGGTTTAGGTGTGACACTCAATTTGAGTTTTTATTGCTTTAAATGCATTTTCAGCCCGAGCTGAGCACGTTTTGTGAGTTTGAATGTATCTTCATAGGAATGAGTTGTGTGGTCAAATTAATGCTCATTTAGGCTTCAGGTGGTCACCCTGAACAAAATACATGTTGAATTGTGTGCATAAGTCCTTTGGTTTAGGCGTGACACTCAATTTGAGTTTTTATTGCTTTAAATGCATTTTCAGGCCGAGCTGAGCGCGTTTTGTGAGTTTGAATGTATCTTCATAGGAATGAGTTGTGTGGTCAAATTAATGCTCATTTAGGCGTCAGGTGGTCATTCTGAACAAAATACATGTTGAAGTGTGTGCATAAGTCCTTTGGTTTAGGCGTGACACTCAATTTGAGTTTTTATTGCTTTAAATGCATTTTCAGGCCGAGCTGAGCACGTTTTGTGTGTTTGAATGTATCTTCATAGGAATGAGTTGTGTGGTCAAATTAATGCTCATATGGGCTTCAGGAGGTCATCCTGAACAAAATACATGTTGAAGTGTGTGCATAAGTCCTTTGGTTTAGGTGTGACACTAAATTTGAGTTTTTATTGCTTTAAATGCATTTTCAGCCCGAGCTGAGCACGTTTTGTGAGTTTGAATGTATCTTCATAGGAATGAGTTGTGTGGTCAAATTAATGCTCATTTAGGCTTCAGGTGGTCATCCTGAACTAAATACATGTTGAAGTGTGTGCATAAGTCCTTTGGTTTAGGCGTGACACTCAATTTGAGTTTTTATTGCTTTAAATTAAATGCATTTTCAGCCCGAGCTGAGCGCGCTTTCTGACTTTGAATGTATCTTCATAGGAATGAGTTGTGTGGTCAAATTAATGCTCATTTGGGCGTCAGGTGGTCATCCTGAACAAAATACATGTTGAAGTGTGTGCATAAGTCCTTTGGTTTAGGCGTGACACTCAATTTGAGTTTTTATTGCTTTAAATGCATTTTCAGCCCGAGCTGAGCACGTTTTGTGAGTTTGAATGTATCTTCATAGGAATGAGTTGTGTAGTCAAATTAATGCTCATATGGGCTTCAGGAGGTCATCCTGAACAAAATACATGTTGAAGTGTGTGCATAAGTCCTTTGGTTTAGGTGTGACACTAAATTTGAGTTTTTATTGCTTTAAATGCATTTTCAGCCCGAGCTGAGCGCGTTTTGTGAGTTTGAATGTATCTTCATAGGAATGAGTTGTGTGGTCAAATTAATGCTTATTTAGGCTTCAGGAGGTCACCCTGAACAAAATACATGTTGTAGTGTGTGCATAAGTCCTTTGGTTTAGGCGTGACACTCAATTTGAGTTTTTATTGCTTTAAATGCATTTTCAGCCCGAGCTGAGCGCGTTTTGTGAGTTTGAATGTATCTTCATAGGAATGAGTTGTGTGGTCAAATTAATGCTCATTTAGGCGTCAGGTGGTCATCCTGAACAAAATACATGTTGAAGTGTGTGCATAAGTCCTTTGGTTTAGGCGTGACACTCAATTTGAGTTTTTATTGCTTTAAATGCATTTTCAGGCCGAGCTGAGCACGTTTTGTGTGTTTGAATGTATCTTCATAGGAATGAGTTGTGTGGTCAAATTAATGCTCATATGGGCTTCAGGAGGTCATCCTGAACAAAATACATGTTGAAGTGTGTGCATAAGTCCTTTGGTTTAGGCGTGACACTCAATTTGAGCTTTTATTGCTTTAAATGCATTTTCAGCCCGAGTTGAGCACGTTTTGTGAGTTTGAATGTATCTTCATAGGAATGAGTTGTGTGGTCAAATTAATGCTCATTTAGGCTTCAGGTGGTCATCGTGAACAAAATACATGTTGAAGTGTGTGCATAAGTCCTTTGGTTTAGGCGTGACACTCAATTTGAGTTTTTATTGCTTTAAATGCATTTTCAGCCCGAGCTGAGCACGTTTTGTGAGTTTGAATGTATCTTCATAGGAATGAGTTGTGTGGTTAAATTAATGCTCATTTAGGCTTCAGGTGGTCATCCTGAACAAAATACATGTTGAAGTGTGTGCATAAGTCCTTTGGTTTAGGCGTGACACTCAATTTGAGTTTTTATTGCTTTAAATGCATTTTCAGCCCGAGCTGAGCACGTTTTGTGAGTTTGAATGTATCTTCATAGGAATGAGTTGTGTAGTCAAATTAATGCTCATATGGGCTTCAGGAGGTCATCCTGAACAAAATACATGTTGAAGTGTGTGCATAAGTCCTTTGGTATAGGCGTGACACTCAATTTGAGTTTTTATTGCTTTAAATGCATTTTCAGGCCGAGCTGAGCGCGTTTTGTGAGTTTGAATGTATCTTCATAGGAATGAGTTTTGTAGACAAATTAATGCTCATATGGGCTTCAGGATGTCATCCTGAACTAAATACATGTTGAAGTGTGTGCATAAGTCCTTTGGTTTAGGTGTGACACTAAATTTGAGTTTTTATTGCTTTAAATGCATTTTCAGCCCGAGCTGAGCGCGTTTTGTGAGTTTGAATGTATCTTCATAGGAATGAGTTGTGTGGTCAAATTAATGCTTATTTAGGCTTCAGGAGGTCACCCTGAACAAAATACATGTTGTAGTGTGTGCATAAGTCCTTTGGTTTAGGCGTGACACTCAATTTGAGTTTTTATTGCTTTAAATGCATTTTCAGCCCGAGCTGAGCGCGTTTTGTGAGTTTGAATGTATCTTCATAGGAATGAGTTGTGTGGTCAAATTAATGCTCATTTCGGCGTCAGGTGGTCATCCTGAACAAAATACATGTTGAAGTGTGTGCATAAGTCCTTTGGTTTAGGCGTGACACTCAATTTGAGTTTTTATTGCTTTAAATGCATTTTCAGGCCGAGCTGAGCACGTTTTGTGTGTTTGAATGTATCTTCATAGGAATGAGTTGTGTGGTCAAATTAATGCTCATATGGGCTTCAGGAGGTCATCCTGAACAAAATACATGTTGAAGTGTGTGCATAAGTCCTTTGGTTTAGGCGTGACACTCAATTTGAGCTTTTATTGCTTTAAATGCATTTTCAGCCCGAGTTGAGCACGTTTTGTGAGTTTGAATGTATCTTCATAGGAATGAGTTGTGTGGTCAAATTAATTCTCATTTAGGCTTCAGGTGGTCATCGTGAACAAAATACATATTGAAGTGTGTGCATAAGTCCTTTGGTTTAGGCGTGACACTCAATTTGAGTTTTTATTGCTTTAAATGCATTTTCAGCCCGAGCTGAGCACGTTTTGTGAGTTTGAATGTATCTTCATAGGAATGAGTTGTGTGGTCAAATTAATGCTTATTTAGGCTTTAGGAGGTCACCCTGAACAAAATACATGTTGTAGTGTGTGCATAAGTCCTTTGGTTTAGGCGTGACACTCAATTTGAGTTTTTATTGCTTTAAATGCATTTTCAGGCCGAGCTGAGCACGTTTTGTGTGTTTGAATGTATCTTCATAGGAATGAGTTGTGTGGTCAAATTAATGCTCATATGGGCTTCAGGAGGTCATCCTGAACAAAATACATGTTGAAGTGTGTGCATAAGTCCTTTGGTTTAGGCGTGACACTCAATTTGAGCTTTTATTGCTTTAAATGCATTTTCAGCCCGAGTTGAGCACGTTTTGTGAGTTTGAATGTATCTTCATAGGAATGAGTTGTGTGGTCAAATTAATGCTCATTTAGGCTTCAGGTGGTCACCGTGAACAAAATACATGTTGAAGTGTGTGCATAAGTCCTTTGGTTTAGGCGTGACACTCAATTTGAGTTTTTATTGCTTTAAATGCATTTTCAGCCCGAGCTGAGCACGTTTTGTGAGTTTGAATGTATCTTTATAGGAATGAGTTGTTTAGTCAAATTAATGCTCATATGGGCTTCAGGAGGTCATCCTGAACAAAATACATGTTGAAGTGTGTGCATAAGTCCTTTGGTTTAGGTGTGACACTCAATTTGAGTTTTAATTGCTTTAAATGCATTTTCAGCCCGAGCTGAGCACGTTTTGTGAGTTTGAATGTATCTTTATAGGAATGAGTTGTGTAGTCAAATTAATGCTCATTTAGGCTTCAGGTGGTCATCCTGAACTAAATACATGTTGAAGTGTGTGCATAAGTCCTTTGGTTTAGGCGTGACACTCAATTTGAGTTTTTATTGCTTTAAATTAAATGCATTTTCAGCCCGAGCTGAGCGCGCTTTCTGACTTTGAATGTATCTTCATAGGAATGAGTTGTGTGGTCAAATTAATGCTCATTTAGGCGTCAGGTGGTCATCCTGAACAAAATACATGTTGAAGTGTGTGCATAAGTCCTTTGGTTTAGGCGTGACACTCAATTTGAGTTTTTATTGCTTTAAATGCATTTTTAGCCCGAGCTGAGCACGTTTTGTGAGTTTGAATGTATCTTCATAGGAATGAGTTTTGTAGTCAAATTAATGCTCATATGGGCTTCAGGAGGTCACCCTGAACAAAATACATGTTGAAGTGTGTGCATAAGTCCTTTGGTTTAGGCGTGACACTCAATTTGAGTTTTTATTGCTTTAAATGCATTTTCAGCCCGAGTTGAGCACGTTTTGTGAGTTTGAATGTATCTTCATAGGAATGAGTTGTGTAGACAAATTAATGCTCATATGGGCTTCAGGATGTCATCCTGAACTAAATACATGTTGAAGTGTGTGCATAAGTCCTTTGGTTTAGGTGTGACACTAAATTTGAGTTTTTATTGCTTTAAATGCATTTTCAGCCCGAGCTGAGCGCGTTTTGTGAGTTTGAATGTATCTTCATAGGAATGAGTTGTGTGGTCAAATTAATGCTTATTTAGGCTTCAGGAGGTCACCCTGAAAAAAATACATGTTGTAGTGTGTGCATAAGTCCTTTGGTTTAGGCGTGACACTCAATTTGAGTTTTTATTGCTTTAAATGCATTTTCAGGCCGAGCTGAGCACGTTTTGTGTGTTTGAATGTATCTTCATAGGAATGAGTTGTTTGGTCAAATTAATGCTCATATGGGCTTCAGGAGGTCATCCTGAACAAAATACATGTTGAAGTGTGTGCATAAGTCCTTTGGTTTAGGCGTGACACTCAATTTGAGTTTTTATTGCTTTAAATGCATTTTCAGCCCGAGTTGAGCACGTTTTGTGAGTTTGAATGTATCTTCATAGGAATGAGTTGTGTGGTCAAATTAATGCTCATTTAGGCTTCAGGTGGTCATCCTGAACTAAATACATGTTGAAGTGTGTGCATAAGTCCTTTGGTTTAGGCGTGACACTCAATTTGAGTTTTTATTGCTTTAAATTAAATGCATTTTCAGCCCGAGCTGAGCGCGCTTTCTGACTTTGAATGTATCTTCATAGGAATGAGTTGTGTGGTCAAATTAATGCTCATATGGGCTTCAGGAGGTCATCCTGAACAAAATACATGTTGAAGTGTGTGCATAAGTCCTTTGGTTTAGGCGTGACACTCAATTTGAGTTTTTATTCCTTTAAATGCATTTTCAGCCCGAGTTGAGCACGTTTTGTGAGTTTGAATGTATCTTCATAGGAATGAGTTGTGTGGTCAAATTAATGCTCATATGGGCTTCAGGAGTTCATCCTGAACAAAATACATGTTGAAGTGTGTGCATAAGTCCTTTGGTTTAGGTGTGACACTCAATTTGAGTTTTTATTGCTTTAAATGCATTTTCAGCCCGAGCTGAGCACGTTTTGTGAGTTTGAATGTATCTTCATAGGAATGAGTTGTGTGGTCAAATTAATGCTTATTTAGGCTTCAGGAGGTCACCCTGAACAAAATACATGTTGTAGTGTGTGCATAAGTCCTTTGGTTTAGGCGTGACACTCAATTTGAGTTTTTATTGCTTTAAATGCATTTTCAGGCCGAGCTGAGCACGTTTTGTGTGTTTGAATGTATCTTCATAGGAATGAGTTGTGTGGTCAAATTAATGCTCATATGGGCTTCAGGATGTCATCCTGAACTAAATACATGTTGAAGTGTGTGCATAAGTCCTTTGGTTTAGGTGTGACACTAAATTTGAGTTTTTATTGCTTTAAATGCATTTTCAGCCCGAGCTGAGCGCGTTTTGTGAGTTTGAATGTATCTTCATAGGAATGAGTTGTGTGGTCAAATTAATGCTTATTTAGGCTTCAGGAGGTCACCCTGAAAAAAATACATGTTGTAGTGTGTGCATAAGTCCTTTGGTTTAGGCGTGACACTCAATTTGAGTTTTTATTGCTTTAAATGCATTTTCAGGCCGAGCTGAGCACGTTTTGTGTGTTTGAATGTATCTTCATAGGAATGAGTTGTTTGGTCAAATTAATGCTCATATGGGCTTCAGGAGGTCATCCTGAACAAAATACATGTTGAAGTGTGTGCATAAGTCCTTTGGTTTAGGCGTGACACTCAATTTGAGTTTTTATTGCTTTAAATGCATTTTCAGCCCGAGCTGAGCACGTTTTGTGAGTTTGAATGTATCTTTATAGGAATGAGTTGTTTAGTCAAATTAATGCTCATATGGGCTTCAGGAGGTCATCCTGAACAAAATACATGTTGAAGTGTGTGCATAAGTCCTTTGGTTTAGGTGTGACACTCAATTTGAGTTTTAATTGCTTTAAATGCATTTTCAGCCCGAGCTGAGCACGTTTTGTGAGTTTGAATGTATCTTCATAGGAATGAGTTGTGTAGTCAAATTAATGCTCATTTAGGCTTCAGGTGGTCATCCTGAACTAAATACATGTTGAAGTGTGTGCATAAGTCCTTTGGTTTAGGCGTGACACTCAATTTGAGTTTTTATTGCTTTAAATTAAATGCATTTTCAGCCCGAGCTGAGCGCGCTTTCTGACTTTGAATGTATCTTCATAGGAATGAGTTGTGTGGTCAAATTAATGCTCATTTAGGCGTCAGGTGGTCATCCTGAACAAAATACATGTTGAAGTGTGTGCATAAGTCCTTTGGTTTAGGCGTGACACTCAATTTGAGTTTTTATTGCTTTAAATGCATTTTCAGCCCGAGTTGAGCACGTTTTGTGAGTTTGAATGTATCTTCATAGGAATGAGTTGTGTAGACAAATTAATGCTCATATGGGCTTCAGGATGTCATCCTGAACTAAATACATGTTGAAGTGTGTGCATAAGTCCTTTGGTTTAGGTGTGACACTAAATTTGAGTTTTTATTGCTTTAAATGCATTTTCAGCCCGAGCTGAGCGCGTTTTGTGAGTTTGAATGTATCTTCATAGGAATGAGTTGTGTGGTCAAATTAATGCTTATTTAGGCTTCAGGAGGTCACCCTGAAAAAAATACATGTTGTAGTGTGTGCATAAGTCCTTTGGTTTAGGCGTGACACTCAATTTGAGTTTTTATTGCTTTAAATGCATTTTCAGGCCGAGCTGAGCACGTTTTGTGTGTTTGAATGTATCTTCATAGGAATGAGTTGTTTGGTCAAATTAATGCTCATATGGGCTTCAGGAGGTCATCCTGAACAAAATACATGTTGAAGTGTGTGCATAAGTCCTTTGGTTTAGGCGTGACACTCAATTTGAGTTTTTATTGCTTTAAATGCATTTTCAGCCCGAGTTGAGCACGTTTTGTGAGTTTGAATGTATCTTCATAGGAATGAGTTGTGTGGTCAAATTAATGCTCATTTAGGCTTCAGGTGGTCATCCTGAACTAAATACATGTTGAAGTGTGTGCATAAGTCCTTTGGTTTAGGCGTGACACTCAATTTGAGTTTTTATTGCTTTAAATTAAATGCATTTTCAGCCCGAGCTGAGCGCGCTTTCTGACTTTGAATGTATCTTCATAGGAATGAGTTGTGTGGTCAAATTAATGCTCATATGGGCTTCAGGAGGTCATCCTGAACAAAATACATGTTGAAGTGTGTGCATAAGTCCTTTGGTTTAGGCGTGACACTCAATTTGAGTTTTTATTCCTTTAAATGCATTTTCAGCCCGAGTTGAGCATGTTTTGTGAGTTTGAATGTATCTTCATAGGAATGAGTTGTGTGGTCAAATTAATGCTCATTTAGGCTTCAGGTGGTCATCCTGAACTAAATACATGTTGAAGTGTGTGCATAAGTCCTTTGGTTTAGGCGTGACACTCAATTTGAGTTTTTATTGCTTTAAATTAAATGCATTTTCAGCCCGAGCTGAGCGCGCTTTCTGACTTTGAATGTATCTTCATAGGAATGAGTTGTGTGGTCAAATTAATGCTCATTTAGGCGTCAGGTGGTCATCCTGAACAAAATACATGTTGAAGTGTGTGCATAAGTCCTTTGGTTTAGGTGTGACACTCAATTTGAGTTTTTATTGCTTTAAATGCATTTTCAGCCCGAGCTGAGCACGTTTTGTGAGTTTGAATGTATCTTCATAGGAATGAGTTGTGTAGTCAAATGAATGCTCATTTAGGCTTCAGGTGGTCATCCTGAACTAAATACATGTTGAAGTGTGTGCATAAGTCCTTTGGTTTAGGCGTGACACTCAATTTGAGTTTTTATTGCTTTAAATTTAATGCATTTTCAGCCCGAGCTGAGCGCGCTTTCTGACTTTGAATGTATCTTCATAGGAATGAGTTGTGTGGTCAAATTAATGCTCATATGGGCTTCAGGAGGTCATCCTGAACAAAATACATGTTGAAGTGTGTGCATAAGTCTTTTGGTTTAGGCGTGACACTCAATTTGAGTTTTTATTGCTTTAAATTAAATGCATTTTCAGCCCGAGCTGAGCGCGCTTTCTGACTTTGAATGTATCTTCATAGGAATGAGTTGTGTGGTCAAATTAATGCTCATTTAGGCTTCAGGTGGTCATCCTGAACTAAATACATGTTGAAGTGTGTGCATAAGTCCTTTGGTTTAGGCGTGACACTCAATTTGAGTTTTTATTCCTTTAAATGCATTTTAAGCCCAAGCTGAGCACGTTTTGTGAGTTTGAATGTATCTTCATAGGAATGAGTTGTGTGGTCAAATTAATGCTCATTTAGGCTTCAGTTGGTCATCCTGAACTAAATACATGTTGAAGTGTGGGCATAAGTCCTTTGGTTTAGGCGTGACACTCAATTTGAGTTTTTATTGCTTTAAATTAAATGCATTTTCAGCCCGAGCTGAGCACGTTTTCTGACTTTGAATGTATCTTCATAGGAATGAGTTGTGTGGTCAAATTATTGCTGATTTAGGCTTCAGGAGGTCATCCTGAACAAAATACATGTTGAAGTGTGTGCATAAGTCCTTTGGTTTAGGCGTGACACTCAATTTGAGTTTTTATTGCTTTAAATGCATTTTCAGCCCGAGCTGAGCACGTTTTGTGAGTTTGAATGTATCTTAATAGGAATGAGTTGTGTGGTCAATTTAATGCTCATTTAGGCGTCAGGTGGTCATCCTGAACAAAATACATGTTGAAGTGTGTGCATAAGTCCTTTGGTTTAGGCGTGACACTCAATTTGAGTTTTTATTGCTTTAAATGCATTTTCAGGCCGAGCTGAGCACGTTTTGTGTGTTTGAATGTATCATCATAGGAATGAGTTGTGTGGTCAAATTAATGCTCATATGGGCTTCAGGAGGTCATATTGAACAAAATACATGTTGAAGTGTGTGCATAAGTCCTTTGGTTTAGGCGTGACACTCAATTTGAGCTTTTATTGCTTTAAATGCATTTTCAGCCCGAGTTGAGCACGTTTTGTGAATTTGAATGTATCTTCATAGGAATGAGTTGTGTGGTCAAATTAATGCTCATATGGGCTTCAGGAGGTCATCCTGAACAAAATACATGTTGAAGTGTGTGCAAAAGTCCTTTGGTTTAGGTGTGATACTCAATTTGAGTTTTTATTGCTTTAAATGCATTTTCAGCCCGAGCTGAGCACGTTTTTTGAGTTTGAATGTATCTTCATAGGAATGAGTTGTGTGGTCAAATTATTGCTCATTTAGGCTTCAGGAGGTCATCCTGAACAAAATACATGTTGAAGTGTGTGCATAAGTCCTTTGGTTTAGGCGTGACATTCAATTTGAGTTTTTATTGCTTTAAATGCATTTTCAGCCCGAGCTGAGCACGTTTTGTGAGTTTGAATGTATCTTCATAGGAATGAGTTGTGTGGTCAAATTAATGCTCATTTAGGCGTCAGGTGGTCATCCTGAACAAAATACATGTTGAAGTGTGTGCATAAGTCCTTTGGTTTAGGCGTGACACTCAATTTGAGTTTTTATTGCTTTAAATGCATTTTCAGCCCGAGCTGAGCACGTTTTGTGAGTTTGAATGTATCTTCATAGGAATGAGTTGTGTGGTCAAATTAATGCTCATTTAGGCTTCAGGTGGTCATCCTGAACTAAATACATGTTGAAGTGTGTGCATAAGTCCTTTGGTTTAGGCGTGACACTCAATTTGAGTTTTTATTGCTTTAAATGCATTTTCAGCCCGAGCTGAGCACGTTTTGTGAGTTTGAATGTATCTTCATAGGAATGAGTTGTGTGGTCAGATTAATGCTTATTAAGGCTTCAGGAGGTCATCCTGAACAAAATACATGTTGAAGTGTGTGCATAAGTCCTTTGGTTTAGGCGTGACACTCAATTTGAGTTTTTATTGCTTTAAATGCATTTTCAGCCCTAGCTGAGCACGTTTTTTGAGTTTGAATGTATCTTCATAGGAATGAGTTGTGTAGTCAAATTAATGCTCATATGGGCTTCAGAAGGTCTTCCTGAACAAAATACATGTTGAAGTGTGTGCATAAGTCCTTTGGTTTAGGTGTGACACTCAATTTGAATTTTTATTGCTTTAAATGCATTTTCAGCCCGAGCTGAGCACGTATTGTGAGTTTGAATGTATCTTCATAGGAATGAGTTGTGTGGTCAAATTAATGCTCATTTAGGCTTCAGGTGGTCATCCTGAACTAAATACATGTTGAAGTGTGTGCATAAGTCCTTTGGTTTAGGCGTGGCACTCAATTTGAGTTTTTATTGCTTTAAATGCATTTTCAGCCCGAGCTGAGCACGTTTTGTGAGTTTGAATGTATCTTCATAGGAATGAGTTGTGTAGTCAAATTAATGCTCATATGGGCTTCAGGAGGTCATCCTGAACAAAATACATGTTGAAGTGTGTGCATAAGTCCTTTGGTTTAGGCGTGACACTCAATTTGAGTTTTTATTGCTTTAAATGCATTTTCAGCCGGAGCTGAGCACGTTTTGTGAGTTTGAATGTATCTTCATAGGAATGAGTTGTGTAGTCAAATTAATGCTCATATGGGCTTCAGGAGGTCATCCTGAACAAAATACATGTTGAAGTGTGTGCATAAGTCCTTTGGTTTAGGCGTGACACTCAATTTGAGTTTTTATTGCTTTAAATGCATTTTCAGCCCGAGTTGAGCACGTTTTGTGAGTTTGAATGTATCTTCATAGGAATGAGTTGTGTAGACAAATTAATGCTCATATGGGCTTCAGGATGTCATCCTAAACTAAATACATGTTGAAGTGTGTGCATAAATCCTTTGGTTTAGGTGTAACACTAAATTTGAGTTTTTATTGCTTTAAATGCATTTTCAGCCCGAGCTGAGCGCGTTTTGTGAGTTTGAATGTATCTTCATAGGAATGAGTTGTGTGGTCAAATTAATGCTTATTTAGGCTTCAGGAGGTCACCCTGAACAAAATACATGTTGTAGTGTGTGCATAAGTCCTTTGGTTTAGGCGTGACACTCAATTTGAGTTTTTATTGCTTTAAATGCATTTTCAGCCTGAGCTGAGCGCGTTTTGTGAGTTTGAATGTATCTTCATAGGAATGAGTTGTGTGATCAAATTAATGCTCATTTAGGCGTCAGGTGGTCATCCTGAACAAAATACATGTTGAAGTGTGTGCATAAGTCCTTTGGTTTAGGCGTGACACTCAATTTGAGTTTTTATTGCTTTAAATGCATTTTCAGGCCGAGCTGAGCACGTTTTGTGTGTTTGAATGTATCTTCATAGGAATGAGTTGTGTGGTCAAATTAATGCTCATATGGGCTTCAGGAGGTCATCCTGAACAAAACACATGTTGAAGTGTGTGCATAAGTCCTTTGGTTTAGGCGTGACACTCAATTTGAGTTTTTATTGCTTTAAATGCATTTTCAGCCCGAGCTGAGCACGTTTTGTGAGTTTGAATGTATCTTCATAGGAATGAGTTGTGTGGTCAAATTAATGCTCATTTAGGCGTCAGGTGGTCATCCTGAACAAAATACATGTTGAAGTGTGTGCATAAGTCCTTTGGTTTAGGCGTGACACTCAATTTGAGTTTTTATTGCTTTAAATGCATTTTCAGCCCGAGCTGAGCACGTTTTGTGAGTTTGAATGTATCTTCATAGGAATGAGTTGTGTGGTCAAATTAATGCTTATTTAGGCCTCAGGAGGTCATCCTGAACAAAATACATGTTGAAGTGTGTGCATAAGTCCTTTTGTTTAGGCGTGACACTAAATTTGAGTTTTTATTGCTTTAAATGCATTTTCAGCCCGAGCTGAGCACGTTTTGTGAGTTTGAATGTATCTTCATAGAATGAGTTGTGTGGTCAAATTAATGCTTATTTGGGCTTCAGGAGGTCATCCTGAACAAAATACACGTTGGAGTGTGTGAATAAGTCCTTTGGTTTAGGTGTGACACTCAATTTGAGTTTTATTGCTTTAAATGCATTTTCAGCCCGAGCTGAGCACGTTTTGTGAGTTTGAATGTTTCTTCATAGGAATTAGTTGTGTGGTCAAATTAATGCTCATTTAGGCTTCAGGTGGTCATCCTGAACAAAATACATGTTGAAGTGTGTGATAAGTCCTTTTTTAGGCGTGACACTCAATTTGAGTTTTTATTGCTTTAAATGCATTTTCCGCCCGAGCTGAGCACGTTTTGTGAGTTTGAATGTATCTTCATAGGAATGAGTTGTGTAGTCAAATTAATGCTCATATGGGCTTCAGGAAGTCATCCTGAACAAAATACATGTTGAAGTGTGTGCATAAGTCCTTTGGTTTAGGTGTGACACTCAATTTAAGTTTTTATTTCTTTAAATGCATTTTCAGCCCGAGCTGAGCACGTTTTGTGAGTTTGAATGTATCTTCATAGGAATGAGTTGTGTGGTCAAATTAATGCTTATTTAGGCTTCAGGAGGTCATCCTGAACAAAATACATGTTGAAGTGTGTGCATAAGTCCTTTTGTTTAGGCGTGACACTCAATTTGAGTTTTTATTGCTTTAAATGCATTTTCAGCCCGAGCTGAGCACGTTTTGTGAGTTTGAATGTATCTTCATAGAATGAGTTGTGTGGTCAAATTAATGCTTATTTGGGCTTCAGGAGGTCATCCTGAACAAAATACATGTTGGAGTGTGTGCATAAGTCCTTTGGTTTAGGTGTGACACTCAATTTGAGTTTTATTGCTTTAAATGCATTTTCAGCCCGAGCTGAGCACGTTTTGTGAGTTTGAATGTATCTTCATAGGAATGAGTTGTGTGGTAAATTTAATGCTCATATGGGCTTCAGGAGGTCATCCTGAACAAAATACATGTTGAAGTGTGTGCATAGGTCCTTTGGTTTAGGCGTGACACTCAATTTGAGTTTTTATTGCTTTAAATGCATTTTCAGCCCGAGCTGAGCATGTTTTGTGAGTTTGAATGTATCTTCATAGGAATGAGATGTGTGGTCAAATTAATGCTCATTTAGGCTTCAGGTGGTCATCCTGAACTAAATACATGTTGAAGTGTGTGCATAAGTCCTTTGGTTTAGGTGTGACACTCAATTTGAGTTTTTATTGCTTTAAATGCATTTTCAGCCCGAGCTGAGCGCGTTTTGTGAGTTTGAATGTATCTTCATAGGAATGAGTTGTGTGGACAGATTAATGCTTATTTAGGCTTCAGGAGGTCATCCTGAACAAAATACATGTTGAAGTGTGTGCATAAGTCCTTTGGTTTAGGCGTGACACTCAATTTGAGTTTTTATTGCTTTAAATGCATTTTCAGCCCTAGCTGAGCACGTTTTGTGAGTTTGAATGTATCTTCATAGGAATGAGTTGTGTAGTCAAATTAATGCTCATATGGGCTTCAGAAGGTCTTCCTGAACAAAATACATGTTGAAGTGTGTGCATAAGTCCTTTGGTTTAGGTGTGACACTCAATTTGAGTTTTTATTGCTTTAAATGCATTTTCAGCCCGAGCTGAGCACGTTTTGTGAGTTTGAATGTATCTTCATAGGAATGAGTTGTGTGGTCAAATTAATGCTCATTTAGGCTTCAGGTGGTCATCCTGAACTAAATACATGTTGAAGTGTGTGCATAAGTCCTTTGGTTTAGGCGTGACACTCAATTTGAGTTTTTATTGCTTTAAATGCATTTTCAGCCCGAGCTGAGCACGTTTTGTGAGTTTGAATGGATCTTCATAGGAATGAGTTGTGTAGTCAAATTAATGCTCATATGGGCTTCAGGAGGTCATCCTGAACAAAATACATGTTGAAGTGTGTGCATAAGTCCTTTGGTTTAGGCGTGACACTCAATTTGAGTTTTTATTGCTTTAAATGCATTTTCAGCCGGAGCTGAGCACGTTTTGTGAGTTTGAATGTATCTTCATAGGAATGAGTTGTGTAGTCAAATTAATGCTCATATGGGCTTCAGGAGGTCATCCTGAACAAAATACATGTTGAAGTGTGTGCATAAGTCCTTTGGTTTAGGCGTGACACTCAATTTGAGTTTTTATTGCTTTAAATGCATTTTCAGCCCGAGTTGAGCACGTTTTGTGAGTTTGAATGTATCTTCATAGGAATGAGTTGTGTAGACAAATTAATGCTCATATGGGCTTCAGGATGTCATCCTAAACTAAATACATGTTGAAGTGTGTGCATAAATCCTTTGGTTTAGGTGTAACACTAAATTTGAGTTTTTATTGCTTTAAATGCATTTTCAGCCCGAGCTGAGCGCGTTTTGTGAGTTTGAATGTATCTTCATAGGAATGAGTTGTGTGGTCAAATTAATGCTTATTTAGGCTTCAGGAGGTCACCCTGAACAAAATACATGTTGTAGTGTGTGCATAAGTCCTTTGGTTTAGGCGTGACACTCAATTTGAGTTTTTATTGCTTTAAATGCATTTTCAGCCTGAGCTGAGCGCGTTTTGTGAGTTTGAATGTATCTTCATAGGAATGAGTTGTGTGATCAAATTAATGCTCATTTAGGCGTCAGGTGGTCATCCTGAACAAAATACATGTTGAAGTGTGTGCATAAGTCCTTTGGTTTAGGCGTGACACTCAATTTGAGTTTTTATTGCTTTAAATGCATTTTCAGGCCGAGCTGAGCACGTTTTGTGTGTTTGAATGTATCTTCATAGGAATGAGTTGTGTGGTCAAATTAATGCTCATATGGGCTTCAGGAGGTCATCCTGAACAAAACACATGTTGAAGTGTGTGCATAAGTCCTTTGGTTTAGGCGTGACACTCAATTTGAGTTTTTATTGCTTTAAATGCATTTTCAGCCCGAGCTGAGCACGTTTTGTGAGTTTGAATGTATCTTCATAGGAATGAGTTGTGTGGTCAAATTAATGCTCATTTAGGCGTCAGGTGGTCATCCTGAACAAAATACATGTTGAAGTGTGTGCATAAGTCCTTTGGTTTAGGCGTGACACTCAATTTGAGTTTTTATTGCTTTAAATGCATTTTCAGCCCGAGCTGAGCACGTTTTGTGAGTTTGAATGTATCTTCATAGGAATGAGTTGTGTGGTCAAATTAATGCTTATTTAGGCCTCAGGAGGTCATCCTGAACAAAATACATGTTGAAGTGTGTGCATAAGTCCTTTTGTTTAGGCGTGACACTAAATTTGAGTTTTTATTGCTTTAAATGCATTTTCAGCCCGAGCTGAGCACGTTTTGTGAGTTTGAATGTATCTTCATAGAATGAGTTGTGTGGTCAAATTAATGCTTATTTGGGCTTCAGGAGGTCATCCTGAACAAAATACACGTTGGAGTGTGTGAATAAGTCCTTTGGTTTAGGTGTGACACTCAATTTGAGTTTTATTGCTTTAAATGCATTTTCAGCCCGAGCTGAGCACGTTTTGTGAGTTTGAATGTTTCTTCATAGGAATTAGTTGTGTGGTCAAATTAATGCTCATTTAGGCTTCAGGTGGTCATCCTGAACAAAATACATGTTGAAGTGTGTGATAAGTCCTTTTTTAGGCGTGACACTCAATTTGAGTTTTTATTGCTTTAAATGCATTTTCCGCCCGAGCTGAGCACGTTTTGTGAGTTTGAATGTATCTTCATAGGAATGAGTTGTGTAGTCAAATTAATGCTCATATGGGCTTCAGGAAGTCATCCTGAACAAAATACATGTTGAAGTGTGTGCATAAGTCCTTTGGTTTAGGTGTGACACTCAATTTAAGTTTTTATTTCTTTAAATGCATTTTCAGCCCGAGCTGAGCACGTTTTGTGAGTTTGAATGTATCTTCATAGGAATGAGTTGTGTGGTCAAATTAATGCTTATTTAGGCTTCAGGAGGTCATCCTGAACAAAATACATGTTGAAGTGTGTGCATAAGTCCTTTTGTTTAGGCGTGACACTCAATTTGAGTTTTTATTGCTTTAAATGCATTTTCAGCCCGAGCTGAGCACGTTTTGTGAGTTTGAATGTATCTTCATAGAATGAGTTGTGTGGTCAAATTAATGCTTATTTGGGCTTCAGGAGGTCATCCTGAACAAAATACATGTTGGAGTGTGTGCATAAGTCCTTTGGTTTAGGTGTGACACTCAATTTGAGTTTTATTGCTTTAAATGCATTTTCAGCCCGAGCTGAGCACGTTTTGTGAGTTTGAATGTATCTTCATAGGAATGAGTTGTGTGGTAAATTTAATGCTCATATGGGCTTCAGGAGGTCATCCTGAACAAAATACATGTTGAAGTGTGTGCATAGGTCCTTTGGTTTAGGCGTGACACTCAATTTGAGTTTTTATTGCTTTAAATGCATTTTCAGCCCGAGCTGAGCATGTTTTGTGAGTTTGAATGTATCTTCATAGGAATGAGATGTGTGGTCAAATTAATGCTCATTTAGGCTTCAGGTGGTCATCCTGAACTAAATACATGTTGAAGTGTGTGCATAAGTCCTTTGGTTTAGGTGTGACACTCAATTTGAGTTTTTATTGCTTTAAATGCATTTTCAGCCCGAGCTGAGCGCGTTTTGTGAGTTTGAATGTATCTTCATAGGAATGAGTTGTGTGGACAGATTAATGCTTATTTAGGCTTCAGGAGGTCATCCTGAACAAAATACATGTTGAAGTGTGTGCATAAGTCCTTTGGTTTAGGCGTGACACTCAATTTGAGTTTTTATTGCTTTAAATGCATTTTCAGCCCTAGCTGAGCACGTTTTGTGAGTTTGAATGTATCTTCATAGGAATGAGTTGTGTAGTCAAATTAATGCTCATATGGGCTTCAGAAGGTCTTCCTGAACAAAATACATGTTGAAGTGTGTGCATAAGTCCTTTGGTTTAGGTGTGACACTCAATTTGAGTTTTTATTGCTTTAAATGCATTTTCAGCCCGAGCTGAGCACGTTTTGTGAGTTTGAATGTATCTTCATAGGAATGAGTTGTGTGGTCAAATTAATGCTCATTTAGGCTTCAGGTGGTCATCCTGAACTAAATACATGTTGAAGTGTGTGCATAAGTCCTTTGGTTTAGGCGTGACACTCAATTTGAGTTTTTATTGCTTTAAATGCATTTTCAGCCCGAGCTGAGCACGTTTTGTGAGTTTGAATGGATCTTCATAGGAATGAGTTGTGTAGTCAAATTAATGCTCATATGGGCTTCAGGAGGTCATCCTGAACAAAATACATGTTGAAGTGTGTGCATAAGTCCTTTGGTTTAGGCGTGACACTCAATTTGAGTTTTTATTGCTTTAAATGCATTTTCAGCCGGAGCTGAGCACGTTTTGTGAGTTTGAATGTATCTTCATAGGAATGAGTTGTGTAGTCAAATTAATGCTCATATGGGCTTCAGGAGGTCATCCTGAACAAAATACATGTTGAAGTGTGTGCATAAGTCCTTTGGTTTAGGCGTGACACTCAATTTGAGTTTTTATTGCTTTAAATGCATTTTCAGCCCGAGTTGAGCACGTTTTGTGAGTTTGAATGTATCTTCATAGGAATGAGTTGTGTAGACAAATTAATGCTCATATGGGCTTCAGGATGTCATCCTGAACTAAATACATGTTGAAGTGTGTGCATAAATCCTTTGGTTTAGGTGTGACACTCAATTTGAGTTTTTATTGCTTTAAATGCATTTTCAGCCCGAGCTGAGCATGTTTTGTGAGTTTGAATGTATCTTCATAGGAATGAGATGTGTGGTCAAATTAATGCTCATTTAGGCTTCAGGTGGTCATCCTGAACTAAATACATGTTGAAGTGTGTGCATAAGTCCTTTGGTTTAGGTGTGACACTCAATTTGAGTTTTTATTGCTTTAAATGCATTTTCAGCCCGAGCTGAGCGCGTTTTGTGAGTTTGAATGTATCTTCATAGGAATGAGTTGTGTGGACAGATTAATGCTTATTTAGGCTTCAGGAGGTCATCCTGAACAAAATACATGTTGAAGTGTGTGCATAAGTCCTTTGGTTTAGGCGTGACACTCAATTTGAGTTTTTATTGCTTTAAATGCATTTTCAGCCCTAGCTGAGCACGTTTTGTGAGTTTGAATGTATCTTCATAGGAATGAGTTGTGTAGTCAAATTAATGCTCATATGGGCTTCAGAAGGTCTTCCTGAACAAAATACATGTTGAAGTGTGTGCATAAGTCCTTTGGTTTAGGTGTGACACTCAATTTGAGTTTTTATTGCTTTAAATGCATTTTCAGCCCGAGCTGAGCACGTTTTGTGAGTTTGAATGTATCTTCATAGGAATGAGTTGTGTGGTCAAATTAATGCTCATTTAGGCTTCAGGTGGTCATCCTGAACTAAATACATGTTGAAGTGTGTGCATAAGTCCTTTGGTTTAGGCGTGACACTCAATTTGAGTTTTTATTGCTTTAAATGCATTTTCAGCCCGAGCTGAGCACGTTTTGTGAGTTTGAATGGATCTTCATAGGAATGAGTTGTGTAGTCAAATTAATGCTCATATGGGCTTCAGGAGGTCATCCTGAACAAAATACATGTTGAAGTGTGTGCATAAGTCCTTTGGTTTAGGAGTGACACTCAATTTGAGTTTTTATTGCTTTAAATGCATTTTCAGCCGGAGCTGAGCACGTTTTGTGAGTTTGAATGTATCTTCATAGGAATGAGTTGTGTAGTCAAATTAATGCTCATATGGGCTTCAGGAGGTCATCCTGAACAAAATACATGTTGAAGTGTGTGCATAAGTCCTTTGGTTTAGGCGTGACACTCAATTTGAGTTTTTATTGCTTTAAATGCATTTTCAGCCCGAGTTGAGCACGTTTTGTGAGTTTGAATGTATCTTCATAGGAATGAGTTGTGTAGACAAATTAATGCTCATATGGGCTTCAGGATGTCATCCTGAACTAAATACATGTTGAAGTGTGTGCATAAATCCTTTGGTTTAGGTGTGACACTAAATTTGAGTTTTTATTGCTTTAAATGCATTTTCAGCCCGAGCTGAGCGCGTTTTGTGAGTTTGAATGTATCTTCATAGGAATGAGTTGTGTGGTCAAATTAATGCTTATTTAGGCTTCAGGAGGTCACCCTGAACAAAATACATGTTGTAGTGTGTGCATAAGTCCTTTGGTTTAGGCGTGACACTCAATTTGAGTTTTTATTGCTTTAAATGCATTTTCAGCCTGAGCTGAGCGCGTTTTGTGAGTTTGAATGTATCTTCATAGGAATGAGTTGTGTGGTCAAATTAATGCTCATTTAGGCGTCAGGTGGTCATCCTGAACAAAATACATGTTGAAGTGTGTGCATAAGTCCTTTGGTTTAGGCGTGACACTCAATTTGAGTTTTTATTGCTTTAAATGCATTTTCAGCCCGAGCTGAGCACATTTTGTGAGTTTGAATGTATCTTCATAGGAATGAGTTGTGTGGTCAAATTAATGCTCATTTAGGCTTCAGGTGGTCATCCTGAATAAAATACATGTTGAAGTGTGTGCATAAGTCCTTTGGTTTAGGCGTGACACTCAATTTGAGTTTTTATTGCTTTAAATGCATTTTCAGCCCGAGCTAAGCAAGTTTTGTGAGTTTAAATGTATCTTCATAGGAATGAGTCGTGTAGTCAAATTAATGCTCATATGGGGTTCAGAGGGTCATCCTGAACAAAATACATGTTGAAGTGTGTGCATAAGTCCTTTGGTTTAGGTGTGACACTCAATTTGAGTTTTTATTGCTTTAAATGCATTTTCAGCCCGAGCTGAGCACGTTTTGTGAGTTTGAATGTATCTTCATAGAATGAGTTGTGTGGTCAAATTAATGCTTATTTGGGCTTCAGGAGGTCATCCTAAACAAAATACATGTTGGAGTGTGTGCATAAGTCCTTTGGTTTAGGTGTGACACTCAATTTGAGTTTTATTGCTTTAAATGCATTTTCAGCCCGAGCTGAGCACGTTTTGTGAGTTTGAATGTATCTTCATAGGAATGAGTTGTGTGGTCAAATTAATGCTCATATGGGCTTCAGGAGGTCATCCTGAACAAAATACATGTTGAAGTGTGTGCATAGGTCCTTTGGTTTAGGCGTGACACTCAATTTGAGTTTTTATTGCTTTAAATGCATTTTCAGCCCGAGCTGAGCATGTTTTGTGAGTTTGAATGTATCTTCATAGGAATGAGATGTGTGGTCAAATTAATGCTCATTTAGGCTTCAGGTGGTCATCCTGAACTAAATACATGTTGAAGTGTGTGCATAAGTCCTTTGGTTTAGGTGTGGCACTCAATTTGAGTTTTTATTGCTTTAAATGCATTTTCAGCCCGAGCTGAGCGCGTTTTGTGAGTTTGAATGTATCTTCATAGGAATGAGTTGTGTGGTCAGATTAATGCTTATTTAGGCTTCAGGAGGTCATCCTGAACAAAATACATGTTGAAGTGTGTGCATAAGTCCTTTGGTTTAGGCGTGACACTCAATTTGAGTTTTTATTGCTTTAAATGCATTTTCAGCCCGAGCTGAGCACGTTTTGTGAGTTTGAATGTATCTTCATAGGAATGAGTTGTGTAGTCAAATTAATGCTCATATGGGCTTCAGAAGGTCATCCTGAACAAAATACATGTTGAAGTGTGTGCATAAGTCCTTTGGTTTAGGCGTGACACTCAATTTGAGTTTTTATTGCTTTAAATGCATTTTCAGCCCGAGCTGAGCACGTTTTGTGAGTTTGAATGTATCTTCATAGGAATGAGTTGTGTGGTCAAATTAATGCTCATTTAGGCTTCAGGTGGTCATCCTGAACTAAATACATGTTGAACTGTGTGCATAAGTCCTTTGGTTTAGGCGTGACACTCAATTTGAGTTTGTATTGCTTTAAATGCATTTTCAGCCCGAGCTGAGCACGTTTTGTGAGTTTGAATGTATCTTCATAGGAATGAGTTGTGTGGTCAAATTAATGCTCATATGGGCTTCAGGAGGTCATCCTGAACAAAATACATGTTGAAGTGTGTGCATAAGTCCTTTGGTTTAGGCGTGACACTCAATTTGAGTTTTTATTGCTTTAAAAGCATTTTCAGCCCGAGCTGAGCACGTTTTTTGAGTTTGAATGTATCTTCATAGGAATGAGTTGTGTAGTCAAATTAATGCTCATATGGGCTTCAGGATGTCATCCTGAACTAAATACATGTTGAAGTGTGTGCATAAGTCCTTTGGTTTAGGTGTGACACTAAATTTGAGTTTTTATTGCTTTAAATGCATTTTCAGCCCGAGCTGAGCGCGTTTTGTGACTTTGAATGTATCTTCATAGGTATGAGTTGTGTGGTCAAATTATTGCTGATTTGGGCTTCAGGAGGTCATCCTGAACAAAATACATGTTGAAGTGTGTGCATAAGTCCTTTGGTTTAGGCCTGACACTCAATTTGAGTTTTTATTGCTTTAAATGCATTTTTAGCCCGAGCTGAGCACGTTTTGTGAGTTTGAATGTATCTTCATAGGAATGAGTTGTGTAGTCAAATTAATGCTCATATGGGCTTCAGAAGGTCATCCTGAACAAAATACATGTTGAAGTGTGTGCATAAGTCATTTGGTTTAGGTGTGACACTCAATTTGAGTTTTTATTGCTTTAAATGCATTTTCAGCCCGAGCTGAGCACGTTTTCTGAGTTTGAATGTATCTTCATAGGAATGAGTTGTGTGGTCAAATTAATGCTCATTTAGGCTTCAGGTGGTCATCCTGAACTAAATACATGTTGAAGTGTGTGCATAAGTCCTTTGGTTTAGGCGTGACACTCAATTTGAGTTTTTATTGCTTTAAATGCATTTTCAGCCCGAGTTGAGCACGTTTTGTGAGTTTGAATGTATCTTCATAGGAATGAGTTGTGTAGACAAATTAATGCTCATATGGGCTTCAGGATGTCATCCTGAACTAAATACATGTTGAAGTGTGTGCATAAGTCCTTTGGTTTAGGTGTGACACTAAATTTGAGTTTTTATTGCTTTAAATGCATTTTCAGCCCGAGCTGAGCGCGTTTTGTGAGTTTGAATGTATCTTCATAGGAATGAGTTGTGTGGTCAAATTAATGCTTATTTAGGCTTCAGGAGGTCACCCTGAACAAAATACATGTTGTAGTGTGTGCATAAGTCCTTTGGTTTAGGCGTTACACTCAATTTGAGTTTTTATTGCTTTAAATGCATTTTCAGCCCGAGCTGAGCGCGTTTTGTGAGTTTGAATGTATCTTCATAGGAATGAGTTGTGTGGTCAAATTAATGCTCATTTAGGCGTCAGGTGGTCATCCTGAACAAAATACATGTTGAAGTGTGTGCATAAGTCCTTTGGTTTAGGCGTGACACTCAATTTGAGTTTTTATTGCTTTAAATGCATTTTCAGCCCGAGCTGAGCACGTTTTGTGAGTTTGAATGTATCTTCATAGAATGAGTTGTGTGGTCAAATTAATGCTCATTTAGGCTTCAGGTGGTCATCCTGAACAAAATACATGTTGAAGTGTGTGCATAAGTCCTTTGGTTTAGGCGTGACACTCAATTTAATTTTTTATTGCTTTAAATGCATTTTCAGCCCGAGTTGAGCACGTTTTGTGAGTTTGAATGTATCTTCATAGGAATGAGTTGTGTGGTCAAATGAATGCTCATTTAGGCTTCAGGTGGTCATCCTGAACAAAATACATGTTGAAGTGTGTGCATAAGTCCTTTGGTTTAGGCGTGACACTCAATTTGAGTTTTTATTGCTTTAAATGCATTTTCAGCCCGAGCTGAGCACGTTTTGTGAGTTTGAATGTATCTTCATAGGAATGAGTTGTGTGGTCAAATTAATGCTCATTTAGGCTTCAGGTGGTCATCCTGAACAAAATACATGTTGAAGTGTGTGCATAAGTCCTTTGGTTTAGGCGTGACACTCAATTTGAGTTTTTATTGCTTTAAATGCATTTTCAGCCTGAGCTGAGCACGTTTTGTGAGTTTGAATGTATCTTCATAGAATGAGTTGTGTGGTCAAATTAATGCTCATTTAGGCTTCAGGTGGTCATCCTGAACAAAATACATGTTGAAGTGTGTGCATAAGTCCTTTGGTTTAGGCGTGACACTCAATTTGAGTTTTTATTGCTTTAAATGCATTTTCAGCCCGAGATGAGCACGTTTTGTGAGTTTGAATGTATCTTCATAGGAATGAGTTATGTGGTCAAAATAATGCTCATTTAGGCTTCAGGTGGTCATCCTGAACTAAATACATGTTGAAGTGTGTGCATAAGTCCTTTGGTTTGGGCGTGACACTCAATTTGAGTTTTTATTGCTTTAAATGCATTTTCAGGCCGAGCTGAGCACGTTTTGTGTGTTTGAATGTATCTTCATAGGAATGAGTTGTGTGGTCAAATTAATGCTCATATGGGCTTCAGGAGGTCATCCTGAACAAAATACATGTTGAAGTGTGTGCATAAGTCCTTTGGTTTAGGCGTGACACTCAATTTGAGCTTTTATTGCTTTAAATGCATTTTCAGCCCGAGTTGAGCACGTTTTGTGAGTTTGAATGTATCTTCATAGGAATGAGTTGTGTGGTCAAATTAATGCTCATTTAGGCTTCAGGTGGTCATCGTGAACAAAATACATGTTGAAGTGTGTGCATAAGTCCTTTGGTTTAGGCGTGACACTCAATTTGAGTTTTTATTGCTTTAAATGCATTTTCAGCCCAAGCTGAGCACGTTTTGTGAGTTTGAATGTATCTTCATAGGAATGAGTTGTGTGGTCAAATTAATGCTCATATGGGCTTCAGGAGGTCATCCTGAACAAAATACATGTTGAAGTGTGTGCATAAGTCCTTTGGTTTAGGCGTGACACTCAATTTGAGTTTTTATTGCTTTAAATGCATTTTCAGGCCGAGTTGAGCACGTTTTGTGAGTTTGAATGTATCTTTATAGGAATGAGTTGTGTGGTCAAATTAATGCTCATTTAGGGTTCAGGTGGTCATCCGGAACTAAATACATGTTAAAGTGTGTGCATAAGTCGTTTGGTTTAGGTGTGACACTCAATTTGAGTTTTTATTGCTTTAAATGCATTTTCAGCCCGAGCTGAGCGCGCTTTCTGACTTTGAATGTATCTTCATAGGAATGAGTTGTGTGGTCAAATTATTGCTGATTTAGGCTTCAGGAGGTTATCCTGAACAAAATACATGTTGAAGTGTGTGCATAAGTCCTTTGGTTTAGGCGTGACACTCAATTTGATTTTTTTATTGCTTTAAATGCATTTTCAGCCCGAGCTGAGCGCGTTTTGTGAGTTTGAATGTATCTTCATAGGAATGAGTTGTGTGGTCAAATTAATGCTTATTTAGGCTTCAGGAGGTCATCCTGAACATAATACATGTTGAAGTGTGTGCATAAGTCCTTTTGTTTAGGCGTGACACTCAATTTGAGTTTTTATTGCTTTAAATGCATTTTCAGCCCGAGCTGAGCACGTTTTGAGAGTTTGAATGTATCTTCATAGGAATGAGTTGTGTGGTCAAATTAATGCTCATATGGGCTTCAGGAGGTCATCCTGAACTAAATACATGTTGAAGTGTGTGCATAAGTCCTTTGGTTTAGGCGTGACACTCAATTTGAGTTTTTATTGCTTTAAATGCATTTTCACCCCGAGCTGAGCGCGCTTTCTGACTTTGAATGTATCTTAATAGGAATGAGATGTGTGGTCAAATTAATGCTTATTTAGGCTTCAGGAGGTCATCCTGAACAAAATACATGTTGAAGTGTGTGCATAAGTCCTTTTGTTTAGGCGTGACACTCAATTTGAGTTTTTTTTTGCTTTAAATGCATTTTCAGCCTGAACTGAGCACGTTTTGTGAGTTTGAATGTATCTTCATAGGAATGAGTTGTGTGGTCAAATTAATGCTCATTTAGGCTTCAGGTGGTCATCCTGAACTAAATACATGTTGAAGTGTGTGCATAAGTCCTTTGGTTTAGGCGTGACACTCAATTTGAGTTTTTATTGCTTTAAATGCATTTTCAGCCCGAGCTGAGCGCGCTTTCTGACTTTGAATGTATCTTCATAGGAATGAGTTGTGTAGTCAAATTAATCCTCATTTAGGCTTCAGGAGGTCATCCTGAACAAAATACATGTTGAAGTGTGTGCATAAGTCCTTTGGTTTAGGCGTGACACTCAATTTGAGTTTTTATTGCTTTAAATGCATTTTCAGCCCGAGCTGAGCGCGCTTTCTGACTTTGAATGTATCTTCATAGGAATGAGTTGTGTGGTCAAATTATTGCTGATTTGGGCTTCAGGAGGTCATCCTGAACAAAATACATGTTGAAGTGTGTGCATAAGTCCTTTGGTTTAGGCCTGACACTCAATTTGAGTTTTTATTGCTTTAAATGCATTTTTAGCCCGAGCTGAGCACGTTTTGTGAGTTTGAATGTATCTTCATAGGAATGAGTTGTGTAGTCAAATTAATGCTCATATGGGCTTCAGAAGGTCATCCTGAACAAAATACATGTTGAAGTGTGTGCATAAGTCCTTTGGTTTAGGCGTGACACTCAATTTGAGTTTTTATTGCTTTAAATGCATTTTCAGCCCGAGTTGAGCACGTTTTGTGAGTTTGAATGTATCTTCATAGGAATGAGTTGTGTAGACAAATTAATGCTCATATGGGCTTCAGGATGTCATCCTGAACTAAATACATGTTGAAGTGTGTGCATAAGTCCTTTGGTTTAGGTGTGACACTAAATTTGAGTTTTTATTGCTTTAAATGCATTTTCAGCCCGAGCTGAGCGCGTTTTGTGAGTTTGAATGTATCTTCATAGGAATGAGTTGTGTGGTCAAATTAATGCTTATTTAGGCTTCGGGAGGTCACCCTGAACAAAATACATGTTGTAGTGTGTGCATAAGTCCTTTGGTTTAGGCGTGACACTCAATTTGATTTTTTTATTGCTTTAAATGCATTTTCAGCCCGAGCTGAGCGCGTTTTGTGAGTTTGAATGTATCTTCATAGGAATGAGTTGTGTGGTCAAATTAATGCTTATTTAGGCTTCAGGAGGTCATCCTGAACAAAATACATGTTGAAGTGTGTGCATAAGTCCTTTTGTTTAGGCGTGACACTCAATTTGAGTTTTTATTGCTTTAAATGCATTTTCAGCCCGAGCTGAGCACGTTTTGAGAGTTTGAATGTATCTTCATAGGAATGAGTTGTGTGGTCAAATTAATGCTCATATGGGCTTCAGGAGGTCATCCTGAACTAAATACATGTTGAAGTGTGTGCATAAGTCCTTTGGTTTAGGCGTGACACTCAATTTGAGTTTTTATTGCTTTAAATGCATTTTCACCCCGAGCTGAGCGCGCTTTCTGACTTTGAATGTATCTTAATAGGAATGAGATGTGTGGTCAAATTAATGCTTATTTAGGCTTCAGGAGGTCATCCTGAACAAAATACATGTTGAAGTGTGTGCATAAGTCCTTTTGTTTAGGCGTGACACTCAATTTGAGTTTTTATTGCTTTAAATGCATTTTCAGCCCGAGCTGAGCACGTTTTGAGAGTTTGAATGTATCTTCATAGGAATGAGTTGTGTGGTCAAATTAATGCTCATATGGGCTTCAGGAGGTCATCCTGAACTAAATACATGTTGAAGTGTGTGCATAAGTCCTTTGGTTTAGGCGTGACACTCAATTTGAGTTTTTATTGCTTTAAATGCATTTTCACCCCGAGCTGAGCGCGCTTTCTGACTTTGAATGTATCTTAATAGGAATGAGATGTGTGGTCAAATTAATGCTTATTTAGGCTTCAGGAGGTCATCCTGAACAAAATACATGTTGAAGTGTGTGCATAAGTCCTTTTGTTTAGGCGTGACACTCAATTTGAGTTTTTTTTTGCTTTAAATGCATTTTCAGCCCGAACTGAGCACGTTTTGTGAGTTTGAATGTATCTTCATAGGAATGAGTTGTGTGGTCAAATTAATGCTCATTTAGGCTTCAGGTGGTCATCCTGAACTAAATACATGTTGAAGTGTGTGCATAAGTCCTTTGGTTTAGGCGTGACACTCAATTTGAGTTTTTATTGCTTTAAATGCATTTTCAGCCCGAGCTGAGCGCGCTTTCTGACTTTGAATGTATCTTCATAGGAATGAGTTGTGTAGTCAAATTAATCCTCATTTAGGCTTCAGGAGGTCATCCTGAACAAAATACATGTTGAAGTGTGTGCATAAGTCCTTTGGTTTAGGCGTGACACTCAATTTGAGTTTTTATTGCTTTAAATGCATTTTCAGCCCGAGCTGAGCGCGCTTTCTGACTTTGAATGTATCTTCATAGGAATGAGTTGTGTGGTCAAATTATTGCTGATTTGGGCTTCAGGAGGTCATCCTGAACAAAATACATGTTGAAGTGTGTGCATAAGTCCTTTGGTTTAGGCCTGACACTCAATTTGAGTTTTTATTGCTTTAAATGCATTTTTAGCCCGAGCTGAGCACGTTTTGTGAGTTTGAATGTATCTTCATAGGAATGAGTTGTGTAGTCAAATTAATGCTCATATGGGCTTCAGAAGGTCATCCTGAACAAAATACATGTTGAAGTGTGTGCATAAGTCCTTTGGTTTAGGCGTGACACTCAATTTGAGTTTTTATTGCTTTAAATGCATTTTCAGCCCGAGTTGAGCACGTTTTGTGAGTTTGAATGTATCTTCATAGGAATGAGTTGTGTAGACAAATTAATGCTCATATGGGCTTCAGGATGTCATCCTGAACTAAATACATGTTGAAGTGTGTGCATAAGTCCTTTGGTTTAGGTGTGACACTAAATTTGAGTTTTTATTGCTTTAAATGCATTTTCAGCCCGAGCTGAGCGCGTTTTGTGAGTTTGAATGTATCTTCATAGGAATGAGTTGTGTGGTCAAATTAATGCTTATTTAGGCTTCAGGAGGTCACCCTGAACAAAATACATGTTGTAGTGTGTGCATAAGTCCTTTGGTTTAGGCGTTACACTCAATTTGAGTTTTTATTGCTTTAAATGCATTTTCAGCCCGAGCTGAGCGCGTTTTGTGAGTTTGAATGTATCTTCATAGGAATGAGTTGTGTGGTCAAATTAATGCTCATTTAGGCGTCAGGTGGTCATCCTGAACAAAATACATGTTGAAGTGTGTGCATAAGTCCTTTGGTTTAGGCGTGACACTCAATTTGAGTTTTTATTGCTTTAAATGCATTTTCAGCCCGAGCTGAGCACGTTTTGTGAGTTTGAATGTATCTTCATAGAATGAGTTGTGTGGTCAAATTAATGCTCATTTAGGCTTCAGGTGGTCATCCTGAACAAAATACATGTTGAAGTGTGTGCATAAGTCCTTTGGTTTAGGCGTGACACTCAATTTAATTTTTTATTGCTTTAAAAGCATTTTCAGCCCGAGTTGAGCACGTTTTGTGAGTTTGAATGTATCTTCATAGGAATGAGTTGTGTGGTCAAATTAATGCTCATTTAGGCTTCAGGTGGTCATCCTGAACAAAATACATGTTGAAGTGTGTGCATAAGTCCTTTGGTTTAGGCGTGACACTCAATTTGAGTTTTTATTGCTTTAAATGCATTTTCAGCCCGAGCTGAGCACGTTTTGTGAGTTTGAATGTATCTTCATAGGAATGAGTTGTGTGGTCAAATTAATGCTCATTTAGGCTTCAGGTGGTCATCCTGAACAAAATACATGTTGAAGTGTGTGCATAAGTCCTTTGGTTTAGGCGTGACACTCAATTTGAGTTTTTATTGCTTTAAATGCATTTTCAGCCCGAGATGAGCACGTTTTGTGAGTTTGAATGTATCTTCATAGGAATGAGTTATGTGGTCAAAATAATGCTCATTTAGGCTTCAGGTGGTCATCCTGAACTAAATACATGTTGAAGTGTGTGCATAAGTCCTTTGGTTTGGGCGTGACACTCAATTTGAGTTTTTATTGCTTTAAATGCATTTTCAGGCCGAGCTGAGCACGTTTTGTGTGTTTGAATGTATCTTCATAGGAATGAGTTGTGTGGTCAAATTAATGCTCATATGGGCTTCAGGAGGTCATCCTGAACAAAATACACGTTGAAGTGTGTGCATAAGTCCTTTGGTTTAGGCGTGACACTCAATTTGAGCTTTTATTGCTTTAAATGCATTTTCAGCCCGAGTTGAGCACGTTTTGTGAGTTTGAATGTATCTTCATAGGAATGAGTTGTGTGGTCAAATTAATGCTCATTTAGGCTTCAGGTGGTCATCGTGAACAAAATACATGTTGAAGTGTGTGCATAAGTCCTTTGGTTTAGGCGTGACACTCAATTTGAGTTTTTATTGCTTTAAATGCATTTTCAGCCCAAGCTGAGCACGTTTTGTGAGTTTGAATGTATCTTCATAGGAATGAGTTGTGTGGTCAAATTAATGCTCATATGGGCTTCAGGAGGTCATCCTGAACAAAATACATGTTGAAGTGTGTGCATAAGTCCTTTGGTTTGGGCGTGACACTCAATTTGAGTTTTTATTGCTTTAAATGCATTTTCAGGCCGAGCTGAGCACGTTTTGTGTGTTTGAATGTATCTTCATAGGAATGAGTTGTGTGGTCAAATTAATGCTCATATGGGCTTCAGGAGGTCATCCTGAACAAAATACATGTTGAAGTGTGTGCATAAGTCCTTTGGTTTAGGCGTGACACTCAATTTGAGCTTTTATTGCTTTAAATGCATTTTCAGCCCGAGTTGAGGACGTTTTGTGAGTTTGAATGTATCTTCATAGGAATGAGTTGTGTGGTCAAATTAATGCTCATTTAGGCTTCAGGTGGTCATCGTGAACAAAATACATGTTGAAGTGTGTGCATAAGTCCTTTGGTTTAGGCGTGACACTCAATTTGAGTTTTTATTGCTTTAAATGCATTTTCAGCCCGAGCTGAGCACGTTTTGTGAGTTTGAATGTATCTTCATAGGAATGAGTTGTGTGGTCAAATTAATGCTCATATGGGCTTCAGGAGGTCATCCTGAACAAAATACATGTTGAAGTGTGTGCATAAGTCCTTTGGTTTAGGTGTGACACTCAATTTGAGTTTTTATTGCTTTAAATTAAATGCATTTTCAGCCCGAGCTGAGCACGTTTTTTGAATTTGAATGTATCTTCATAGGAATGAGTTGTGTGGTCAAATTAATGCTCATTTAGGCTTCAGGTGGTCATCCTGAACAAAATACATGTTGAAGTGTGTGCATAAGTCCTTTGGTTTAGGCGTGACATTCAATTTGAGTTTTTATTGCTTTAAATGCATTTTCAGCCCGAGCTGAGCATGTTTTGTGAGTTTGAATGTATCTTCATAGGAATGAGTTGTGTGGTCAGATTAATGCTCATTTAGGCTTCAGGTGGTCATCCTCAACTAAATACATGTTGAAATGTGTGCATAAGTCCTTTGGTTTAGGTGTGACACTCAATTTGAGTTTTTATTGCTTTAAATGCATTTTCAGCCCGAGCTGAGCGCGTTTTGTGAGTTTGAATGTATCTTCATAGGAATGAGTTGTGTGGTCAAATTAATGCTTATTTAGGCTTCAGGAGGTCATCCTGAACAAAATACATGTTGAAATGTGTGAATAAGTCCTTTGGTTTAGGCGTGACACTCAATTTGAGTTTTTATTGCTTTAAATGCATTTTCAGCCCGAGCTGAGCACGTTTTGTGAGTTTGAATGTATCTTCATAGGAATGAGTTGTGTGGTCAAATTAATGCTCATTTAGGCTTCAGGTGGTCATCCTGAACTAAATACATGTTGAAGTGTGTGCATAAGTCCTTTGGTTTAGGCGTGACACTCAATTTGAGTTTTTATTGCTTTAAATTAAATGCATTTTCAGCCCGAGCTGAGCGCACTTTCTGACTTTGAATGTATCTTCATAGGAATGAGTTGTGTGGTCAAATTATTGCTGATTTAGGCTTCAGGAGGTCATCCTGAACAAAATACATGTTGAAGTGTGTGTATAAGTCCTTTGGTTTAGGCGTGACACTCAATATGAGTTTTTATTGCTTTAAATGCATTTTCAGCCCGAGCTGAGCACGTTTTGTGAGTTTGAATGTATCTTCATAGGAATGAGTTGTGTGGTCAAATTAATGCTCATTTAGGCGTCAGGTGGTCATCCTGAACAAAATACATGTTGAAGTGTGTGCATAAGTCCTTTGGTTTAGGCGTGACACTCAATTTGAGTTTTTATTGCTTTAAATGCATTTGAAGGCCGAGCTGAGCACGTTTTGTGTGTTTGAATGTATCTTCATAGGAATGAGTTGTGTGGTCAAATTAATGCTCATATGGGCTTCAGGAGGTCATCCTGAACAAAATACATGTTGAAGTGTGTGCATAAGTCCTTTGGTTTAGGCGTGACACTCAATTTGAGTTTTTATTGCTTTAAATGCATTTTCAGCCCGAGTTGAGCACGTTTTGTGAGTTTGAATGTATCTTCATAGGAATGAGTTGTGTGGTCAAATTAATGCTCATTTAGGCTTCAGGTGGTCATCCTGAACAAAATACATGTTGAAGTGTGTGCATAATTCCTTTGGTTTGGGCGTGACACTCAATTTGAGTTTTTATTGCTTTAAATGCATTTTCAGCCCGAGCTGAGCACGTTTTGTGAGTTTGAATGTATTTTCATAGGAATGAGTTGTGTGGTCAAATTAATGCTCATTTAGGCTTCAGGTGGTCATCCTGAACTAAATACATGTTGAAGTGTGTGCATAATTCCTTTGGTTTAGGTGTGACACTCAATTTGAGTTTTTATTGCTTTAAATGCATTTTCAGGCCGAGCTGAGCACGTTTTGTGTGTTTGAATGTATCTTCATAGGAATGAGTTGTGTAGTCAAATTAATGCTCATATGGGCTTCAGGAGGTCATCCTGAACAAAATACATGTTGAAGTGTGTGCATAAGTCCTTAGGTTTAGGTGTGACACTCAATTTGAGTTTTTATTGCTTTAAATTAAATGCATTTTCAGCCCGAGCTGAGCGCGCTTTCTGACTTTGAATGTATCTTCATAGGAATGAGTTGTGTGGTCAAATTATTGCTGATTTAGGCTTCAGGAGGTCATCCTGAACAAAATACATGTTGAAGTGTGTGCATAAGTCCTTTGGTTTAGGCGTGACACTCAATTTGAGTTTTTATTGCTTTAAATGCATTTTCAGCCCGAGCTGAGCCAGTTTTGTGAGTTTGAATGTATCTTCATAGGAATGAGTTGTGTGGTCAAATTAATGCTCATTTAGGCGTCAGGTGGTCATCCTGAACAAAATACATGTTGAAGTGTGTGCATAAGTCCTTTGGTTTAGGCGTGACACTCAATTTGAGTTTTTATTCCTTTAAATGCATTTTCAGCCCGAGCTGAGCACGTTTTGTGAGTTTGAATGTATCTTCATAGGAATGAGTTGTGTGGTCAAATTAATGCTCATATGGGCTTCAGGAGGTCATCCTGAACAAATACATGTTGAAGTGTGTGCAAAAGTCCTTTGGTTTAGGTTTGACACTCAATTTGAGTTTTTATTGCTTTAAATGCATTTTCAGCCCGAGCTGAGCACGTTTTGTGAGTTTGAATGTATCTTCATAGAATGAGTTGTGTGGTCAAATTAATGCTCATGTAGGCTTCAGGTGGTCGTCCTGAACAAAATACATGTTGAAGTGTGTGCATAAGTCCTTTGGTTTAGGCGTGACATTCAATTTGAGTTTTTATTGCTTTAAATGCATTTTCAGCCCGAGCTGAGCATGTTTTGTGAGTTTGAATGTATCTTCATAGGAATGAGATGTGTGGTCAAATTAATGCTCATTTAGGCTTCAGGTGGTCATCCTGAACTAAATACATGTTGAAGTGTGTGCATAAGTCCTTTGGTTTAGGTGTGACACTCAATTTGAGTTTTTATTGCTTTAAATGCATTTTCAGCCCGAGCTGAGCGCGTTTTCTGAGTTTGAATGTATCTTCATAGGAATGAGTTGTGTGGTCAAATTAATGCTTATTTAGGCTTCAGGAGGTCATCCTGAACAAAATACATGTTGAAGTGTGTGCATAAGTCCTTTGGTTTAGGTGTGACGCTCAATTTGAGTTTTTATTGCTTTAAATGCATTTTCAGCCCGAGCTGAGCACGTTTTGTGAGTTTGAATGTATCTTCATAGGAACGAGTTGTGTGGTCAAATTAATGCTCATTTAGGCTTCAGGTGGTCATCCTGAACTAAATACATGTTGAAGTGTGTGCATAAGTCCTTTGGTTTAGGCGTGACACTCAATTTGAGTTTTTATTGCTTTAAATGCATTTTCAGCCCGAGTTGAGCACGTTTTGTGAGTTTGAATGTATCTTCATAGGAATGAGTTGTGTGGTCAAATTAATGCTCATTTAGGCTTCAGGTGGTCATCCTGAACTAAATACATGTTGAAGTGTGTGCATAAGTCCTTTGGTTTAGGCGTGACACTCAATTTGAGTTTTTATTGCTTTAAATGCATTTTCAGCCCGAGCTGAGCACGTTTTGTGAGTTTGAATGTATCTTCATAGGAATGAGTTGTGTAGTCAAATTAATGCTCATATGGGCTTCAGGAGGTCATCCTGAACAAAATACATGTTGAAGTGTGTGCATGAGTCCTTTGGTTTAGGCGTGACACTCAATTTGAGTTTTTATTGCTTTAAATGCATTTTCAGCCCGAGCTGAGCACGTTTTGTGAGTTTGAATGTATCTTCATAGGAATGAGTTGTGTGGTCAAATTAATGCTGATATGGGCTTCGGGAGGTCATCCTGAACAAAATACATGTTGAAGTGTGTGCATAAGTCCTTTGGTTTAGGTGTGACACTCAATTTGAGTTTTTATTGCTTTAAATGCATTTTCAGCCCGAGCTGAGCACGTTTTGTGAGTTTGAATGTATCTTCATAGGAATAAGTTGTGTAGTCAAATTAATGCTCATATGGGCTTCAGGATGTCATCCTGAACTAAATACATGTTGAAGTGTGTGCATAAGTCCTTTGGTTTAGGTGTGACACTAAATTTGAATTTTTATTGCTTTAAATGCATTTTCAGCCCGAGCTGAGCGCGTTTTGTGAGTTTGAATGTATCTTCATAGGAATGAGTTGTGTGGTCAAATTAATGCTTATTTAGGCTTCAGGAGGTCATCCTGAACAAAATACATGTTGAAGTGTGTGCATAAGTCCTTTGGTTTAGGCGTGACACTCAATTTGAGTTTTTATTGCTTTAAATGCATTTTCAGCCCGAGCTGAGCACGTTTTGTGATTTTGAATGTATCTTCATAGGAATAAGTTGTGTAGTCAAATTAATGCTTATTTGGGCTTCAGGAGGTCATCCTGAACAAAATACACGTTGGAGTGTGTGAATAAGTCCTTTGGTTTAGGTGTGACACTCAATTTGAGTTTTATTGCTTTAAATGCATTTTCAGCCCGAGCTGAGCACGTTTTGTGAGTTTGAATGTATCTTCATAGGAATTAGTTGTGTGGTCAAATTAATGCTCATTTAGGCTTCAGGTGGTCGTCCTGAACAAAATACATGTTGAAGTGTGTGCATAAGTCCTTTGGTTTAGGTGTGACACTCAATTTGAGTTTTTATTGCTTTAAATGCATTTTCAGCCCGAGCTGAGCGCGTTTTCTGAGTTTGAATGTATCATCATAGGAATGAGTTGTGTAGTCAAATTAATGCTTATTTAGGCTTCAGGAGGTCATCCTGAACAAAATACATGTTGAAGTGTGTGCATAAGTCCTTTGGTTTAGGTGTGACGCTCAATTTGAGTTTTTATTGCTTTAAATGCATTTTCAGCCCGAGCTGAGCACGTTTTGTGAGTTTGAATGTATCTTCATAGGAATGAGTTGTGTGGTCAAATTAATGCTCATTTAGGCTTCAGGTGGTCATCCTGAACTAAATACATGTTGAAGTGTTTGCATAAGTCCTTTGGTTTAGGCGTGACACTCAATTTGAGTTTTTATTGCTTTAAATGCATTTTCAGCCCGAGCTGAGCACGTTTTGTGAGTTTGAATGTATCTTCATAGGAATGAGTTGTGTAGTCAAATTAATGCTCATATGGGCTTCAGGAGGTCATCCTGAACAAAATACATGTTGAAGTGTGTGCATAAATCCTTTGGTTTAGGCGTGACACTCAATTTGAGTTTTTATTGCTTTAAATGCATTTTCAGCCCGAGTTGAGCACGTTTTGTGAGTTTGAATGTATCTTCATAGGAATGAGTTGTGTGGTCAAATTAATGCTCATTTAGGCTTCAGGTGGTCAACCTGAACTAAATACATGTTGATGTGTGTGCATAAGTCCTTTGGTTTAGGCGTGACACTCAATTTGAGTTTTTATTGCTTTAAATGCATTTTCAGCCCGAGCTGAGCACGTTTTGTGAGTTTGAATGTATCTTCATAGGAATGAGTTGTGTAGTCAAATTAATGCTCATATGGGCTTCAGGAAGTCATCCTGAACAAAATACATGTTGAAGTGTGTGCATAAGTCCTTTGGTTTAGGCGTGACACTCAATTTGAGTTTTTATTGCTTTAAATGCATTTTCAGCCCGAGCTGAGCACGTTTTGTGAGTTTGAATGTATCTTCATAGGAATGAGTTGTGTAGTCAAATTAATGCTCATATGGGCTTCAGGAGGTCATCCTGAACAAAATACATGTTGAAGTGTGTGCATAAGTCCTTTGGTTTAGGCGTGACACTCAATTTGAGTTTTTATTGCTTTAAATGCATTTTCAGCCCGAGCTGAGCACGTTTTGTGAGTTTGAATGTATCTTCATAGGAATAAGTTGTGTAGTCAAATTAATGCTCATATGGGCTTCAGGAGGTCATCCTGAACAAAATACATGTTGAAGTGTGTGCATAAGTCCTTTGGTTTAGGTGTGACAGTCAATTTGAGTTTTTATTGCTTTAAATGCATTTTCAGCCCGAGCTGAGCACGTTTTGTGAGTTTGAATGTATCTTCATAGGAATGAGTTGTGTGGTCAAATTAATGCTCATTTAGGCTTCAGGTGGTCATCCTGAACTAAATACATGTTGAAGTGTGTGCATAAGTCCTTTGGTTTAGGCGTGACACTCAATTTGAGTTTTTATTGCTTTAAATGCATTTTCAGCCCGAGCTGAGCACGTTTTGTGAGTTTGAATGTATCTTCATAGGAATGAGTTGTGTGGTCAAATTAATGCTCATTTAGGCGTCAGGTGGTCGTCCTGAACAAAATACATGTTGAAGTGTGTGCATAAGTCCTTTGGTTTAGGCGTGACACTCAATTTGAGTTTTTATTGCTTTAAATGCATTTTCAGGCCGAGCTGAGCACGTTTTGTGTGTTTGAATGTATCTTCATAGGAATGAGTTGTGTGGTCAAATTAATGCTCATATGGGCTTCAGGAGGTCATCCTGAACAAAATACATGTTGAAGTGTGTGCATAAGTCATTTTGGTTTAGGCGTGACACTCAATTTGAGTTTTTATTGCTTTAAATGCATTTTCAGCCCGAGGTGAGCACGTTTTGTGAGTTTGAATGTATCTTCATAGGAATGAGTTGTGTGGTCAAATTAATGCTCATTTAGGCTTCAGGTGGTCATCCTGAACTAAATACATGTTGAAGTGTGTGCATAAGTCCTTTGGTTTAGGCGTGACACTCAATTTGAGTTTTTATTGCTTTAAATGCATTTTCAGCCCGAGCTGAGCACGTTTTGTGAGTTTGAATGTATCTTCATAGGAATGAGTTGTGTAGTCAAATTAATGCTCATATGGGCTTCAGGAGGTCATCCTGAACAAAATACATGTTGAAGTGTGTGCATAAGTCCCTTGGTTTAGGCGTGACACTCAATTTGAGTTTTTATTGCTTTAAATGCATTTTCAGCCCGAGCTGAGCACGTTTTGTGAGTTTGAATGTATCTTCATAGGAATGAGTTGTGTGGTCAAATTAATGCTCATTTAGGCTTCAGGTGGTCATCCTGAACTAAATACATGTTGAAGTGTGTGCATAATTCCTTTGGTTTAGGCGTGACACTCAATTTGAGTTTTTATTGCTTTAAATGCATTTTCAGCCCGAGCTGAGCGCGCTTTGTAAGTTTGAATGTATCTTCATAGGAATGAGTTGTGTAGTCAAATTAATGCTCATATGGGCTTCAGGAGGTCATCCTGAACAAAATACATGTTGAAGTGTGTGCATAAGTCCTTTGGTTTAGGCGTGACACTCAATTTGAGTTTTTATTGCTTTAAATGCATTTTCAGCCCGAGCTGAGCACGTTTTATGAGTTTGAATGTATCTTCATAGGAATGAGTTGTGTAGTCAAATTAATGCTCATATGGGCTTCAGGAGGTCATCCTGAACAAAATACATGTTGAAGTGTGTGCATAAGTCCTTTGGTTTAGGCGTGAGACTCAGTTTGAGTTTTTATTGCTTTAAATGCATTTTCAGCCCGAGCTGAGCACGTTTTGTGAGTTTGAATGTATCTTCATAGGAATGAGTTGTGTGGTCAAATGAATGCTCATTTAGGCTTCAGGTGGTCATCCTGAACTAAATACATGTTGAAGTGTGTGCATAAGTCCTTTGGTTTAGGCTTGACACTCAATTTGAGTTTTTATTGCTTTAAATGCATTTTCAGCCCGAGCTGAGCACGTTTTGTGAGTTTGAATGTATCTTCATAGGAATGAGTTGTGTAGTCAAATTAATGCTCATATGGGCTTCAGGAGGTCATCCTGAACAAAATACATGTTGAAGTGTGTGCATAAGTCCCTTGGTTTAGGCGTGACACTCAATTTGAGTTTTTATTGCTTTAAATGCATTTTCAGCCCAAGCTGAGCACGTTTTGTGAGTTTGAATGTATCTTCATAGGAATGAGTTGTGTGGTCAAATTAATGCTCATTTAGGCTTCAGGTGGTCATCCTGAACTAAATACATGTTGAAGTGTGTGCATAATTCCTTTGGTTTAGGCGTGACACTCAATTTGAGTTTTTATTGCTTTAAATGCATTTTCAGCCCGAGCTGAGCGCGCTTTGTGAGTTTGAATGTATCTTCATAGGAATGAGTTGTGTAGTCAAATTAATGCTCATATGGGCTTCAGGAGGTCATCCTGAACAAAATACATGTTGAAGTGTGTGGATAAGTCCTTTGGTTTAGGCGTGACACTCAATTTGAGTTTTTATTGCTTTAAATGCATTTTCAGCCCGAGCTGAGCACGTTTTATGAGTTTGAATGTATCTTCATAGGAATGAGTTGTGTAGTCAAATTAATGCTCATATGGGCTTCAGGAGGTCATCCTGAACAAAATACATGTTGAAGTGTGTGCATAAGTCCTTTGGTTTAGGCGTGAGACTCAATTTGAGTTTTTATTGCTTTAAATGCATTTTCAGCCCGAGCTGAGCACGTTTTGTGAGTTTGAATGTATCTTCATAGGAATGAGTTGTGTGGTCAAATTAATGCTCATATGGGCTTCAGGAGGTCATCCTGAACAAAATACATGTTGAAGTGTGTGCATAAGTCCCTTGGTTTAGGTGTGACACTCAATTTGAGTTTTTATTGCTTTAAATGCATTTTCAGCCCAAGCTGAGCACGTTTTGTGAGTTTGAATGTATCTTCATAGGAATGAGTTGTGTGGTCAAATTAATGCTCATTTAGGCTTCAGGTGGTCATCCTGAACTAAATACATGTTGAAGTGTGTGCATACGTCCTTTGGTTTAGGCGTGACACTCAATTTGAGTTTTTATTGCTTTAAATTAAATGCATTTTCAGCCCGAGCTGAGCGCGCTTTCTGACTTTGAATGTATCTTCATAGGAATGAGTTGTGTGGTCAAATTATTGCTGATTTAGGCTTCAGGAGGTCATCCTGAACAAAATACATGTTGAAGTGTGTGCATAAAGCCTTTGGTTTAGGCGTGACACTCAATTTGAGTTTTTATTGCTTTAAAAGCATTTTCAGCCCGAGCTGAGCACGTTTTGTGAGTTTGAATGTATCTTCATAGGAATGAGTTGTGTGGTCAAATTAATGCTCATTTAGGCGTCAGGTGGTCATCCTGAACAAAATACATGTTGAAGTGTGTGCATAAGTCCTTTGGTTTAGGCGTGACACTCAATTTGAGTTTTTATTGCTTTAAATGCATTTTCAGCCCGAGCTGAGCACGTTTTGTGAGTTTGAATGTATCTTCATAGAATGAGTTGTGTGGTCAAATTAATGCTCATTTAGGCTTCAGGTGGTCATCCTGAACTAAATACATGTTGAAGTGTGTGCATACGTCCTTTGGTTTAGGCGTGACACTCAATTTGAGTTTTTATTGCTTTAAATTAAATGCATTTTCAGCCCGAGCTGAGCGCGCTTTCTGACTTTGAATGTATCTTCATAGGAATGAGTTGTGTGGTCAAATTATTGCTGATTTAGGCTTCAGGAGGTCATCCTGAACTAAATACATGTTGAAGTGTGTGCATAAGTCCTTTGGTTTAGGCGTGACACTCAATTTGAGTTTTTATTGCTTTAAATGCATTTTCAGCCCGAGCTGAGCACGTTTTGTGAGTTTGAATGTATCTTCATAGGAATGAGTTGTGTAGTCAAATTAATGCTCATATGGGCTTCAGGAGGTCATCCTGAACAAAATACATGTTGAAGTGTGTGCATAAGTCCCTTGGTTTAGGTGTGACACTCAATTTGAGTTTTTATTGCTTTAAATGCATTTTCAGCCCAAGCTGAGCACGTTTTGTGAGTTTGAATGTATCTTCATAGGAATGAGTTGTGTGGTCAAATTAATGCTCATTTAGGCTTCAGGTGGTCATCCTGAACTAAATACATGTTGAAGTGTGTGCATACGTCCTTTGGTTTAGGCGTGACACTCAATTTGAGTTTTTATTGCTTTAAATGCATTTTCAGCCTGAGCTGAGCACGTTTTGTGAGTTTGAATGTATCTTCATAGAATGAGTTGTGTGGTCAAATTAATGCTCATTTAGGCTTCAGGTGGTCATCCTGAACAAAATACATGTTGAAGTGTGTGCATAAGTCCTTTGGTTTAGGCGTGACACTCAATTTGAGTTTTTATTGCTTTAAATGCATTTTCAGCCCGAGATGAGCACGTTTTGTGAGTTTGAATGTATCTTCATAGGAATGAGTTATGTGGTCAAAATAATGCTCATTTAGGCTTCAGGTGGTCATCCTGAACTAAATACATGTTGAAGTGTGTGCATAAGTCCTTTGGTTTGGGCGTGACACTCAATTTGAGTTTTTATTGCTTTAAATGCATTTTCAGGCCGAGCTGAGCACGTTTTGTGTGTTTGAATGTATCTTCATAGGAATGAGTTGTGTGGTCAAATTAATGCTCATATGGGCTTCAGGAGGTCATCCTGAACAAAATACATGTTGAAGTGTGTGCATAAGTCCTTTGGTTTAGGCGTGACACTCAATTTGAGCTTTTATTGCTTTAAATGCATTTTCAGCCCGAGTTGAGCACGTTTTGTGAGTTTGAATGTATCTTCATAGGAATGAGTTGTGTGGTCAAATTAATGCTCATTTAGGCTTCAGGTGGTCATCGTGAACAAAATACATGTTGAAGTGTGTGCATAAGTCCTTTGGTTTAGGCGTGACACTCAATTTGAGTTTTTATTGCTTTAAATGCATTTTCAGCCCAAGCTGAGCACGTTTTGTGAGTTTGAATGTATCTTCATAGGAATGAGTTGTGTGGTCAAATTAATGCTCATATGGGCTTCAGGAGGTCATCCTGAACAAAATACATGTTGAAGTGTGTGCATAAGTCCTTTGGTTTAGGCGTGACACTCAATTTGAGTTTTTATTGCTTTAAATGCATTTTCAGGCCGAGTTGAGCACGTTTTGTGAGTTTGAATGTATCTTTATAGGAATGAGTTGTGTGGTCAAATTAATGCTCATTTAGGGTTCAGGTGGTCATCCGGAACTAAATACATGTTAAAGTGTGTGCATAAGTCGTTTGGTTTAGGTGTGACACTCAATTTGAGTTTTTATTGCTTTAAATGCATTTTCAGCCCGAGCTGAGCGCGCTTTCTGACTTTGAATGTATCTTCATAGGAATGAGTTGTGTGGTCAAATTATTGCTGATTTAGGCTTCAGGAGGTTATCCTGAACAAAATACATGTTGAAGTGTGTGCATAAGTCCTTTGGTTTAGGCGTGACACTCAATTTGATTTTTTTATTGCTTTAAATGCATTTTCAGCCCGAGCTGAGCGCGTTTTGTGAGTTTGAATGTATCTTCATAGGAATGAGTTGTGTGGTCAAATTAATGCTTATTTAGGCTTCAGGAGGTCATCCTGAACATAATACATGTTGAAGTGTGTGCATAAGTCCTTTTGTTTAGGCGTGACACTCAATTTGAGTTTTTATTGCTTTAAATGCATTTTCAGCCCGAGCTGAGCACGTTTTGAGAGTTTGAATGTATCTTCATAGGAATGAGTTGTGTGGTCAAATTAATGCTCATATGGGCTTCAGGAGGTCATCCTGAACTAAATACATGTTGAAGTGTGTGCATAAGTCCTTTGGTTTAGGCGTGACACTCAATTTGAGTTTTTATTGCTTTAAATGCATTTTCACCCCGAGCTGAGCGCGCTTTCTGACTTTGAATGTATCTTAATAGGAATGAGATGTGTGGTCAAATTAATGCTTATTTAGGCTTCAGGAGGTCATCCTGAACAAAATACATGTTGAAGTGTGTGCATAAGTCCTTTTGTTTAGGCGTGACACTCAATTTGAGTTTTTTTTTGCTTTAAATGCATTTTCAGCCTGAACTGAGCACGTTTTGTGAGTTTGAATGTATCTTCATAGGAATGAGTTGTGTGGTCAAATTAATGCTCATTTAGGCTTCAGGTGGTCATCCTGAACTAAATACATGTTGAAGTGTGTGCATAAGTCCTTTGGTTTAGGCGTGACACTCAATTTGAGTTTTTATTGCTTTAAATGCATTTTCAGCCCGAGCTGAGCGCGCTTTCTGACTTTGAATGTATCTTCATAGGAATGAGTTGTGTAGTCAAATTAATCCTCATTTAGGCTTCAGGAGGTCATCCTGAACAAAATACATGTTGAAGTGTGTGCATAAGTCCTTTGGTTTAGGCGTGACACTCAATTTGAGTTTTTATTGCTTTAAATGCATTTTCAGCCCGAGCTGAGCGCGCTTTCTGACTTTGAATGTATCTTCATAGGAATGAGTTGTGTGGTCAAATTATTGCTGATTTGGGCTTCAGGAGGTCATCCTGAACAAAATACATGTTGAAGTGTGTGCATAAGTCCTTTGGTTTAGGCCTGACACTCAATTTGAGTTTTTATTGCTTTAAATGCATTTTTAGCCCGAGCTGAGCACGTTTTGTGAGTTTGAATGTATCTTCATAGGAATGAGTTGTGTAGTCAAATTAATGCTCATATGGGCTTCAGAAGGTCATCCTGAACAAAATACATGTTGAAGTGTGTGCATAAGTCCTTTGGTTTAGGCGTGACACTCAATTTGAGTTTTTATTGCTTTAAATGCATTTTCAGCCCGAGTTGAGCACGTTTTGTGAGTTTGAATGTATCTTCATAGGAATGAGTTGTGTAGACAAATTAATGCTCATATGGGCTTCAGGATGTCATCCTGAACTAAATACATGTTGAAGTGTGTGCATAAGTCCTTTGGTTTAGGTGTGACACTAAATTTGAGTTTTTATTGCTTTAAATGCATTTTCAGCCCGAGCTGAGCGCGTTTTGTGAGTTTGAATGTATCTTCATAGGAATGAGTTGTGTGGTCAAATTAATGCTTATTTAGGCTTCGGGAGGTCACCCTGAACAAAATACATGTTGTAGTGTGTGCATAAGTCCTTTGGTTTAGGCGTGACACTCAATTTGATTTTTTTATTGCTTTAAATGCATTTTCAGCCCGAGCTGAGCGCGTTTTGTGAGTTTGAATGTATCTTCATAGGAATGAGTTGTGTGGTCAAATTAATGCTTATTTAGGCTTCAGGAGGTCATCCTGAACAAAATACATGTTGAAGTGTGTGCATAAGTCCTTTTGTTTAGGCGTGACACTCAATTTGAGTTTTTATTGCTTTAAATGCATTTTCAGCCCGAGCTGAGCACGTTTTGAGAGTTTGAATGTATCTTCATAGGAATGAGTTGTGTGGTCAAATTAATGCTCATATGGGCTTCAGGAGGTCATCCTGAACTAAATACATGTTGAAGTGTGTGCATAAGTCCTTTGGTTTAGGCGTGACACTCAATTTGAGTTTTTATTGCTTTAAATGCATTTTCACCCCGAGCTGAGCGCGCTTTCTGACTTTGAATGTATCTTAATAGGAATGAGATGTGTGGTCAAATTAATGCTTATTTAGGCTTCAGGAGGTCATCCTGAACAAAATACATGTTGAAGTGTGTGCATAAGTCCTTTTGTTTAGGCGTGACACTCAATTTGAGTTTTTATTGCTTTAAATGCATTTTCAGCCCGAGCTGAGCACGTTTTGAGAGTTTGAATGTATCTTCATAGGAATGAGTTGTGTGGTCAAATTAATGCTCATATGGGCTTCAGGAGGTCATCCTGAACTAAATACATGTTGAAGTGTGTGCATAAGTCCTTTGGTTTAGGCGTGACACTCAATTTGAGTTTTTATTGCTTTAAATGCATTTTCACCCCGAGCTGAGCGCGCTTTCTGACTTTGAATGTATCTTAATAGGAATGAGATGTGTGGTCAAATTAATGCTTATTTAGGCTTCAGGAGGTCATCCTGAACAAAATACATGTTGAAGTGTGTGCATAAGTCCTTTTGTTTAGGCGTGACACTCAATTTGAGTTTTTTTTTGCTTTAAATGCATTTTCAGCCCGAACTGAGCACGTTTTGTGAGTTTGAATGTATCTTCATAGGAATGAGTTGTGTGGTCAAATTAATGCTCATTTAGGCTTCAGGTGGTCATCCTGAACTAAATACATGTTGAAGTGTGTGCATAAGTCCTTTGGTTTAGGCGTGACACTCAATTTGAGTTTTTATTGCTTTAAATGCATTTTCAGCCCGAGCTGAGCGCGCTTTCTGACTTTGAATGTATCTTCATAGGAATGAGTTGTGTAGTCAAATTAATCCTCATTTAGGCTTCAGGAGGTCATCCTGAACAAAATACATGTTGAAGTGTGTGCATAAGTCCTTTGGTTTAGGCGTGACACTCAATTTGAGTTTTTATTGCTTTAAATGCATTTTCAGCCCGAGCTGAGCGCGCTTTCTGACTTTGAATGTATCTTCATAGGAATGAGTTGTGTGGTCAAATTATTGCTGATTTGGGCTTCAGGAGGTCATCCTGAACAAAATACATGTTGAAGTGTGTGCATAAGTCCTTTGGTTTAGGCCTGACACTCAATTTGAGTTTTTATTGCTTTAAATGCATTTTTAGCCCGAGCTGAGCACGTTTTGTGAGTTTGAATGTATCTTCATAGGAATGAGTTGTGTAGTCAAATTAATGCTCATATGGGCTTCAGAAGGTCATCCTGAACAAAATACATGTTGAAGTGTGTGCATAAGTCCTTTGGTTTAGGCGTGACACTCAATTTGAGTTTTTATTGCTTTAAATGCATTTTCAGCCCGAGTTGAGCACGTTTTGTGAGTTTGAATGTATCTTCATAGGAATGAGTTGTGTAGACAAATTAATGCTCATATGGGCTTCAGGATGTCATCCTGAACTAAATACATGTTGAAGTGTGTGCATAAGTCCTTTGGTTTAGGTGTGACACTAAATTTGAGTTTTTATTGCTTTAAATGCATTTTCAGCCCGAGCTGAGCGCGTTTTGTGAGTTTGAATGTATCTTCATAGGAATGAGTTGTGTGGTCAAATTAATGCTTATTTAGGCTTCAGGAGGTCACCCTGAACAAAATACATGTTGTAGTGTGTGCATAAGTCCTTTGGTTTAGGCGTTACACTCAATTTGAGTTTTTATTGCTTTAAATGCATTTTCAGCCCGAGCTGAGCGCGTTTTGTGAGTTTGAATGTATCTTCATAGGAATGAGTTGTGTGGTCAAATTAATGCTCATTTAGGCGTCAGGTGGTCATCCTGAACAAAATACATGTTGAAGTGTGTGCATAAGTCCTTTGGTTTAGGCGTGACACTCAATTTGAGTTTTTATTGCTTTAAATGCATTTTCAGCCCGAGCTGAGCACGTTTTGTGAGTTTGAATGTATCTTCATAGAATGAGTTGTGTGGTCAAATTAATGCTCATTTAGGCTTCAGGTGGTCATCCTGAACAAAATACATGTTGAAGTGTGTGCATAAGTCCTTTGGTTTAGGCGTGACACTCAATTTAATTTTTTATTGCTTTAAAAGCATTTTCAGCCCGAGTTGAGCACGTTTTGTGAGTTTGAATGTATCTTCATAGGAATGAGTTGTGTGGTCAAATTAATGCTCATTTAGGCTTCAGGTGGTCATCCTGAACAAAATACATGTTGAAGTGTGTGCATAAGTCCTTTGGTTTAGGCGTGACACTCAATTTGAGTTTTTATTGCTTTAAATGCATTTTCAGCCCGAGCTGAGCACGTTTTGTGAGTTTGAATGTATCTTCATAGGAATGAGTTGTGTGGTCAAATTAATGCTCATTTAGGCTTCAGGTGGTCATCCTGAACAAAATACATGTTGAAGTGTGTGCATAAGTCCTTTGGTTTAGGCGTGACACTCAATTTGAGTTTTTATTGCTTTAAATGCATTTTCAGCCCGAGATGAGCACGTTTTGTGAGTTTGAATGTATCTTCATAGGAATGAGTTATGTGGTCAAAATAATGCTCATTTAGGCTTCAGGTGGTCATCCTGAACTAAATACATGTTGAAGTGTGTGCATAAGTCCTTTGGTTTGGGCGTGACACTCAATTTGAGTTTTTATTGCTTTAAATGCATTTTCAGGCCGAGCTGAGCACGTTTTGTGTGTTTGAATGTATCTTCATAGGAATGAGTTGTGTGGTCAAATTAATGCTCATATGGGCTTCAGGAGGTCATCCTGAACAAAATACACGTTGAAGTGTGTGCATAAGTCCTTTGGTTTAGGCGTGACACTCAATTTGAGCTTTTATTGCTTTAAATGCATTTTCAGCCCGAGTTGAGCACGTTTTGTGAGTTTGAATGTATCTTCATAGGAATGAGTTGTGTGGTCAAATTAATGCTCATTTAGGCTTCAGGTGGTCATCGTGAACAAAATACATGTTGAAGTGTGTGCATAAGTCCTTTGGTTTAGGCGTGACACTCAATTTGAGTTTTTATTGCTTTAAATGCATTTTCAGCCCAAGCTGAGCACGTTTTGTGAGTTTGAATGTATCTTCATAGGAATGAGTTGTGTGGTCAAATTAATGCTCATATGGGCTTCAGGAGGTCATCCTGAACAAAATACATGTTGAAGTGTGTGCATAAGTCCTTTGGTTTGGGCGTGACACTCAATTTGAGTTTTTATTGCTTTAAATGCATTTTCAGGCCGAGCTGAGCACGTTTTGTGTGTTTGAATGTATCTTCATAGGAATGAGTTGTGTGGTCAAATTAATGCTCATATGGGCTTCAGGAGGTCATCCTGAACAAAATACATGTTGAAGTGTGTGCATAAGTCCTTTGGTTTAGGCGTGACACTCAATTTGAGCTTTTATTGCTTTAAATGCATTTTCAGCCCGAGTTGAGGACGTTTTGTGAGTTTGAATGTATCTTCATAGGAATGAGTTGTGTGGTCAAATTAATGCTCATTTAGGCTTCAGGTGGTCATCGTGAACAAAATACATGTTGAAGTGTGTGCATAAGTCCTTTGGTTTAGGCGTGACACTCAATTTGAGTTTTTATTGCTTTAAATGCATTTTCAGCCCGAGCTGAGCACGTTTTGTGAGTTTGAATGTATCTTCATAGGAATGAGTTGTGTGGTCAAATTAATGCTCATATGGGCTTCAGGAGGTCATCCTGAACAAAATACATGTTGAAGTGTGTGCATAAGTCCTTTGGTTTAGGTGTGACACTCAATTTGAGTTTTTATTGCTTTAAATTAAATGCATTTTCAGCCCGAGCTGAGCACGTTTTTTGAATTTGAATGTATCTTCATAGGAATGAGTTGTGTGGTCAAATTAATGCTCATTTAGGCTTCAGGTGGTCATCCTGAACAAAATACATGTTGAAGTGTGTGCATAAGTCCTTTGGTTTAGGCGTGACATTCAATTTGAGTTTTTATTGCTTTAAATGCATTTTCAGCCCGAGCTGAGCATGTTTTGTGAGTTTGAATGTATCTTCATAGGAATGAGTTGTGTGGTCAGATTAATGCTCATTTAGGCTTCAGGTGGTCATCCTCAACTAAATACATGTTGAAATGTGTGCATAAGTCCTTTGGTTTAGGTGTGACACTCAATTTGAGTTTTTATTGCTTTAAATGCATTTTCAGCCCGAGCTGAGCGCGTTTTGTGAGTTTGAATGTATCTTCATAGGAATGAGTTGTGTGGTCAAATTAATGCTTATTTAGGCTTCAGGAGGTCATCCTGAACAAAATACATGTTGAAATGTGTGAATAAGTCCTTTGGTTTAGGCGTGACACTCAATTTGAGTTTTTATTGCTTTAAATGCATTTTCAGCCCGAGCTGAGCACGTTTTGTGAGTTTGAATGTATCTTCATAGGAATGAGTTGTGTGGTCAAATTAATGCTCATTTAGGCTTCAGGTGGTCATCCTGAACTAAATACATGTTGAAGTGTGTGCATAAGTCCTTTGGTTTAGGCGTGACACTCAATTTGAGTTTTTATTGCTTTAAATTAAATGCATTTTCAGCCCGAGCTGAGCGCACTTTCTGACTTTGAATGTATCTTCATAGGAATGAGTTGTGTGGTCAAATTATTGCTGATTTAGGCTTCAGGAGGTCATCCTGAACAAAATACATGTTGAAGTGTGTGTATAAGTCCTTTGGTTTAGGCGTGACACTCAATATGAGTTTTTATTGCTTTAAATGCATTTTCAGCCCGAGCTGAGCACGTTTTGTGAGTTTGAATGTATCTTCATAGGAATGAGTTGTGTGGTCAAATTAATGCTCATTTAGGCGTCAGGTGGTCATCCTGAACAAAATACATGTTGAAGTGTGTGCATAAGTCCTTTGGTTTAGGCGTGACACTCAATTTGAGTTTTTATTGCTTTAAATGCATTTGAAGGCCGAGCTGAGCACGTTTTGTGTGTTTGAATGTATCTTCATAGGAATGAGTTGTGTGGTCAAATTAATGCTCATATGGGCTTCAGGAGGTCATCCTGAACAAAATACATGTTGAAGTGTGTGCATAAGTCCTTTGGTTTAGGCGTGACACTCAATTTGAGTTTTTATTGCTTTAAATGCATTTTCAGCCCGAGTTGAGCACGTTTTGTGAGTTTGAATGTATCTTCATAGGAATGAGTTGTGTGGTCAAATTAATGCTCATTTAGGCTTCAGGTGGTCATCCTGAACAAAATACATGTTGAAGTGTGTGCATAATTCCTTTGGTTTGGGCGTGACACTCAATTTGAGTTTTTATTGCTTTAAATGCATTTTCAGCCCGAGCTGAGCACGTTTTGTGAGTTTGAATGTATTTTCATAGGAATGAGTTGTGTGGTCAAATTAATGCTCATTTAGGCTTCAGGTGGTCATCCTGAACTAAATACATGTTGAAGTGTGTGCATAATTCCTTTGGTTTAGGTGTGACACTCAATTTGAGTTTTTATTGCTTTAAATGCATTTTCAGGCCGAGCTGAGCACGTTTTGTGTGTTTGAATGTATCTTCATAGGAATGAGTTGTGTAGTCAAATTAATGCTCATATGGGCTTCAGGAGGTCATCCTGAACAAAATACATGTTGAAGTGTGTGCATAAGTCCTTAGGTTTAGGTGTGACACTCAATTTGAGTTTTTATTGCTTTAAATTAAATGCATTTTCAGCCCGAGCTGAGCGCGCTTTCTGACTTTGAATGTATCTTCATAGGAATGAGTTGTGTGGTCAAATTATTGCTGATTTAGGCTTCAGGAGGTCATCCTGAACAAAATACATGTTGAAGTGTGTGCATAAGTCCTTTGGTTTAGGCGTGACACTCAATTTGAGTTTTTATTGCTTTAAATGCATTTTCAGCCCGAGCTGAGCCAGTTTTGTGAGTTTGAATGTATCTTCATAGGAATGAGTTGTGTGGTCAAATTAATGCTCATTTAGGCGTCAGGTGGTCATCCTGAACAAAATACATGTTGAAGTGTGTGCATAAGTCCTTTGGTTTAGGCGTGACACTCAATTTGAGTTTTTATTCCTTTAAATGCATTTTCAGCCCGAGCTGAGCACGTTTTGTGAGTTTGAATGTATCTTCATAGGAATGAGTTGTGTGGTCAAATTAATGCTCATATGGGCTTCAGGAGGTCATCCTGAACAAATACATGTTGAAGTGTGTGCAAAAGTCCTTTGGTTTAGGTTTGACACTCAATTTGAGTTTTTATTGCTTTAAATGCATTTTCAGCCCGAGCTGAGCACGTTTTGTGAGTTTGAATGTATCTTCATAGAATGAGTTGTGTGGTCAAATTAATGCTCATGTAGGCTTCAGGTGGTCGTCCTGAACAAAATACATGTTGAAGTGTGTGCATAAGTCCTTTGGTTTAGGCGTGACATTCAATTTGAGTTTTTATTGCTTTAAATGCATTTTCAGCCCGAGCTGAGCATGTTTTGTGAGTTTGAATGTATCTTCATAGGAATGAGATGTGTGGTCAAATTAATGCTCATTTAGGCTTCAGGTGGTCATCCTGAACTAAATACATGTTGAAGTGTGTGCATAAGTCCTTTGGTTTAGGTGTGACACTCAATTTGAGTTTTTATTGCTTTAAATGCATTTTCAGCCCGAGCTGAGCGCGTTTTCTGAGTTTGAATGTATCTTCATAGGAATGAGTTGTGTGGTCAAATTAATGCTTATTTAGGCTTCAGGAGGTCATCCTGAACAAAATACATGTTGAAGTGTGTGCATAAGTCCTTTGGTTTAGGTGTGACGCTCAATTTGAGTTTTTATTGCTTTAAATGCATTTTCAGCCCGAGCTGAGCACGTTTTGTGAGTTTGAATGTATCTTCATAGGAACGAGTTGTGTGGTCAAATTAATGCTCATTTAGGCTTCAGGTGGTCATCCTGAACTAAATACATGTTGAAGTGTGTGCATAAGTCCTTTGGTTTAGGCGTGACACTCAATTTGAGTTTTTATTGCTTTAAATGCATTTTCAGCCCGAGTTGAGCACGTTTTGTGAGTTTGAATGTATCTTCATAGGAATGAGTTGTGTGGTCAAATTAATGCTCATTTAGGCTTCAGGTGGTCATCCTGAACTAAATACATGTTGAAGTGTGTGCATAAGTCCTTTGGTTTAGGCGTGACACTCAATTTGAGTTTTTATTGCTTTAAATGCATTTTCAGCCCGAGCTGAGCACGTTTTGTGAGTTTGAATGTATCTTCATAGGAATGAGTTGTGTAGTCAAATTAATGCTCATATGGGCTTCAGGAGGTCATCCTGAACAAAATACATGTTGAAGTGTGTGCATGAGTCCTTTGGTTTAGGCGTGACACTCAATTTGAGTTTTTATTGCTTTAAATGCATTTTCAGCCCGAGCTGAGCACGTTTTGTGAGTTTGAATGTATCTTCATAGGAATGAGTTGTGTGGTCAAATTAATGCTGATATGGGCTTCGGGAGGTCATCCTGAACAAAATACATGTTGAAGTGTGTGCATAAGTCCTTTGGTTTAGGTGTGACACTCAATTTGAGTTTTTATTGCTTTAAATGCATTTTCAGCCCGAGCTGAGCACGTTTTGTGAGTTTGAATGTATCTTCATAGGAATAAGTTGTGTAGTCAAATTAATGCTCATATGGGCTTCAGGATGTCATCCTGAACTAAATACATGTTGAAGTGTGTGCATAAGTCCTTTGGTTTAGGTGTGACACTAAATTTGAATTTTTATTGCTTTAAATGCATTTTCAGCCCGAGCTGAGCGCGTTTTGTGAGTTTGAATGTATCTTCATAGGAATGAGTTGTGTGGTCAAATTAATGCTTATTTAGGCTTCAGGAGGTCATCCTGAACAAAATACATGTTGAAGTGTGTGCATAAGTCCTTTGGTTTAGGCGTGACACTCAATTTGAGTTTTTATTGCTTTAAATGCATTTTCAGCCCGAGCTGAGCACGTTTTGTGATTTTGAATGTATCTTCATAGGAATAAGTTGTGTAGTCAAATTAATGCTTATTTGGGCTTCAGGAGGTCATCCTGAACAAAATACACGTTGGAGTGTGTGAATAAGTCCTTTGGTTTAGGTGTGACACTCAATTTGAGTTTTATTGCTTTAAATGCATTTTCAGCCCGAGCTGAGCACGTTTTGTGAGTTTGAATGTATCTTCATAGGAATTAGTTGTGTGGTCAAATTAATGCTCATTTAGGCTTCAGGTGGTCGTCCTGAACAAAATACATGTTGAAGTGTGTGCATAAGTCCTTTGGTTTAGGTGTGACACTCAATTTGAGTTTTTATTGCTTTAAATGCATTTTCAGCCCGAGCTGAGCGCGTTTTCTGAGTTTGAATGTATCATCATAGGAATGAGTTGTGTAGTCAAATTAATGCTTATTTAGGCTTCAGGAGGTCATCCTGAACAAAATACATGTTGAAGTGTGTGCATAAGTCCTTTGGTTTAGGTGTGACGCTCAATTTGAGTTTTTATTGCTTTAAATGCATTTTCAGCCCGAGCTGAGCACGTTTTGTGAGTTTGAATGTATCTTCATAGGAATGAGTTGTGTGGTCAAATTAATGCTCATTTAGGCTTCAGGTGGTCATCCTGAACTAAATACATGTTGAAGTGTTTGCATAAGTCCTTTGGTTTAGGCGTGACACTCAATTTGAGTTTTTATTGCTTTAAATGCATTTTCAGCCCGAGCTGAGCACGTTTTGTGAGTTTGAATGTATCTTCATAGGAATGAGTTGTGTAGTCAAATTAATGCTCATATGGGCTTCAGGAGGTCATCCTGAACAAAATACATGTTGAAGTGTGTGCATAAATCCTTTGGTTTAGGCGTGACACTCAATTTGAGTTTTTATTGCTTTAAATGCATTTTCAGCCCGAGTTGAGCACGTTTTGTGAGTTTGAATGTATCTTCATAGGAATGAGTTGTGTGGTCAAATTAATGCTCATTTAGGCTTCAGGTGGTCAACCTGAACTAAATACATGTTGATGTGTGTGCATAAGTCCTTTGGTTTAGGCGTGACACTCAATTTGAGTTTTTATTGCTTTAAATGCATTTTCAGCCCGAGCTGAGCACGTTTTGTGAGTTTGAATGTATCTTCATAGGAATGAGTTGTGTAGTCAAATTAATGCTCATATGGGCTTCAGGAAGTCATCCTGAACAAAATACATGTTGAAGTGTGTGCATAAGTCCTTTGGTTTAGGCGTGACACTCAATTTGAGTTTTTATTGCTTTAAATGCATTTTCAGCCCGAGCTGAGCACGTTTTGTGAGTTTGAATGTATCTTCATAGGAATGAGTTGTGTAGTCAAATTAATGCTCATATGGGCTTCAGGAGGTCATCCTGAACAAAATACATGTTGAAGTGTGTGCATAAGTCCTTTGGTTTAGGCGTGACACTCAATTTGAGTTTTTATTGCTTTAAATGCATTTTCAGCCCGAGCTGAGCACGTTTTGTGAGTTTGAATGTATCTTCATAGGAATAAGTTGTGTAGTCAAATTAATGCTCATATGGGCTTCAGGAGGTCATCCTGAACAAAATACATGTTGAAGTGTGTGCATAAGTCCTTTGGTTTAGGTGTGACAGTCAATTTGAGTTTTTATTGCTTTAAATGCATTTTCAGCCCGAGCTGAGCACGTTTTGTGAGTTTGAATGTATCTTCATAGGAATGAGTTGTGTGGTCAAATTAATGCTCATTTAGGCTTCAGGTGGTCATCCTGAACTAAATACATGTTGAAGTGTGTGCATAAGTCCTTTGGTTTAGGCGTGACACTCAATTTGAGTTTTTATTGCTTTAAATGCATTTTCAGCCCGAGCTGAGCACGTTTTGTGAGTTTGAATGTATCTTCATAGGAATGAGTTGTGTGGTCAAATTAATGCTCATTTAGGCGTCAGGTGGTCGTCCTGAACAAAATACATGTTGAAGTGTGTGCATAAGTCCTTTGGTTTAGGCGTGACACTCAATTTGAGTTTTTATTGCTTTAAATGCATTTTCAGGCCGAGCTGAGCACGTTTTGTGTGTTTGAATGTATCTTCATAGGAATGAGTTGTGTGGTCAAATTAATGCTCATATGGGCTTCAGGAGGTCATCCTGAACAAAATACATGTTGAAGTGTGTGCATAAGTCATTTTGGTTTAGGCGTGACACTCAATTTGAGTTTTTATTGCTTTAAATGCATTTTCAGCCCGAGGTGAGCACGTTTTGTGAGTTTGAATGTATCTTCATAGGAATGAGTTGTGTGGTCAAATTAATGCTCATTTAGGCTTCAGGTGGTCATCCTGAACTAAATACATGTTGAAGTGTGTGCATAAGTCCTTTGGTTTAGGCGTGACACTCAATTTGAGTTTTTATTGCTTTAAATGCATTTTCAGCCCGAGCTGAGCACGTTTTGTGAGTTTGAATGTATCTTCATAGGAATGAGTTGTGTAGTCAAATTAATGCTCATATGGGCTTCAGGAGGTCATCCTGAACAAAATACATGTTGAAGTGTGTGCATAAGTCCCTTGGTTTAGGCGTGACACTCAATTTGAGTTTTTATTGCTTTAAATGCATTTTCAGCCCGAGCTGAGCACGTTTTGTGAGTTTGAATGTATCTTCATAGGAATGAGTTGTGTGGTCAAATTAATGCTCATTTAGGCTTCAGGTGGTCATCCTGAACTAAATACATGTTGAAGTGTGTGCATAATTCCTTTGGTTTAGGCGTGACACTCAATTTGAGTTTTTATTGCTTTAAATGCATTTTCAGCCCGAGCTGAGCGCGCTTTGTAAGTTTGAATGTATCTTCATAGGAATGAGTTGTGTAGTCAAATTAATGCTCATATGGGCTTCAGGAGGTCATCCTGAACAAAATACATGTTGAAGTGTGTGCATAAGTCCTTTGGTTTAGGCGTGACACTCAATTTGAGTTTTTATTGCTTTAAATGCATTTTCAGCCCGAGCTGAGCACGTTTTATGAGTTTGAATGTATCTTCATAGGAATGAGTTGTGTAGTCAAATTAATGCTCATATGGGCTTCAGGAGGTCATCCTGAACAAAATACATGTTGAAGTGTGTGCATAAGTCCTTTGGTTTAGGCGTGAGACTCAGTTTGAGTTTTTATTGCTTTAAATGCATTTTCAGCCCGAGCTGAGCACGTTTTGTGAGTTTGAATGTATCTTCATAGGAATGAGTTGTGTGGTCAAATGAATGCTCATTTAGGCTTCAGGTGGTCATCCTGAACTAAATACATGTTGAAGTGTGTGCATAAGTCCTTTGGTTTAGGCTTGACACTCAATTTGAGTTTTTATTGCTTTAAATGCATTTTCAGCCCGAGCTGAGCACGTTTTGTGAGTTTGAATGTATCTTCATAGGAATGAGTTGTGTAGTCAAATTAATGCTCATATGGGCTTCAGGAGGTCATCCTGAACAAAATACATGTTGAAGTGTGTGCATAAGTCCCTTGGTTTAGGCGTGACACTCAATTTGAGTTTTTATTGCTTTAAATGCATTTTCAGCCCAAGCTGAGCACGTTTTGTGAGTTTGAATGTATCTTCATAGGAATGAGTTGTGTGGTCAAATTAATGCTCATTTAGGCTTCAGGTGGTCATCCTGAACTAAATACATGTTGAAGTGTGTGCATAATTCCTTTGGTTTAGGCGTGACACTCAATTTGAGTTTTTATTGCTTTAAATGCATTTTCAGCCCGAGCTGAGCGCGCTTTGTGAGTTTGAATGTATCTTCATAGGAATGAGTTGTGTAGTCAAATTAATGCTCATATGGGCTTCAGGAGGTCATCCTGAACAAAATACATGTTGAAGTGTGTGGATAAGTCCTTTGGTTTAGGCGTGACACTCAATTTGAGTTTTTATTGCTTTAAATGCATTTTCAGCCCGAGCTGAGCACGTTTTATGAGTTTGAATGTATCTTCATAGGAATGAGTTGTGTAGTCAAATTAATGCTCATATGGGCTTCAGGAGGTCATCCTGAACAAAATACATGTTGAAGTGTGTGCATAAGTCCTTTGGTTTAGGCGTGAGACTCAATTTGAGTTTTTATTGCTTTAAATGCATTTTCAGCCCGAGCTGAGCACGTTTTGTGAGTTTGAATGTATCTTCATAGGAATGAGTTGTGTGGTCAAATTAATGCTCATATGGGCTTCAGGAGGTCATCCTGAACAAAATACATGTTGAAGTGTGTGCATAAGTCCCTTGGTTTAGGTGTGACACTCAATTTGAGTTTTTATTGCTTTAAATGCATTTTCAGCCCAAGCTGAGCACGTTTTGTGAGTTTGAATGTATCTTCATAGGAATGAGTTGTGTGGTCAAATTAATGCTCATTTAGGCTTCAGGTGGTCATCCTGAACTAAATACATGTTGAAGTGTGTGCATACGTCCTTTGGTTTAGGCGTGACACTCAATTTGAGTTTTTATTGCTTTAAATTAAATGCATTTTCAGCCCGAGCTGAGCGCGCTTTCTGACTTTGAATGTATCTTCATAGGAATGAGTTGTGTGGTCAAATTATTGCTGATTTAGGCTTCAGGAGGTCATCCTGAACAAAATACATGTTGAAGTGTGTGCATAAAGCCTTTGGTTTAGGCGTGACACTCAATTTGAGTTTTTATTGCTTTAAAAGCATTTTCAGCCCGAGCTGAGCACGTTTTGTGAGTTTGAATGTATCTTCATAGGAATGAGTTGTGTGGTCAAATTAATGCTCATTTAGGCGTCAGGTGGTCATCCTGAACAAAATACATGTTGAAGTGTGTGCATAAGTCCTTTGGTTTAGGCGTGACACTCAATTTGAGTTTTTATTGCTTTAAATGCATTTTCAGCCCGAGCTGAGCACGTTTTGTGAGTTTGAATGTATCTTCATAGAATGAGTTGTGTGGTCAAATTAATGCTCATTTAGGCTTCAGGTGGTCATCCTGAACTAAATACATGTTGAAGTGTGTGCATACGTCCTTTGGTTTAGGCGTGACACTCAATTTGAGTTTTTATTGCTTTAAATTAAATGCATTTTCAGCCCGAGCTGAGCGCGCTTTCTGACTTTGAATGTATCTTCATAGGAATGAGTTGTGTGGTCAAATTATTGCTGATTTAGGCTTCAGGAGGTCATCCTGAACTAAATACATGTTGAAGTGTGTGCATAAGTCCTTTGGTTTAGGCGTGACACTCAATTTGAGTTTTTATTGCTTTAAATGCATTTTCAGCCCGAGCTGAGCACGTTTTGTGAGTTTGAATGTATCTTCATAGGAATGAGTTGTGTAGTCAAATTAATGCTCATATGGGCTTCAGGAGGTCATCCTGAACAAAATACATGTTGAAGTGTGTGCATAAGTCCCTTGGTTTAGGTGTGACACTCAATTTGAGTTTTTATTGCTTTAAATGCATTTTCAGCCCAAGCTGAGCACGTTTTGTGAGTTTGAATGTATCTTCATAGGAATGAGTTGTGTGGTCAAATTAATGCTCATTTAGGCTTCAGGTGGTCATCCTGAACTAAATACATGTTGAAGTGTGTGCATACGTCCTTTGGTTTAGGCGTGACACTCAATTTGAGTTTTTATTGCTTTAAATTAAATGCATTTTCAGCCCGAGCTGAGCGCGCTTTCTGACTTTGAATGTATCTTCATAGGAATGAGTTGTGTGGTCAAATTATTGCTGATTTAGGCTTCAGGAGGTCATCCTGAACAAAATACATGTTGAAGTGTGTGCATAAGTCCTTTGGTTTAGGCGTGACACTCAATTTGAGTTTTTATTGCTTTAAAAGCATTTTCAGCCCGAGCTGAGCACGTTTTGTGAGTTTGAATGTATCTTCATAGGAATGAGTTGTGTGGTCAAATTAATGCTCATTTAGGCGTCAGGTGGTCATCCTGAACAAAATACATGTTGAAGTGTGTGCATAAGTCCTTTGGTTTAGGCGTGACACTCAATTTGAGTTTTTATTCCTTTAAATGCATTTTCAGGCCGAGCTGAGCACGTTTTGTGTGTTTGAATGTATCTTCATAGGAATGAGTTGTGTGGTCAAATTAATGCTCATTTAGGCTTCAGGTGGTCATCGTGAACAAAATACATGTTGAAGTGTGTGCATGAGTCCTTTGGTTTAGGCGTGACACTCAATTTGAGTTTTTATTGCTTGAAATTAAATGCATTTTCAGCCCGAGCTGAGCGCGCTTCCTGACTTTGAATGTATCTTCATAGGAATGAGTTGTGTAGTCAAATTAATGCTCATATGGGCTTCAGGATGTCATCCTGAACTAAATACATGTTGAAGTGTGTGCATAAGTCCTTTGGTTTAGGTGTGACACTAAATTTGAGTTTTTATTGCTTTAAATGCATTTTCAGCCCGAGCTGAGCGCGTTTTGTGAGTTTGAATGTATCTTCATAGGAATGAGTTGTGTGGTCAAATTAATGCTCATTTAGGCTTCAGGTGGTCATCCTGAACTAAATACATGTTGAAGTGTGTGCATAAGTCCTTTGGTTTAGGTGTGACACTCAATTTGAGTTTTTATTGCTTTAAATGCATTTTCAGCCCGAGCTGAGCACGTTTTGTGAGTTTCAATGTATCTTCATAGGAATGAGTTGTGTAGTCAAATTAATGCTCATTTAGGCTTCAGGTGGTCATCCTGAACTAAATACATGTTGAAGTGTGAGCATAAGTCCTTTGGTTTAGGCGTGACACTCAATTTGAGTTTTTATTGCTTTAAATGCATTTTCAGCCCGAGTTGAGCACGTTTTGTGAGTTTGAATGTATCTTCATAGGAATGAGTTGTGTGGTCAAATTAATGCTCATTTAGGCGTCAGGTGGTCATCCTGAAAAAAATACATGTTGAAGTGTGTGCATAAGTCCTTTGGTTTAGGCGTGACACTCAATTTGAGTTTTTATTGCTTTAAATGCATTTTCAGCCCGAGCTGAGCACGTTTTGTGAGTTTGAATGTATCTTCATAGGAATGAGTTGTGTAGTCAAATTAATGCTCATATGGGCTTCAGGAGGTCATCCTGAACAAAATACATGTTGAAGTGTGTGCATAAGTCCTTTGGTTTAGGCGTGACACTCAATTTGAGTTTTTATTGCTTAAAATGCATTTTCAGCCCGAGTTGAGCACGTTTTGTGAGTTTGAATGTATCTTCATAGGAATGAGTTGTGTGGTCAAATTAATGCTCATTTAGGCTTCAGGTGGTCATCCTGAACTAAATACATGTTGAAGTGTGTGCATAAGTCCTTTGGTTTAGGCGTGACACTCAATTTGAGTTTTTATTGCTTTAAATGCATTTTCAGCCCGAGCTGAGCACGTTTTGTGAGTTTGAATGTATCTTTATAGGAATGAGTTGTGTAGTCAAATTAATGCTCATATGGGCTTCAGGAGGTCATCCTGAACAAAATACATGTTGAAGTGTGTGCATAAGTCCTTTGGTTTAGGTGTGACACTCAATTTGAGGTTTTATTGCTTTAAATGCATTTTCAGCCCGAGCTGAGCACGTTTTGTGAGTTTGAATGTATCTTCATAGGAATGAGTTGTGTAGTCAAATTAATGCTCATTTAGGCTTCAGGTGGTCATCCTGAACTAAATACATGTTAAAGTGTGAGCATAAGTCCTTTGGTTTAGGCGTGACACTCAATTTGAGTTTTTATTGCTTTAAATGCATTTTCAGCCCGAGTTGAGCATGTTTTGTGAGTTTGAATGTATCTTCATAGGAATGAGTTGTGTGGTCAAATTAATGCTCATTTAGGCGTCAGGTGGTCATCCTGAACAAAATACATGTTGAAGTGTGCGCATAAGTCCTTTGGTTTAGGCGTGACACTCAATTTGAGTTTTTATTGCTTTAAATGCATTTTCAGCCCGAGCTGAGCACGTTTTGTGAGTTTGAATGTATCTTCATAGGAATGAGTTGTGTAGTCAAATTAATGCTCATATGGGCTTCAGGAGGTCATCCTGAACAAAATACATGTTGAAGTGTGTGCATAAGTCCTTTGGTTTAGGCGTGACACTCAATTTGAGTTTTTATTGCTTTAAATGCATTTTCAGGCCGAGTTGAGCACGTTTTGTGAGTTTGAATGTATCTTTATAGGAATGAGTTGTGTGGTCAAATTAATGCTCATTTAGGGTTCAGGTGGTCATCCGGAACTAAATACATGTTAAAGTGTGTGCATAAGTCGTTTGGTTTAGGTGTGACACTCAATTTGAGTTTTTATTGCTTTAAATGCATTTTCAGCCCGAGCTGAGCGCGCTTTCTGACTTTGAATGTATCTTCATAGGAATGAGTTGTGTGGTCAAATTATTGCTGATTTAGGCTTCAGGAGGTTATCCTGAACAAAATACATGTTGAAGTGTGTGCATAAGTCCTTTGGTTTAGGCGTGACACTCAATTTGATTTTTTTATTGCTTTAAATGCATTTTCAGCCCGACCTGAGCGCGTTTTGTGAGTTTGAATGTATCTTCATAGGAATGAGTTGTGTGGTCAAATTAATGCTTATTTAGGCTTCAGGAGGTCATCCTGAACAAAATACATGTTGAAGTGTGTGCATAAGTCCTTTTGTTTAGGCGTGACACTCAATTTGAGTTTTTATTGCTTTAAATGCATTTTCAGCCCGAGCTGAGCACGTTTTGAGAGATTGAATGTATCTTCATAGGAATGAGTTGTGTGGTCAAATTAATGCTCATATGGGCTTCAGGAGGTCATCCTGAACTAAATACATGTTGAAGTGTGTGCATAAGTCCTTTGGTTTAGGCGTGACACTCAATTTGAGTTTTTATTGCTTTAAATGCATTTTCACCCCGAGCTGAGCGCGCTTTCTGACTTTGAATGTATCTTAATAGGAATGAGATGTGTGGTCAAATTAATGCTTATTTAGGCTTCAGGAGGTCATCCTGAACAAAATACATGTTGAAGTGTGTGCATAAGTCCTTTTGTTTAGGCGTGACACTCAATTTGAGTTTTTTTTTGCTTTAAATGCATTTTCAGCCCGAACTGAGCACGTTTTGTGAGTTTGAATGTATCTTCATAGGAATGAGTTGTGTGGTCAAATTAATGCTCATTTAGGCTTCAGGTGGTCATCCTGAACTAAATACATGTTGAAGTGTGTGCATAAGTCCTTTGGTTTAGGCGTGACACTCAATTTGAGTTTTTATTGCTTTAAATGCATTTTCAGCCCGAGCTGAGCGCGCTTTCTGACTTTGAATGTATCTTCATAGGAATGAGTTGTGTAGTCAAATTAATCCTCATTTAGGCTTCAGGAGGTCATCCTGAACAAAATACATGTTGAAGTGTGTGCATAAGTCCTTTGGTTTAGGCGTGACACTCAATTTGAGTTTTTATTGCTTTAAATGCATTTTCAGCCCGAGCTGAGCACGTTTTGTGAGTTTGAATGTATCTTCATAGGAATGAGTTGTGTGGTCAAATTATTGCTGATTTAGGCTTCAGGAGGTTATCCTGAACAAAATACATGTTGAAGTGTGTGCATAAGTCCTTTGGTATAGGCGTGACACTCAATTTGATTTTTTTATTGCTTTAAATGCATTTTCAGCCCGAGCTGAGCGCGTTTTGTGAGTTTGAATGTATCTTCATAGGAATGAGTTGTGTGGTCAAATTAATGCTTATTTAGGCTTCAGGAGGTCATCCTGAACAAAATACATGTTGAAGTGTGTGCATAAGTCCTTTTGTTTAGGCGTGACACTCAATTTGAGTTTTTATTGCTTTAAATGCATTTTCAGCCCGAGCTGAGCACGTTTTGAGAGTTTGAATGTATCTTCATAGGAATGAGTTGTGTGGTCAAATTAATGCTCATATGGGCTTCAGGAGGTCATCCTGAACTAAATACATGTTGAAGTGTGTGCATAAGTCCTTTGGTTTAGGCGTGACACTCAATTTGAGTTTTTATTGCTTTAAATGCATTTTCACCCCGAGCTGAGCGCGCTTTCTGACTTTGAATGTATCTTAATAGGAATGAGATGTGTGGTCAAATTAATGCTTATTTAGGCTTCAGGAGGTCATCCTGAACAAAATACATGTTGAAGTGTGTGAATAAGTCCTTTTGTTTAGGCGTGACACTCAATTTGAGTTTTTTTTTGCTTTAAATGCATTTTCAGCCCGAACTGAGCACGTTTTGTGAGTTTGAATGTATCTTCATAGAAATGAGTTGTGTGGTCAAATTAATGCTCATTTAGGCTTCAGGTGGTCATCCTGAACTAAATACATGTTGAAGTGTGTGCATAAGTCCTTTGGTTTAGGCGTGACACTCAATTTGAGTTTTTATTGCTTTAAATGCATTTTCAGCCCGAGCTGAGCGCGCTTTCTGACTTTGAATGTATCTTCATAGGAATGAGTTGTGTAGTCAAATTAATGCTCATTTAGGCTTCAGGAGGACATCCTGAACTAAATATATGTTGAAGTGTGTGCATAAGCCCTTTGGTTTAGGCGTGACACTCAATTTGAGTTTTTATTGCGAAATGCATTTTCAGGCCGAACTGAGGGCGTTTTCTGAGTTTGAATGTATCTTCATAGGAATGAGTGTGTGGTCAAATTAATGCTCATTTAGGCTTCAGAAGGTCATCCTGAACAAAATACATGTTGAAGTGTGTGCATAAGTCCTTTGGTTTAGGCGTGACACTCAATTTGAGTTTTTATTGCTTTTAATGCATTTTCAGCCCGAGCTGAGCGCGCTTTATGACTTTGAATGTATCTTCATAGGAATGAGTTGTGTGGTCAAATTAATGCTCATTTAGGCTTCAGGTGGTCATCCTGAACAAAATACATGTTGAAGTGTGTGCATAAGTCCTTTGGTTTAGGCGTGACACTCAATTTGAGTTTTTATTGCTTTAAATGCATTTTCAGCCCGAGTTGAGCACGTTTTGTGAGTTTGAATGTATCTTCATAGGAATGAGTTGTGTAGTCAAATTAATGCTCATATGGGCTTCAGGAGGTCATCCTGAACAAAATACATGTTGAAGTGTGTGCATAAGTCCTTTGGTTTAGGCGTGACACTCAATTTGAGTTTTTATTGCTTTAAATGCATTTTCAGGCCGAGCTGAGCACGTTTTGTGAGTTAGAATGTATCTTCATAGGAATGAGTTGTCTGATCAAATTAATCCTCATTTAGGCTTCAGGAGGTCATCCTGAACAAAATACATGTTGAAGTGTGTGCATAAGTCCTTTGGTTTAGGCGTGACACTCAATTTGAGTTTTTATTGCTTTAAATGCATTTTCAGCCCGAGCTGAGCACGTTTTGTGAGTTTGAATGTATCTTCATAGGAATGAGTTGTGTGGTCAAATTAATGCTCATTTAGGCTTCAGGTGGTCATCCTGAACAAAATACATGTTGAAGTGTGTGCATAAGTCCTTTGGTTTAGGCGTGACACTCAATTTGAGTTTTTATTGCTTTAAATGCATTTTCAGCCCGAGCTGAGCACGTTTTGTGAGTTTAAATGTATCTTCATAGGAATGAGTTGTGTGGTCAAATTATTGCTCATTTAGGCTTCAGGAGGTCATCCTGAACAAAATACATGTTGAAGTGTGTGCATAAGTCCTTTGGTTTAGGCGTGACACTCAATTTGAGTTTTTATTGCTTTAAATGCATTTTCAGCCTGAGCTGAGCACGTTTTGTGAGTTTGAATGTATCTTCATAGAATGAGTTGTGTGGTCAAATTAATGCTCATTTAGGCTTCAGGTGCTCATCCTGAACAAAATACATGTTGAAGTGTGTGCATAAGTCCTTTGGTTTAGGCGTGACACTCAATTTGAGTTTTTAAAATGCATTTTCAGCCCGAGCTGAGCACATTTTGTGAGTTTGAATGTATCTTCATAGGAATGAGTTCTGTGGTCAAATAATGCTCATTTAGGCGTCAGGTGGTCATCCTGAACAAAATACATGTTGAAGTGTGTGCATAAGTCCTTTGGTTTGGGCGTGACACTCAATTAATTTTTTATTGCTTTAAATGCATTTTCAGCCCGAGCTGAGCGCGCTTTCTGACTTTGAATGTATCTTCATAGGAATGAGTTGTGTGGTCAAATTAATGCTTATATGCTCGTCAGGAGGTCATCTTGAACAAAATACATGTTGAAGTGTGTGCATAAGTCCTTTGGTTTAGGCGTGACACTCAATTTGAGTTTTTATTGCTTTAAATGCATTTTCAGCCCGAGCTGAGCGCGCTTTCTGACTTTTAATGTATCTTCATAGGAATGAGTTGTGTAGTCAAATTAATGCTCATTTAGGCTTCAGGAGGACATCCTGAACTAAATACATGTTGAAGTGTGTGCATAAGCCCTTTGGTTTAGGCGTGACACTCAATTTGAGTTTTTATTGCGAAATGCATTTTCAGGCCGAACTGAGCGCGTTTTCTGAGCTTGAATGTATCTTCATAGGAATGAGTTGTGTGGTCAAATTAATGCTCATTTAGGCTTCAGGTGGTCATCCTGAACAAAATACATGTTGAAGTGTGTGCATAAGTCCTTTGGTTTAGGCGTGACACTCAATTTGAGTTTTTATTGCTTTAAATGCATTTTCAGCCCGAGCTGAGCACGTTTTGTGAGTTTGAATGTATCTTCATAGGAATGAGTTGTCTGGTCAAATTAATTCTCATATGGGCTTCAGGAGGTCATCCTGAACAAAATACATGTTGAAGTGTGTGCATAAATCCTTTGGTTTAGGTGTGACACTCAATTTGAGTTTTTATTGCTTTAAATGCATTTTCAGCCCGAGCTGAGCACGTTTTGTGAGTTTGAATGTATCTTCATAGGAATGAGTTGTCTGGTCAAATTAATTCTCATATGGGCTTCAGGAGGTCATCCTGAACAAAATACATGTTGAAGTGTGTGCATAAATCCTTTGGTTTAGGCGTGACACTCAATTTGAGCTTTTATTGCTTTAAATGCATTTTCAGCCCGAGCTGAGCACGTTTTGTGAGTTTAAATGTATCTTCATAGGAATGAGTTGTGTGGTCAAATTATTGCTCATTTAGGCTTCAGGAGGTCATCCTGAACAAAATACATGTTGAAGTGTGTGCATAAGTCCTTTGGTTTAGGCGTGACACTCAATTTGAGTTTTTATTGCTTTAAATGCATTTTCAGCCTGAGCTGAGCACGTTTTGTGAGTTTGAATGTATCTTCATAGAATGAGTTGTGTGGTCAAATTAATGCTCATTTAGGCTTCAGGTGGTCATCCTGAACAAAATACATGTTGAAGTGTGTGCATAAGTCCTTTGGTTTAGGCGTGACACTCAATTTGAGTTTTTATTGCTTTAAATGCATTTTCAGCCCGAGATGAGCACGTTTTGTGAGTTTGAATGTATCTGCATTGGAATGAGTTGTGTGGTCAAATTAATGCTCATTTAGGCTTCAGGTGGTCATCCTGAACTAAATACATGTTGAAGTGTGTGCATAAGTCCTTTGGTTTGGGCGTGACACTCAATTTGAGTTTTTATTGCTTTAAATGCATTTTCAGGCCGAGTTGAGCACGTTTTGTGAGTTAGAATGTATTTTCATAGGAATGAGTTGTGTCGTCAAATGAATGCGCATTTAGGCTTCAGGAGGTCATCTTGAACAAAATACATCTTGAAGTGTGTGCATAAGTCCTTTGCTTTAGGCGTGACACTCAATTTGAGTTTTTATTGCTTTAAATGCATTTTCAGCCCGAGCTGAGCGTGCTTTCTGACTTTGAATGTATCTTCATAGGAATGAGTTGTGTAGTCAAATTAATGCTCATTTAGGCTTCAGGAGGACATCCTGAACTAAATACATGTTGAAGTGTGTGCATAAGCCCTTTGGTTTAGGCGTGACAAGCAATTTGAGTTTTTATTGCTTTAAATGCATTTTGAGCCCAAGCTGAGCACATTTTGTGAGTTTGAATGTATCTTCATAGGAATGAGATGTGTGATCATATTAATGCTCATTTAGGCTTCATGAGGACATCTTGAACAAAATACATGTTGAAGTGTGTGCATAAGTCCTTTGATTTGGGCGTGACACTCAATTTGAGTTTTTATTGCTTTAAATGCATTTTCAGGCCGAGCTGAGCACGTTTTGTGAGTTAGAATGTATCTTCATAGGAATGAGTTGTGTCGTCAAATGAATGCTCATTTAGGCTTCAGGAGGTCATCTTGAACAAAATACATGTTGAAGTGTGTGCATAAGTCCTTTGGTTTAGGCGTCAAATTAATGCTCATATGGGCTTCAGGAGGTCATCCTGAACAAAATACATGTTGAAGTGTGTAAATAAGTCCTTTGGTTTAGGCGTGACACTCAATTTGAGTTTTTATTGCTTTAAATGCATTTTCAGCCCGAGTTGAGCACGTTTTGTGAGTTTGAATGTATCTTCATAGGAATGAGTTGTGTGGTCAAATTAATGCTCATTTAGGCTTCAGGTGGTCATCCTGAACAAAATACATGTTGAAGTGTGTGCATAAGTCCTTTGGTTTAGGCGTGACACTCAATTTGAGTTTTTATTGCTTTAAATGCATTTTCAGCCCGAGCTGAGCACGTTTTGTGAGTTTGGATGTATCTTCATAGGAATGAGTTGTGTGGTCAAATTAATGCTCATATGGGCTTTAGGAGGTCATCCTGAACAAAATACATGTTGAAGTGTGTGCATAAGTCCTTTGGTTTAGGTGTGACACTCAATTTGAGTTTTTATTGCTTTAAATGCATTTTCAGCCAGAGCTGAGCACGTTTTTTGAGTTTGAATGTATCTTCATAGGAATGAGTTGTGTGGTCAAATTATTGCTCATTTAGGCTTCAGGAGGTCATCCTGAACAAAATACATGTTGAAGTGTGTGCATAAGTCCTTTGGTTTAGGCGTGACACTCAATTTGAGTTTTTATTGCTTTAAATGCATTTTCAGCCCGAGCTGAGCACGTTTTGTGAGTTTGAATGTATCTTCATAGGAATGAGTTGTGTGGTCAAATTAATGCTCATATGGGCTTCAGGAGGTCATCCTGAACAAAATACATGTTGAAGTGTGTGCATAAGTCCTTTGGTTTAGGCGTGACACTCAATTTGAGTTTTTATTGCTTTAAATGCATTTTCAGCCCGAGCTGAGCACGTTTTGTGAGTTTGAATGTATCTTCATAGGAATGAGTTATGTGGTCAAATTAATGCTCATATGGGCTTCAGGAGGTCATCCTGAACAAAATACATGTTGAAGTGTGTGCATAAATCCTTTGGTTTAGGTGTGACACTCAATTTGAGTTTTTATTGCTTTAAATGCATTTTCAGCCCGAGCTGAGCACGTTTTGTGAGTTTGAATGTATCTTCATAGGAATGAGTTGTGTGGTCAAATTAATGCTTATTTAGGCTTCAGGAGGTCATCCTGAACAAAATACATGTTGAAGTGTGTGCATAAGTCCTTTTGTTTAGGCGTGACACTCAATTTGAGTTTTTATTGCTTTAAATGCATTTTCAGCCCGAGCTGAGCACGTTTTGAGAGTTTGAATGTATCTTCATAGGAATGAGTTGTGTGGTCAAATTAATGCTCATATGGGCTTCAGGAGGTCATCCTGAACAAAATACGTGTTGAAGTGTGTGCATAAGTCCTTTGGTTTAGGTGTGACACTCAATTTGAGTTTTTATTGCTTTAAATGCATTTTCAGCCTGAGCTGAGCACGTTTTGTGAGTTTGAATGTATCTTCATAGGAATGAGTTGTGTGGTCAAATTAATGCTCATTTAGGCTTCAGGTGGTCATCCTGAACTAAATACATGTTGAAGTGTGTGCATAAGTCCTTTGGTTTAGGCGTGACACTCAATTTGAGTTTTTATTGCTTTAAATGCATTTTCAGCCCGAGCTGAGCGCGCTTTCTGACTTTGAATGTATCTTCATAGGAATGAGTTGTGTGGTCAAATTATTGCTCATTAGGCTTCAGGAGGTCATCCAGAACAAAATACATGTTTAAGTGTGTGCATAAGTCCTTTGGTTTAGGCGTGACACTCAATTTGAGTTTTTATTGCTTTAAATGCATTTTCAGCCCGAGCTGAGCACGTTTTGTGAGTTTGAATGTATCTTCATAGGAATGAGTTGTCTGGTCAAATTAATTCTCATATGGGCTTCAGGAGGTCATCCTGAACAAAATACATGTTGAAGTGTGTGCATAAGTCCTTTGGTTTAGGTGTGACACTCAATTTGAGTTTTTATTGCTTTAAATGCATTTTCAGCCCGAGCTGAGCACGTTTTGTGAGTTTGAATGTATCTTCATAGGAATGAGTTGTGTGGTCAAATTAATGCTCATTTAGGCTTCAGGTGGTCATCCTGAACAAAATACATGTTGAAGTGTGTGCATAAGTCCTTTGGTTTAGGCGTGACACTCAATTTGAGTTTTTATTGCTTTAAATGCATTTTCAGCCCGAGCTGAGCACGTTTTGTGAGTTTAAATGTATCTTCATAGGAATGAGTTGTGTGGTCAAATTATTGCTCATTTAGGCTTCAGGAGGTCATCCTGAACAAAATACATGTTGAAGTGTGTGCATAAGTCCTTTGGTTTAGGCGTGACACTCAATTTGAGTTTTTATTGCTTTAAATGCATTTTCAGCCCGAGCTGAGCACGTTTTGTGAGTTTGAATGTATCTTCATAGGAATGAGTCGTGTAGTCAAATTAATGCTCATATGGGCTTCAGGAGGTCATCCTGAACAAAATACATGTTGAAGTGTGTGCATAAGTCCTTTGGTTTAGGCGTGACACTCAATTTGAGTTTTTATTGCTTTAAATGCATTTTCAGCCCGAGCTGAGCACGTTTTGTGAGTTTGAATGTATCTTCATAGGAATGAGTTGTGTGGTCAAATTAATGCTCACTTAGGCTTCAGGTGGTCATCCTGAACTAAGTACATGTTGAAGTGTGTGCATTAGTCCTTTGGTTTGGGCGTGACACTCAATTTGAGTTTTTATTGCTTTAAATGTATTTTCAGCCCGAGCTGAGCACGTTTTGTGAGTTTGAATGTATCTTCATAGGAATGAGTTGTGTGGTCAAATTAATGCTCATTTAGGCTTCAGGTGGTCATCCTGAAGTAAATACATGTTGAAGTGTGTGCATAAGTCCTTTGGTTTAGGCGTGACACTCAATTTGAGTTTTTATTGCTTTAAATGCATTTTCAGCCTGAGCTGAGCGCGCTTTCTGACTTTGAATGTATCTTCATAGGAATGAGTTGTTTGGTCAAATTATTGCTCATTTAGGCTTCAGGAGGTCATCCTGAACAAAATACATGTTGAAGTGTGTGCATAAGTCCTTTGCTTTAGGCGTGACACTCAATTTGAGTTTTTATTGCTTTAAATGCATTTTCAGCCCGAGCTGAGCGCGCTTTCTGACTTTGAATGTATCTTCATAGGAATGAGTTGTGTGGTCAAATTATTGCTGTTTTAGGCTTCAGGAGGTCATCCTGAACAAAATACATGTTGAAGTGTGTGCATAAGTCCTTTGGTTTAGGCGTGACACTCAATTTGAGTTTTTATTGCTTTAAATGCATTTTCAGCCCGAGCTGAGCACGTTTTGTGAGTTTGAATGTATCTTCATAGGAATGAGTTGTGTGGTCAAATTAATGCTCATTTAGGCGTCAGGTGGTCATCCTGAACAAAATACATGTTGAAATGTGTGCATAAGTCCTTTGGTTTAGGCGTGACACTCAATTTGAGTTTTTATTGCTTTAAATGCATTTTCAGGCCGAGCTGAGCACGTTTTGTGAGTTTGAATGTATCTTCATAGGAATGAGTTGTGTGGTCAAATTAATGCTCATTTAGGCTTCAGGTGGTCATCCTGAACAAAATACATCTTGAAGTGTGTGCATAAGTCCTTTGGTTTAGGCGTGACACTCAATTTGAGTTTTTATTGCTTTAAATTAAATGCATTTTCAGCCCGAGCTGAGCACGTTTTGTGAGTTTGAATGTATCTTCATAGGAATGAGTTGTGTGGTCAAATTAATGCTCATTTAGGCTTCAGGTGGTCATCCTGAACTAAATACATGTTGAAGTGTGTGCATAATTCCTTGGGTTTAGGCGTGACACTCAATTTGAGTTTTTATTGCTTTAAATGCATTTTCAGCCCGAGCTGAGCACGTTTTGTGAGTTTGAATGTATCTTCATAGGAATGAGTCGTGTAGTCAAATTAATGCTCATATGGGCTTCAGGAGGTCATCCTGAACAAAATACATGTTGAAGTGTGTGCATAAGTCCTTTGGTTTAGGCGTGACACTCAATTTGAGTTTTTATTGCTTTAAATGCATTTTCAGCCCGAGCTGAGCACGTTTTGTGAGTTTGAATGTATCTTCATAGGAATGAGTTGTGTGGTCAAATTAATGCTCATTTAGGCTTCAGGTGGTCATCCTGAACTAAGTACATGTTGAAGTGTGTGCATTAGTCCTTTGGTTTGGGCGTGACACTCAATTTGAGTTTTTATTGCTTTAAATGTATTTTCAGCCCGAGCTGAGCACGTTTTGTGAGTTTGAATGTATCTTCATAGGAATGAGTTGTGTGGTCAAATTAATGCTCATTTAGGCTTCAGGTGGTCATCCTGAAGTAAATACATGTTGAAGTGTGTGCATAAGTCCTTTGGTTTAGGCGTGACACTCAATTTGAGTTTTTATTGCTTTAAATGCATTTTCAGCCTGAGCTGAGCGCGCTTTCTGACTTTGAATGTATCTTCATAGGAATGAGTTGTTTGGTCAAATTATTGCTCATTTAGGCTTCAGGAGGTCATCCTGAACAAAATACATGTTGAAGTGTGTGCATAAGTCCTTTGGTTTAGGCGTGACACTCAATTTGAGTTTTTATTGCTTTAAATGCATTTTCAGCCCGAGCTGAGCACGTTTTGTGAGTTTGAATGTATCTTCATAGGAATGAGTTGTGTAGTCAAATTAATGCTCATATGGGCTTCAGGGGGTCATCCTGAACAAAATACATGTTGAAGTGTGTGCATAAGTCCTTTGGTTTAGGTGTGACACTCAATTTGAGTTTTTATTGCTTTAAATGCATTTTCAGCCCGAGCTGAGCACGTTTTGTGAGTTTGAATGTATCTTCATAGGAATGAGTTGTGTGGTCAAATTAATGCTCATTTAGGCTTCAGGTGGTCATCCTGAACTAAATACATGTTGAAGTGTGTGCATAAGTCCTTTGGTTTAGGCGTGACACTCAATTTGAGTTTTTATTGCTTTAAATTAAATGCATTTTCAGCCCGAGCTGAGCGCGCTTTCTGACTTTTAATGTATCTTCATAGGAATGAGTTGTGTGGTCAAATTAATGCTCATTTAGGCTTCAGGTGGTCATCCTGAAGTAAATACATGTTGAAGTGTGTGCATAAGTCCTTTGGTTTAGGCGTGACACTCAATTTGAGTTTTTATTGCTTTAAATGCATTTTCAGCCTGAGCTGAGCGCGCTTTCTGACTTTGAATGTATCTTCATAGGAATGAGTTGTTTGGTCAAATTATTGCTCATTTAGGCTTCAGGAGGTCATCCTGAACAAAATACATGTTGAAGTGTGTGCATAAGTCCTTTGGTTTAGGCGTGACACTCAATTTGAGTTTTTATTGCTTTAAATGCATTTTCAGCCCGAGCTGAGCGCGCTTTCTGACTTTGAATGTATCTTCATAGGAATGAGTTGTGTGGTCAAATTATTGCTGTTTTAGGCTTCAGGAGGTCATCCTGAACAAAATACATGTTGAAGTGTGTGCATAAGTCCTTTGGTTTAGGCGTGACACTCAATTTGAGTTTTTATTGCTTTAAATGCATTTTCAGCCCGAGCTGAGCACGTTTTGTGAGTTTGAATGTATCTTCATAGGAATGAGTTGTGTGGTCAAATTAATGCTCATTTAGGCGTCAGGTGGTCATCCTGAACAAAATACATGTTGAAATGTGTGCATAAGTCCTTTGGTTTAGGCGTGACACTCAATTTGAATTTTTATTGCTTTAAATGCATTTTCAGGCCGAGCTGAGCACGTTTTGTGAGTTTGAATGTATCTTCATAGGAATGAGTTGTGTGGTCAAATTAATGCTCATTTAGGCTTCAGGTGGTCATCCTGAACAAAATACATGTTGAAGTGTGTGCATAAGTCCTTTGGTTTAGGCGTGACACTCAATTTGAGTTTTTATTGCTTTAAATTAAATGCATTTTCAGCCCGAGCTGAGCACGTTTTGTGAGTTTGAATGTATCTTCATAGGAATGAGTTGTGTGGTCAAATTAATGCTCATTTAGGCTTCAGGTGGTCATCCTGAACTAAATACATGTTGAAGTGTGTGCATAATTCCTTGGGTTTAGGCGTGACACTCAATTTGAGTTTTTATTGCTTTAAATGCATTTTCAGCCCGAGCTGAGCACGTTTTGTGAGTTTGAATGTATCTTCATAGGAATGAGTCGTGTAGTCAAATTAATGCTCATATGGGCTTCAGGAGGTCATCCTGAACAAAATACATGTTGAAGTGTGTGCATAAGTCCTTTGGTTTAGGCGTGACACTCAATTTGAGTTTTTATTGCTTTAAATGCATTTTCAGCCCGAGCTGAGCACGTTTTGTGAGTTTGAATGTATCTTCATAGGAATGAGTTGTGTGGTCAAATTAATGCTCATTTAGGCTTCAGGTGGTCATCCTGAACTAAGTACATGTTGAAGTGTGTGCATTAGTCCTTTGGTTTGGGTGTGACACTCAATTTGAGTTTTTATTGCTTTAAATGTATTTTCAGCCCGAGCTGAGCACGTTTTGTGAGTTTGAATGTATCTTCATAGGAATGAGTTGTGTGGTCAAATTAATGCTCATTTAGGCTTCAGGTGGTCATCCTGAAGTAAATACATGTTGAAGTGTGTGCATAAGTCCTTTGGTTTAGGCGTGACACTCAATTTGAGTTTTTATTGCTTTAAATGCATTTTCAGCCTGAGCTGAGCGCGCTTTCTGACTTTGAATGTATCTTCATAGGAATGAGTTGTTTGGTCAAATTATTGCTCATTTAGGCTTCAGGAGGTCATCCTGAACAAAATACATGTTGAAGTGTGTGCATAAGTCCTTTGGTTTAGGCGTGACACTCAATTTGAGTTTTTAATGCTTTAAATGCATTTTCAGCCCGAGCTGAGCACGTTTTGTGAGTTTGAATGTATCTTCATAGGAATGAGTTGTGTAGTCAAATTAATGCTCATATGGGCTTCAGGGGGTCATCCTGAACAAAATACATGTTGAAGTGTGTGCATAAGTCCTTTGGTTTAGGTGTGACACTCAATTTGAGTTTTTATTGCTTTAAATGCATTTTCAGCCCGAGCTGAGCACGTTTTGTGAGTTTGAATGTATCTTCATAGGAATGAGTTGTGTGGTCAAATTAATGCTCATTTAGGCTTCAGGTGGTCATCCTGAACTAAATACATGTTGAAGTGTGTGCATAAGTCCTTTGGTTTAGGCGTGACACTCAATTTGAGTTTTTATTGCTTTAAATTAAATTTCAGCCCGAGCTGAGCGCGCTTTCTGACTTTGAATGTATCTTCATAGGAATGAGTTGTGTGGTCAAATTATTGCTGATTTAGGCTTCAGGAGGTCATCCTGAACAAAATACATGTTGAAGTGTGTGCATAAGTCCTTTGGTTTAGGCGTGACACTCAATTTGAGGTTTTATTGCTTTAAATGCATTTTCAGCCCGAGCTGAGCACGTTTTGTGAGTTTGAATGTATCTTCATAGGAATGAGTTGTGTGGTCAAATTAATGCTTATTTAGGCGTCAGGTGGTCATCCTGAACAAAATACATGTTGAAGTGTGTGCATAAGTCCTTTTGTTTAGGCGTGACACTCAATTTGAGTTTTTATTGCTTTAAATGCATTTTCAGGCCGAGCTGAGCACGTTTTGTGTGTTTGAATGTATCTTCATAGGAATGAGTTGTGTGGTGAAATTAATGCTCATATGGGCTTCAGGAGGTCATCCTGAACAAAATACATGTTGAAGTGTGTGCATAAGTCCTTTGGTTTAGGCGTGACACTCAATTTGAGTTTTTATTGCTTTAAATGCATTTTCAGCCCGAGTTGAGCAAGTTTTGTGAGTTTGAATGTATCTTCATAGGAATGAGTTGTGTGGTCAAATTAATGCTCATTTAGGCTTCAGGTGGTCATCCTGAACAAATTACATGTTGAAGTGTGTGCATAAGTCCTTTGGTTTAGGCGTGACACTCAATTTGAGTTTTTATTGCTTTAAATTAAATGCATTTTCAGCCCGAGCTGAGCGCGCTTTCTGACTTTGAATGTATCTTCATAGGAATGAGTTGTGTGGTCAAATTAATGCTCATTTAGGCGTCAGGTGGTCATCCTGAACAAAATACATGTTGAAGTGTGTGCATAAGTCCTTTGGTTTAGGCGTGACACTCAATTTGAGTTTTTATTGCTTTAAATGCATTTTCAGCCCGAGCTGAGCCCGTTTTGTGAGTTTGAATGTATCTTCATAGGAATGAGTTGTGTAGTCAAATTAATGCTCATATGGGCTTCAGGAGGTCATCCTGAACAAAATACATGTTGAAGTGTGTGCATAAGTCCTTTGGTTTAGGCGTGACACTCAATTTGAGTTTTTATTGCTTTAAATGCATTTTCAGCCCGAGTTGAGCACGTTTTGTGAGTTTGAATGTATCTTCATAGGAATGAGTTGTGTAGTCAAATTAATGCTCATATGGGCTTCAGGATGTCATCCTGAACTAAATACATGTTGAAGTGTGTGCATAAGTCCTTTGGTTTAGGTGTGACACTAAATTTGAGTTTTTATTGCTTTAAATGCATTTTCAGCCCGAGCTGAGCGCGTTTTGTGAGTTTGAATGTATCCTTATAGGAATGAGTTGTGTGGTCAAATTAATGCTTATTTAGGCTTCAGGAGGTCATCCTGAACAAAATACATGTTGAAGTGTGTGCATAAGTCCTTTGGTTTAGGCGTGACACTCAATTTGAGTTTTTATTGCTTTAAATGCATTTTCAGCCCGAGCTGAGCACGTTTTGTGAGTTTGAATGTATCTTCATAGGAATGAGTTGTGTAGTCAAATTAATGCTCATATGGGCTTCAGGAGGTCATCCTGAACAAAATACATGTTGAAGTGTGTGCATAAGTCCTTTGGTTTAGGTGTGACACTCAATTTGAGTTTTTATTGCTTTAAATGCATTTTCAGCCCGAGCTGAGCACGTTTTGTGAGTTTGAATGTATCTTCATAGGAATGAGTTGTGTGGTCAAATTAATGCTCATTTAGGCTTCAGGTGGTCATCCTGAACTAAATACATGTTGAAGTGTGTGCATAAGTCATTTGGTTTAGGCGTGACACTCAATTTGAGTTTTTATTGCTTTAAATTAAATGCATTTTCAGCCCGAGCTGAGCGCGCTTTCTGACTTTGAATGTATCTTCATAGGAATGAGTTGTGTGGTCAAATTATTGCTGTTTTAGGCTTCAGGAGGTCATCCTGAACAAAATACATGTTGAAGTGTGTGCATAAGTCCTTTGGTTTAGGCGTGACACTCAATTTGAGTTTTTATTGCTTTAAATGCATTTTCAGCCCGAGCTGAGCACGTTTTGTGAGTTTGAATGTATCTTCATAGGAATGAGTTGTGTGGTCAAATTAATGCTCATTTAGGCGTCAGGTGGTCATCCTGAACAAAATACATGTTGAAATGTGTGCATAAGTCCTTTGGTTTAGGTGTGACACTCAATTTGAGTTTTTATTGCTTTAAATGCATTTTCAGGCCGAGCTGAGCACGTTTTGTGAGTTTGAATGTATCTTCATAGGAATGAGTTGTGTGGTCAAATTAATGCTCATTTAGGCTTCAGGTGGTCATCCTGAACAAAATACATGTTGAAGTGTGTGCATAAGTCCTTTGGTTTAGGCGTGACACTCAATTTGAGTTTTTATTACTTTAAATGCATTTTCAGCCCGAGCTGAGCACGTTTTGTGAGTTTGAATGTATCTTCATAGGAATGAGTTGTGTGGTCAAATTAATGCTCATTTAGGCTTCAGGTGGTCATCCTGAACTAAATACATGTTGAAGTGTGTGCATAATTCCTTGGGTTTAGGCGTGACACTCAATTTGAGTTTTTATTGCTTTAAATGCATTTTCAGCCCGAGCTGAGCACGTTTTGTGAGTTTGAATGTATCTTCATAGGAATGAGTTGTGTAGTCAAATTAATGCTCATATGGGCTTCAGGAGGTCATCCTGAACAAAATACATGTTGAAGTGTGTGCATAAGTCCTTTGGTTTAGGCGTGACACTCAATTTGAGTTTTTATTGCTTTAAATGCATTTTCAGCCCGAGCTGAGCACGTTTTGTGAGTTTGAATGTATCTTCATAGGAATGAGTTGTGTGGTCAAATGAATGCTCATTTAGGCTTCAGGTGGTCATCCTGAACTAAGTACATGTTGAAGTGTGTGCATTAGTCCTTTGGTTTAGGTGTGACACTCAATTTGAGTTTTTATTGCTTTAAATGCATTTTCAGCCCGAGCTGAGCGCGTTTTGTGAGTTTGAATGTATCTTCATAGGAATGAGTTGTGTGGTCAAATTAATGCTTATTTAGGCTTCAGGAGGTCATCCTGAACAAAATACATGTTGAAGTGTGTGCATAAGTCCTTTGGTTTAGGCGTGACACTCAATTTGAGTTTTTATTGCTTTAAATGCATTTTCAGCCCGAGCTGAGCACGTTTTGTGAGTTTGAATGTATCTTCATAGGAATGAGTTGTGTAGTCAAATTAATGCTCATATGGGCTTCAGGAGGTCATCCTGAACAAAATACATGTTGAAGTGTGTGCATAAGTCCTTTGGTTTAGGTGTGACACTCAATTTGAGTTTTTATTGCTTTAAATGCATTTTCAGCCCGAGCTGAGCACGTTTTGTGAGTTTGAATGTATCTTCATAGGAATGAGTTGTGTGGTCAAATTAATGCTCATTTAGGCTTCAGGTGGTCATCCTGAACTAAATACATGTTGAAGTGTGTGCATAAGTCATTTGGTTTAGGCGTGACACTCAATTTGAGTTTTTATTGCTTTAAATTAAATGCATTTTCAGCCCGAGCTGAGCGCGCTTTCTGACTTTGAATGTATCTTCATAGGAATGAGTTGTGTGGTCAAATTATTGCTGTTTTAGGCTTCAGGAGGTCATCCTGAACAAAATACATGTTGAAGTGTGTGCATAAGTCCTTTGGTTTAGGCGTGACACTCAATTTGAGTTTTTATTGCTTTAAATGCATTTTCAGCCCGAGCTGAGCACGTTTTGTGAGTTTGAATGTATCTTCATAGGAATGAGTTGTGTGGTCAAATTAATGCTCATTTAGGCGTCAGGTGGTCATCCTGAACAAAATACATGTTGAAATGTGTGCATAAGTCCTTTGGTTTAGGTGTGACACTCAATTTGAGTTTTTATTGCTTTAAATGCATTTTCAGGCCGAGCTGAGCACGTTTTGTGAGTTTGAATGTATCTTCATAGGAATGAGTTGTGTGGTCAAATTAATGCTCATTTAGGCTTCAGGTGGTCATCCTGAACAAAATACATGTTGAAGTGTGTGCATAAGTCCTTTGGTTTAGGCGTGACACTCAATTTGAGTTTTTATTACTTTAAATGCATTTTCAGCCCGAGCTGAGCACGTTTTGTGAGTTTGAATGTATCTTCATAGGAATGAGTTGTGTGGTCAAATTAATGCTCATTTAGGCTTCAGGTGGTCATCCTGAACTAAATACATGTTGAAGTGTGTGCATAATTCCTTGGGTTTAGGCGTGACACTCAATTTGAGTTTTTATTGCTTTAAATGCATTTTCAGCCCGAGCTGAGCACGTTTTGTGAGTTTGAATGTATCTTCATAGGAATGAGTTGTGTAGTCAAATTAATGCTCATATGGGCTTCAGGAGGTCATCCTGAACAAAATACATGTTGAAGTGTGTGCATAAGTCCTTTGGTTTAGGCGTGACACTCAATTTGAGTTTTTATTGCTTTAAATGCATTTTCAGCCCGAGCTGAGCACGTTTTGTGAGTTTGAATGTATCTTCATAGGAATGAGTTGTGTGGTCAAATGAATGCTCATTTAGGCTTCAGGTGGTCATCCTGAACTAAGTACATGTTGAAGTGTGTGCATTAGTCCTTTGGTTTGGGCGTGACACTCAATTTGAGTTTTTATTGCTTTAAATGCATTTTCAGCCTGAGCTGAGCGCGCTTTCTGACTTTGAATGTATCTTCATGGGCGGCCCGGTAGTCCAGTGGTTAGCACGTCGGCTTCACAGTGCAGAGGTACCGGGTTCGATTCCAGCTCCGGCCTCCCTGTGTGGAGTTTGCATGTTCTCCCCGGGCCTGCGTGGGTTTTCTCCGGGTGCTCCGGTTTCCTCCCACATTCCAAAAAAAAAAAAAAAAAAACATGCATGTCAGGCTGATTGGACGCTCAAAAATTGTCCCTAGGTGTGAGTGTGGGCGTGGATGGTTGTTCGTCTCCGTGTGCCCTGCGATTGGCTGGCAACTGATTCAGGGTGTCCCCCGCCTACTGCCCGAAGACGGCTGGGATAGGCTCCAGCACCCCCCGCGACCCTAGTAAGGATCAAGCGGTTCGGAAAATGGATGGATGTATCTTCATAGGAATGAGTTGTGTGGTCAAATTATTGCTCATTTAGGCTTCAGGAGGTCATCCTGAACAAAATACATGTTGAAGTGTGTGCATAAGTCCTTTGGTTTAGGCGTGACACTCAATTTGAGTTTTTATTGCTTTAAATTAAATGCATTTTCAGCCCGAGCTGAGCGCGCTTTCTGACTTTGAATGTATCTTCATAGAAATGAGTTGTGTGGTCAAATTATTCCTGATTTAGGCTTCAGGAGGTCATCCTGAACAAAATACATGTTGAAGTCTGTGCATAAGTCCTTTGGTTTAGGCGTGACACTCAATTTGAGTTTTTATTGCTTTAAATGCATTTTCAGCCCGAGCTGAGCACGTTTTGTGAGTTTGAATGTATCTTCATAGGAATGAGTTGTGTGGTCAAATTAATGCTCATTTAGGCTTCAGGAGGTCATCCTGAACAAAATACATGTTGAAGTGTGTGCATAAGTCCTTTGGTTTAGGCGTGACACTCAATTTGAGTTTTTATTGCTTTAAATGCATTTTCAGCCCGAGCTGAGCACGTTTTGTGAGTTTGAATGTATCTTCATAGGAATGAGTTGTGTAGTCAAATTAATGCTCATATGGGCTTCAGGAGGTCATCCTGAACAAAATACATGTTGAAGTGTGTGCATAAGTCCTTTGGTTTAGGTGTGACACTCAATTTGAGTTTTTATTGCTTTAAATGCATTTTCAGCCCGAGCTGAGCACGTTTTGTGAGTTTGAATGTATCTTCATAGGAATGAGTTGTGTGGTCAAATTAATGCTCATTTAGGCTTCAGGTGGTCATCCTGAACTAAATACATGTTGAAGTGTGTGCATAAGTCATTTGGTTTAGGCGTGACACTCAATTTGAGTTTTTATTGCTTTAAATTAAATGCATTTTCAGCCCGAGCTGAGCGCGCTTTCTGACTTTGAATGTATCTTCATAGGAATGAGTTGTGTGGTCAAATTATTACTGTTTTAGGCTTCAGGAGGTCATCCTGAACAAAATACATGTTGAAGTGTGTGCATAAGTCCTTTGGTTTAGGCGTGACACTCAATTTGAGTTTTTATTGCTTTAAATGCATTTTCAGCCCGAGCTGAGCACGTTTTGTGAGTTTGAATGTATCTTCATAGGAATGAGTTGTGTGGTCAAATTAATGCTCATTTAGGCGTCAGGTGGTCATCCTGAACAAAATACATGTTGAAGTGTGTGCATAAGTCCTTTGGTTTAGGCGTGACACTCAATTTGAGTTTTTATTGCTTTAAATGCATTTTCAGGCCGAGCTGAGCACGTTTTGTGAGTTTGAATGTATCTTCATAGGAATGAGTTGTGTGGTCAAATTAATGCTCATTTAGGCTTCAGGTGGTCATCCTAAACAAAATACATGTTGAAGTGTGTGCATAAGTCCTTTGGTTTAGGCGTGACACTCAATTTGAGTTTTTATTGCTTTAAATGCATTTTCAGCCCGAGCTGAGCACGTTTTGTGAGTTTGAATGTATCTTCATAGGAATGAGTTGTGTGGTCAAATTAATGCTCATTTAGGCTTCAGGTGGTCATCCTGAACTAAATACATGTTGAAGTGTGTGCATAATTCCTTGGGTTTAGGCGTGACACTCAATTTGAGTTTTTATTGCTTTAAATGCATTTTCAGCCCGAGCTGAGCACGTTTTGTGAGTTTGAATGTATCTTCATAGGAATGAGTTGTGTAGTCAAATTAATGCTCATATGGGCTTCAGGAGGTCATCCTGAACAAAATACATGTTGAAGTGTGTGCATAAGTCCTTTGGTTTAGGCGTGACACTCAATTTGAGTTTTTATTGCTTTAAATGCATTTTCAGCCCGAGCTGAGCACGTTTTGTGAGTTTGAATGTATCTTCATAGGAATGAGTTGTGTGGTCAAATTAATGCTCATTTAGGCTTCAGGTGGTCATCCTGAACTAAGTACATGTTGAAGTGTGTGCATTAGTCCTTTGGTTTGGGCGTGACACTCAATTTGAGTTTTTATTGCTTTAAATGTATTTTCAGCCCGAGCTGAGCACGTTTTGTGAGTTTGAATGTATCTTCATAGGAATGAGTTGTGTGGTCAAATTAATGCTCATTTAGGCTTCAGGTGGTCATCCTGAACTAAATACATGTTGAAGTGTGTGCATAAGTCCTTTGGTTTAGGCGTGACACTCAATTTGAGTTTTTATTGCTTTAAATGCATTTTCAGCCTGAGCTGAGCGCGCTTTCTGACTTTGAATGTATCTTCATAGGAATGAGTTGTGTGGTCAAATTATTGCTCATTTAGGCTTCAGGAGGTCATCCTGAACAAAATACATGTTGAAATGTGTGCATAAGTCCTTTGGTTTAGGCGTGACACTCAATTTGAGTTTTTATTGCTTTAAATGCATTTTCAGCCCGAGCTGAGCACGTTTTGTGAGTTTGAATGTATCTTCATAGGAATGAGTTGTGTGGTCAAATTAATGCTCATTTAGGCTTCGGGTGGTCATCCTGAACAAAATACATGTTGAAGTGTGTGCATAAGTCCTTTGGTTTAGGTGTGACACTCAATTTGAGTTTTTATTGCTTTAAATGCATTTTCAGCCCGAGCTGAGCACGTTTTTTGAGTTTGAATGTATCTTCATAGCAATGAGTTGTGTGGTCAAATTATTGCTCATTTAGGCTTCAGGAGGTCATCCTGAACAAAATACATGTTGAAGTGTGTGCATAAGTCCTTTGGTTTAGGCGTGACACTCAATTTGAGTTTTTATTGCTTTAAATGCATTTTCAGCCCGAGCTGAGCACGTTTTGTGAGTTTGAATGTATCTTCATAGAATGAGTTGTGTGGTCAAATTAATGCTCATTTAGGCTTCAGGTGGTCATCCTGAACAAAATACATGTTGAAGTGTGTGCATAAGTCCTTTGGTTTAGGCGTGACATTCAATTTGAGTTTTTATTGCATTAAATGCATTTTCAGCCCGAGCTGAGCATGTTTTGTGAGTTTGAATGTATCTTCATAGGAATGAGTTGTGTGGTCAAATTAATGCTCATTTAGGCTTCAGGTGGTCATCCTGAACAAAATACATGTTGAAGTGTGTGCATAAGTCCTTTGGTTTAGGTGTGACACTCAATTTGAGTTTTTATTGCTTTAAATGCATTTTCAGCCCGAGCTGAGCGCGTTTTGTGAGTTTGAATGTATCTTCATAGGAATGAGTTGTGTGGTCAAATTAATGCTCATTTAGGCTTCAGGAGGTCATCCTGAACAAAATACATGTTGAAGTGTGTGCATAAGTCCTTTGGTTTAGGCGTGACACTCAATTTGAGTTTTTATTGCTTTAAATGCATTTTCAGCCCGAGTTGAGAACGTTTTGTGAGTTTGAATGTATCTTCATAGGAATGAGTTGTGTAGACAAATTAATGCTCATATGGGCTTCAGGATGTCATCCTGAACTAAATACATGTTGAAGTGTGTGCATAAGTCCTTTGGTTTAGGTGTGACACTAAATTTGAGTTTTTATTGCTTTAAATGCATTTTCAGCCCGAGCTGAGCACGTTTTGTGAGTTTGAATGTATCTTCATAGGAATGAGTTGTGTAGTCAAATTAATGCTCATATGGGCTTCAGGAGGTCATCCTGAACAAAATACATGTTGAAGTGTGTGCATAAGTCCTTTGGTTTAGGCGTGACACTCAATTTGAGTTTTTATTGCTTTAAATGCATTTTCAGCCCGAGCTGAGCACGTTTTGTGAGTTTGAATGTATCTTCATAGGAATGAGTTGTGTGGTCAAATTAATGCTTATTTAGGCTTCAGGAGGTCATCCTGAACAAAATACATGTTGAAGTGTGTGCATAAGTCCTTTGGTTTAGGCGTGACACTCAATTTGAGTTTTTATTGCTTTAAATGCATTTTCAGCCCGAGCTGAGCACGTTTTGTGAGTTTGAATGTATCTTCATAGGAATGAGTTGTGTGGTCAAATTACTGCTCATTTAGGCGTCAGGTGGTCATCCTGAACAAAATACATGTTGAAGTGTGTGCATAAGTCCTTTGGTTTAGGCGTGACACTCAATTTGAGTTTTTATTCCTTTAAATGCATTTTCAGGCCGAGCTGAGCACGTTTTGTGTGTTTGAATGTATCTTCATAGGAATGAGTTGTGTGGTCAAATTAATGCTCATTTAGGCTTCAGGTGGTCATCGTGAACAAAATACATGTTGAAGTGTGTGCATGAGTCCTTTGGTTTAGGCGTGACACTCAATTTGAGTTTTTATTGCTTTAAATTAAATGCATTTTCAGCCCGAGCTAAGCGCGCTTCCTGACTTTGAATGTATCTTCATAGGAATGAGTTGTGTGGTCAAATTAATTCTCATATGGGCTTCAGGAGGTCATCCTGAACAAAATACATGTTGAAGTGTGTGCATAAATCCTTTGGTTTAGGCGTGACACTCAATTTGAGTTTTTATTGCTTTAAATCCATTTTCAGCCCGAGCTGAGCACGTTTTTTGAGTTTGAATGTATCTTCATAGGAATGAGTTGTGTGGTCAAATTATTGCTCATTTAGGCTTCAGGAGGTCATCCTGAACAAAATACATGTTGAAGTGTTTGTATAAGTCCTTTGGTTTAGGCGTGACACTCAATTTGAGTTTTTATTGCTTTAAATGCATTTTCAGCCCGAGCTGAGCACGTTTTGTGAGTTTGAATGTATCTTCATAGGAATGAGTTGTGTAGTCAAATTAATGCTCATATGGGCTTCAGGAGGTCATCCTGAACAAAATACATGTTGAAGTGTGTGCATAAGTCCTTTGGTTTAGGCGTGAGACTCAATTTGAGTTTTTATTGCTTTAAATGCATTTTCAGCCCGAGCTGAGCACGTTTTGTGTGTTTGAATGTATCTTCATAGGAATTAGTTGTGTGGTCAAATTAATGCTCATATGGGCTTCGGGAGGTCATCCTGAACAAAATACATGTTGAAGTGTGTGCATAAGTCCTTTGGTTTAGGTGTGACACTCAATTTGAGTTTTTATTGCTTTAAATGCATTTTCAGCCCGAGCTGAGCACGTTTTTTGAGTTTGAATGTATCTTCATAGGAATGAGTTGTGTGGTCAAATTATTGCTCATTTAGGCTTCAGGAGGTCATCCTGAACAAAATACATGTTGAAGTGTTTGTATAAGTCCTTTGGTTTAGGCGTGACACTCAATTTGAGTTTTTATTGCTTTAAATGCATTTTCAGCCCGAGCTGAGCACGTTTTGTGAGTTTAAATGTATCTTCATAGGAATGAGTTGTGTAGTCAAATTAATGCTCATATGGGCTTCAGGAGGTCATCCTGAACAAAATACATGTTGAAGTGTGTGCATAAGTCCTTTGGTTTAGGCGTGAGACTCAATTTGAGTTTTTATTGCTTTAAATGCATTTTCAGCCCGAGCTGAGCACGTTTTGTGAGTTTGAATGTATCTTCATAGGAATGAGTTGTGTGGTCAAATTAATGCTCATTTAGGCTTCAGGTGGTCATCCTGAACTAAATACATGTTGAAGTGTGTGCATAAGTCCTTTGGTTTAGGCGTGACACTCAATTTGAGTTTTTATTGCTTTAAATTAAATGCATTTTCAACCTGAGCTGAGCGCACTTTCTGACTTTGAATGTATCTTCATAGGAATGAGTTGTGTGGTCTAATTATTGCTGATTTAGGCTTCAGGAGGTCATCCTGAACAAAATACATGTTGAAGTGTGTGCATAAGTCCTTTGGTTTAGGCGTGACACTCAATTTGAGTTTTTATTGCTTTAAATGCATTTTCAGCCCGAGCTGAGCACGTTTTGTGAGTTTGAATGTATCTTCATAGGAATGAGTTGTGTGGTCAAATTATTGCTCATTTAGGCTTCAGGAGGTCATCCTGAACAAAACACATGTTGAAGTGTGTGCATAAGTCCTTTGGTTTAGGCGTGACACTCAATTTGAGTTTTTATTGCTTTAAATGCATTTTCAGCCCGAGCTGAGCACGTTTTGTGAGTTTGAATGTATCTTCATAGAATGAGTTGTGTGGTCAAATTAATGCTCATTTAGGCTTCAGGTGGTCATCCTGAACAAAATACATGTTGAAGTGTATGCATAAGTCCTTTGGTTTAGGCGTGACATACAATTTGAGTTTTTATTGCTTTAAATGCATTTTCAGCCCGAGCTGAGCATGTTTTGTGAGTTTGAATGTATCTTCATAGGAATGAGTTGTGTGGTCAAATTAATGCTCATTTAGGCTTCAGGTGGTCATCCTGAACTAAATACATGTTGAAGTGTGTGCATAAGTCCTTTGGTTTAGGTGTGACACTCAATTTGAGTTTTTATTGCTTTAAATGCATTTTCAGCCCGAGCTGAGCGCTTTTTGTGAGTTTGAATGTATCTTCATAGGAATGAGTTGTGTGGTCAAATTAATGCTTATTTAGGCTTCAGGAGGTCATCCTGAACAAAATACATGTTGAAGTGTGTGCATAAGTCCTTTGGTTTAGGCGTGACACTCAATTTGAGTTTTTATTGCTTTAAATGCATTTTCAGCCCGAGCTGAGCACGTTTTGTGAGTTTGAATGTATCTTCATAGGAATGAGTTGTGTGGTCAAATTAATGCTCATTTAGGCTTCAGGTGGTCATCCTGAACTAAATACATGTTGAAGTGTGTGCATAAGTCCTTTGGTTTAGGCGTGACACTCAATTTGAGTTTTTATTGCTTTAAATTAAATGCATTTTCAGCCCGAGCTGAGCGCGCTTTCTGACTTTGAATGTATCTTCATAGGAATGAGTTGTGTGGTCAAATTATTGCTGATTTAGGCTTCAGGAGGTCATCCTGAACAAAATACATGTTGAAGTGTGTGCATAAGTCCTTTGGTTTAGGCGTGACACTCAATTTGAGTTTTTATTGCTTTAAATGCATTTTCAGGCCGAGCTGAGCACGTTTTGTGAGTTTGAATGTATCTTCATAGGAATGAGTTGTGTAGTCAAATTAATGCTCATATGGGCTTCAGAAGGTCATCCTGAACAAAATACATGTTGAAGTGTGTGCATAAGTCCTTTGGTTTAGGCGTGACACTCAATTTGAGTTTTTATTGCTTTAAATGCATTTTCAGCCCGAGCTGAGCACGTTTTGTGAGTTTGAATGTGTCTTCATAGGAATGAGTTGTGTGGTCAAATTAATGCTCATTTAGGCTTCAGGTGGTCATCCTGAACTAAATACATGTTGAAGTGTGTGCATAAGTCCTTTGGTTTAGGCGTGACACTCAATTTGAGTTTTTATTGCTTTAAATGCATTTTCAGCCCGAGCTGAGCACGTTTTGTGAGTTTGAATGTATCTTCATAGGAATGAGTTGTGTAGTCAAATTAATGCTCATATGGGCTTCAGAAGGTCATCCTGAACAAAATACATGTTGAAGTGTGTGCATAAGTCCTTTGGTTTAGGCGTGACACTCAATTTGAGTTTTTATTGCTTTAAAGGCTTACTTGACTTCCGGGGTGAGAGGACGCTGGCGTGTATGTCGCCGCTTCTCACTCCAAACTTTTCCAAAACTTTTCAGATATTTCTTCTGATTTTTCTTTTGCCCTTCTGTTTTTGGACTGTTTGGACTGTGATTGATGTAACAAATCATAGCTTCACCCGATCAATCAAACCCCAAATCGTAACTTAGTCCACGGGCTAACGCCGGTAGCTTAAACTTACCGGCTGTCACCGCACCGGCCTTTCTCCCTCGTCATGGGGCGGCACAACTTCGCCGCCTTTGGGTTATTTCTGATACTTCTGACGTTCTGCCATCATCCAGTGACAGGACTACTCCACTATTCTGTCGCGGATCTTCTCCGGATCCGGAGGATTGCACCGGAGCCTCCACCGCCGGAACTGCACCATCATCCTGACATCGCTCGCCTGCCTCGACGTCGCTACATTCACCGCGGGTCGCGTAGACATGTTGACTACAAAAATCCTGGCTCAATCAACTCGACCTGGTCCACTTCTCGACGTCCTCCCAGAAACCGCGGCCGCAACACCAACTACTATGCAGTAGCCCGCCTGGCTAGGTCGGCTAACAGCACTGCCGCCATCAAACATGACACCTCCGCTGTCAACTTTGGACTGCTGAACATCCGCTCACTTACGAACAAGGGTCACCTCATTCAAGACGTCCTCGCCGAACGCAAACTTGACTTCCTCGTTTTAACAGAAACCTGGCAACAAACAAACGACTTCGCTTCTCTGAATGACTCCACTCCTCCCGGCTTTGTTTACATCTGCCGTCCCCGTGGCAACGGCCGTGGAGGAGGCCTCGCGGTAATCCACCGCGAGAAGTGGAAAGTCTTACCAGTCTCCGTTCCTGCATCAAGCTCTTTTGAATGCATGGTGTTTAAACTCCCTGGACCCACGCCAACCATCATTGCCACAGTTTATCGCCCCCCGAAGCCACATAGCGATTTCATCAATGAATTTTCCAGTTTAATCACACACTTATCCACTCTCTCGCCAAATTTAATTTTGCTGGGAGATTTTAATATTCACATGGACAACCCCGACCTGCCACTCACAAGAGACTTCACATCCTACCTGGAGAGCCTCGCGATACACTGTCTTACTGACTTCCCCACCCACATCAAAGGCCACACATTGGACTTGGTTTGCTGCTCTGGCTTCTCCCCCTCCAAGCCCACTGCTGATGTTTTTCCTGAAACCGATCATTTCCTCCTCACTTTTAACATCGTACTCCGTCTCTCTACAATCAAAACCTCCCGCCTCATTTCTTTTCGTAATACCAAAAATATCAACATTGACACCTTCTGCTCCATTATCGACCGTTCCCCGCCCCCAGACGCCCTTTCAAACCCGGATGACCTCACCGCTCACTACAATGCCTGCCTCACAAATATTCTAAATTCTCTCGCCCCCCTGAAGACCAGGACTGCTTCATTCTCTACATCTGCCCCCTGGTTTACACCCGCTCTTAGAGCATTGAAATCAAAAAACCGCCAACTTGAGCGACTCTATAAGAAAACCGGTCTCACCATCCATAAGGACATGTACACTACCCATATCACTAAATACAAGGACCAAATTGCACAAACCAAATCCAGCTACTACTCCGGCCTCATCCTCTCCAACGAAGGAAATTCAAGAACTCTCTTCTCCGTCATGAACAAAATCCTCCGGCCACCAAACTCTCTCCCCCTCCACCTGTACTCCACAGCAACCTGCAACTCCATAATGGAACACTTCAATCACAAAATCCTTAAGATCCATCACCAACTCCATCAAAACCTGCCTGCTCCCCCCCCCATCTGAACCTTCTTCTCCTTGTCATCTCTTCTCCAGTTTTGTTCCACCAACGACTGCTGAATTATCCAACCTCATACTCAAATCCAAGCCCACCACTTGCCAGCTTGATCCCCTCCCTTCATCCCTTGTTAAATCCTGCCTTCCTTCTGTGCTTCCTCTCATATCTGCTATTATCCACTCCTCACTCTCTTCTGGTATTGTCCCATCACTCCTCAAAACTGCTGCTATCATCCCCACACTGAAAAAACATGGCTCTGACCCCAACAACTTTGATAACCTCCGCCCCATCTCCAACCTTCCATTTATCTCGAAAATCCTTGAAAAAACTGTTGCTGCTCAACTCCACTCCCACCTGTCCCTTCACTCTCTCTATGAACCCTTTCAGTCCGGTTTCCGCCCCCGCCACAGCACAGAGACTGCCCTAATCCGTATTGTGAATGATCTCCTCATAGCATCTGATTCCGGTTTAGTATCCATCCTCATCCTCTTAGACTTGAGCGCTGCCTTTGACACAATCTCTCACCCTATCCTCCTCAATAGACTCTCCTCCATTGGTCTCTCCCACACTCCCCTCAGTTGGTTCCACTCCTACCTCACTGGCCGCACTCAGTTTGTCCAGCTCAAATCCTTCACCTCAAAGCCCTCCCCAGTCACCACAGGTGTACCACAGGGATCTGTCCTAGGTCCCCTTCTCTTCATCATCTACCTCCTGCCTCTTGGCCATATCCTCCGCAAATTTAATATCCACTTTCACTGCTTTGCTGATGACACCCAGCTCTACCTCTCCTGCAAGCCAAACTCCATACTCCCACCCCCCTCCCTCACCTCTTGCCTCTCCGAACTCAAAACATGGTTCACAACAAACTTTCTTAAATTAAATACTAATAAAACGGAAGTCCTCCTTCTTGGCACCAAATCCACTTTATCCAAAGTAAACAGTTTTTCCTTCAACATTGACAGCTCCCTAGTGTCCCCCTCCCCCCAGGTTAAGAGTCTGGGTGTCATCCTGGATAGCATGCTCACCTTCCACTCGCATATCAACACCATCACCCGCACTGCTTATTTCCACCTCCGCAATATTACCAGACTTCGCCCTTCCCTCACCCCCCGCACCACTGCTATTCTTGTCCACAGTCTTGTCACATCCCGCCTTGATTACTGCAACGCTCTCCTCTTCGGCCTACCTCAAAAGTCCCTTCATAAAATCCAGCTGGTCCAAAACGCCTCTGCTCGCATCATCACAAAAACATCTTCCCAGCAGCACATCACCCCCGTTCTCCAACAGCTTCACTGGCTCCCTGTTCAACATCGCATCAATTACAAACTGCTTCTATATACATATATGGCCATCCACAACCTGGCCCCTCCTTACCTATCCGACCTTCTCCAGGTGCATATCCCCTCTCGCTCCCTCAGATCCTCGTCCTCCCTCCGCCTGTCAGTGCCCCCTGCCCGACTGAGCACCATGGGAGCCAGAGCCTTCAGTCACGCTGCTCCAAAGCTCTGGAACAACCTACCTCCGGACCTCCAAAACTGCACACCTCTTTCCACTTTCAAGTCCCGTCTAAAAACACACCTGTTCAGGATTGCCTACAACACATAGCTCTTCCATTTCCTATGTTTTTATGATTTTATGTCCTGTTTTTATATAATATCTCGTTTACTAATTTTTACATTGTATTTTCTTATTGTCTGTACAGTGTCCTTGGGTGGCATGAAAGGCGCTTTTAAATAAAATGCATTATTATTATTATTATTAAATGCATTTTCAGCCCGAGCTGAGCACGTTTTGTGAGTTTGAATGTGTCTTCATAGGAATGAGTTGTGTGGTCAAATTAATGCTCATTTAGGCTTCAGGTGGTCATCCTGAACTAAATACATGTTGAAGTGTGTGCATAAGTCCTTTGGTTTAGGCGTGACACTCAATTTGAGTTTTTATTGCTTTAAATGCATTTTCAGCCCGAGCTGAGCACGTTTTGTGAGTTTGAATGTATCTTCATAGGAATGAGTTGTGTAGTCAAATTAATGCTCATATGGGCTTCAGGAGGTCATCCTGAACAAAATACATGTTGAAGTGTGTGCATAAGTCCTTTGGTTTAGGCGTGACACTCAATTTGAGTTTTTATTGCTTTAAATGCATTTTCAGCCCGAGTTGAGCACGTTTTGTGAGTTTGAATGTATCTTCATAGGAATGAGTTGTGTAGTCAAATTAATGCTCATATGGGCTTCAGGATGTCATCCTGAACTAAATACATGTTGAAGTGTGTGCATAAGTCCTTTGGTTTAGGTGTGACACTAAATTTGAGTTTTTATTGCTTTAAATGCATTTTCAGCCCGAGCTGAGCGCGTTTTGTGAGTTTGAATGTATCTTCATAGGAATGAGTTGTGTGGTCAAATTAATGCTCATTTAGGCTTCAGGTGGTCATCCTGAACTAAATACATGTTGAAGTGTGTGCATAAGTCCTTTGGTTTAGGCATGACACTCAATTTGAGTTTTTATTGCTTTAAATGCATTTTCAGCCCGAGTTGAGCACGTTTTGTGAGTTTGAATGTATCTTCATAGGAATGAGTTGTGTAGTCAAATTAATGCTCATATGGGCTTCAGGAGGTCATCCTGAACAAAATACATGTTGAAGTGTGTGCATAAGTCCTTTGGTTTAGGCGTGACACTCAATTTGAGTTTTTATTGCTTTAAATGCATTTTCAGCCCGAGTTGAGCACGTTTTGTGAGTTTGAATGTATCTTCATAGGAATGAGTTGTGTGGTCAAATTAATGCTCATTTAGGCGTCAGGTGGTCATCCTGAACAAAATACATGTTGAAGTGTGTGCATAAGTCCTTTGGTTTAGGCGTGACACTCAATTTGAGTTTTTATTGCTTTAAATGCATTTTCAGCCCGAGCTGAGCACGTTTTGTGAGTTTGAATGTATCTTCATAGGAATGAGTTGTGTAGTCAAATTAATGCTCATATGGGCTTCAGGAGGTCATCCTGAACAAAATACATGTTGAAGTGTGTGCATAAGTCCTTTGGTTTAGGCGTGACACTCAATTTGAGTTTTTATTGCTTTAAATGCATTTTCAGCCCGAGTTGAGCACGTTTTGTGAGTTTGAATGTATCTTCATAGGACTGAGTTGTGTGGTCAAATTAATGCTCATTTAGGCTTCAGGTGGTCATCCTGAACTAAATACATGTTGAAATGTGTGCATAAGTCCTTTGGTTTAGGCGTGACACTCAATTTGAGTTTTTATTGCTTTAAATGCATTTTCAGCCCGAGCTGAGCACGTTTTGTGAGTTTGAATGTATCTTTATAGGAATGAGTTGTGTAGTCAAATTAATGCTCATATGGGCTTCAGGAGGTCATCCTGAACAAAATACATGTTGAAGTGTGTGCATAAGTCCTTTGGTTTAGGTGTGACACTCAATTTGAGTTTTTATTGCTTTAAATGCATTTTCAGCCCGAGCTGAGCACGTTTTGTGAGTTTGAATGTATCTTCATAGGAATGAGATGTGTAGTCAAATTAATGCTCATTTAGGCTTCAGGTGGTCATCCTGAACTAAATACATGTTAAAGTGTGAGCATAAGTCCTTTGGTTTAGGCGTGACACTCAATTTGAGTTTTTATTGCTTTAAATGCATTTTCAGCCCGAGTTGAGCACGTTTTGTGAGTTTGAATGTATCTTCATAGGAATGAGTTGTGTGGTCAAATTAATGCTCATTTAGGCGTCAGGTGGTCATCCTGAACAAAATACATGTTGAAGTGTGCGCATAAGTCCTTTGGTTTAGGCGTGACACTCAATTTGAGTTTTTATTGCTTTAAATGCATTTTCAGCCCGAGCTGAGCACGTTTTGTGAGTTTGAATGTATCTTCATAGGAATGAGTTGTGTAGTCAAATTAATGCTCATATGGGCTTCAGGAGGTCATCCTGAACAAAATACATGTTGAAGTGTGTGCATAAGTCCTTTGGTTTAGGCGTGACACTCAATTTGAGTTTTTATTGCTTTAAATGCATTTTCAGCCCGAGTTGAGCACGTTTTGTGAGTTTGAATGTATCTTCATAGGAATGAGTTGTGTAGTCAAATTAATGCTCATATGGGCTTCAGGAGGTCATGCTGAACAAAATACATGTTGAAGTGTGTGAATAAGTCCTTTGGTTTAGGTGTGACACTCAATTTGAGTTTTATTGCTTTAAATGCATTTTCAGCCCGAGCTGAGCACGTTTTGTGAGTTTGAATGTATCTTTATAGGAATGAGTTGTGTGGTAAAAATTAATGCTCATTTAGGGTTCAGGTGGTCATCCGGAACTAAATACATGTTGAAGTGTGTGCATAAGTCGTTTGGTTTAGGTGTGACACTCAATTTGAGTTTTTATTGCTTTAAATGCATTTTCAGCCCGAGCTGAGCGCGCTTTCTGACTTTGAATGTATCTTCATAGGAATGAGTTGTGTGGTCAAATTATTGCTGATTTAGGCTTCAGGAGGTTATCCTGAACAAAATACATGTTGAAGTGTGTGCATAAGTCCTTTGGTTTAGGCGTGACACTCAATTTGATTTTTTTATTGCTTTAAATGCATTTTCAGCCCGAGCTGAGCGCGTTTTGTGAGTTTGAATGTATCTTCATAGGAATGAGTTGTGTGGTCAAATTAATGCTTATTTAGGCTTCAGGAGGTCATCCTGAACAAAATACATGTTGAAGTGTGTGCATAAGTCCTTTTGTTTAGGTGTGACACTCAATTTGAGTTTGTATTGCTTTAAATGCATTTTCAGCCCGAGCTGAGCACGTTTTGAGAGTTTGAATGTATCTTCATAGGAATGAGTTGTGTGGTCAAATTAATGCTCATTTAGGCTTCAGGTGGTCATCCTGAACTAAATACATGTTGAAGTGTGTGCATAAGTCCTTTGGTTTAGGCATGACACTCAATTTGAGTTTTTATTGCTTTAAATGCATTTTCAGCCCGAGTTGAGCACGTTTTGTGAGTTTGAATGTATCTTCATAGGAATGAGTTGTGTAGTCAAATTAATGCTCATATGGGCTTCAGGATGTCATCCTGAACTAAATACATGTTGAAGTGTGTGCATAAGTCCTTTGGTTTAGGTGTGACACTAAATTTGAGTTTTTATTGCTTTAAATGCATTTTCAGCCCGAGCTGAGCGCGTTTTGTGAGTTTGAATGTATCTTCATAGGAATGAGTTGTGTGGTCAAATTAATGCTCATTTAGGCTTCAGGTGGTCATCCTGAACTAAATACATGTTGAAGTGTGTGCATAAGTCCTTTGGTTTAGGCATGACACTCAATTTGAGTTTTTATTGCTTTAAATGCATTTTCAGCCCGAGTTGAGCACGTTTTGTGAGTTTGAATGTATCTTCATAGGAATGAGTTGTGTAGTCAAATTAATGCTCATATGGGCTTCAGGAGGTCATCCTGAACAAAATACATGTTGAAGTGTGTGCATAAGTCCTTTGGTTTAGGCGTGACACTCAATTTGAGTTTTTATTGCTTTAAATGCATTTTCAGCCCGAGTTGAGCACGTTTTGTGAGTTTGAATGTATCTTCATAGGAATGAGTTGTGTGGTCAAATTAATGCTCATTTAGGCGTCAGGTGGTCATCCTGAACAAAATACATGTTGAAGTGTGTGCATAAGTCCTTTGGTTTAGGCGTGACACTCAATTTGAGTTTTTATTGCTTTAAATGCATTTTCAGCCCGAGCTGAGCACGTTTTGTGAGTTTGAATGTATCTTCATAGGAATGAGTTGTGTAGTCAAATTAATGCTCATATGGGCTTCAGGAGGTCATCCTGAACAAAATACATGTTGAAGTGTGTGCATAAGTCCTTTGGTTTAGGCGTGACACTCAATTTGAGTTTTTATTGCTTTAAATGCATTTTCAGCCCGAGTTGAGCACGTTTTGTGAGTTTGAATGTATCTTCATAGGACTGAGTTGTGTGGTCAAATTAATGCTCATTTAGGCTTCAGGTGGTCATCCTGAACTAAATACACGTTGAAATGTGTGCATAAGTCCTTTGGTTTAGGCGTGACACTCAATTTGAGTTTTTATTGCTTTAAATGCATTTTCAGCCCGAGCTGAGCACGTTTTGTGAGTTTGAATGTATCTTTATAGGAATGAGTTGTGTAGTCAAATTAATGCTCATATGGGCTTCAGGAGGTCATCCTGAACAAAATACATGTTGAAGTGTGTGCATAAGTCCTTTGGTTTAGGTGTGACACTCAATTTGAGTTTTTATTGCTTTAAATGCATTTTCAGCCCGAGCTGAGCACGTTTTGTGAGTTTGAATGTATCTTTATAGGAATGAGTTGTGTAGTCAAATTAATGCTCATATGGGCTTCAGGAGGTCATCCTGAACAAAATACATGTTGAAGTGTGTGCATAAGTCCTTTGGTTTAGGTGTGACACTCAATTTGAGTTTTTATTGCTTTAAATGCATTTTCAGCCCGAGCTGAGCACGTTTTGTGAGTTTGAATGTATCTTCATAGGAATGAGATGTGTAGTCAAATTAATGCTCATTTAGGCTTCAGGTGGTCATCCTGAACTAAATACATGTTAAAGTGTGAGCATAAGTCCTTTGGTTTAGGCGTGACACTCAATTTGAGTTTTTATTGCTTTAAATGCATTTTCAGCCCGAGTTGAGCACGTTTTGTGAGTTTGAATGTATCTTCATAGGAATGAGTTGTGTGGTCAAATTAATGCTCATTTAGGCGTCAGGTGGTCATCCTGAACAAAATACATGTTGAAGTGTGCGCATAAGTCCTTTGGTTTAGGCGTGACACTCAATTTGAGTTTTTATTGCTTTAAATGCATTTTCAGCCCGAGCTGAGCACGTTTTGTGAGTTTGAATGTATCTTCATAGGAATGAGATGTGTAGTCAAATTAATGCTCATTTAGGCTTCAGGTGGTCATCCTGAACTAAATACATGTTAAAGTGTGAGCATAAGTCCTTTGGTTTAGGCGTGACACTCAATTTGAGTTTTTATTGCTTTAAATGCATTTTCAGCCCGAGTTGAGCACGTTTTGTGAGTTTGAATGTATCTTCATAGGAATGAGTTGTGTGGTCAAATTAATGCTCATTTAGGCGTCAGGTGGTCATCCTGAACAAAATACATGTTGAAGTGTGCGCATAAGTCCTTTGGTTTAGGCGTGACACTCAATTTGAGTTTTTATTGCTTTAAATGCATTTTCAGCCCGAGCTGAGCACGTTTTGTGAGTTTGAATGTATCTTCATAGGAATGCGTTGTGTAGTCAAATTAATGCTCATATGGGCTTCAGGAGGTCATCCTGAACAAAATACATGTTGAAGTGTGTGCATAAGTCCTTTGGTTTAGGCGTGACACTCAATTTGAGTTTTTATTGCTTTAAATGCATTTTCAGCCCGAGTTGAGCACGTTTTGTGAGTTTGAATGTATCTTCATAGGACTGAGTTGTGTGGTCAAATTAATGCTCATTTAGGCTTCAGGTGGTCATCCTGAACTAAATACATGTTAAAGTGTGAGCATAAGTCCTTTGGTTTAGGCGTGACACTCAATTTGAGTTTTTATTGCTTTAAATGCATTTTCAGCCCGAGTTGAGCACGTTTTGTGAGTTTGAATGTATCTTCATAGGAATGAGTTGTGTGGTCAAATTAATGCTCATTTAGGCGTCAGGTGGTCATCCTGAACAAAATACATGTTGAAGTGTGCGCATAAGTCCTTTGGTTTAGGCGTGACACTCAATTTGAGTTTTTATTGCTTTAAATGCATTTTCAGCCCGAGCTGAGCACGTTTTGTGAGTTTGAATGTATCTTCATAGGAATGAGTTGTGTAGTCAAATTAATGCTCATATGGGCTTCAGGAGGTCATCCTGAACAAAATACATGTTGAAGTGTGTGCATAAGTCCTTTGGTTTAGGCGTGACACTCAATTTGAGTTTTTATTGCTTTAAATGCATTTTCAGCCCGAGTTGAGCACGTTTTGTGAGTTTGAATGTATCTTCATAGGAATGAGTTGTGTAGTCAAATTAATGCTCATATGGGCTTCAGGAGGTCATGCTGAACAAAATACATGTTGAAGTGTGTGAATAAGTCCTTTGGTTTAGGTGTGACACTCAATTTGAGTTTTATTGCTTTAAATGCATTTTCAGCCCGAGCTGAGCACGTTTTGTGAGTTTGAATGTATCTTTATAGGAATGAGTTGTGTGGTAAAAATTAATGCTCATTTAGGGTTCAGGTGGTCATCCGGAACTAAATACATGTTGAAGTGTGTGCATAAGTCGTTTGGTTTAGGTGTGACACTCAATTTGAGTTTTTATTGCTTTAAATGCATTTTCAGCCCGAGCTGAGCGCGCTTTCTGACTTTGAATGTATCTTCATAGGAATGAGTTGTGTGGTCAAATTATTGCTGATTTAGGCTTCAGGAGGTTATCCTGAACAAAATACATGTTGAAGTGTGTGCATAAGTCCTTTGGTTTAGGCGTGACACTCAATTTGATTTTTTTATTGCTTTAAATGCATTTTCAGCCCGAGCTGAGCGCGTTTTGTGAGTTTGAATGTATCTTCATAGGAATGAGTTGTGTGGTCAAATTAATGCTTATTTAGGCTTCAGGAGGTCATCCTGAACAAAATACATGTTGAAGTGTGTGCATAAGTCCTTTTGTTTAGGTGTGACACTCAATTTGAGTTTGTATTGCTTTAAATGCATTTTCAGCCCGAGCTGAGCACGTTTTGAGAGTTTGAATGTATCTTCATAGGAATGAGTTGTGTGGTCAAATTAATGCTCATTTAGGCTTCAGGTGGTCATCCTGAACTAAATACATGTTGAAGTGTGTGCATAAGTCCTTTGGTTTAGGCATGACACTCAATTTGAGTTTTTATTGCTTTAAATGCATTTTCAGCCCGAGTTGAGCACGTTTTGTGAGTTTGAATGTATCTTCATAGGAATGAGTTGTGTAGTCAAATTAATGCTCATATGGGCTTCAGGAGGTCATCCTGAACAAAATACATGTTGAAGTGTGTGCATAAGTCCTTTGGTTTAGGCGTGACACTCAATTTGAGTTTTTATTGCTTTAAATGCATTTTCAGCCCGAGTTGAGCACGTTTTGTGAGTTTGAATGTATCTTCATAGGAATGAGTTGTGTGGTCAAATTAATGCTCATTTAGGCGTCAGGTGGTCATCCTGAACAAAATACATGTTGAAGTGTGTGCATAAGTCCTTTGGTTTAGGCGTGACACTCAATTTGAGTTTTTATTGCTTTAAATGCATTTTCAGCCCGAGCTGAGCACGTTTTGTGAGTTTGAATGTATCTTCATAGGAATGAGTTGTGTAGTCAAATTAATGCTCATATGGGCTTCAGGAGGTCATCCTGAACAAAATACATGTTGAAGTGTGTGCATAAGTCCTTTGGTTTAGGCGTGACACTCAATTTGAGTTTTTATTGCTTTAAATGCATTTTCAGCCCGAGTTGAGCACGTTTTGTGAGTTTGAATGTATCTTCATAGGACTGAGTTGTGTGGTCAAATTAATGCTCATTTAGGCTTCAGGTGGTCATCCTGAACTAAATACACGTTGAAATGTGTGCATAAGTCCTTTGGTTTAGGCGTGACACTCAATTTGAGTTTTTATTGCTTTAAATGCATTTTCAGCCCGAGCTGAGCACGTTTTGTGAGTTTGAATGTATCTTTATAGGAATGAGTTGTGTAGTCAAATTAATGCTCATATGGGCTTCAGGAGGTCATCCTGAACAAAATACATGTTGAAGTGTGTGCATAAGTCCTTTGGTTTAGGTGTGACACTCAATTTGAGTTTTTATTGCTTTAAATGCATTTTCAGCCCGAGCTGAGCACGTTTTGTGAGTTTGAATGTATCTTCATAGGAATGAGATGTGTAGTCAAATTAATGCTCATTTAGGCTTCAGGTGGTCATCCTGAACTAAATACATGTTAAAGTGTGAGCATAAGTCCTTTGGTTTAGGCGTGACACTCAATTTGAGTTTTTATTGCTTTAAATGCATTTTCAGCCCGAGTTGAGCACGTTTTGTGAGTTTGAATGTATCTTCATAGGAATGAGTTGTGTGGTCAAATTAATGCTCATTTAGGCGTCAGGTGGTCATCCTGAACAAAATACATGTTGAAGTGTGCGCATAAGTCCTTTGGTTTAGGCGTGACACTCAATTTGAGTTTTTATTGCTTTAAATGCATTTTCAGCCCGAGCTGAGCACGTTTTGTGAGTTTGAATGTATCTTCATAGGAATGAGATGTGTAGTCAAATTAATGCTCATTTAGGCTTCAGGTGGTCATCCTGAACTAAATACATGTTGAAGTGTGCGCATAAGTCCTTTGGTTTAGGCGTGACACTCAATTTGAGTTTTTATTGCTTTAAATGCATTTTCAGCCCGAGCTGAGCACGTTTTGTGAGTTTGAATGTATCTTCATAGGAATGCGTTGTGTAGTCAAATTAATGCTCATATGGGCTTCAGGAGGTCATCCTGAACAAAATACATGTTGAAGTGTGTGCATAAGTCCTTTGGTTTAGGCGTGACACTCAATTTGAGTTTTTATTGCTTTAAATGCATTTTCAGCCCGAGTTGAGCACGTTTTGTGAGTTTGAATGTATCTTCATAGGACTGAGTTGTGTGGTCAAATTAATGCTCATTTAGGCGTCAGGTGGTCATCCTGAACAAAATACATGTTGAAGTGTGCGCATAAGTCCTTTGGTTTAGGCGTGACACTCAATTTGAGTTTTTATTGCTTTAAATGCATTTTCAGCCCGAGTTGAGCACGTTTTGTGAGTTTGAATGTATCTTCATAGGAATGAGTTGTGTGGTCAAATTAATGCTCATTTAGGCGTCAGGTGGTCATCCTGAACTAAATACATGTTGAAGTGTGTGCATAAGTCGTTTGGTTTAGGTGTGACACTCAATTTGAGTTTTTATTGCTTTAAATGCATTTTCAGCCCGAGCTGAGCACGTTTTGTGAGTTTGAATGTATCTTTATAGGAATGAGTTGTGTAGTCAAATTAATGCTCATATGGGCTTCAGGAGGTCATGCTGAACAAAATACATGTTGAAGTGTGTGAATAAGTCCTTTGGTTTAGGTGTGACACTCAATTTGAGTTTTATTGCTTTAAATGCATTTTCAGCCCGAGCTGAGCACGTTTTGTGAGTTTGAATGTATCTTTATAGGAATGAGTTGTGTGGTAAAAATTAATGCTCATTTAGGGTTCAGGTGGTCATCCGGAACTAAATACATGTTGAAGTGTGTGCATAAGTCGTTTGGTTTAGGTGTGACACTCAATTTGAGTTTTTATTGCTTTAAATGCATTTTCAGCCCGAGCTGAGCGCGCTTTCTGACTTTGAATGTATCTTCATAGGAATGAGTTGTGTGGTCAAATTATTGCTGATTTAGGCTTCAGGAGGTTATCCTGAACAAAATACATGTTGAAGTGTGTGCATAAGTCCTTTGGTTTAGGCGTGACACTCAATTTGATTTTTTTATTGCTTTAAATGCATTTTCAGCCCGAGCTGAGCGCGTTTTGTGAGTTTGAATGTATCTTCATAGGAATGAGTTGTGTGGTCAAATTAATGCTTATTTAGGCTTCAGGAGGTCATCCTGAACAAAATACATGTTGAAGTGTGTGCATAAGTCCTTTTGTTTAGGTGTGACACTCAATTTGAGTTTGTATTGCTTTAAATGCATTTTCAGCCCGAGCTGAGCACGTTTTGAGAGTTTGAATGTATCTTCATAGGAATGAGTTGTGTGGTCAAATTAATGCTCATTTAGGCTTCAGGTGGTCATCCTGAACTAAATACATGTTGAAGTGTGTGCATAAGTCCTTTGGTTTAGGCATGACACTCAATTTGAGTTTTTATTGCTTTAAATGCATTTTCAGCCCGAGTTGAGCACGTTTTGTGAGTTTGAATGTATCTTCATAGGAATGAGTTGTGTAGTCAAATTAATGCTCATATGGGCTTCAGGATGTCATCCTGAACTAAATACATGTTGAAGTGTGTGCATAAGTCCTTTGGTTTAGGTGTGACACTAAATTTGAGTTTTTATTGCTTTAAATGCATTTTCAGCCCGAGCTGAGCGCGTTTTGTGAGTTTGAATGTATCTTCATAGGAATGAGTTGTGTGGTCAAATTAATGCTCATTTAGGCTTCAGGTGGTCATCCTGAACTAAATACATGTTGAAGTGTGTGCATAAGTCCTTTGGTTTAGGCATGACACTCAATTTGAGTTTTTATTGCTTTAAATGCATTTTCAGCCCGAGTTGAGCACGTTTTGTGAGTTTGAATGTATCTTCATAGGAATGAGTTGTGTAGTCAAATTAATGCTCATATGGGCTTCAGGAGGTCATCCTGAACAAAATACATGTTGAAGTGTGTGCATAAGTCCTTTGGTTTAGGCGTGACACTCAATTTGAGTTTTTATTGCTTTAAATGCATTTTCAGCCCGAGTTGAGCACGTTTTGTGAGTTTGAATGTATCTTCATAGGAATGAGTTGTGTGGTCAAATTAATGCTCATTTAGGCGTCAGGTGGTCATCCTGAACAAAATACATGTTGAAGTGTGTGCATAAGTCCTTTGGTTTAGGCGTGACACTCAATTTGAGTTTTTATTGCTTTAAATGCATTTTCAGCCCGAGCTGAGCACGTTTTGTGAGTTTGAATGTATCTTCATAGGAATGAGTTGTGTAGTCAAATTAATGCTCATATGGGCTTCAGGAGGTCATCCTGAACAAAATACATGTTGAAGTGTGTGCATAAGTCCTTTGGTTTAGGCGTGACACTCAATTTGAGTTTTTATTGCTTTAAATGCATTTTCAGCCCGAGTTGAGCACGTTTTGTGAGTTTGAATGTATCTTCATAGGACTGAGTTGTGTGGTCAAATTAATGCTCATTTAGGCTTCAGGTGGTCATCCTGAACTAAATACACGTTGAAATGTGTGCATAAGTCCTTTGGTTTAGGCGTGACACTCAATTTGAGTTTTTATTGCTTTAAATGCATTTTCAGCCCGAGCTGAGCACGTTTTGTGAGTTTGAATGTATCTTTATAGGAATGAGTTGTGTAGTCAAATTAATGCTCATATGGGCTTCAGGAGGTCATCCTGAACAAAATACATGTTGAAGTGTGTGCATAAGTCCTTTGGTTTAGGTGTGACACTCAATTTGAGTTTTTATTGCTTTAAATGCATTTTCAGCCCGAGCTGAGCACGTTTTGTGAGTTTGAATGTATCTTTATAGGAATGAGTTGTGTAGTCAAATTAATGCTCATATGGGCTTCAGGAGGTCATCCTGAACAAAATACATGTTGAAGTGTGTGCATAAGTCCTTTGGTTTAGGTGTGACACTCAATTTGAGTTTTTATTGCTTTAAATGCATTTTCAGCCCGAGCTGAGCACGTTTTGTGAGTTTGAATGTATCTTCATAGGAATGAGATGTGTAGTCAAATTAATGCTCATTTAGGCTTCAGGTGGTCATCCTGAACTAAATACATGTTAAAGTGTGAGCATAAGTCCTTTGGTTTAGGCGTGACACTCAATTTGAGTTTTTATTGCTTTAAATGCATTTTCAGCCCGAGTTGAGCACGTTTTGTGAGTTTGAATGTATCTTCATAGGAATGAGTTGTGTGGTCAAATTAATGCTCATTTAGGCGTCAGGTGGTCATCCTGAACAAAATACATGTTGAAGTGTGCGCATAAGTCCTTTGGTTTAGGCGTGACACTCAATTTGAGTTTTTATTGCTTTAAATGCATTTTCAGCCCGAGCTGAGCACGTTTTGTGAGTTTGAATGTATCTTCATAGGAATGAGATGTGTAGTCAAATTAATGCTCATTTAGGCTTCAGGTGGTCATCCTGAACTAAATACATGTTAAAGTGTGAGCATAAGTCCTTTGGTTTAGGCGTGACACTCAATTTGAGTTTTTATTGCTTTAAATGCATTTTCAGCCCGAGTTGAGCACGTTTTGTGAGTTTGAATGTATCTTCATAGGAATGAGTTGTGTGGTCAAATTAATGCTCATTTAGGCGTCAGGTGGTCATCCTGAACAAAATACATGTTGAAGTGTGCGCATAAGTCCTTTGGTTTAGGCGTGACACTCAATTTGAGTTTTTATTGCTTTAAATGCATTTTCAGCCCGAGCTGAGCACGTTTTGTGAGTTTGAATGTATCTTCATAGGAATGCGTTGTGTAGTCAAATTAATGCTCATATGGGCTTCAGGAGGTCATCCTGAACAAAATACATGTTGAAGTGTGTGCATAAGTCCTTTGGTTTAGGCGTGACACTCAATTTGAGTTTTTATTGCTTTAAATGCATTTTCAGCCCGAGTTGAGCACGTTTTGTGAGTTTGAATGTATCTTCATAGGACTGAGTTGTGTGGTCAAATTAATGCTCATTTAGGCTTCAGGTGGTCATCCTGAACTAAATACATGTTAAAGTGTGAGCATAAGTCCTTTGGTTTAGGCGTGACACTCAATTTGAGTTTTTATTGCTTTAAATGCATTTTCAGCCCGAGTTGAGCACGTTTTGTGAGTTTGAATGTATCTTCATAGGAATGAGTTGTGTGGTCAAATTAATGCTCATTTAGGCGTCAGGTGGTCATCCTGAACAAAATACATGTTGAAGTGTGCGCATAAGTCCTTTGGTTTAGGCGTGACACTCAATTTGAGTTTTTATTGCTTTAAATGCATTTTCAGCCCGAGCTGAGCACGTTTTGTGAGTTTGAATGTATCTTCATAGGAATGAGTTGTGTAGTCAAATTAATGCTCATATGGGCTTCAGGAGGTCATCCTGAACAAAATACATGTTGAAGTGTGTGCATAAGTCCTTTGGTTTAGGCGTGACACTCAATTTGAGTTTTTATTGCTTTAAATGCATTTTCAGCCCGAGTTGAGCACGTTTTGTGAGTTTGAATGTATCTTCATAGGAATGAGTTGTGTAGTCAAATTAATGCTCATATGGGCTTCAGGAGGTCATGCTGAACAAAATACATGTTGAAGTGTGTGAATAAGTCCTTTGGTTTAGGTGTGACACTCAATTTGAGTTTTATTGCTTTAAATGCATTTTCAGCCCGAGCTGAGCACGTTTTGTGAGTTTGAATGTATCTTTATAGGAATGAGTTGTGTGGTAAAAATTAATGCTCATTTAGGGTTCAGGTGGTCATCCGGAACTAAATACATGTTGAAGTGTGTGCATAAGTCGTTTGGTTTAGGTGTGACACTCAATTTGAGTTTTTATTGCTTTAAATGCATTTTCAGCCCGAGCTGAGCGCGCTTTCTGACTTTGAATGTATCTTCATAGGAATGAGTTGTGTGGTCAAATTATTGCTGATTTAGGCTTCAGGAGGTTATCCTGAACAAAATACATGTTGAAGTGTGTGCATAAGTCCTTTGGTTTAGGCGTGACACTCAATTTGATTTTTTTATTGCTTTAAATGCATTTTCAGCCCGAGCTGAGCGCGTTTTGTGAGTTTGAATGTATCTTCATAGGAATGAGTTGTGTGGTCAAATTAATGCTTATTTAGGCTTCAGGAGGTCATCCTGAACAAAATACATGTTGAAGTGTGTGCATAAGTCCTTTTGTTTAGGTGTGACACTCAATTTGAGTTTGTATTGCTTTAAATGCATTTTCAGCCCGAGCTGAGCACGTTTTGAGAGTTTGAATGTATCTTCATAGGAATGAGTTGTGTGGTCAAATTAATGCTCATTTAGGCTTCAGGTGGTCATCCTGAACTAAATACATGTTGAAGTGTGTGCATAAGTCCTTTGGTTTAGGCATGACACTCAATTTGAGTTTTTATTGCTTTAAATGCATTTTCAGCCCGAGTTGAGCACGTTTTGTGAGTTTGAATGTATCTTCATAGGAATGAGTTGTGTAGTCAAATTAATGCTCATATGGGCTTCAGGATGTCATCCTGAACTAAATACATGTTGAAGTGTGTGCATAAGTCCTTTGGTTTAGGTGTGACACTAAATTTGAGTTTTTATTGCTTTAAATGCATTTTCAGCCCGAGCTGAGCGCGTTTTGTGAGTTTGAATGTATCTTCATAGGAATGAGTTGTGTGGTCAAATTAATGCTCATTTAGGCTTCAGGTGGTCATCCTGAACTAAATACATGTTGAAGTGTGTGCATAAGTCCTTTGGTTTAGGCATGACACTCAATTTGAGTTTTTATTGCTTTAAATGCATTTTCAGCCCGAGTTGAGCACGTTTTGTGAGTTTGAATGTATCTTCATAGGAATGAGTTGTGTAGTCAAATTAATGCTCATATGGGCTTCAGGAGGTCATCCTGAACAAAATACATGTTGAAGTGTGTGCATAAGTCCTTTGGTTTAGGCGTGACACTCAATTTGAGTTTTTATTGCTTTAAATGCATTTTCAGCCCGAGTTGAGCACGTTTTGTGAGTTTGAATGTATCTTCATAGGAATGAGTTGTGTGGTCAAATTAATGCTCATTTAGGCGTCAGGTGGTCATCCTGAACAAAATACATGTTGAAGTGTGTGCATAAGTCCTTTGGTTTAGGCGTGACACTCAATTTGAGTTTTTATTGCTTTAAATGCATTTTCAGCCCGAGCTGAGCACGTTTTGTGAGTTTGAATGTATCTTCATAGGAATGAGTTGTGTAGTCAAATTAATGCTCATATGGGCTTCAGGAGGTCATCCTGAACAAAATACATGTTGAAGTGTGTGCATAAGTCCTTTGGTTTAGGCGTGACACTCAATTTGAGTTTTTATTGCTTTAAATGCATTTTCAGCCCGAGTTGAGCACGTTTTGTGAGTTTGAATGTATCTTCATAGGACTGAGTTGTGTGGTCAAATTAATGCTCATTTAGGCTTCAGGTGGTCATCCTGAACTAAATACACGTTGAAATGTGTGCATAAGTCCTTTGGTTTAGGCGTGACACTCAATTTGAGTTTTTATTGCTTTAAATGCATTTTCAGCCCGAGCTGAGCACGTTTTGTGAGTTTGAATGTATCTTTATAGGAATGAGTTGTGTAGTCAAATTAATGCTCATATGGGCTTCAGGAGGTCATCCTGAACAAAATACATGTTGAAGTGTGTGCATAAGTCCTTTGGTTTAGGTGTGACACTCAATTTGAGTTTTTATTGCTTTAAATGCATTTTCAGCCCGAGCTGAGCACGTTTTGTGAGTTTGAATGTATCTTTATAGGAATGAGTTGTGTAGTCAAATTAATGCTCATATGGGCTTCAGGAGGTCATCCTGAACAAAATACATGTTGAAGTGTGTGCATAAGTCCTTTGGTTTAGGTGTGACACTCAATTTGAGTTTTTATTGCTTTAAATGCATTTTCAGCCCGAGCTGAGCACGTTTTGTGAGTTTGAATGTATCTTCATAGGAATGAGATGTGTAGTCAAATTAATGCTCATTTAGGCTTCAGGTGGTCATCCTGAACTAAATACATGTTAAAGTGTGAGCATAAGTCCTTTGGTTTAGGCGTGACACTCAATTTGAGTTTTTATTGCTTTAAATGCATTTTCAGCCCGAGTTGAGCACGTTTTGTGAGTTTGAATGTATCTTCATAGGAATGAGTTGTGTGGTCAAATTAATGCTCATTTAGGCGTCAGGTGGTCATCCTGAACAAAATACATGTTGAAGTGTGCGCATAAGTCCTTTGGTTTAGGCGTGACACTCAATTTGAGTTTTTATTGCTTTAAATGCATTTTCAGCCCGAGCTGAGCACGTTTTGTGAGTTTGAATGTATCTTCATAGGAATGCGTTGTGTAGTCAAATTAATGCTCATATGGGCTTCAGGAGGTCATCCTGAACAAAATACATGTTGAAGTGTGTGCATAAGTCCTTTGGTTTAGGCGTGACACTCAATTTGAGTTTTTATTGCTTTAAATGCATTTTCAGCCCGAGATGAGCACGTTTTGTGAGTTTGAATGTATCTTCATAGGAATGAGTTGTGTAGTCAAATTAATGCTCATATGGGCTTCAGGAGGTCATCCTGAACAAAATACATGTTGAAGTGTGTGAATAAGTCCTTTGGTTTAGGTGTGACACTCAATTTGAGTTTTATTGCTTTAAATGCATTTTCAGCCCGAGCTGAGCACGTTTTGTGAGTTTGAATGTATCTTTATAGGAATGAGTTGTGTAGTCAAATTAATGCTCATATGGGCTTCAGGAGGTCATCCTGAACAAAATACATGTTGAAGTGTGTGCATAAGTCCTTTGGTTTAGGTGTGACACTCAATTTGAGTTTTTATTGCTTTAAATGCATTTTCAGCCCGAGCTGAGCACGTTTTGTGAGTTTGAATGTATCTTCATAGGAATGAGATGTGTAGTCAAATTAATGCTCATTTAGGCTTCAGGTGGTCATCCTGAACTAAATACATGTTAAAGTGTGAGCATAAGTCCTTTGGTTTAGGCGTGACACTCAATTTGAGTTTTTATTGCTTTAAATGCATTTTCAGCCCGAGTTGAGCACGTTTTGTGAGTTTGAATGTATCTTCATAGGAATGAGTTGTGTGGTCAAATTAATGCTCATTTAGGCGTCAGGTGGTCATCCTGAACAAAATACATGTTGAAGTGTGCGCATAAGTCCTTTGGTTTAGGCGTGACACTCAATTTGAGTTTTTATTGCTTTAAATGCATTTTCAGCCCGAGCTGAGCACGTTTTGTGAGTTTGAATGTATCTTCATAGGAATGCGTTGTGTAGTCAAATTAATGCTCATTTAGGCTTCAGGTGGTCATCCTGAACTAAATACATGTTGAAGTGTGTGCATATGTCCTTTGGTTTAGGCGTGACACTAAATTTGAGTTTTTATTGCTTTAAATGCATTTTCAGCCCGAGTTGAGCACGTTTTGTGAGTTTGAATGTATCTTCATAGGAATGAGTTGTGTAGACAAATTAATGCTCATATGGGCTTCAGGATGTCATCCTGAACTAAATACATGTTGAAGTGTGTGCATAAGTCCTTTGGTTTAGGTGTGACACTCAATTTGAGTTTTTATTTCTTTAAATGCATTTTCAGCCCGAGCTGAGCACGTTTTGTGAGTTTGAATGCATCTTCATAGGAATGAGTTGTGTGGTCAAATTAATGCTTATTTAGGCTTCAGGATGTCATCCTGAACAAAATACATGTTGAAGTGTGTGCATAAGTCCTTTGGTTTAGGCGTGACACTCAATTTGAGTTTTTATTTCTTTAAATGCATTCTCAGCCCGAGCTGATCACGTTTTGTGAGTTTGAATGTATCTTCATAGGAATGAGTTGTGTGGTCAAAGTAATGCTCATTTAGGCTTCAGGTGGTCATCCTGAACAAAACACACGTTGAAGTGTGTGCATAAGTCCTTTGGTTTAGGCGTGACACTCAATTTGAGTTTTTATTGCTTTAAATGCATTTTCAGCCCGAGCTGAGCACGTTTTGTGAGTTTGAATGTATCTTCATAGGAATGAGTTGTGTGGTCAAATTAATGCTCATATAGGCTTCAGGAGGTCATCCTGAACAAAATACATGTTGAAGTGTGTGCATAATCCTTTGGTTTAGGTGTGACACTCAATTTGAGTTTTTATCGCTTTAAATGCATTTTCAGCCCGAGCTGAGCACGTTTTGTGAGTTTGAATGTATCTTCATAGGAATGAGTTGTGTGGTCAAATTAATGCTCATTTAGGCTTCAGGTGGTCATCCCGAACAAAATACATGTTGAAGTGTGTGCATAAGTCCTTTGGTTTAGGCGTGACACTCAATTTGAGTTTTTATTGCTTTAAATGCATTCTCAGCCCGAGCTGAGCACGTTTTGTGAGTTTGAATGTATCTTCATAGGAATGAGTTGTGTGGTCAAAGTAATGCTCATTTAGGCTTCAGGTGGTCATCCTGAACAAAACACACGTTGAAGTGTGTGCATAAGTCCTTTGGTTTAGGCGTGACACTCAATTTGAGTTTTTATTGCTTTAAATGCATTTTCAGCCCGAGCTGAGCACGTTTTGTGAGTTTGAATGTATCTTCATAGGAATGAGTTGTGTAGTCAAATTAATGCTCATATGGGCTTCAGGAGGTCATCCTGAACAAAATACATGTTGAAGTGTGTGCATAAGTCCTTTGGTTTAGGCGTGACACTCAATTTGAGTTTTTATTGCTTTAAATGCATTTTCAGCCCGAGCTGAGCACGTTTTGTGAGTTTGAATGTATCTTCATAGGAATGAGTTGTGTGGTCAAATTAATGCTCATATAGGCTTCAGGAGGTCATCCTGAACAAAATACATGTTGAAGTGTGTGCATAATCCTTTGGTTTAGGTGTGACACTCAATTTGAGTTTTTATCGCTTTAAATGCATTTTCAGCCCGAGCTGAGCACGTTTTGTGAGTTTGAATGTATCTTCATAGGTATGAGTTGTGTGGTCAAATTAATGCTCATTTAGGCTTCAGGTGGTCATCCCGAACAAAATACATGTTGAAGTGTGTGCATAAGTCCTTTGGTTTAGGTCTGACACTCAATTTGAGTTTTTATTGCTTTAAATGCATTTTCAGCCCGAGCTGAGCACGTTTTGTGAGTTTGAATGTATCTTCATAGGAATGAGTTGTGTGGTCAAATTAATGCTCATTTAGGCTTCAGGTGGTCATCCCGAACAAAATACATGTTGAAGTGTGTGCATAAGTCCTTTGGTTTAGGCGTGACACTCAATTTGAGTTTGTATTGCTTTAAATGCATTTTCAGCCCGAGCTGAGCACGTTTTGTGAGTTTGAATGTATCTTCACAGGAATGAGTTGTGTAGTCAAATTAATGCTCATTTAGGCTTCAGGATGTCATCCTGAACAAAATACATGTTGAAGTGTGTGCATAAGTCCTTTGGTTTGGGCGCGACACTCAATTTGAGTTTTTATTGCTTTAAATGCATTTTCAGGCCGAGCTGAGCACGTTTTGTGACTTTGAATGTATCTTCATTGGAATGAGTTGTGTAGTCAAATTAATGCTCATTTATGCTTCAGGAGGCCATCCTGAACAAAAGACATGTTGAAGTGTGTGCATAAGTCCTTTGGTTTAGGCGTGACACTCAATTTGAGTTTTTATTGCTTTAAATGCATTTTCAGCCCGAGCTGAGCACGTTTTGTGAGTTTGAATGTATCTTCATAGGAATGAGTTGTGTGGTCAAATTAATGCTCATTTAGGCTTCAGGTGGTCATCCCGAACAAAATACATGTTGAAGTGTGTGCATAAGTCCTTTGGTTTAGGTCTGACACTCAATTTGAGTTTTTATTGCTTTAAATGCATTTTCAGCCCGAGCTGAGCGCGCTTTCTGACTTTGAATGTATCTTCATAGGAATGAGTTGTGTGGTCAAATTATCGCTCATTTAGGCTTCAAGGAGGTCATCCTGAACAAAATACATGTTGAAGTGTGTGCATAAGTCCTTTGGTTTAGGCGTGACACTCAATTTGAGTTTTTATTGCTTTAAATGCATTTTTAGCCCGAGCTGAGCACGTTTTGTGAGTTTGAATGTATCTTCATAGGAATGAGTTGTGTGGTCAAATTAATGCTCATTTAGGCTTCAGGTGGTCATCCTGAACTAAATACATGTTGAAGTGTGTGCATAAGTCCTTTGGTTTAGGCGTGACACTCAATTTAAGTTTTCATTGCTTTAAATGCATTTTGAGCCCAAGCTGAGCACATTTTGTGAGTTTGAATGTATCTTCATAGGAATGAGTTGTGTGGTCAAATTAATGCTCATTTAGGCTTCAGGATGTCATCCTGAACAAAATACATGTTGAAGTGTGTGCATAAGTCCTTTGGTTTGGGCGCGACACTCAATTTGAGTTTTTATTGCTTTAAATGCATTTTCAGCCCGAGCTGAGCACGTTTTGTGACTTTGAATGTATCTTCATTGGAATGAGTTGTGTAGTCAAATTAATGCTCATTTATGCTTCAGGAGGCCATCCTGAACAAAAGACATGTTGAAGTGTGTGCATAAGTCCTTTGGTTTAGGCGTGACACTCAATTTGAGTTTTTATTGCTTTCAATGCATTTTCAGCCCGAGCTGAGCACGTTTTGTGAGTTTGAATGTATCTTCATAGGAATGAGTTGTGTGGTCATATTAATGCTCATATGGGCTTCAGGAGGTCATCCTGAACAAAATACATGTTGAAGTGTGTGCATAAGTCCTTTGGTTTAGGTGTGACACTCAATTTGAGTTTTTATTGCTTTAAATGCATTTTCAGCCCGAGCTGAGCACGTTTTGTGAGTTTGAATGTATCTTCATAGGAATGAGTTGTGTAGTCAAATTAATGCTCATTTAGGCTTCAGGATGTCATCCTGAACAAAATACATGTTGAAGTGTGTGCATAAGTCCTTTGGTTTGGGCGCGACACTCAATTTGAGTTTTTATTGCTTTAAATGCATTTTCAGGCCGAGCTGAGCACGTTTTGTGACTTTGAATGTATCTTCATTGGAATGAGTTGTGTAGTCAAATTAATGCTCATTTATGCTTCAGGAGGCCATCCTGAACAAAAGACATGTTGAAGTGTGTGCATAAGTCCTTTGGTTTAGGCGTGACACTCAATTTGAGTTTTTATTGCTTTAAATGCATTTTCAGCCCGAGCTGAGCACGTTTTGTGAGTTTGAATGTATCTTCATAGGAATGAGTTGTGTGGTCAAATTAATGCTCATTTAGGCTTCAGGTGGTCATCCTGAACTAAATACATGTTGAAGTGTGTGCATACGTCCTTTGTTTTAGGCGTGACACTCAATTTGAGTTTTTATTGCTTTAAATGCTTTTTCAGCCCGAGCTGAGCGCGCTTTCTGACTTTGAATGTATCTTCATAGGAATGAGTTGTGTGGTCAAATTATTGCTCATTTAGGCTTCAGGAGGTCATCCTGAACAAAATACATGTTGAAGTGTGTGTATAAGTCCTTTGGTTTAGGCGTGACACTCAATTTGAGTTTTTATTGCTTTAAATGCATTTTCAGCCCGAGCTGAGCACGTTTTGTGAGTTTGAATGTATCTTCATAGGAATGAGTTGTGTGGTCAAATTAATGCTTATTTAGGCGTCAGGTGGTCATCCTGAACAAAATACATGTTGAAGTGTGTGCATAAGTCCTTTGGTTTAGGCGTGACACTCAATTTGAGTTTTTATTGCTTTAAATGCATTTTAAGCCCGAGCTGAGCACGTTTTGTGAGTTTGAATGTATCTTCATAGGAATGAGTTGTGTAGTCAAATTAATGCTCATTTAGGCTTCAGGTGGTCATCCTGAACTAAATACATGTTGAAGTGTGTGCATAAGTCCTTTGGTTTAGGCGTGACACTCAATTTGAGTTTTTATTGCTTTAAATGCATTTTCAGCCCGAGCTGAGCGCGCTTTCTGACTTTGAATGTATCTTCATAGGAATGAGTTGTGTGGTCAAATTATTGCTCATTTAGGCTTCAGGAGGTCATCCTGAACAAAATACATGTTCAAGTGTGTGCATAAGTCCTTTGGTTTAGGCGTGACACTCAATTTGAGTTTTTATTGCTTTAAATGCATTTTCAGCCCGAGCTGAGCACGTTTTGTGAGTTTGAATGTATCTTCATAGGAATGCGTTGTGTGGTCAAATTAATGCTCTTTAGGCTTCAGGTGGTCATCCTGAACTAAATACATGTTGAAGTGTGTGCATAAGTCCTTTGGTTTAGGCGTGACACTCAATTTGAGTTTTTATTGCTTTAAATGCATTTTCAGCCCGAGCTGAGCGCGCTTTCTGACTTTGAATGTATCTTCATAGGAATGAGTTGTGTGGTCAAATTAATGCTCATTTAGGCTTCAGGTGGTTATCCTGAACTAAATACATGTTGAAGTGTGTGCATAAGTCCTTTGGTTTAGGCGTGACACTCAATTTGAGTTTTTATTGCTTTAAATGCATTTTCAGCCCAAGCTGAGCGCGCTTTCTGACTTTGAATGTATCTTCATAGGAATGAGTTGTGTGGTCAAATTAATGCTCATATAGGCTTCAGGAGGTCATCCTGAACAAAATACATGTTGAAGTGTGTGCATAATCCTTTGGTTTAGGTGTGACACTCAATTTGAGTTTTCATTGCTTTAAATGCATTTTCAGCCCGAGCTGAGCACGTTTTGTGAGTTTGAATGTATCTTCATAGGAATGAGTTGTGTGGTCAAATTAATGCTCTTTAGGCTTCAGGTGGTCATCCTGAACTAAATACATGTTGAAGTGTGTGCATAAGTCCTTTGGTTTAGGCGTGACACTCAAGTTGAGTTTTTATTGCTTTAAATGCATTTTCAGCCCGAGCTGAGCACGTTTTGTGAGTTTGAATGTATCTTCATAGGAATGAGTTGTGTGGTCAAATTAATGCTCATTTAGGCTTCAGGTGGTCATCCTGAACTAAATACATGTTGAAGTGTGTGCATAAGTCCTTTGGTTTAGGCGTGACACTCAATTTGAGTTTTTATTGCTTTAAATGCATTTTCAGCCCGAGCTGAGCACGTTTTGTGAGTTTGAATGTATCTTCATAGGAATGAGTTGTGTGGTCAAATTAATGCTCATTTAGGCTTCAGGTGGTCATCCTGAACTAAATACATGTTGAAGTGTGTGCATAAGTCCGTTGGTTTAGGCGTGACACTCAATTTGAGTTTTTATTGCTTTAAATGCATTTTCAGCCCGAGCTGAGCACGTTTTGTGAACTTGAATGTATCTTCATAGGAATGAGTTGTGTGGTCAAATTAATGCTCATATAGGCTTCAGGAGGTCATCCTGAACAAAATACATGTTGAAGTGTGTGCATAATCCTTTGGTTTAGGTGTGACACTCAATTTGAGTTTTTATTGCTTTAAATGCATTTTCAGCCCGAGCTGAGCACGTTTTGTGAGTTTTAATGTATCTTCATAGGAATGAGTTGTGTGGTCAAATTAATGCTCATATGGGCTTCAGGAGGTCATCCTGAACAAAATACATGTTGAAGTGTGTGCATAAGTCCTTTGGTTTAGGCGTGACACTCAATTTGAGTTTTTATTGCTTTAAATGCATTTTCAGCCCGAGATGAGCACGTTTTGTGAGTTTGAATGTATCTTCATAGGAATGAGTTGTGTGGTCAAATTAATGCTCATATGGGCTTCAGGAGGTCATCCTGAACAAAATACATGTTGAAGTGTGTGCATAAGTCCTTTGGTTTAGGCGTGACACTCAATTTGAGCTTTTATTGCTTTAAATGCATTTTCAGCCCGAGTTGAGCACGTTTTGTGAGTTTGAATGTATCTTCATAGGAATGAGTTGTGTGGTCAAATTAATGCTCATATAGGCTTCAGGAGGCCATCCTGAACAAAATACATGTTGAAGTGTGTGCATAAGTCCTTTGGTTTAGGCGTGACACTCAATTTGAGTTTTTATTGCTTTAAATGCATTTTCAGCCCGAGCTGAGCACGTTTTGTGAGTTTGAATGTATCTTCATAGGAATGAGTTGTGTGGTCAAATTAATGCTCATATGGGCTTCAGGAGGTCATCCTGAACAAAATACATGTTGAAGTGTGTGCATAAGTCCTTTGGTTTAGGTGTGACACTCAATTTGAGTTTTTATTGCTTTAAATGCATTTTCAGCCCGAGCTGAGCACGTTTTTTGAGTTTGAATGTATCTTCATAGGAATGAGTTGTGTGGTCAAATTATTGCTCATTTAGGCTACAGGAGGTCATCCTGAACAAAATACATGTTGAAGTGTGTGCATAAGTCCTTTGGTTTAGGCGTGACACTCAATTTGAGTTTTTATTGCTTTAAATGCATTTTCAGCCCGAGCTGAGCACGTTTTGTGAGTTTGAATGTATCTTCATAGAATGAGTTGTGTGGTCAAATTAATGCTCATTTAGGCTTCAGGAGGTCATCCTGAACAAAATACATGTTGAAGTGTGTGCATAAGTCCTTTGGTTTAGGTGTGACACTCAATTTGAGTTTTTGTTGCTTTAAATGCATTTTCAGCCCGAGCTGAGCGCGCTTTCTGACTTTGAATGTATCTTCATAGGAATGAGTTGTGTGGTCAAATTATCGCTCATTTAGGCTTCAAGGAGGTCATCCTGAACAAAATACATGTTGAAGTGTGTGCATAAGTCCTTTGGTTTAGGCGTGACACTCAATTTGAGTTTTTATTGCTTTAAATGCATTTTCAGCCCGAGCTGAGCACGTTTTGTGAGTTTGAATGTATCTTCATAGGAATGAGTTGTGTGGTCAAATTAATGCTCATATGGTCTTCAGGAGGTCATCCTGAACAAAATACATGTTGAAGTGTGTGCATAAGTCCTTTGGTTTAGGTGTGACACTCAATTTGAGTTTTTGTTGCTTTAAATGCATTTTCAGCCCGAGCTGAGCGCGCTTTCTGACTTTGAATGTATCTTCATAGGAATGAGTTGTGTGGTCAAATTATCGCTCATTTAGGCTTCAAGGAGGTCATCCTGAACAAAATACATGTTGAAGTGTGTGCATAAGTCCTTTGGTTTAGGCGTGACACTCAATTTGAGTTTTTATTGCTTTAAATGCATTTTCAGCCCGAGCTGAGCACGTTTTGTGAGTTTGAATGTATCTTTATAGGAATGAGTTGTGTGGTCAAAGTAATGCTCATTTAGGCTTCAGGTGGTCATCCTGAACAAAACACACGTTGAAGTGTGTGCAAAAGTCCTTTGGTTTAGGCATGACACTCAATTTGAGTTTTTATTGCTTTAAATGCATTTTCAGCCCGAGCTGAGCACGTTTTGTGAGTTTGAATGTATCTTCATAGGAATGAGTTGTGTAGTCAAATTAATGCTCTTATGGGCTTCAGGAGGTCATCCTGAACAAAATACATGTTGAAGTGTGTGCATAAGTCCTTTGGTTTAGGCGTGACACTCAATTTGAGTTTTTATTGCTTTAAATGCATTTTCAGCCCGAGCTGAGCACGTTTTGTGAGTTTGAATGTATCTTCATAGGAATGAGTTGTGTGGTCAAGTTAATGCTCATTTAGGCTTCAGGTGGTCATCCTGAACTAAATACATGTTGAAGTGTGTGCATAAGTCCTTTGGTTTAGGCGTGACATTCAATTTGAGTTTTCATTGCTTTAAATGCATTTTCAGCCCGAGCTGAGCACGTTTTGTGAGTTTGAATGTATCTTCATAGGAATGAGTTGTGTGGTCAAGTTAATGCTCATTTAGGCTTCAGGTGGTCATCCTGAACTAAATACATGTTGAAGTGTGTGCATAAGTCCTTTGGTTTAGGCGTGACACTCAATTTGAGTTTTTATTGCTTTAAATGCATTTTCAGCCCGAGCTGAGCGCGTTTTCTGACTTTGAATGTATCTTCATAGGAATGCGTTGTGTAGTCAAATTATTGCTCATTTAGGCTTCAGGAGGACATCCTGAACTAAATACATGTTGAAGTGTGTGCATAAGTCCTTTGGTTTAGGCGTGACACTCAATTTGAGTTTTTATTGCTTTAAATGCATTTTCAGCCCAAGCTGAGCGCGCTTTCTGACTTTGAATGTATCTTCATAGGAATGAGTTGTGTGGTCAAATTAATGCTCATATAGGCTTCAGGAGGTCATCCTGAACAAAATACATGTTGAAGTGTGTGCATAATCCTTTGGTTTAGGTGTGACACTCAATTTGAGTTTTTATTGCTTTAAATTAAATTTCAGCCCGAGCTGAGCGCGCTTTCTGACTTTGAATGTATCTTCATAGGAATGAGTTGTGTGGTCAAATTATTGCTGATTTAGGCTTCAGGAGGTCATCCTGAACAAAATACATGTTGAAGTGTGTGCATAAGTCCTTTGGTTTAGGCGTGACACTCAATTTGAGTTTTTATTGCTTTAAATGCATTTTCAGCCCGAGCTGAGCACGTTTTGTGAGTTTAAATGTATCTTCATAGGAATGAGTTGTGTGGTCAAATTAATGCTCATTTAGGCTTCAGGTGGTCATCCTGAACTAAATACATGTTGAAGTGTGTGCATAAGTCCGTTGGTTTAGGCGTGACACTCAATTTGAGTTTTTATTGCTTTAAATGCATTTTCAGCCCGAGCTGAGCACGTTTTGTGAACTTGAATGTATCTTCATAGGAATGAGTTGTGTGGTCAAATTAATGCTCATATAGGCTTCAGGAGGTCATCCTGAACAAAATACATGTTGAAGTGTGTGCATAATCCTTTGGTTTAGGTGTGACACTCAATTTGAGTTTTTATTGCTTTAAATGCATTTTCAGCCTGAGCTGAGCACGTTTTGTGAGTTTTAATGTATCTTCATAGGAATGAGTTGTGTGGTCAAATTAATGCTCATATGGGCTTCAGGAGGTCATCCTGAACAAAATACATGTTGAAGTGTGTGCATAAGTCCTTTGGTTTAGGCGTGACACTCAATTTGAGTTTTTATTGCTTTAAATGCATTTTCAGCCCGAGATGAGCACGTTTTGTGAGTTTGAATGTATCTTCATAGGAATGAGTTGTGTGGTCAAATTAATGCTCATATGGGCTTCAGGAGGTCATCCTGAACAAAATACATGTTGAAGTGTGTGCATAAGTCCTTTGGTTTAGGCGTGACACTCAATTTGAGCTTTTATTGCTTTAAATGCATTTTCAGCCCGAGTTGAGCACGTTTTGTGAGTTTGAATGTATCTTCATAGGAATGAGTTGTGTGGTCAAATTAATGCTCATATAGGCTTCAGGAGGCCATCCTGAACAAAATACATGTTGAAGTGTGTGCATAAGTCCTTTGGTTTAGGCGTGACACTCAATTTGAGTTTTTATTGCTTTAAATGCATTTTCAGCCCGAGCTGAGCACGTTTTGTGAGTTTGAATGTATCTTCATAGGAATGAGTTGTGTGGTCAAATTAATGCTCATATGGGCTTCAGGAGGTCATCCTGAACAAAATACATGTTGAAGTGTGTGCATAAGTCCTTTGGTTTAGGTGTGACACTCAATTTGAGTTTTTATTGCTTTAAATGCATTTTCAGCCCGAGCTGAGCACGTTTTTTGAGTTTGAATGTATCTTCATAGGAATGAGTTGTGTGGTCAAATTATTGCTCATTTAGGCTACAGGAGGTCATCCTGAACAAAATACATGTTGAAGTGTGTGCATAAGTCCTTTGGTTTAGGCGTGACACTCAATTTGAGTTTTTATTGCTTTAAATGCATTTTCAGCCCGAGCTGAGCACGTTTTGTGAGTTTGAATGTATCTTCATAGAATGAGTTGTGTGGTCAAATTAATGCTCATTTAGGCTTCAGGAGGTCATCCTGAACAAAATACATGTTGAAGTGTGTGCATAAGTCCTTTGGTTTAGGTGTGACACTCAATTTGAGTTTTTGTTGCTTTAAATGCATTTTCAGCCCGAGCTGAGCGCGCTTTCTGACTTTGAATGTATCTTCATAGGAATGAGTTGTGTGGTCAAATTATCGCTCATTTAGGCTTCAAGGAGGTCATCCTGAACAAAATACATGTTGAAGTGTGTGCATAAGTCCTTTGGTTTAGGCGTGACACTCAATTTGAGTTTTTATTGCTTTAAATGCATTTTCAGCCCGAGCTGAGGACGTTTTGTGAGTTTGAATGTATCTTCATAGGAATGAGTTGTGTGGTCAAAGTAATGCTCATTTAGGCTTCAGGTGGTCATCCTGAACAAAACACACGTTGAAGTGTGTGCATAAGTCCTTTGGTTTAGGCGTGACACTCAATTTGAGTTTTTATTGCTTTAAATGCATTTTCAGCCCGAGCTGAGCACGTTTTGTGAGTTTGAATGTATCTTCATAGGAATGAGTTGTGTAGTCAAATTAATGCTCATATGGGCTTCAGGAGGTCATCCTGAACAAAATACATGTTGAAGTGTGTGCATAAGTCCTTTGGTTTAGGCGTGACACTCAATTTGAGTTTTTATTGCTTTAAATGCATTTTCAGCCCGAGCTGAGCACGTTTTGTGAGTTTGAATGTATCTTCATAGGAATGAGTTGTGTGGTCAAGTTAATGCTCATTTAGGCTTCAGGTGGTCATCCTGAACTAAATACATGTTGAAGTGTGTGCATAAGTCCTTTGGTTTAGGCGTGACACTCAATTTGAGTTTTCATTGCTTTAAATGCATTTTCAGCCCGAGCTGAGCGCGCTTTCTGACTTTGAATGTATCTTCATAGGAATGAGTTGTGTGGTCAAATTAATGGTCATTTAGGCTTCAGGTGGTCATCCTGAACAAAATACATGTTGAAGTGTGTGCATAAGTCCTTTGGTTTAGGTGTGACACTCAATTTGAGTTTTTGTTGCTTTAAATGCATTTTCAGCCCGAGCTGAGCGCGCTTTCTGACTTTGAATGTATCTTCATAGGAATGAGTTGTGTGGTCAAATTATCGCTCATTTAGGCTTCAAGGAGGTCATCCTGAACAAAATACATGTTGAAGTGTGTGCATAAGTCCTTTGGTTTAGGTGTGACACTCAATTTGAGTTTTTATTGCTTTAAATGCATTTTCAGCCCGAGCTGAGCACGTTTTGTGAGTTTGAATGTATCTTCATAGGAATGAGTTGTGTAGTCAAATTAATGCTCATATGGGCTTCAGGAGGTCATCCTGAACAAAATACATGTTGAAGTGTGTGCATAAGTCCTTTGGTTTAGGCGTGACACTCAATTTGAGTTTTTATTGCTTTAAATGCATTTTCAGCCCGAGCTGAGCACGTTTTGTGAGTTTGAATGTATCTTCATAGGAATGAGTTGTGTGGTCAAGTTAATGCGCATTTAGGCTTCAGGTGGTCATCCTGAACTAAATACATGTTGAAGTGTGTGCATAAGTCCTTTGGTTTAGGCGTGACACTCAATTTGAGTTTTCATTGCTTTAAATGCATTTTCAGCCCGAGCTGAGCGCGCTTTCTGACTTTGAATGTATCTTCATAGGAATGAGTTGTGTGGTCAAATTAATGGTCATTTAGGCTTCAGGTGGTCATCCTGAACAAAATACATGTTGAAGTGTGTGCATAAGTCCTTTGGTTTAGGCGTGACACTCAATTTGAGTTTTTATTGCTTTAAATGCATTTTCAGCCCGAGCTGAGCGCGTTTTCTGACTTTGAATGTATCTTCATAGGAATGCGTTGTGTAGTCAAATTATTGCTCATTTAGGCTTCAGGAGGACATCCTGAAATAAATACATGTTGAAGTATGTGCATAAGTCCTTTGGTTTAGGCGTGACACTCAATTTGAGTTTTTATTGCTTTAAATGCATTTTGAGCCCAAGCTGAGCACATTTTGTGAGTTTGAATGTATCTTCATAGGAATGAGTTGTGTGGTCAAATTAATGCTCATTTAGGCTTCAGGTGGTCATCCTGAACAAAATACATGTTGAAGTGTGTGCATAAGTCCTTTGGTTTAGGCGTGACACTCAATTTGAGTTTTTATTGCTTTAAATGCATTTTCAGCCCGAGCTGAGCGCGCTTTCTGACTTTGAATGTATCTTCATAGGAATGAGTTGTGTGGTCAAAGTAATGCTCATTTAGGCTTCAGGTGGTCATCCTGAACAAAACACACGTTGAAGTGTGTGCATAAGTCCTTTGGTTTAGGCGTGACACTCAATTTGAGTTTTTATTGCTTTAAATGCATTTTCAGCCCGAGCTGAGCACGTTTTGTGAGTTTGAATGTATCTTCATAGGAATGAGTTGTGTAGTCAAATTAATGCTCATATGGGCTTCAGGAGGTCATCCTGAACAAAATACATGTTGAAGTGTGTGCATAAGTCCTTTGGTTTAGGCGTGACACTCAATTTGAGTTTTTATTGCTTTAAATGCATTTTCAGCCCGAGCTGAGCACGTTTTGTGAGTTTGAATGTATCTTCATAGGAATGAGTTGTGTGGTCAAATTAATGCTCATTTAGGCTTCAGGTGGTCATCCTGAACTAAATACATGTTGAAGTGTGTGCATAAGTCCTTTGGTTTAGGCGTGACACTCAATTTGAGTTTTTATTGCTTTAAATGCATTTTCAGCCCAAGCTGAGCACATTTTCTGACTTTGAATGTATCTACTTAGGAATGAGTTGTGTATTCAAATTACTGCCCATTTAGGTGTCAGGGGGACATCCTGAACAAAATACATGTTGAAGTGTGTGCATAAGTCCTTTGGTTTAGGCGTGACACTCAATTTGAGTTTTTATTGCTTTAAATGCATTTCCAGCCCGAGCTGAGCACGTTTTGTGAGTTTGAATGTATCTTTATAGGAATGAGTTGTGTGGTCAAATTAATGCTCATTTAGGCTTCAGGTGGTCATCCTGAACTAAATACATGTTGAAGTGTGTGCATTAGTCCTTTGGTTTAGGCGTGACACTCAATTTGAGTTTTTATTGCATTAAATGCATTTTCAGCCCGAGCTGAGCGCGCTTTCTGACTTTGAATGTATCTTCATAGGAATGAGTTGTGTGGTCAAATTATTGCTCATTTAGGCTTCAGGAGGTCATCCTGAACAAAATACATGTTGAAGTGTGTGCATAAGTCCTTTGGTTTAGGCGTGACACTCATTTTGAGTTTTTATTGCTTTAAATACATTTTCAGCCCGAGCTGAGCACGTTTTGTGAGTTTGAATGTATCTTCATAGGAATGAGTTGTGTGGTCAAGTTAATGCGCATTTAGGCTTCAGGTGGTCATCCTGAACTAAATACATGTTGAAGTGTGTGCATAAGTCCTTTGGTTTAGGCGTGACACTCAATTTGAGTTTTCATTGCTTTAAATGCATTTTCAGCCCGAGCTGAGCGCGCTTTCTGACTTTGAATGTATCTTCATAGGAATGAGTTGTGTGGTCAAATTAATGGTCATTTAGGCTTCAGGAGGTCATCCTGAACAAAATACATGTTGAAGTGTGTGCATAAGTCCTTTGGTTTAGGCGTGACACTCATTTTGAGTTTTTATTGCTTTAAATACATTTTCAGCCCGAGCTGAGCACGTTTTGTGAGTTTGAATGTATCTTCATAGGAATGAGTTGTGTGGTCAAATTAATGCTCATTTAGGCTTCAGGTGGTTATCCTGAACTAAATACATGTTGAAGTGTGTGCATAAGTCCTTTGGTTTAGGCGTGACACTCAATTTGAGTTTTCATTGCTTTAAATGCATTTTCAGCCCGAGCTGAGCGCGCTTTCTGACTTTGAATGTATCTTCATAGGAATGAGTTGTGTGGTCAAATTAATGGTCATTTAGGCTTCAGGTGGTCATCCTGAACAAAATACATGTTGAAGTGTGTGCATAAGTCCTTTGGTTTAGGCGTGACACTCAATTTGAGTTTTTATTGCTTTAAATGCATTTTCAGCCCGAGCTGAGCGCGTTTTCTGACTTTGAATGTATCTTCATAGGAATGCGTTGTGTAGTCAAATTATTGCTCATTTAGGCTTCAGGAGGACATCCTGAAATAAATACATGTTGAAGTATGTGCATAAGTCCTTTGGTTTAGGCGTGACACTCAATTTGAGTTTTTATTGCTTTAAATGCATTTTGAGCCCAAGCTGAGCACATTTTGTGAGTTTGAATGTATCTTCATAGGAATGAGTTGTGTGGTCAAATTAATGCTCATTTAGGCTTCAGGTGGTCATCCTGAACAAAATACATGTTGAAGTGTGTGCATAAGTCCTTTGGTTTAGGCGTGACACTCAATTTGAGTTTTTATTGCTTTAAATGCATTTTCAGCCCGAGCTGAGCGCGCTTTCTGACTTTGAATGTATCTTCATAGGAATGAGTTGTGTGGTCAAAGTAATGCTCATTTAGGCTTCAGGTGGTCATCCTGAACAAAACACACGTTGAAGTGTGTGCATAAGTCCTTTGGTTTAGGCGTGACACTCAATTTGAGTTTTTATTGCTTTAAATGCATTTTCAGCCCGAGCTGAGCACGTTTTGTGAGTTTGAATGTATCTTCATAGGAATGAGTTGTGTAGTCAAATTAATGCTCATATGGGCTTCAGGAGGTCATCCTGAACAAAATACATGTTGAAGTGTGTGCATAAGTCCTTTGGTTTAGGCGTGACACTCAATTTGAGTTTTTATTGCTTTAAATGCATTTTCAGCCCGAGCTGAGCACGTTTTGTGAGTTTGAATGTATCTTCATAGGAATGAGTTGTGTGGTCAAATTAATGCTCATTTAGGCTTCAGGTGGTCATCCTGAACTAAATACATGTTGAAGTGTGTGCATAAGTCCTTTGGTTTAGGCGTGACACTCAATTTGAGTTTTTATTGCTTTAAATGCATTTTCAGCCCAAGCTGAGCACATTTTCTGACTTTGAATGTATCTACTTAGGAATGAGTTGTGTATTCAAATTACTGCCCATTTAGGTGTCAGGGGGACATCCTGAACAAAATACATGTTGAAGTGTGTGCATAAGTCCTTTGGTTTAGGCGTGACACTCAATTTGAGTTTTTATTGCTTTAAATGCATTTCCAGCCCGAGCTGAGCACGTTTTGTGAGTTTGAATGTATCTTTATAGGAATGAGTTGTGTGGTCAAATTAATGCTCATTTAGGCTTCAGGTGGTCATCCTGAACTAAATACATGTTGAAGTGTGTGCATTAGTCCTTTGGTTTAGGCGTGACACTCAATTTGAGTTTTTATTGCATTAAATGCATTTTCAGCCCGAGCTGAGCGCGCTTTCTGACTTTGAATGTATCTTCATAGGAATGAGTTGTGTGGTCAAATTATTGCTCATTTAGGCTTCAGGAGGTCATCCTGAACAAAATACATGTTGAAGTGTGTGCATAAGTCCTTTGGTTTAGGCGTGACACTCATTTTGAGTTTTTATTGCTTTAAATACATTTTCAGCCCGAGCTGAGCACGTTTTGTGAGTTTGAATGTATCTTCATAGGAATGAGTTGTGTGGTCAAATTAATGCTCATTTAGGCTTCAGGTGGTTATCCTGAACTAAATACATGTTGAAGTGTGTGCATAAGTCCTTTGGTTTAGGCGTGACACTCAATTTGAGTTTTTATTGCTTTAAATGCATTTTCAGCCCGAGCTGAGCGCGCTTTCTGACTTTGAATGTATCTTCATAGGAATGAGTTGTGTGGTCAAATTAATGCTCATATAGGCTTCAGGAGGTCATCCTGAACAAAATACATGTTGAAGTGTGTGCATAATCCTTTGGTTTAGGTGTGACACTCAATTTGAGTTTTTATTGCTTTAAATGCATTTTCAGCCCGAGCTGAGCATGTTTTGTGAGTTTGAATGTATCTTCATAGGAATGAGGTGTGTGGTCAAATTAATGCTCATTTAGGCTTCAGGTGGTCATCCTGAACAAAATACATGTTGAAGTGTGTGCATAAGTCCTTTGGTTTAGGTGTGACACTCAATTTGAGTTTTCATTGCTTTAAATGCATTTTCAGCCCGAGCTGAGCGCGCTTTCTGACTTTGAATGTATCTTCATAGGAATGAAATGTGTGGTCAAATTATCGCTCATTTAGGCTTCAAGGAGGTCATCCTGAACAAAATACATGTTGAAGTGTGTGCATAAGTCCTTTGGTTTAGGTGTGACACTCAATTTGAGTTTTCATTGCTTTAAATGCATTTTCAGCCCGAGCTGAGCGCGCTTTCTGACTTTGAATGTATCTTCATAGGAATGAGTTGTGTGGTCAAATTATTGCTCATTTAGGCTTCAGGAGGTCATCCTGAACAAAATACATGTTGAAGTGTGTGCATAAGTCCTTTGGTTTAGGCGTGACACTCATTTTGAGTTTTTATTGCTTTAAATGCATTTTCAGCCCGAGCTGAGCACGTTTTGTGAGTTTGAATGTATCTTCATAGGAATGAGTTGTGTGGTCAAATTAATGCTCATTTAGGCTTCAGGTGGTTATCCTGAACTAAATACATGTTGAAGTGTGTGCATAAGTCCTTTGGTTTAGGCGTGACACTCAATTTGAGTTTTTATTGCTTTAAATGCATTTTCAGCCCGAGCTGAGCGCGCTTTCTGACTTTGAATGTATCTTCATAGGAATGAGTTGTGTGGTCAAATTAATGCTCATATAGGCTTCAGGAGGTCATCCTGAACAAAATACATGTTGAAGTGTGTGCATAATCCTTTGGTTTAGGTGTGACACTCAATTTGAGTTTTTATTGCTTTAAATGCATTTTCAGCCCGAGCTGAGCATGTTTTGTGAGTTTGAATGTATCTTCATAGGAATGAGGTGTGTAGTCAAATTAATGCTCATATGGGCTTCAGGAGGTCATGCTGAACAAAATACATGTTGAAGTGTGTGAATAAGTCCTTTGGTTTAGGTGTGACACTCAATTTGAGTTTTATTGCTTTAAATGCATTTTCAGCCCGAGCTGAGCACGTTTTGTGAGTTTGAATGTATCTTTATAGGAATGAGTTGTGTGGTAAAAATTAATGCTCATATGGGCTTCAGGATGTCATCCTGAACTAAATACATGTTGAAGTGTGTGCATAAGTCCTTTGGTTTAGGCGTGACACTCAATTTGAGTTTTTATTGCTTTAAATTAAATGCATTTTCAGCCCGAGCTGAGCGCGCTTTCTGACTTTGAATGTATCTTCATAGGAATGAGTTGTGTGGTGAAATTATTGCTGATTTAGGCTTCAGGAGGTCATCCTGAACAAAATACATGTTGAAGTGTGGGCATAAGTCCTTTGGTTTAGGCGTGACACTCAATTTGAGTTTTTATTGCTTTAAATTAAATGCATTTTCAGCCCGAGCTGAGCGCGCTTTCTGACTTTGAATGTATCTTCATAGGAATGAGTTGTGTGGTCAAATTAATGCTCATTTAGGCTTCAGGTGGTCATCCTGAACAAAATACATGTTGAAGTGTGTGCATAAGTCCTTTGGTTTAGGTATGACACTCAATTTGAGTTTTTATTGCTTTAAATGCATTTTCAGCCCGAGCTGAGCGCGTTTTGTGAGTTTGAATGTATCTTCATAGGAATGAGTTGTGTGGTCAAATTAATGCTCATATGGGCTTCAGGAGGTCATCCTGAATAAAATACATGTTGAAGTGTGTGCATAAGTCCTTTGGTTTAGGCGTGACACTCAATTTGAGTTTTTATTGCTTTAAATGCATTTTCAGCCCCAGCTAAGCAAGTTTTGTGAGTTTAAATGTATCTTCATAGGAATGAGTTGTGTAGTCAAATTAATGCTCATATGGGGTTCAGAGGGTCATCCTGAACAAAATACATGTTGAAGTGTGTGCATAAGTCCTTTGGTTTAGGTGTGACACTCAATTTGAGTTTTTATTGCTTTAAATGCATTTTCAGCCCGAGCTGAGCGCGTTTTGTGAGTTTGAATGTATCGTCATAGGAATGAGTTGTGTGGTCAAATTAATGCTTATTTAGGCTTCAGGAGGTCATCCTGAACAAAATACATGTTGAAGTGTGTGCATAAGTCCTTTGGTTTAGGCGTGACACTCAATTTGAGTTTTTATTGCTTTAAATGCATTTTCAGCCCGAGCTGAGCACGTTTTGTGAGTTTGAATGTATCTTCATAGGAATGAGTTGTGTAGTCAAATTAATGCTCATATGGGCTTCGGGAGGTCATCCTGAACAAAATACATGTTGAAGTGTGTGCATAAGTCCTTTGGTTTAGGCGTGACACTCAATTTGAGTTTTTATTGCTTTAAATGCATTTTCAGCCCGAGCTGAGCACGTTTTGTGAGTTTGAATGTATCTTCATAGGAATGAGTTGTGTAGTCAAATTAATGCTCATATGGGCTTCGGGAGGTCATCCTGAACAAAATACATGTTGAAGTGTGTGCATAAGTCCTTTGGTTTAGGTGTGACACTCAATTTGAGTTTTTATTGCTTTAAATGCATTTTCAGCCCGAGCTGAGCACGTTTTGTGAGTTTGAATGTATCTTCATAGGAATGAGTTGTGTGGTCAAATTAATGCTCATTTAGGCTTCAGGTGGTCATCCTGAACTAAATACATGTTGAAGTGTGTGCATAAGTCCTTTGGTTTAGGCGTGACACTCAATTTGAGTTTTTATTGCTTTAAATTAAATGCATTTTCAGCCCGAGCTGAGCGCGCTTTCTGACTTTGAATGTATCTTCATAGGAATGAGTTGTGTGGTCAAATTAATGCTCATTTAGGCGTCAGGTGGTCATCCTGAACAAAATACATGTTGAAGTGTGTGCATAAGTCCTTTGGTTTAGGCGTGACACTCAATTTGAGTTTTTATTGCTTTAAATGCATTTTCAGCCCGAGCTGAGCACGTTTTCTGAGTTTGAATGTATCTTCATAGGAATGAGTTGTGTGGTCAAATTAATGCTCATTTAGGCGTCAGGCTGTCATCCTGAACTAAATACATGTTGAAGTGTGTGCATAAGTCCTTTGGTTTAGGCGTGACACTCAATTTGAGTTTTTATTGCTTTAAATGCATTTTCAGGCCGAGCAGAGCACGTTTTGTGTGTTTGAATGTATCTTCATAGGAATGAGTTGTGTGGTCAAATTAATGCTCATATGGGCTTCAGGAGGTCATCCTGAACAAAATACATGTTGAAGTGTGTGCATAAGTCCTTTGGTTCAGGTGTGACACTCAATTTGAGTTTTTATTCCTTTAAATGCATTTTCAGCCCGAGTTGAGCACGTTTTGTGAGTTTGAATGTATCTTCATAGGAATGAGTTGTGTGGTCAAATTAATGCTCATTTAGGCTTCAGGTGGTCATCCTGAACTAAATACATGTTGAAGTGTGTGCATAAGTCCTTTGGTTTAGGCTTGACACTCAATTTGAGTTTTTATTGCTTTAAATGCATTTTCAGCCCGAGCTGAGCACGTTTTGTGAGTTTGAATGTATCTTTATAGGAATGAGTTGTGTAGTAAAATTAATGCTCATATGGGCTTCAGGAGGTCATCCTGAACAAAATACATGTTGAAGTGTGTGCATGAGTCCTTTGGTTTAGGTGTGACACTCAATTTGAGTTTTTATTGCTTTAAATGCATTTTCAGCCCGAGTTGAGCACGTTTTGTGAGTTTGAATGTATCTTCATAGGAATGAGTTGTGTAGTCAAATTAATGCTCATATGGGCTTCAGGAGGTCATCCTGAACAAAATACATGTTGAAGTGTGTGCATGAGTCCTTTGGTTTAGGTGTGACACTCAATTTGAGTTTTTATTGCTTTAAATTAAATGCATTTTCAGCCCAAGCTGAGCGCGCTTTCTGACTTTGAATGTATCTTCATAGGAATGAGTTGTGTGGTCAAATTAATGCTCATTTAGGCGTCAGGTGGTCATCCTGAACAAAATACATGTTGAAGTGTGTGCATAAGTCCTTTGGTTTAGGCGTGACACTCAATTTGAGTTTTTATTGCTTTAAATGCATTTTCAGCCCGAGCTGAGCACGTTTTGTGAGTTTGAATGTATCTTCATAGGAATGAGTTGTGTAGTCAAATTAATGCTCATATGGGCTTCAGGATGTCATCCTGAACTAAATACATGTTGAAGTGTGTGCATAAGTCCTTTGGTTTAGGCGTGACACTCAATTTGAGTTTTTATTGCTTTAAATGCATTTTCAGCCCGAGTTGAGCACGTTTTGTGAGTTTGAATGTATCTTCATAGGAATGAGTTGTGTGGTCAAATTAATGCTCATTTAGGCTTCAGGTGGTCATCCTGAACTAAATACATGTTGAAGTGTGTGCATAAGTCCTTTGGTTTAGGTGTGACACTCAATTTGAGTTTTTATTGCTTTAAATGCATTTTCAGCCCAAGCTGAGCACGTTTTGTGAGTTTGAATGTATCTTCATAGGAATGAGTTGTGTGGTCAAATTAATGCTCATTTAGGCTTCAGGTGGTCATCCTGAACTAAATACATGTTGAAGTGTGTGCATAAGTCCTTTGGTTTAGGCGTGACACTCAATTTGAGTTTTTATTGCTTTAAATTAAATGCATTTTCAGCCCGAGCTGAGCGCGCTTTCTGACTTTGAATGTATCTTCATAGGAATGAGTTGTGCGGTCAAATTAATTCTGATTTAGGCTTCAGGAGGTCATCCTGAACAAAATACATGTTGAAGTGTGTGCATAAGTCCTTTGGTTTAGGCTTGACACTCAATTTGAGTTTTTATTGCTTTAAATGCATTTTCAGCCCGAGCTGAGCACGTTTTGTGAGTTTGAATGTATCTTCATAGGAATGAGTTGTGTGGTCAAATTAATGCTCATTTAGGCGTCAGGTGGTCATCCTGAACAAAATACATGTTGAAGTGTGTGCATAAGTCCTTTGGTTTAGGCGTGACACTCAATTTGAGTTTTTATTGCTTTAAATGCATTTTCAGCCCGAGCTGAGCACGTTTTGTGAGTTTGAATGTATCTTCATAGGAATGAGTTGTGTGGTCAAATTAATGCTCATATGGGCTTCAGGAGGTCATCCTGAACAAAATACATGTTGAAGCGTGTGCATAAGTCCTTTGGTTTAGGTGTGACACTCAATTTGAGTTTTTATTGCTTTAAATGCATTTTCAGCCCGAGCTGAGCACGTTTTTTGAGTTTGAATGTATCTTCATAGGAATGAGTTGTGTGGTCAAATTATTGCTCATTTAGGCTTCAGGAGGTCATCCTGAACAAAATACATGTTGAAGTGTGTGCATAAGTCCTTTGGTTTAGGCGTGACACTCAATTTGAGTTTTTATTGCTTTAAATGCATTTTCAGCCCGAGCTGAGCACGTTTTGTGAGTTTGAATGTATCTTCATAGAATGAGTTGTGTGGTCAAATTAATGCTCATTTAGGCTTCAGGTGGTCATCCTGAACAAAATACATGTTGAAGTGTGTGCATAAGTCCTTTGGTTTAGGCGTGACATTCAATTTGAGTTTTTATTGCTTTAAATGCATTTTTAGCCCGAGCTGAATATGTTTTGTGAGTTTGAATGTATCTTCATAGGAATGAGTTGTGTGGTCAAATTAATGCTCATTTAGGCTTCAGGTGGTCATCCTGAACTAAATACATGTTGAAGTGTGTGCATAAGTCCTTTGGTTTAGGTGTGACACTCAATTTGAGTTTTTATTGCTTTAAATGCATTTTCAGCCCGAGCTGAGCGCGCTTTCTGACTTTGAATGTATCTTCATAGGAATGAGTTGTGTGGTCAAATTATTGCTGATTTAGGCTTCAGGAGGTCATCCTGAACAAAATACATGTTGAAGTGTGTGCATAAGTCCTTTGGTTTAGGCGTGACACTCAATTTGAGTTTTTATTGCTTTAAATGCATTTTCAAGCCGAGCTGAGCACGTTTTGTGTGTTTGAATGTATCTTCATAGGAATGAGTTGTGTGGTCAAATTAATGCTCATTTAGGCTTCAGGTGGTCATCCTGAACAAAATACATGTTGAAGTGTGTGCATAAGTCCTTTGGTTTAGGCGTGACATTCAATTTGAATTTTTATTGCTTTAAATGCATTTTCAGCCCGAGCTGAGCATGTTTTGTGAGTTTGAATGTATCTTCATAGGAATGAGTTGTGTGGTCAAATTAATGCTCATTTAGGCTTCAGGTGGTCATCCTGAACAAAATACATGTTGACGTGTGTGCATAAGTCCTTTGGTTTAGGTGTGACACTCAATTTGAGTTTTTATTGCTTTAAATGCATTTTCAGCCCGAGCTGAGCGCGTTTTGTGAGTTTGAATGTATCTTCATAGGAATGAGTTGTGTTGTCAAAATCATGCTTATTTAGGCTTCAGGAGGTCATCCTGAACAAAATACATGTTGAAGTGTGTGCATAAGTCCTTTGGTTTAGGCGTGACACTCAATTTGAGTTTTTATTGCTTTAAATTAAATGCATTTTCAGCCCGAGCTGAGCGCACTTTCTGACTTTGAATGTATCTTCATAGGAATGAGTTGTGTGGTCAAATTAATGCTCATTTAGGCGTCAGGTGGTCATCGTGAACAAAATACATGTTGAAGTGTGTGCATAAGTCCTTTGGTTTAGGCGTGACACTCAATTTGAGTTTTTATTGCTTTAAATGCATTTTCAGCCCGAGCTGAGCACGTTTTGTAAGTTTGAATGTATCTTTATAGGAATGAGTTGTGTAGTCAAATTAATGCTCATTTAGGCGTCAGGTGGTCATCCTGAACAAAATACATGTTGAAGTGTGTGCATAAGTCCTTTGGTTTAGGCGTGACACTCAATTTGAGTTTTTATTGCTTTAAATGCATTTTCAGCCCGAGCTGAGCACGTTTTGTGAGTTTGAATGTATCTTCATAGGAATGAGTTGTGTAGTCAAATTAATGCTCATTTAGGCTTCAGGTGGTCATCCTGAACTAAATACATGTTGAAGTGTGTGCATAAGTCCTTTGGTTTAGGCGTGACACTCAATTTGAGTTTTTATTGCTTTAAATTAAATGCATTTTCAGCCCGAGCTGAGCGCGCTTTCTGACTTTGAATGTATCTTCATAGGAATGAGTTGTGTGGTCAAATTAATGCTCATTTAGGCGTCAGGTGGTCATCCTGAACAAAATACATGTTGAAGTGTGTGCATAAGTCCTTTGGTTTAGGCGTGACACTCAATTTGAGTTTTTATTGCTTTAAATGCATTTTCAGCCCGAGCTGAGCACGTTTTGTGAGTTTGAATGTATCTTCATAGGAATGAGTTGTGTAGTCAGATTAATGCTCATATGGGCTTCAGGAGGTCATCCTGAACAAAATACATGTTAAAGTGTGTGCATAAGTCCTTTGGTTTAGGCGTGACATTCAATTTGAGTTTTTATTGCTTTAAATGCATTTTCAGCCCGAGCTGAGCATGTTTTGTGAGTTTGAATGTATCTTCATAGGAATGAGTTGTGTGGTCAAATTAATGCTCATTTAGGCTTCAGGTGGTCATCCTGAACAAAATACATGTTGAAGTGTGTGCATAAGTCCTTTGGTTTAGGTGTGACACTCAATTTGAGTTTTTATTGCTTTAAATGCATTTTCAGCCCGAGCTGAGCGCGTTTTGTGAGTTTGAATGTATCTTCATAGGAATGAGTTGTGTGGTCAAATTAATGCTTATTTAGGATTCAGGAGGTCATCCTGAACAAAATACATGTTGAAGCGTGTGCATAAGTCCTTTGGTTTAGGCGTGACACTCAATTTGAGTTTTTATTGCTTTAAATGCATTTTCAGCCCGAGCTGAGCACGTTTTGTGAGTTTGAATGTATCTTCATAGGAATGAGTTGTGTGGTCAAATTAATGCTCATTTAGGCGTCAGGTGGTCATCCTGAACAAAATACATGTTGAAGTGTGTGCATAAGTCCTTTGGTTTAGGCGTGTCACTCAATTTGAGTTTTTATTGCTTTAAATTCATTTTCAGCCCGAGCTGAGCACGTTTTGTGTGTTTGAATGTATCTTCATAGGAATGAGTTGTGTGGTCAAATTAATGCTCATATGGGCTTCAGGAGGTCATCCTGAACAAAATACATGTTGAAGTGTGTGCATAAGTCCTTTGGTTTAGGCGTGACACTCAATTTGAGCTTTTATTGCTTTAAATGCATTTTCAGCCCGAGTTGAGCACGTTTTGTGAGTTTGAATGTATCTTCATAGGAATGAGTTGTGTGGTCAAATTAATGCTCATTTAGGCTTCAGGTGGTCATCGTGAACAAAATACATGTTGAAGTGTGTGCATAAGTCCTTAGATTTAGGCGTGACACTCAATTTGAGTTTTTATTGCTTTAAATGCATTTTCAGCCCGAGCTGAGCACGTTTTGTGAGTTTGAATGTATCTTCATAGGAATGAGTTGTGTGGTCAAATTAATGCTCATTTAGGCTTCAGGTGGTCATCCTGAACTAAATACATGTTGAAGTGTGGGCATAAGTCCTTTGGTTTAGGCGTGACACTCAATTTGAGTTTTTATTGCTTTAAATGCATTTTCAGCCCGAGCTGAGCACGTTTTGTGAGTTTGAATGTATCTTCATAGGAATGAGTTGTGTGGTCAAATTAATGCTCATTTAGGCTTCAGGTGGTCATCCTGAACAAAATACATGTTGAAGTGTGTGCATAAGTCCTTTGGTTTAGGCGTGACATTCAATTTGAGTTTTTATTGCTTTAAATGCATTTTCAGCCCGAGCTGAGCATGTTTTGTGAGTTTGAATGTATCTTCATAGGAATGAGTTGTGTGGTCAAATTAATGCTCATTTAGGCTTCAGGTGGTCATCCTGAACAAAATACATGTTGACGTGTGTGCATAAGTCCTTTGGTTTAGGTGTGACACTCAATTTGAGTTTTTATTGCTTTAAATGCATTTTCAGCCCGAGTTGAGCATGTTTTGTGAGTTTGAAAATATCTTCATAGGAATGAGTTGTGTGGTCAAATTAATGCTCATTTAGGCTTCAGGTGGTCATCCTGAACTAAATACATGTTGAAGTGTGTGCATAAGTCCTTTGGTTTAGGCGTGACACTCAATTTGAGTTTTTATTGCTTTAAATGCATTTTCAGCCCGAGCTGAGCACGTTTTGTGAGTTTGAATGTTTCTTCATAGGAATGAGTTGTGTAGTCAAATTAATGCTCATATGGGCTTCAGGAGGTCATCCTGAACAAAATACATGTTGAAGTGTGTGCATAAGTCCTTTGGTTTAGGTGTGACACTCAATTTGAGTTTTTATTGCTTTAAATGCATTTTCAGCCCGAGTTGAGCACGTTTTGTGAGTTTGAAAATATCTTCATAGGAATGAGTTGTGTGGTCAAATTAATGCTCATTTAGGCTTCAGGTGGTCATCCTGAACTAAATACATGTTGAAGTGTGTGCATAAGTCCTTTGGTTTAGGTGTGACACTCAATTTGAGTTTTTATTGCTTTAAATGCATTTTCAGCCCGAGCTGAGCACGTTTTGTGAGTTTGAATGTATCTTCATAGGAATGAGTTGTGTAGTCAAATTAATGCTCATTTAGGCTTCAGGTGGTCATCCTGAACTAAATACATGTTGAAGTGTGTGCATAAGTCCTTTGGTTTAGGCGTGACACTCAATTTGAGTTTTTATTGCTTTAAATTAAATGCATTTTCAGCCCGAGCTGAGCGCGCTTTCTGACTTTGAATGTATCTTCATAGGAATGAGTTGTGTGGTCAAATTAATGCTCATTTAGGCTTCAGGAGGTCATCCTGAACAAAATACATGTTAAAGTGTGTGCATAAGTCCTTAGATTTAGGCGTGACACTCAATTTGAGTTTTTATTGCTTTAAATGCATTTTCAGCCCGAGCTGAGCACGTTTTGTGAGTTTGAATGTATCTTCATAGGAATGAGTTGTGTGGTCAAATTAATGCTCATTTAGGCTTCAGGTGGTCATCCTGAACAAAATACATGTTGAAGTGTGTGCATAAGTCCTTTGGTTTAGGCGTGACATTCAATTTGAGTTTTTATTGCTTTAAATGCATTTTCAGCCCGAGCTGAGCACGTTTTGTGAGTTTGAATGTATCTTCATAGGAATGAGTTGTGTGGTCAAATTAATGCTCATTTAGGCTTCAGGTGGTCATCCTGAACAAAATACATGTTGAAGTGTGTGCATAAGTCCTTTGGTTTAGGCGTGACACTCAATTTGAGTTTTTATTGCTTTAAATGCATTTTCAGCCCGAGCTGAGCACGTTTTGTGAGTTTGAATGTATCTTCATAGAATGAGTTGTGTGGTCAAATTAATGCTCATTTAGGCTTCAGGAGGTCATCCTGAACAAAATACATGTTGAAGTGTGTGCATAAGTCCTTTGGTTTAGGCGTGACACTCAATTTGAGTTTTTATTGCTTTAAATGCATTTTCAGCCCGAGCTGAGCACGTTTTGTGAGTTTGAATGTATCTTCATAGGAATGAGTTGTGTGGTCAAATTAATGCTCATTTAGGCTTCAGGTGGTCATCCTGAACTAAATACATGTTGAAGTGTGTGCATAAGTCCTTTGGTTTAGGCGTGACACTCAATTTGAGTTTTTATTGCTTTAAATGCATTTTCAGCCCGAGCTGAGCACGTTTTGTGAGTTTGAATGTTTCTTCATAGGAATGAGTTGTGTAGTCAAATTAATGCTCATATGGGCTTCAGGAGGTCATCCTGAACAAAATACATGTTGAAGTGTGTGCATAAGTCCTTTGGTTTAGGTGTGACACTCAATTTGAGTTTTTATTGCTTTAAATGCATTTTCAGCCCGAGCTGAGCACGCTTTGTGAGTTTTGAATGTATCTTCATAGGAATGAGTTGTGTGGTCAAATTATTGCTCATTTAGGCTTCAGGTGGTCATCCTGAACAAAATACATGTTGAAGTGTATGCATAAGTCCTTTGGTTTAGGCGTGACACTCAATTTGAGTTTTTATTGCTTTAAATGCTTTTTCAGCCCGAGCTGAGCGCGCTTTCTGACTTTGAATGTATCTTCATAGGAATGAGTTGTGTAGTCAAACTAATGCTCATTTAGGCTTCAGGAGGCCGTCCTGAACAAAATACATGTTGAAGTGTGTGCATAAGTCCTTTGGTTTAGGTGTGACACTCAATTTGAGTTTTTATTGCTTTAAATGCATTTTCAGCCCGAGCTGAGCACGTTTTCTGAGTTTGAATGTATCTTCATAGGAATGAGTTGTATGGTCAAAATAATGCTCATTTAGGCTTCAGGAGGACATCCTGAACTAAATACATGTTCAAGTGTAGCATAAGTCCTTTGGTTTAGGCGTGACACTCAATTTGAGTTTTTTTTTTTGCTTTAATTGCATTTTCTGCCCGAGCTGAGCACGTTTTTAGAGTTTGAATGTATCTTCATAGGAATGAGTTGTGTGGTCAAATTACTGCTCATTTAGGCTTCAGGAGGACATCCTGAACTAAATACATGTTGAAGTGTGTGCATAAGTCCTTTAGTTTAGGCGTGACACTCAATTTGAGTATTTATTGCTTTAAATGCATTTTCAGCCCGAGCTGAGCAAGTTTTGTGAGTTTGAATGTATCTTCATAGGAATGAGTTGTGTGATCAAATTAATGCTCATTTAGGCTTCAGGAGGACATCCTGAACTAAGTACATGTTGAAGTGTGTGCATAAGTCCCTTGGTTTGGGCGTGACATTCAATTTGAGTTTTTATTGCTTTAAATGCATTTTCAGGCCGAGCTGAGCACGTTTTGTGAGTTTGAATGTATCTTCATAGGAATGAGTTGTGTGGTCAAATTAATGCTCATTTATGCTTCAGGAGGCCATCCTGAACAAAAGACATGTTGAAGTGTGTGTATAAGTCCTTTGGTTTAGGAGTGACACTCAATTTGAGTTTAATTGCTTTAAATGCATTTTCAGCACGAGCTGAGCACGTTTTGTGAGTTTGAATGTATCTTCATAGATATGAGTTGTGTGGTCAAATTAATGCTCATATAGGCTTCAGGAGGTCATCCTGAACAAAATACATGTTGAAGTGTGTGCATAAGTCCTTTGGTTTAGGCATGACACTCAATTTGAGTTTTTATTGCTTTAAATGCATTTTCAGCCCGAGCTGAGCACGTTTTGTGAGTTTGAATGTATCTTCATAGGAATGAGTTGTGTGGTCAAATTAATGCTCATTTAGGCTTCAGGAGGTCATCCTGAACAAAATACATGTTGAAGTGTGTGCATAAGTCCTTTGGTTTAGGCGTGACACTCAATTTGAGTTTTTATTGCTTTAAATGCATTTTCAGCCCGAGCTGAGCACGTTTTGTGAGTTTAAATGTATCTTCATAGGAATGAGTTGTGTGGTCAAATTAATGCTCATTTAGGCTTCAGGTGGTCATCTTGAACAAAATGCATGTTGAAGTGTGTGCATAAGTCCTTTGGTTTAGGCGTGACACTCAATTTGAGTTTTTATCGCTTTAAATGCATTTTCAGCCCGAGCTGAGCACGTTTTGTGAGTTTGAATGTATCTTCATAGGAATGAGTTGTGTGGTCAAATTAATGCTCATATAGGCTTCAGGAGGTCATCCTGAACAAAATACATGTTAAAGTGTGTGCATAGGTCCTTTGGTTTAGGTGTGACACTCAATTTGAGTTTTTATTGCTTTAAATGCATTTTCAGCCCGAGCTGAGCACGTTTTGTGAGTTTGAATGTATCTTCATAGGAATGAGTTGTGTGGTCAAATTACTGCTCATTTAGGCTTCAGGAGGACATCCTGAACTAAATACATGTTGAAGTGTGTGCATAAGTCCTTTGGTTTAGGCGTGACACTCAATATGAGTTTTTATTGCTTTAAATGCATTTTCAGCACGAGCTGAGCGCGCTTTCTGACTTTGAATGTATCTTCATAGGAATGAGTTGTGTAGTCAAATTAATGATCATTTAGGCTTCAGGAGGCCATCCTGAACAAAACACATGTTGAAGTGTGTGCATCAGTCCTTTGGTTTAGGCGTGACACTCAATTTGAGTTTTTATTGCTTTAAATGCGTTTTTTGCCAAGCTGAGCACGTTTTTTGAGTTTGAATGTATCTTCATAGGAATGAGTTGTGTGATCAAATTAATGCTCATTTAGGCTTCAGGAGGACATCCTGAACTAAGTACATGTTGAAGTGTGTGCATAAGTCCCTTGGTTTGGGCGTGACACTCAATTTGAGTTTTAATTGCTTTAAATGCATTTTCAGGCCGAGCTGAGCACGTTTTGTGAGTTTGAATGTATCTTCATAGGAATGAGTTGTGTGGTCAAATTACTGCTCATTTAGGCTTCAGGAGGACATCCTGAACTAAATACATGTTGAAGTGTAAGCATAAGTCCTTTGGTTTAGGCGTGACACTCAATTTGAGTTTTTATCGCTTTAAATGCATTTTCAGCCCGAGCTGAGCACGTTTTGTGAGTTTGAATGTATCTTCATAGGAATGAGTTGTGTGGTCAAATTAATGCTCATATAGGCTTCAGGAGGTCATCCTGAACAAAATACATGTTAAAGTGTGTAAATAGGTCCTTTGGTTTAGGTGTGACACTCAATTTGAGTTTTTATTGCTTTAAATGCATTTTCAGCCCGAGCTGAGCGCGCTTTCTGACTTTGAATATATCTTCATAGGAATGAGTTGTGTAGTCAAAATAATGATCATTTAGGCTTCAGGAGGCCATCCTGAACAAAACACATGTTGAAGTGTGTGCATCAGTCCTTTGGTTTAGGCGTGACACTCAATTTGAGTTTTTATTGCTTTAAATGCGTTTTTTGCCAAGCTGAGCACGTTTTTTGAGTTTGAATGTATCTTCATAGGAATGAGTTGTGTGATCAAAGTAATGCTCATTTAGGCTTCAGGAGGACATCCTGAACTAAGTACATGTTGAAGTGTGTGCATAAGTCCCTTGGTTTGGGCGTGACACTCAATTTGAGTTTTTATTGCTTTAAATGCATTTTCAGGCCGAGCTGAGCACGTTTTGTGAGTTTGAATGTATCCTCATAGGACTGAGTTGTGTGGTCAAATTACTGCTCATTTAGGCTTCAGGAGGACATCCTGAACTAAATACATGTTGAAGTGTAAGCATATGTCCTTTGGTTTAGGCGTGACACTCAATTTGAATTTTTATCGCTTTAAATGCATTTTCAGCCCGAGCTGAGCACGTTTTGTGAGTTTGAATGTATCTTCATAGGAATGAGTTGTGTGGTCAAATTAATGCTCATATAGGCTTCAGGAGGTCATCCTGAACAAAATACATGTTAAAGTGTGTGCATAGGTCCTTTGGTTTAGGTGTGACACTCAATTTGAGTTTTTATTGCTTTAAATGCATTTTCAGCCCGAGCTGAGTGCGCTTTCTGACTTTGAATGTATCTTCATAGGAATGAGTTGTGTAGTCAAATTAATGCTCATTTAGGCTTCAGGAGACCATCCTGAACAAAATACATGTTGAAGTGTGTGCATTAGTCCTTTGGTTTAGGCGTGACACTCAATTTGAGTTTTAATTGCTTTAAATGCATTTTCTGCCCAAGCTGAGCACGTTTTTTGAGTTAATAATAATAATAATAATAATAATAATAATACATTTTATTTATAAGCGCCTTTCAAGACACCCAAGGACACTTTACAAGAACAAAAAACACAAAACAATACGGGTTGAGCAGCGGCAGCCAAAACGCGCCAGCGTTCACTCAACCCGAAGGTCAGAAAGAAACCACAGGGGAGGGAGAGAGGGAGAAAAAAACCCACGCTCGAACTACCCTCATTTTGAGGATAATTTGAGTGAGGCAAAAAAACTCCTGCACAAGCATATGACAGTTACAACAGGTTAAATGTATCTTCATAGGAATGAGTTGTGTGGTCAAATTACTGCTCATTTAGGCTTCAGGAGGACATCCTGAACTAAATACATGTTGATGTGTGTGCATAAGTCCTTTGGTTTAGGCGTGACACTCAATTTGAGTTTTTATTGCTTTAAATGCATTTTCAGCCCGAGCTGAGCACGTTTTGTGAGTTTGAATGTATCTTCATAGGAATGAGTTGTGTGGTCAAATTACTGCTCATTTAGGCTTCAGGAGGACATCCTGAACTAAATACATGTTGAAGTGTGTGCATAAGTCCTTTGGTTTAGGCGTGACACTCAATTTGAGTTTTTATTGCTTTAAATGCATTTTCAGCCCGAGCTGAGCACGTTTTGTGAGTTTGAATGTATCTTCATAGGAATGAGTTGTGTGATCAAAACAATGCTCATTTAGGCTTCAGGAGGACATCCTGAACTCAGTACATGTTGAAGTGCGTGCATAAGTCCTTTGGTTTAGGCGTGACACTCAATTTGAGTTTTTATTGCTTTAAATGCATTTTCAGCCCGAGCTGAGCACGTTTTGTGAGTTTGAATGTATCTTCATAGGAATGAGTTGTGTGATCAAAACAATGCTCATTTAGGCTTCAGGAGGTCATCCTGAACAAAATACATGTTGAAGTGTGTGCATAAGTCCTTTGGTTTGGGCGTGACACTCAATTTGAGTTTTTATTGCTTTAAATGCATTTTCAGGCCGAGCTGAGCACGTTTTGTGAGTTTGAATGTATCTTCATAGGAATGAGTTGTGTGGTCAAATTACTGCTCATTTAGGCTTCAGGAGGACATCCTGAACTAAATACATGTTGAAGTGTGGGCATAAGTCCTTTGGTTTAGGCGTGACACTCAATTTGAGTTTTTATTGCTTTAAATGCATTTTCAGCCCGAGCTGAGCACGTTTTGAGTTTGAATGTATCTTTATAGGAATGAGTTGTGTGGTCAAATTAATGCTCATATAGGCTTCAGGAGGTCATCTTGAACAAAATACATGTTGAAGTGTGTGCATTTAGGCGTGACACACAATTCGAGTTTTTATTGCTTTAAATGCATTTTCAGCCCGAGCTGAGTGCGCTTTCTGACTTTGAATGTATCTTCATAGGAATGAGTTGTGTAGTCAAATTAATGCTCATTTAGGCTTCAGGAGGCCATCCTGAACAAAATACATGTTGAAGTGGTGCATAAGTCCTTTGGTTTAGGTGTGACACACAATTCGAGTTTTTATTGCTTTAAATGCATTTTCAGCCCGAGCTGAGTGCGCTTTCTGACTTTGAATGTATCTTCATAGGAATGAGTTGTGTAGTCAAATTAATGCTCATTTAGGCTTCAGGAGGCCATCCTGAACAAAATACATGTTGAAGTGGTGCATAAGTCCTTTGGTTTAGGCGTGACACTCAATTTGAGTTTTTATTGCTTTAAATGCATTTTCAGCCCGAGCAGAGCACGTTTTGTGAGTTTAAATGTATCTTCATAGGAATGAGTTGTGTGGTCAAATTATTGCTCATTTAGGCTTCAGGAGGTCATCCTGAACAAAATACATGTTGAAGTGTGTGCATAAGTCCTTTGGTTTAGATGTGACACTCAATTTGAGTTTTTATTGCTTTAAATGCATTTTCAGCCCGACCTGAGCGCGCTTTCTGACTTTGAATGTATCTTCATAGGAATGAGTTTTGTAGTCAAATTAATGCTCATTTAGGCTTCAGGAGGCCATCCTGAACAAAATACATGTTGAAGTGTGTGCATAAGTCCTTTGGTTTAGGCGTGACACTCAATTTGAGTTTTAATTGCTTTAAATGCATTTTCAGCCCGAGCTGAGCACGTTTTGTGAGTTTGAATGTATCTCCATAGGAATGAGTTGTGTGGTCAAATTAATGCTCATATAGGCTTCAGGAGGCCATCCTGAACAAAATATATGTTGAAGTGTGTGCATCAGTCCTTTGGTTTAGGCGTGACACTCAATTTGAGTTTTTATCGCTTTAAATGCATTTTCAGCCCAAGCTGAGCACGTTTTGTGAGTTTGAATGTATCTTCATAGGAATGAGTTGTGTGGTCAAATTAATGCTCATATAGGCTTCAGGAGGTCATCCTGAACAAAATACATGTTAAAGTGTGTAAATAGGTCCTTTGGTTTAGGTGTGACACTCAATTTGAGTTTTTATTGCTTTAAATGCATTTTCAGCCCGAGCTGAGCGCGCTTTCTGACTTTGAATGTATCTTCATAGGAATGAGTTGCGTAGTCAAAATAATGATCATTTAGGCTTCAGGAGGCCATCCTGAACAAAACACATGTTGAAGTGTGTGCATCAGTCCTTTGGTTTAGGCGTGACACTCAATTTGAGTTTTTATTGCTTTAAATGCGTTTTTTGCCAAGCTGAGCACGTTTTTTGAGTTTGAATGTATCTTCATAGGAATGAGTTGTGTGATCAAAACAATGCTCATTTAGGCTTCAGGAGGACATCCTGAACTCAGTACATGTTGAAGTGTGTGCATAAGTCCTTTGGTTTGGGCGTGACAGTCAATTTGAGTTTTTATTGCTTTAAATGCATTTTCAGGCCGAGCTGAGCACGTTTTGTGAGTTTGAATGTATCTTCATAGGAATGAGTTGTATGGTCAAATTAATGCTCATTTAGGCTTCAGGAGGTCATCCTGAACAAAATACATGTTGAAGTGTGTGCATAAGTCCTTTGGTTTGGGCGTGACACTCAATTTGAGTTTTTATTGCTTTAAATGCATTTTCCGGCCGAGCTGAGCACGTTTTGTGAGTTTGAATGTATCTTCATAGGAATGAGTTGTGTGGTCAAATTACTGCTCATTTAGGCTTCAGGAGGACATCCTGAACTAAATACATGTTGAAGTGTGGGCATAAGTCCTTTGGTTTAGACGTGACACTCAATTTGAGTTTTTATTGCTTTAAATGCATTTTCAGCCCGAGCTGAGCACGTTTTGAGTTTGAATGTATCTTTATAGGAATGAGTTGTGTGGTCAAATTAATGCTCATATAGGCTTCAGGAGGTCATCTTGAACAAAATACATGTTGAAGTGTGTGCATTTAGGCGTGACACACAATTCGAGTTTTTATTGCTTTAAATGCATTTTCAGCCCGAGCTGAGTGCGCTTTCTGACTTTGAATGTATCTTCATAGGAATGAGTTGTGTAGTCAAATTAATGCTCATTTAGGCTTCAGGAGGCCATCCTGAACAAAATACATGTTGAAGTGGTGCATAAGTCCTTTGGTTTAGGCGTGACACTCAATTTGAGTTTTTATTGCTTTAAATGCATTTTCAGCCCGAGCAGAGCACGTTTTGTGAGTTTAAATGTATCTTCATAGGAATGAGTTGTGTGGTCAAATTATTGCTCATTTAGGCTTCAGGAGGTCATCCTGAACAAAATACATGTTGAAGTGTGTGCATAAGTCCTTTGGTTTAGGTGTGACACACAATTCGAGTTTTTTTTGCTTTAAATGCATTTTCAGCCCGAGCTGAGTGCGCTTTCTGACTTTGAATGTATCTTCATAGGAATGAGTTGTGTAGTCAAATTAATGCTCATTTAGGCTTCAGGAGGCCATCCTGAACAAAATACATGTTGAAGTGGTGCATAAGTCCTTTGGTTTAGGCGTGACACTCAATTTGAGTTTTTATTGCTTTAAATGCATTTTCAGCCCGAGCAGAGCACGTTTTGTGAGTTTAAATGTATCTTCATAGGAATGAGTTGTGTGGTCAAATTATTGCTCATTTAGGCTTCAGGAGGTCATCCTGAACAAAATACATGTTGAAGTGTGTGCATAAGTCCTTTGGTTTAGATGTGACACTCAATTTGAGTTTTTATTGCTTTAAATGCATTTTCAGCCCGACCTGAGCGCGCTTTCTGACTTTGAATGTATCTTCATAGGAATGAGTTTTGTAGTCAAATTAATGCTCATTTAGGCTTCAGGAGGCCATCCTGAACAAAATACATGTTGAAGTGTGTGCATAAGTCCTTTGGTTTAGGCGTGACACTCAATTTGAGTTTTAATTGCTTTAAATGCATTTTCAGCCCGAGCTGAGCACGTTTTGTGAGTTTGAATGTATCTCCATAGGAATGAGTTGTGTGGTCAAATTAATGCTCATATAGGCTTCAGGAGGCCATCCTGAACAAAATATATGTTGAAGTGTGTGCATCAGTCCTTTGGTTTAGGCGTGACACTCAATTTGAGTTTTTATTGCTTTAAATGCATTTTTTGCCGAGCTGAGCACGTTTTTTGAGTTTGAATGTATCTTTATAGGAATGAGTTGTGTAGTCAAATTACTGCTCATTTAGGCTTCAGGGGGACATCCTGAACTAAATACATGTTGAAGTGTGGGCATAAGTCCTTTGGTTTAGGCGTGACACTCAATTTGAGTTTTTATTGCTTTAAATGCATTTTCAGCCCGAGCTGAGCACGTTTTGAGTTTGAATGTATCTTTATAGGAATGAGTTGTGTGGTCAAATTAATGCTCATATAGGCTTCAGGAGGTCATCTTGAACAAAATACATGTTGAAGTGTGTGCATTTAGGCGTGACACACAATTCGAGTTTTTATTGCTTTAAATGCATTTTCAGCCCGAGCTGAGTGCGCTTTCTGACTTTGAATGTATCTTCATAGGAATGAGTTGTGTAGTCAAATTAATGCTCATTTAGGCTTCAGGAGGCCATCCTGAACAAAATACATGTTGAAGTGGTGCATAAGTCCTTTGGTTTAGGTGTGACACACAATTCGAGTTTTTATTGCTTTAAATGCATTTTCAGCCCGAGCTGAGTGCGCTTTCTGACTTTGAATGTATCTTCATAGGAATGAGTTGTGTAGTCAAATTAATGCTCATTTAGGCTTCAGGAGGCCATCCTGAACAAAATACATGTTGAAGTGGTGCATAAGTCCTTTGGTTTAGGCGTGACACTCAATTTGAGTTTTTATTGCTTTAAATGCATTTTCAGCCCGAGCAGAGCACGTTTTGTGAGTTTAAATGTATCTTCATAGGAATGAGTTGTGTGGTCAAATTATTGCTCATTTAGGCTTCAGGAGGTCATCCTGAACAAAATACATGTTGAAGTGTGTGCATAAGTCCTTTGGTTTAGATGTGACACTCAATTTGAGTTTTTATTGCTTTAAATGCATTTTCAGCCCGACCTGAGCGCGCTTTCTGACTTTGAATGTATCTTCATAGGAATGAGTTTTGTAGTCAAATTAATGCTCATTTAGGCTTCAGGAGGCCATCCTGAACAAAATACATGTTGAAGTGTGTGCATAAGTCCTTTGGTTTAGGCGTGACACTCAATTTGAGTTTTAATTGCTTTAAATGCATTTTCAGCCCGAGCTGAGCACGTTTTGTGAGTTTGAATGTATCTCCATAGGAATGAGTTGTGTGGTCAAATTAATGCTCATATAGGCTTCAGGAGGCCATCCTGAACAAAATATATGTTGAAGTGTGTGCATCAGTCCTTTGGTTTAGGCGTGACACTCAATTTGAGTTTTTATTGCTTTAAATGCATTTTTTGCCGAGCTGAGCACGTTTTTTGAGTTTGAATGTATCTTTATAGGAATGAGTTGTGTAGTCAAATTACTGCTCATTTAGGCTTCAGGGGGACATCCTGAACTAAATACATGTTGAAGTGTAAGCATAAGTCCTTTGGTTTAGGCGTGACACTCAATTTGAGTTTTTATCGCTTTAAATGCATTTTCAGCCCAAGCTGAGCACGTTTTGTGAGTTTGAATGTATCTTCATAGGAATGAGTTGTGTGGTCAAATTAATGCTCATATAGGCTTCAGGAGGTCATCCTGAACAAAATACATGTTAAAGTGTGTAAATAGGTCCTTTGGTTTAGGTGTGACACTCAATTTGAGTTTTTATTGCTTTAAATGCATTTTCAGCCCGAGCTGAGCGCGCTTTCTGACTTTGAATGTATCTTCATAGGAATGAGTTGCGTAGTCAAAATAATGATCATTTAGGCTTCAGGAGGCCATCCTGAACAAAACACATGTTGAAGTGTGTGCATCAGTCCTTTGGTTTAGGCGTGACACTCAATTTGAGTTTTTATTGCTTTAAATGCGTTTTTTGCCAAGCTGAGCACGTTTTTTGAGTTTGAATGTATCTTCATAGGAATGAGTTGTGTGATCAAAACAATGCTCATTTAGGCTTCAGGAGGACATCCTGAACTCAGTACATGTTGAAGTGTGTGCATAAGTCCTTTGGTTTGGGCGTGACAGTCAATTTGAGTTTTTATTGCTTTAAATGCATTTTCAGGCCGAGCTGAGCACGTTTTGTGAGTTTGAATGTATCTTCATAGGAATGAGTTGTATGGTCAAATTAATGCTCATTTAGGCTTCAGGAGGTCATCCTGAACAAAATACATGTTGAAGTGTGTGCATAAGTCCTTTGGTTTGGGCGTGACACTCAATTTGAGTTTTTATTGCTTTAAATGCATTTTCAGGCCGAGCTGAGCACGTTTTGTGAGTTTGAATGTATCTTCATAGGAATGAGTTGTGTGGTCAAATTACTGCTCATTTAGGCTTCAGGAGGACATCCTGAACTAAATACATGTTGAAGTGTGGGCATAAGTCCTTTGGTTTAGACGTGACACTCAATTTGAGTTTTTATTGCTTTAAATGCATTTTCAGCCCGAGCTGAGCACGTTTTGAGTTTGAATGTATCTTTATAGGAATGAGTTGTGTGGTCAAATTAATGCTCATATAGGCTTCAGGAGGTCATCTTGAACAAAATACATGTTGAAGTGTGTGCATTTAGGCGTGACACACAATTCGAGTTTTTATTGCTTTAAATGCATTTTCAGCCCGAGCTGAGTGCGCTTTCTGACTTTGAATGTATCTTCATAGGAATGAGTTGTGTAGTCAAATTAATGCTCATTTAGGCTTCAGGAGGCCATCCTGAACAAAATACATGTTGAAGTGGTGCATAAGTCCTTTGGTTTAGGCGTGACACTCAATTTGAGTTTTTATTGCTTTAAATGCATTTTCAGCCCGAGCAGAGCACGTTTTGTGAGTTTAAATGTATCTTCATAGGAATGAGTTGTGTGGTCAAATTATTGCTCATTTAGGCTTCAGGAGGTCATCCTGAACAAAATACATGTTGAAGTGTGTGCATAAGTCCTTTGGTTTAGGTGTGACACACAATTCGAGTTTTTTTTGCTTTAAATGCATTTTCAGCCCGAGCTGAGTGCGCTTTCTGACTTTGAATGTATCTTCATAGGAATGAGTTGTGTAGTCAAATTAATGCTCATTTAGGCTTCAGGAGGCCATCCTGAACAAAATACATGTTGAAGTGGTGCATAAGTCCTTTGGTTTAGGCGTGACACTCAATTTGAGTTTTTATTGCTTTAAATGCATTTTCAGCCCGAGCAGAGCACGTTTTGTGAGTTTAAATGTATCTTCATAGGAATGAGTTGTGTGGTCAAATTATTGCTCATTTAGGCTTCAGGAGGTCATCCTGAACAAAATACATGTTGAAGTGTGTGCATAAGTCCTTTGGTTTAGATGTGACACTCAATTTGAGTTTTTATTGCTTTAAATGCATTTTCAGCCCGACCTGAGCGCGCTTTCTGACTTTGAATGTATCTTCATAGGAATGAGTTTTGTAGTCAAATTAATGCTCATTTAGGCTTCAGGAGGCCATCCTGAACAAAATACATGTTGAAGTGTGTGCATAAGTCCTTTGGTTTAGGCGTGACACTCAATTTGAGTTTTAATTGCTTTAAATGCATTTTCAGCCCGAGCTGAGCACGTTTTGTGAGTTTGAATGTATCTCCATAGGAATGAGTTGTGTGGTCAAATTAATGCTCATATAGGCTTCAGGAGGCCATCCTGAACAAAATATATGTTGAAGTGTGTGCATCAGTCCTTTGGTTTAGGCGTGACACTCAATTTGAGTTTTTATTGCTTTAAATGCATTTTTTGCCGAGCTGAGCACGTTTTTTGAGTTTGAATGTATCTTTATAGGAATGAGTTGTGTAGTCAAATTACTGCTCATTTAGGCTTCAGGGGGACATCCTGAACTAAATACATGTTGAAGTGTAAGCATAAGTCCTTTGGTTTAGGCGTGACACTCAATTTGAGTTTTTATTGCTTTAAATGCATTTTCAGCCCGAGCTGAGCGCGCTTTCTGACTTTGAATGTATCTTCATAGGAATGAGTTGCGTAGTCAAAATAATGATCATTTAGGCTTCAGGAGGCCATCCTGAACAAAACACATGTTGAAGTGTGTGCATCAGTCCTTTGGTTTAGGCGTGACACTCAATTTGAGTTTTTATTGCTTTAAATGCGTTTTTTGCCAAGCTGAGCACGTTTTTTGAGTTTGAATGTATCTTCATAGGAATGAGTTGTGTGATCAAAACAATGCTCATTTAGGCTTCAGGAGGACATCCTGAACTCAGTACATGTTGAAGTGTGTGCATAAGTCCTTTGGTTTGGGCGTGACAGTCAATTTGAGTTTTTATTGCTTTAAATGCATTTTCAGGCCGAGCTGAGCACGTTTTGTGACTTTGAATGTATCTTCATAGGAATGAGTTGTATGGTCAAATTAATGCTCATTTAGGCTTCAGGAGGTCATCCTGAACAAAATACATGTTGAAGTGTGTGCATAAGTCCTTTGGTTTAGGCGTGACACTCAATTTGAGTTTTTATTGCTTTAAATGCATTTTCAGCCCGAGCTGAGCACGTTTTTTGAGTTTGAATGTATCTTCATAGGAATGAGTTGTGTGATCAAAACAATGCTCATTTAGGCTTCAGGAGGACATCCTGAACTCAGTACATGTTGAAGTGCGTGCATAAGTCCTTTGGTTTAGGCGTGACACTCAATTTGAGTTTTTATTGCTTTAAATGCATTTTCAGCCCGACCTGAGCGCGCTTTCTGACTTTGAATGTATCTTCATAGGAATGAGTTGTGTAGTCAAATTAATGCTCATTTAGGCTTCAGGAGGACATCCTGAACTAAACACATGTTGAAGTGTGTGCAAAAGTCCTTTGTTTTGGGCGTGACACTCAATTTGAGTTTTTATTGCTTTAAATGCATTTTCAGGCCGAGCTGAGCACGTTTTGTGACTTTGAATGTATCTTCATTGGAATGAGTTGTGTAGTCAAATTAATGCTCATTTAGGCTTCAGGAGGCCATCCTGAACAAAAGACATGTTGAAGTGTGTGCATCAGTCCTTTGGTTTAGGCGTGACACTCAATATGAGTTTTTATTGCTTTAAATGCATTTTCAGCCCGAGCTGAGCGCGCTTTCTGACTTTGAATGTATCTTCATAGGAATGAGTTGTGTAGTCAAATTAATGATCATTTCGGCTTCAAGAGGCCATCCTGAACAAAACACATGTTGAAGTGTGTGCATCAGTCCTTTGGTTTAGGCGTGACACTCAATTTGAGTTTTTATTGCTTTAAATGCATTTTCAGCCCGAGCTGAGCACGTTTTGTGACTTTCAATGTATCTTCATTGGAATGAGTTGTGTGGTCAAATTAATGCTCATTTAGGCTTCAGGTGGTCATCCTGAACTAAATACATGTTGAAGTGTGTGCATAAGTCCTTTGGTTTAGGCGTGACACTCAATTTGAGTTTTTATTGCTTTAAATTAAATGCATTTTCAGCCCGAGCTGAGCGCGCTTTCTGACTTTGAATGTATCTTCATAGGAATGAGTTGTGTGGTGAAATTATTGCTGATTTAGGCTTCAGGAGGTCATCCTGAACAAAATACATGTTGAAGTGTGGGCATAAGTCCTTTGGTTTAGGCGTGACACTCAATTTGAGTTTTTATTGCTTTAAATTAAATGCATTTTCAGCCCGAGCTGAGCGCGCTTATTGACTTTGAATGTATCTTCATAGGAATGAGTTGTGTGGTCAAATTAATGCTCATTTAGGCTTCAGGTGGTCATCCTGAACAAAATACATGTTGAAGTGTGTGCATAAGTCCTTTGGTTTAGGTATGACACTCAATTTGAGTTTTTATTGCTTTAAATGCATTTTCAGCCCGAGCTGAGCGCGTTTTGTGAGTTTGAATGTATCTTCATAGGAATGAGTTGTGTGGTCAAATTAATGCTCATATGGGCTTCAGGAGGTCATCCTGAATAAAATACATGTTGAAGTGTGTGCATAAGTCCTTTGGTTTAGGCGTGACACTCAATTTGAGTTTTTATTGCTTTAAATGCATTTTCAGCCCCAGCTAAGCAAGTTTTGTGAGTTTAAATGTATCTTCATAGGAATGAGTTGTGTAGTCAAATTAATGCTCATATGGGGTTCAGAGGGTCATCCTGAACAAAATACATGTTGAAGTGTGTGCATAAGTCCTTTGGTTTAGGTGTGACACTCAATTTGAGTTTTTATTGCTTTAAATGCATTTTCAGCCCGAGCTGAGCGCGTTTTGTGAGTTTGAATGTATCGTCATAGGAATGAGTTGTGTGGTCAAATTAATGCTTATTTAGGCTTCAGGAGGTCATCCTGAACAAAATACATGTTGAAGTGTGTGCATAAGTCCTTTGGTTTAGGCGTGACACTCAATTTGAGTTTTTATTGCTTTAAATGCATTTTCAGCCCGAGCTGAGCACGTTTTGTGAGTTTGAATGTATCTTCATAGGAATGAGTTGTGTAGTCAAATTAATGCTCATATGGGCTTCGGGAGGTCATCCTGAACAAAATACATGTTGAAGTGTGTGCATAAGTCCTTTGGTTTAGGCGTGACACTCAATTTGAGTTTTTATTGCTTTAAATGCATTTTCAGCCCGAGCTGAGCACGTTTTGTGAGTTTGAATGTATCTTCATAGGAATGAGTTGTGTAGTCAAATTAATGCTCATATGGGCTTCGGGAGGTCATCCTGAACAAAATACATGTTGAAGTGTGTGCATAAGTCCTTTGGTTTAGGTGTGACACTCAATTTGAGTTTTTATTGCTTTAAATGCATTTTCAGCCCGAGCTGAGCACGTTTTGTGAGTTTGAATGTATCTTCATAGGAATGAGTTGTGTGGTCAAATTAATGCTCATTTAGGCTTCAGGTGGTCATCCTGAACTAAATACATGTTGAAGTGTGTGCATAAGTCCTTTGGTTTAGGCGTGACACTCAATTTGAGTTTTTATTGCTTTAAATTAAATGCATTTTCAGCCCGAGCTGAGCGCGCTTTCTGACTTTGAATGTATCTTCATAGGAATGAGTTGTGTGGTCAAATTAATGCTCATTTAGGCGTCAGGTGGTCATCCTGAACAAAATACATGTTGAAGTGTGTGCATAAGTCCTTTGGTTTAGGCGTGACACTCAATTTGAGTTTTTATTGCTTTAAATGCATTTTCAGCCCGAGCTGAGCACGTTTTCTGAGTTTGAATGTATCTTCATAGGAATGAGTTGTGTGGTCAAATTAATGCTCATTTAGGCGTCAGGCTGTCATCCTGAACTAAATACATGTTGAAGTGTGTGCATAAGTCCTTTGGTTTAGGCGTGACACTCAATTTGAGTTTTTATTGCTTTAAATGCATTTTCAGGCCGAGCAGAGCACGTTTTGTGTGTTTGAATGTATCTTCATAGGAATGAGTTGTGTGGTCAAATTAATGCTCATATGGGCTTCAGGAGGTCATCCTGAACAAAATACATGTTGAAGTGTGTGCATAAGTCCTTTGGTTCAGGTGTGACACTCAATTTGAGTTTTTATTCCTTTAAATGCATTTTCAGCCCGAGTTGAGCACGTTTTGTGAGTTTGAATGTATCTTCATAGGAATGAGTTGTGTGGTCAAATTAATGCTCATTTAGGCTTCAGGTGGTCATCCTGAACTAAATACATGTTGAAGTGTGTGCATAAGTCCTTTGGTTTAGGCTTGACACTCAATTTGAGTTTTTATTGCTTTAAATGCATTTTCAGCCCGAGCTGAGCACGTTTTGTGAGTTTGAATGTATCTTTATAGGAATGAGTTGTGTAGTCAAATTAATGCTCATATGGGCTTCAGGAGGTCATCCTGAACAAAATACATGTTGAAGTGTGTGCATGAGTCCTTTGGTTTAGGTGTGACACTCAATTTGAGTTTTTATTGCTTTAAATGCATTTTCAGCCCGAGTTGAGCACGTTTTGTGAGTTTGAATGTATCTTCATAGGAATGAGTTGTGTAGTCAAATTAATGCTCATATGGGCTTCAGGAGGTCATCCTGAACAAAATACATGTTGAAGTGTGTGCATGAGTCCTTTGGTTTAGGTGTGACACTCAATTTGAGTTTTTATTGCTTTAAATTAAATGCATTTTCAGCCCAAGCTGAGCGCGCTTTCTGACTTTGAATGTATCTTCATAGGAATGAGTTGTGTGGTCAAATTAATGCTCATTTAGGCGTCAGGTGGTCATCCTGAACAAAATACATGTTGAAGTGTGTGCATAAGTCCTTTGGTTTAGGCGTGACACTCAATTTGAGTTTTTATTGCTTTAAATGCATTTTCAGCCCGAGCTGAGCACGTTTTGTGAGTTTGAATGTATCTTCATAGGAATGAGTTGTGTAGTCAAATTAATGCTCATATGGGCTTCAGGATGTCATCCTGAACTAAATACATGTTGAAGTGTGTGCATAAGTCCTTTGGTTTAGGCGTGACACTCAATTTGAGTTTTTATTGCTTTAAATGCATTTTCAGCCCGAGTTGAGCACGTTTTGTGAGTTTGAATGTATCTTCATAGGAATGAGTTGTGTGGTCAAATTAATGCTCATTTAGGCTTCAGGTGGTCATCCTGAACTAAATACATGTTGAAGTGTGTGCATAAGTCCTTTGGTTTAGGTGTGACACTCAATTTGAGTTTTTATTGCTTTAAATGCATTTTCAGCCCAAGCTGAGCACGTTTTGTGAGTTTGAATGTATCTTCATAGGAATGAGTTGTGTGGTCAAATTAATGCTCATTTAGGCTTCAGGTGGTCATCCTGAACTAAATACATGTTGAAGTGTGTGCATAAGTCCTTTGGTTTAGGCGTGACACTCAATTTGAGTTTTTATTGCTTTAAATTAAATGCATTTTCAGCCCGAGCTGAGCGCGCTTTCTGACTTTGAATGTATCTTCATAGGAATGAGTTGTGCGGTCAAATTAATTCTGATTTAGGCTTCAGGAGGTCATCCTGAACAAAATACATGTTGAAGTGTGTGCATAAGTCCTTTGGTTTAGGCTTGACACTCAATTTGAGTTTTTATTGCTTTAAATGCATTTTCAGCCCGAGCTGAGCACGTTTTGTGAGTTTGAATGTATCTTCATAGGAATGAGTTGTGTGGTCAAATTAATGCTCATTTAGGCGTCAGGTGGTCATCCTGAACAAAATACATGTTGAAGTGTGTGCATAAGTCCTTTGGTTTAGGCGTGACACTCAATTTGAGTTTTTATTGCTTTAAATGCATTTTCAGCCCGAGCTGAGCACGTTTTGTGAGTTTGAATGTATCTTCATAGGAATGAGTTGTGTGGTCAAATTAATGCTCATATGGGCTTCAGGAGGTCATCCTGAACAAAATACATGTTGAAGCGTGTGCATAAGTCCTTTGGTTTAGGTGTGACACTCAATTTGAGTTTTTATTGCTTTAAATGCATTTTCAGCCCGAGCTGAGCACGTTTTTTGAGTTTGAATGTATCTTCATAGGAATGAGTTGTGTGGTCAAATTATTGCTCATTTAGGCTTCAGGAGGTCATCCTGAACAAAATACATGTTGAAGTGTGTGCATAAGTCCTTTGGTTTAGGCGTGACACTCAATTTGAGTTTTTATTGCTTTAAATGCATTTTCAGCCCGAGCTGAGCACGTTTTGTGAGTTTGAATGTATCTTCATAGAATGAGTTGTGTGGTCAAATTAATGCTCATTTAGGCTTCAGGTGGTCATCCTGAACAAAATACATGTTGAAGTGTGTGCATAAGTCCTTTGGTTTAGGCGTGACATTCAATTTGAGTTTTTATTGCTTTAAATGCATTTTTAGCCCGAGCTGAATATGTTTTGTGAGTTTGAATGTATCTTCATAGGAATGAGTTGTGTGGTCAAATTAATGCTCATTTAGGCTTCAGGTGGTCATCCTGAACTAAATACATGTTGAAGTGTGTGCATAAGTCCTTTGGTTTAGGTGTGACACTCAATTTGAGTTTTTATTGCTTTAAATGCATTTTCAGCCCGAGCTGAGCGCGCTTTCTGACTTTGAATGTATCTTCATAGGAATGAGTTGTGTGGTCAAATTATTGCTGATTTAGGCTTCAGGAGGTCATCCTGAACAAAATACATGTTGAAGTGTCTGCATAAGTCCTTTGGTTTAGGCGTGACACTCAATTTGAGTTTTTATTGCTTTAAATGCATTTTCAAGCCGAGCTGAGCACGTTTTGTGTGTTTGAATGTATCTTCATAGGAATGAGTTGTGTGGTCAAATTAATGCTCATTTAGGCTTCAGGTGGTCATCCTGAACAAAATACATGTTGAAGTGTGTGCATAAGTCCTTTGGTTTAGGCGTGACATTCAATTTGAATTTTTATTGCTTTAAATGCATTTTCAGCCCGAGCTGAGCATGTTTTGTGAGTTTGAATGTATCTTCATAGGAATGAGTTGTGTGGTCAAATTAATGCTCATTTAGGCTTCAGGTGGTCATCCTGAACAAAATACATGTTGACGTGTGTGCATAAGTCCTTTGGTTTAGGTGTGACACTCAATTTGAGTTTTTATTGCTTTAAATGCATTTTCAGCCCGAGCTGAGCGCGTTTTGTGAGTTTGAATGTATCTTCATAGGAATGAGTTGTGTTGTCAAAATCATGCTTATTTAGGCTTCAGGAGGTCATCCTGAACAAAATACATGTTGAAGTGTGTGCATAAGTCCTTTGGTTTAGGCGTGACACTCAATTTGAGTTTTTATTGCTTTAAATTAAATGCATTTTCAGCCCGAGCTGAGCGCACTTTCTGACTTTGAATGTATCTTCATAGGAATGAGTTGTGTGGTCAAATTAATGCTCATTTAGGCGTCAGGTGGTCATCGTGAACAAAATACATGTTGAAGTGTGTGCATAAGTCCTTTGGTTTAGGCGTGACACTCAATTTGAGTTTTTATTGCTTTAAATGCATTTTCAGCCCGAGCTGAGCACGTTTTGTAAGTTTGAATGTATCTTTATAGGAATGAGTTGTGTAGTCAAATTAATGCTCATTTAGGCGTCAGGTGGTCATCCTGAACAAAATACATGTTGAAGTGTGTGCATAAGTCCTTTGGTTTAGGCGTGACACTCAATTTGAGTTTTTATTGCTTTAAATGCATTTTCAGCCCGAGCTGAGCACGTTTTGTGAGTTTGAATGTATCTTCATAGGAATGAGTTGTGTAGTCAAATTAATGCTCATTTAGGCTTCAGGTGGTCATCCTGAACTAAATACATGTTGAAGTGTGTGCATAAGTCCTTTGGTTTAGGCGTGACACTCAATTTGAGTTTTTATTGCTTTAAATTAAATGCATTTTCAGCCCGAGCTGAGCGCGCTTTCTGACTTTGAATGTATCTTCATAGGAATGAGTTGTGTGGTCAAATTAATGCTCATTTAGGCGTCAGGTGGTCATCCTGAACAAAATACATGTTGAAGTGTGTGCATAAGTCCTTTGGTTTAGGCGTGACACTCAATTTGAGTTTTTATTGCTTTAAATGCATTTTCAGCCCGAGCTGAGCACGTTTTGTGAGTTTGAATGTATCTTCATAGGAATGAGTTGTGTAGTCAGATTAATGCTCATATGGGCTTCAGGAGGTCATCCTGAACAAAATACATGTTAAAGTGTGTGCATAAGTCCTTTGGTTTAGGCGTGACATTCAATTTGAGTTTTTATTGCTTTAAATGCATTTTCAGCCCGAGCTGAGCATGTTTTGTGAGTTTGAATGTATCTTCATAGGAATGAGTTGTGTGGTCAAATTAATGCTCATTTAGGCTTCAGGTGGTCATCCTGAACAAAATACATGTTGAAGTGTGTGCATAAGTCCTTTGGTTTAGGTGTGACACTCAATTTGAGTTTTTATTGCTTTAAATGCATTTTCAGCCCGAGCTGAGCGCGTTTTGTGAGTTTGAATGTATCTTCATAGGAATGAGTTGTGTGGTCAAATTAATGCTTATTTAGGATTCAGGAGGTCATCCTGAACAAAATACATGTTGAAGCGTGTGCATAAGTCCTTTGGTTTAGGCGTGACACTCAATTTGAGTTTTTATTGCTTTAAATGCATTTTCAGCCCGAGCTGAGCACGTTTTGTGAGTTTGAATGTATCTTCATAGGAATGAGTTGTGTGGTCAAATTAATGCTCATTTAGGCGTCAGGTGGTCATCCTGAAAAAAAATACATGTTGAAGTGTGTGCATAAGTCCTTTGGTTTAGGCGTGTCACTCAATTTGAGTTTTTATTGCTTTAAATTCATTTTCAGCCCGAGCTGAGCACGTTTTGTGTGTTTGAATGTATCTTCATAGGAATGAGTTGTGTGGTCAAATTAATGCTCATATGGGCTTCAGGAGGTCATCCTGAACAAAATACATGTTGAAGTGTGTGCATAAGTCCTTTGGTTTAGGCGTGACACTCAATTTGAGCTTTTATTGCTTTAAATGCATTTTCAGCCCGAGTTGAGCACGTTTTGTGAGTTTGAATGTATCTTCATAGGAATGAGTTGTGTGGTCAAATTAATGCTCATTTAGGCTTCAGGTGGTCATCGTGAACAAAATACATGTTGAAGTGTGTGCATAAGTCCTTAGATTTAGGCGTGACACTCAATTTGAGTTTTTATTGCTTTAAATGCATTTTCAGCCCGAGCTGAGCACGTTTTGTGAGTTTGAATGTATCTTCATAGGAATGAGTTGTGTGGTCAAATTAATGCTCATTTAGGCTTCAGGTGGTCATCCTGAACTAAATACATGTTGAAGTGTGGGCATAAGTCCTTTGGTTTAGGCGTGACACTCAATTTGAGTTTTTATTGCTTTAAATGCATTTTCAGCCCGAGCTGAGCACGTTTTGTGAGTTTGAATGTATCTTCATAGGAATGAGTTGTGTGGTCAAATTAATGCTCATTTAGGCTTCAGGTGGTCATCCTGAACAAAATACATGTTGAAGTGTGTGCATAAGTCCTTTGGTTTAGGCGTGACATTCAATTTGAGTTTTTATTGCTTTAAATGCATTTTCAGCCCGAGCTGAGCATGTTTTGTGAGTTTGAATGTATCTTCATAGGAATGAGTTGTGTGGTCAAATTAATGCTCATTTAGGCTTCAGGTGGTCATCCTGAACAAAATACATGTTGACGTGTGTGCATAAGTCCTTTGGTTTAGGTGTGACACTCAATTTGAGTTTTTATTGCTTTAAATGCATTTTCAGCCCGAGTTGAGCATGTTTTGTGAGTTTGAAAATATCTTCATAGGAATGAGTTGTGTGGTCAAATTAATGCTCATTTAGGCTTCAGGTGGTCATCCTGAACTAAATACATGTTGAAGTGTGTGCATAAGTCCTTTGGTTTAGGCGTGACACTCAATTTGAGTTTTTATTGCTTTAAATGCATTTTCAGCCCGAGCTGAGCACGTTTTGTGAGTTTGAATGTTTCTTCATAGGAATGAGTTGTGTAGTCAAATTAATGCTCATATGGGCTTCAGGAGGTCATCCTGAACAAAATACATGTTGAAGTGTGTGCATAAGTCCTTTGGTTTAGGTGTGACACTCAATTTGAGTTTTTATTGCTTTAAATGCATTTTCAGCCCGAGTTGAGCACGTTTTGTGAGTTTGAAAATATCTTCATAGGAATGAGTTGTGTGGTCAAATTAATGCTCATTTAGGCTTCAGGTGGTCATCCTGAACTAAATACATGTTGAAGTGTGTGCATAAGTCCTTTGGTTTAGGCGTGACACTCAATTTGAGTTTTTATTGCTTTAAATGCATTTTCAGCCCGAGCTGAGCACGTTTTGTGAGTTTGAATGTATCTTCATAGGAATGAGTTGTGTAGTCAAATTAATGCTCATTTAGGCTTCAGGTGGTCATCCTGAACTAAATACATGTTGAAGTGTGTGCATAAGTCCTTTGGTTTAGGCGTGACACTCAATTTGAGTTTTTATTGCTTTAAATTAAATGCATTTTCAGCCCGAGCTGAGCGCGCTTTCTGACTTTGAATGTATCTTCATAGGAATGAGTTGTGTGGTCAAATTAATGCTCATTTAGGCTTCAGGAGGTCATCCTGAACAAAATACATGTTAAAGTGTGTGCATAAGTCCTTAGATTTAGGCGTGACACTCAATTTGAGTTTTTATTGCTTTAAATGCATTTTCAGCCCGAGCTGAGCACGTTTTGTGAGTTTGAATGTATCTTCATAGGAATGAGTTGTGTGGTCAAATTAATGCTCATTTAGGCTTCAGGTGGTCATCCTGAACAAAATACATGTTGAAGTGTGTGCATAAGTCCTTTGGTTTAGGCGTGACATTCAATTTGAGTTTTTATTGCTTTAAATGCATTTTCAGCCCGAGCTGAGCACGTTTTGTGAGTTTGAATGTATCTTCATAGGAATGAGTTGTGTGGTCAAATTAATGCTCATTTAGGCTTCAGGTGGTCATCCTGAACAAAATACATGTTGAAGTGTGTGCATAAGTCCTTTGGTTTAGGCGTGACACTCAATTTGAGTTTTTATTGCTTTAAATGCATTTTCAGCCCGAGCTGAGCACGTTTTGTGAGTTTGAATGTATCTTCATAGAATGAGTTGTGTGGTCAAATTAATGCTCATTTAGGCTTCAGGAGGTCATCCTGAACAAAATACATGTTGAAGTGTGTGCATAAGTCCTTTGGTTTAGGCGTGACACTCAATTTGAGTTTTTATTGCTTTAAATGCATTTTCAGCCCGAGCTGAGCACGTTTTGTGAGTTTGAATGTATCTTCATAGGAATGAGTTGTGTGGTCAAATTAATGCTCATTTAGGCTTCAGGTGGTCATCCTGAACTAAATACATGTTGAAGTGTGTGCATAAGTCCTTTGGTTTAGGCGTGACACTCAATTTGAGTTTTTATTGCTTTAAATGCATTTTCAGCCCGAGCTGAGCACGTTTTGTGAGTTTGAATGTTTCTTCATAGGAATGAGTTGTGTAGTCAAATTAATGCTCATATGGGCTTCAGGAGGTCATCCTGAACAAAATACATGTTGAAGTGTGTGCATAAGTCCTTTGGTTTAGGTGTGACACTCAATTTGAGTTTTTATTGCTTTAAATGCATTTTCAGCCCGAGCTGAGCACGTTTTGTGAGTTTGAATGTATCTTCATAGGAATGAGTTGTGTAGTCAAATTAATGCTCATTTAGGCTTCAGGTGGTCATCCTGAACTAAATACATGTTGAAGTGTGTGCATAAGTCCTTTAGTTTAGGCGTGACACTCAATTTGAGTTTTTATTGCTTTAAATTAAATGCATTTTCAGCCCGAGCTGAGCGCGCTTTCTGACTTTGAATGTATCTTCATAGGAATGAGTTGTGTGGTCAAATTAATGCTCATTTAGGCGTCAGGTGGTCATCCTGAACAAAATACATGTTGAAGTGTGTGCATAAGTCCTTTGGTTTAGGCGTGACACTCAATTTGAGTTTTTATTGCTTTAAATGCATTTTCAGCCCGAGCTGAGGACGTTTTGTGAGTTTGAATGTATCTTTATAGGAATGAGTTGTGTAGTCAAATTAATGCTCATTTAGGCGTCAGGTGGTCATCCTGAACAAAATACATGTTGAAGTGTGTGCATAAGTCCTTTGGTTTAGGCGTGACACTCAATTTGAGTTTTTATTGCTTTAAATGCATTTTCAGCCCGAGCTGAGCACGTTTTGTGAGTTTGAATGTATCTTCATAGGAATGAGTTGTGTAGTCAAATTAATGCTCATTTAGGCTTCAGGTGGTCATCCTGAACTAAATACATGTTGAAGTGTGTGCATAAGTCCTTTGGTTTAGGCGTGACACTCAATTTGAGTTTTTATTGCTTTAAATTAAATGCATTTTCAGCCCGAGCTGAGCGCGCTTTCTGACTTTGAATGTATCTTCATAGGAATGAGTTGTGTGGTCAAATTAATGCTCATTTAGGCTTCAGGAGGTCATCCTGAATAAAATACATGTTAAAGTGTGTGCATAAGTCCTTAGATTTAGGCGTGACACTCAATTTGAGTTTTTATTGCTTTAAATGCATTTTCAGCCCGAGCTGAGCACGTTTTGTGAGTTTGAATGTATCTTCATAGGAATGAGTTGTGTGGTCAAATTAATGCTCATTTAGGCTTCAGGTGGTCATCCTGAACAAAATACATGTTGAAGTGTGTGCATAAGTCCTTTGGTTTAGGCGTGACATTCAATTTGAGTTTTTATTGCTTTAAATATATTTTCAGCCCGAGCTGAGCACGTTTTGTGAGTTTGAATGTATCTTCATAGGAATGAGTTGTGTGGTCAAATGAATGCTCATTTAGGCTTCAGGTGGTCATCCTGAACAAAATACATGTTGAAGTGTGTGCATAAGTCCTTTGGTTTAGGCGTGACACTCAATTTGAGTTTTTATTGCTTTAAATGCATTTTCAGCCCGAGCTGAGCACGTTTTGTGAGTTTGAATGTATCTTCATAGAATGAGTTGTGTGGTCAAATTAATGCTCATTTAGGCTTCAGGTGGTCATCCTGAACAAAATACATGTTGAAGTGTGTGCATAAGTCCTTTGGTTTAGACGTGACATTCAATTTGAGTTTTTATTGCTTTAAATGCATTTTTAGCCCGAGCTGAGCATGTTTTGTGAGTTTGAATGTATCTTCATAGGAATGAGTTGTGTGGTCAAATTAATGCTCATTTAGGCTTCAGGTGGTCATCCTGAACTAAATACATGTTGAAGTGTGTGCATAAGTCCTTTGGTTTAGGTGTGACACTCAATTTGAGTTTTTATTGCTTTAAATGCATTTTCAGCCCGAGCTGAGCGCGCTATCTGACTTTGAATGTATCTTCATAGGAATGAGTTGTGTGGTCAAATTATTGCTGATTTAGGCTTCAGGAGGTCATCCTGAACAAAATACATGTTGAAGTGTGTGCATAAGTCCTTTGGTTTAGGCGTGACACTCAATTTGAGTTTTTATTGCTTTAAATGCATTTTCAAGCCGAGCTGAGCACGTTTTGTGTGTTTGAATGTATCTTCATAGGAATGAGTTGTGTGGTCAAATTAATGCTCATTTAGGCTTCAGGTGGTCATCCTGAACAAAATACATGTTGAAGTGTGTGCATAAGTCCTTTGGTTTAGGCGTGACATTCAATTTGAATTTTTATTGCTTTAAATGCATTTTCAGCCCGAGCTGAGCATGTTTTGTGAGTTTGAATGTATCTTCATAGGAATGAGTTGTGTGGTCAAATTAATGCTCATTTAGGCTTCAGGTGGTCATCCTGAACAAAATACATGTTGACGTGTGTGCATAAGTCCTTTGGTTTAGGTGTGACACTCAATTTGAGTTTTTATTGCTTTAAATTCATACTATATTATTGAATAAATTAGAGAGATATGGCATCAGAGGCACAGCATATAAATGGATTGAAAGTTATTTAGAAAACAGATATCAGTATGTGCAGTTCAAAAACAAAAAATCCAATCTACTGAAGATTAGCCATGGAGTGCCTCAGGGGTCAGTGATTGGACCAAAACTATTCATTTTATATATAAACGATATTTGTAGGGTATCAAATCAACTCAAATCCGTCCTATTCGCCGATGACACAACCTTTTACTGCTCTGGAAAAAATATGAAAGAACTCCAGAAAATTGTGGAAAATGAATTGACAAAATTAAAAAACTGGTTCGACAGAAATAAACTATCTTTAAATTTAACAAAAACAAAGTTAGTGGTCTTTGGCACAAGACCAATCAAAGACCAAGTTAAAATAAAGATAAATTCAATCGAAATAGAACAAGTCTATGAAAATAAGTTTCTTGGACTAGTAATAGATACAAAACTATCCTGGAAGCCACACATAGATAACATTATAAAAAAAATATCGAAAACTATCGGAATACTCCACAAAACGAAGGATGTGTTGAGTAAGAACTCCTTGTACACACTATATTATTCATTATTACTCCCATATATGACCTACTGTGTAGAAATATGGGGAAAAGCTTGTAAAACAAACACACTCCCTGTTTTAAAACTACAAAAAAAAGCAATCAGAATAATCAATAGGTCTAAATATATAGAACCCACAAATCCAATATTCATCAAATTAAACACAATAAAATTCTACGACTTGGTTGACTTCAAGATTACCCAATTAATGTACAAAGTACATAACAACCTCCTCTGCCAAAATATCCAGCAGCTTTTTGAAATTAGAGAGAGCTGTTATCATCTAAGGGGTACAAAACAATACAAAAAATCCAGAACAAGAACAAACATCAAACAAAGGTGTGTATCAGTAATAGGTGTCAACTTGTGGAACAAGCTTGAAACGGACCTGAAAATGAGCAAATCGTTGGAGGAGTTCAAAAACAAATTCAAAAGATTAGTACAAAAAAACTACATGAATCAGAACTAAAAAGATAAATTTGATATACATGTAAAATATAGTAAGACAACCGTTTGTTCTTGTTTTGAATTTGATCAACTTATCAATTGTATTCAAGAAATGAAAACTATAATGAATATCAGAAAATTGGAATACAAAAGGAGAAAGAATAACTATATAAACACTATTTATACATTTATACTATACTATTATACTATTTTTATTATTTTATACTATTATGATACTATTTATACTATTTATCTATTTATACACCAAAAGGTGTATAAATAGAATAGTATAGTATACATAAGGGTAAAAGCATTTGATGATATGTAGATTTTCTTTTGTTCTTTGTTTTGAAAAATGATCACATCAAATTGTTACAAAATAAGGGGTAGGACTAGATAAGTTACTTACTTCTTCCTACTCCCTTGAGCATACAACCGTGATGATGTGTGTTTTCTACTTTTATCTACTTTCTAATTTTCCTCACATAATTTTTGTTTGACTTTTGTCAACCTGTTATTGTGTATATTATATGCTCAAGGCTCAATAAACAATCCTGGCCTCCAATTGGCCAAGAGAGGGAAATAAATGCATTTTCAGCCCGAGCTGAGCGCGTTTTGTGAGTTTGAATGTATCTTCATAGGAATGAGTTGTGTGGTCAAATTAATGCTTATTTAGGCTTCAGGAGGTCATCCTGAACAAAATACATGTTGAAGTGTGTGCATAAGTCCTTTGGTTTAGGCGTGACACTCAATTTGAGTTTTTATTGCTTTAAATTAAATGCATTTTCAGCCCGAGCTGAGCGCGCTTTCTGACTTTGAATGTATCTTCATAGGAATGAGTTGTGTGGTCAAATTAATGCTCATTTAGGCGTCAGGTGGTCATCGTGAACAAAATACATGTTGAAGTGTGTGCATAAGTCCTTTGGTTTAGGCGTGACACTCAATTTGAGTTTTTATTGCTTTAAATGCATTTTCAGCCCGAGCTGAGCACGTTTTGTGAGTTTGAATGTATCTTTATAGGAATGAGTTGTGTAGTCAAATTAATGCTCATTTAGGCGTCAGGTGGTCATCCTGAACAAAATACATGTTGAAGTGTGTGCATAAGTCCTTTGGTTTAGGCGTGACACTCAATTTGAGTTTTTATTGCTTTAAATGCATTTTCAGCCCGAGCTGAGCACGTTTTGTGAGTTTGAATGTATCTTCATAGGAATGAGTTGTGTAGTCAAATTAATGCTCATTTAGGCTTCAGGTGGTCATCCTGAACTAAATACATGTTGAAGTGTGTGCATAAGTCCTTTGGTTTAGGCGTGACACTCAATTTGAGTTTTTATTGCTTTAAATTAAATGCATTTTCAGCCCGAGCTGAGCGCGCTTTCTGACTTTGAATGTATCTTCATAGGAATGAGTTGTGTGGTCAAATTAATGCTCATTTAGGCGTCAGGTGGTCATCCTGAACAAAATACATGTTGAAGTGTGTGCATAAGTCCTTTGGTTTAGGCGTGACACTCAATTTGAGTTTTTATTGCTTTAAATGCATTTTCAGCCCGAGCTGAGCACGTTTTGTGAGTTTGAATGTATCTTCATAGGAATGAGTTGTGTAGTCAGATTAATGCTCATATGGGCTTCAGGAGGTCATCCTGAACAAAATACATGTTAAAGTGTGTGCATAAGTCCTTTGGTTTAGGCGTGACATTCAATTTGAGTTTTTATTGCTTTAAATGCATTTTCAGCCCGAGCTGAGCATGTTTTGTGAGTTTGAATGTATCTTCATAGGAATGAGTTGTGTGGTCAAATTAATGCTCATTTAGGCTTCAGGTGGTCATCCTGAACAAAATACATGTTGAAGTGTGTGCATAAGTCCTTTGGTTTAGGTGTGACACTCAATTTGAGTTTTTATTGCTTTAAATGCATTTTCAGCCCGAGCTGAGCGCGTTTTGTGAGTTTGAATGTATCTTCATAGGAATGAGTTGTGTGGTCAAATTAATGCTTATTTAGGCTTCAGGAGGTCATCCTGAACAAAATACATGTTGAAGCGTGTGCATAAGTCCTTTGGTTTAGGCGTGACACTCAATTTGAGTTTTTATTGCTTTAAATGCATTTTCAGCCCGAGCTGAGCACGTTTTGTGAGTTTGAATGTATCTTCATAGGAATGAGTTGTGTGGTCAAATTAATGCTCATTTAGGCGTCAGGTGGTCATCCTGAACAAAATACATGTTGAAGTGTGTGCATAAGTCCTTTGGTTTAGGCGTGTCACTCAATTTGAGTTTTTATTGCTTTAAATGCATTTTCAGCCCGAGCTGAGCACGTTTTGTGTGTTTGAATGTATCTTCATAGGAATGAGTTGTGTGGTCAAATTAATGCTCATATGGGCTTCAGGAGGTCATCCTGAACAAAATACATGTTGAAGTGTGTGCATAAGTCCTTTGGTTTAGGCGTGACACTCAATTTGAGCTTTTATTGCTTTAAATGCATTTTCAGCCCGAGTTGAGCACGTTTTGTGAGTTTGAATGTATCTTCATAGGAATGAGTTGTGTGGTCAAATTAATGCTCATTTAGGCTTCAGGTGGTCATCGTGAACAAAATACATGTTGAAGTGTGTGCATAAGTCCTTAGATTTAGGCGTGACACTCAATTTGAGTTTTTATTGCTTTAAATGCATTTTCAGCCCGAGCTGAGCACGTTTTGTGAGTTTAAAATGTATCTTCATAGGAATGAGTTGTGTGGTCAAATTAATGCTCATTTAGGCTTCAGGTGGTCATCCTGAACTAAATACATGTTGAAGTGTGGGCATAAGTCCTTTGGTTTAGGCGTGACACTCAATTTGAGTTTTTATTGCTTTAAATGCATTTTCAGCCCGAGCTGAGCACGTTTTGTGAGTTTGAATGTATCTTCATAGGAATGAGTTGTGTGGTCAAATTAATGCTCATTTAGGCTTCAGGTGGTCATCCTGAACAAAATACATGTTGAAGTGTGTGCATAAGTCCTTTGGTTTAGGCGTGACATTCAATTTGAGTTTTTATTGCTTTAAATGCATTTTCAACCCGAGCTGAGCATGTTTTGTGAGTTTGAATGTATCTTCATAGGAATGAGTTGTGTGGTCAAATTAATGCTCATTTAGGCTTCAGGTGGTCATCCTGAACAAAATACATGTTGACGTGTGTGCATAAGTCCTTTGGTTTAGGTGTGACACTCAATTTGAGTTTTTATTGCTTTAAATGCATTTTCAGCCCGAGTTGAGCACGTTTTGTGAGTTTGAAAATATCTTCATAGGAATGAGTTGTGTGGTCAAATTAATGCTCATTTAGGCTTCAGGTGGTCATCCTGAACTAAATACATGTTGAAGTGTGTGCATAAGTCCTTTGGTTTAGGCGTGACACTCAATTTGAGTTTTTATTGCTTTAAATGCATTTTCAGCCCGAGCTGAGCACGTTTTGTGAGTTTGAATGTTTCTTCATAGGAATGAGTTGTGTAGTCAAATTAATGCTCATATGGGCTTCAGGAGGTCATCCTGAACAAAATACATGTTGAAGTGTGTGCATAAGTCCTTTGGTTTAGGTGTGACACTCAATTTGAGTTTTTATTGCTTTAAATGCATTTTCAGCCCGAGTTGAGCACGTTTTGTGAGTTTGAAAATATCTTCAGGAATGAGTTGTGTGGTCAAATTAATGCTCATTTAGGCTTCAGGTGGTCATCCTGAACTAAATACATGTTGAAGTGTGTGCATAAGTCCTTTGGTTTAGGCGTGACACTCAATTTGAGTTTTTATTGCTTTAAATGCATTTTCAGCCCGAGCTGAGCACGTTTTGTGAGTTTGAATGTTTCTTCATAGGAATGAGTTGTGTAGTCAAATTAATGCTCATATGGGCTTCAGGAGGTCATCCTGAACAAAATACATGTTGAAGTGTGTGCATAAGTCCTTTGGTTTAGGTGTGACACTCAATTTGAGTTTTTATTGCTTTAAATGCATTTTCAGCCCGAGCTGAGCACGTTTTGTGAGTTTGAATGTATCTTCATAGGAATGAGTTGTGTAGTCAAATTAATGCTCATTTAGGCTTCAGGTGGTCATCCTGAACTAAATACATGTTGAAGTGTGTGCATAAGTCCTTTAGTTTAGGCGTGACACTCAATTTGAGTTTTTATTGCTTTAAATTAAAAGCATTTTCAGCCCGAGCTCAGCGCGCTTTCTGACTTTGAATGTATCTTCATAGGAATGAGTTGTGTGGTCAAATTAATGCTCATTTAGGCGTCAGGTGGTCATCCTGAACAAAATACATGTTGAAGTGTGTGCATAAGTCCTTTGGTTTAGGCGTGACACTCAATTTGAGTTTTTATTGCTTTAAATGCATTTTCAGCCCGAGCTGAGCACGTTTTGTGAGTTTGAATGTATCTTCATAGGAATGAGTTGTGTAGTCAAATTAATGCTCATATGGGCTTCAGGAGGTCATCCTGAACAAAATACATGTTGAAGTGTGTGCATAAGTCCTTTGGTTTAGGCGTGACATTCAATTTGAGTTTTTATTGCTTTAAATGCATTTTCAGCCCGAGCTGAGCATGTTTTGTGAGTTTGAATGTATCTTCATAGGAATGAGTTGTGTGGTCAAATTAATGCTCATTTAGGCTTCAGGTGGTCATCCTGAACAAAATACATGTTGAAGTGTGTGCATAAGTCCTTTGGTTTAGGCGTGACACTCAATTTGAGTTTTTATTGCTTTAAATGCATTTTCAGCCCGAGCTGAGCACGTTTTGTGAGTTTGAATGTATCTTCATAGGAATGAGTTGTGTAGTCAAATTAATGCTCATTTAGGCTTCAGGTGGTCATCCTGAACTAAATACATGTTGAAGTGTGTGCATAAGTCCTTTGGTTTAGGCGTGACACTCAATTTGAGTTTTTATTGCTTTAAATTAAATGCATTTTCAGCCCGAGCTGAGCGCGCTTTCTGACTTTGAATGTATCTTCATAGGAATGAGTTGTGTGGTCAAATTAATGCTCATTTAGGCTTCAGGAGGTCATCCTGAACAAAATACATGTTAAAGTGTGTGCATAAGTCCTTTGGTTTAGGCGTGACACTCAATTTGAGCTTTTATTGCTTTAAATGCATTTTCAGCCCGAGTTGAGCACGTTTTGTGAGTTTGAATGTATCTTCATAGGAATGAGTTGTGTGGTCAAATTAATGCTCATTTAGGCTTCAGGTGGTCATCGTGAACAAAATACATGTTGAAGTGTGTGCATAAGTCCTTAGATTTAGGCGTGACACTCAATTTGAGTTTTTATTGCTTTAAATGCATTTTCAGCCCGAGCTGAGCACGTTTTGTGAGTTTGAATGTATCTTCATAGGAATGAGTTGTGTGGTCAAATTAATGCTCATTTAGGCTTCAGGTGGTCATCCTGAACTAAATACATGTTGAAGTGTGGGCATAAGTCCTTTGGTTTAGGCGTGACACTCAATTTGAGTTTTTATTGCTTTAAATGCATTTTCAGCCCGAGCTGAGCACGTTTTGTGAGTTTGAATGTATCTTCATAGGAATGAGTTGTGTGGTCAAATTAATGCTCATTTAGGCTTCAGGTGGTCATCCTGAACAAAATACATGTTGAAGTGTGTGCATAAGTCCTTTGGTTTAGGCGTGACATTCAATTTGAGTTTTTATTGCTTTAAATGCATTTTCAGCCCGAGCTGAGCATGTTTTGTGAGTTTGAATGTATCTTCATAGGAATGAGTTGTGTGGTCAAATTAATGCTCATTTAGGCTTCAGGTGGTCATCCTGAACAAAATACATGTTGACGTGTGTGCATAAGTCCTTTGGTTTAGGTGTGACACTCAATTTGAGTTTTTATTGCTTTAAATGCATTTTCAGCCCGAGTTGAGCACGTTTTGTGAGTTTGAAAATATCTTCATAGGAATGAGTTGTGTGGTCAAATTAATGCTCATTTAGGCTTCAGGTGGTCATCCTGAACTAAATACATGTTGAAGTGTGTGCATAAGTCCTTTGGTTTAGGCGTGACACTCAATTTGAGTTTTTATTGCTTTAAATGCATTTTCAGCCCGAGCTGAGCACGTTTTGTGAGTTTGAATGTTTCTTCATAGGAATGAGTTGTGTAGTCAAATTAATGCTCATATGGGCTTCAGGAGGTCATCCTGAACAAAATACATGTTGAAGTGTGTGCATAAGTCCTTTGGTTTAGGTGTGACACTCAATTTGAGTTTTTATTGCTTTAAATGCATTTTCAGCCCGAGTTGAGCACGTTTTGTGAGTTTGAAAATATCTTCAGGAATGAGTTGTGTGGTCAAATTAATGCTCATTTAGGCTTCAGGTGGTCATCCTGAACTAAATACATGTTGAAGTGTGTGCATAAGTCCTTTGGTTTAGGCGTGACACTCAATTTGAGTTTTTATTGCTTTAAATGCATTTTCAGCCCGAGCTGAGCACGTTTTGTGAGTTTGAATGTTTCTTCATAGGAATGAGTTGTGTAGTCAAATTAATGCTCATATGGGCTTCAGGAGGTCATCCTGAACAAAATACATGTTGAAGTGTGTGCATAAGTCCTTTGGTTTAGGTGTGACACTCAATTTGAGTTTTTATTGCTTTAAATGCATTTTCAGCCCGAGCTGAGCACGTTTTGTGAGTTTGAATGTATCTTCATAGGAATGAGTTGTGTAGTCAAATTAATGCTCATTTAGGCTTCAGGTGGTCATCCTGAACTAAATACATGTTGAAGTGTGTGCATAAGTCCTTTAGTTTAGGCGTGACACTCAATTTGAGTTTTTATTGCTTTAAATTAAAAGCATTTTCAGCCCGAGCTCAGCGCGCTTTCTGACTTTGAATGTATCTTCATAGGAATGAGTTGTGTGGTCAAATTAATGCTCATTTAGGCGTCAGGTGGTCATCCTGAACAAAATACATGTTGAAGTGTGTGCATAAGTCCTTTGGTTTAGGCGTGACACTCAATTTGAGTTTTTATTGCTTTAAATGCATTTTCAGCCCGAGCTGAGCACGTTTTGTGAGTTTGAATGTATCTTCATAGGAATGAGTTGTGTAGTCAAATTAATGCTCATATGGGCTTCAGGAGGTCATCCTGAACAAAATACATGTTGAAGTGTGTGCATAAGTCCTTTGGTTTAGGCGTGACATTCAATTTGAGTTTTTATTGCTTTAAATGCATTTTCAGCCCGAGCTGAGCATGTTTTGTGAGTTTGAATGTATCTTCATAGGAATGAGTTGTGTGGTCAAATTAATGCTCATTTAGGCTTCAGGTGGTCATCCTGAACAAAATACATGTTGAAGTGTGTGCATAAGTCCTTTGGTTTAGGCGTGACACTCAATTTGAGTTTTTATTGCTTTAAATGCATTTTCAGCCCGAGCTGAGCACGTTTTGTGAGTTTGAATGTATCTTCATAGGAATGAGTTGTGTAGTCAAATTAATGCTCATTTAGGCTTCAGGTGGTCATCCTGAACTAAATACATGTTGAAGTGTGTGCATAAGTCCTTTGGTTTAGGCGTGACACTCAATTTGAGTTTTTATTGCTTTAAATTAAATGCATTTTCAGCCCGAGCTGAGCGCGCTTTCTGACTTTGAATGTATCTTCATAGGAATGAGTTGTGTGGTCAAATTAATGCTCATTTAGGCTTCAGGAGGTCATCCTGAACAAAATACATGTTAAAGTGTGTGCATAAGTCCTTTGGTTTAGGCGTGACACTCAATTTGAGCTTTTATTGCTTTAAATGCATTTTCAGCCCGAGTTGAGCACGTTTTGTGAGTTTGAATGTATCTTCATAGGAATGAGTTGTGTGGTCAAATTAATGCTCATTTAGGCTTCAGGTGGTCATCGTGAACAAAATACATGTTGAAGTGTGTGCATAAGTCCTTAGATTTAGGCGTGACACTCAATTTGAGTTTTTATTGCTTTAAATGCATTTTCAGCCCGAGCTGAGCACGTTTTGTGAGTTTGAATGTATCTTCATAGGAATGAGTTGTGTGGTCAAATTAATGCTCATTTAGGCTTCAGGTGGTCATCCTGAACTAAATACATGTTGAAGTGTGGGCATAAGTCCTTTGGTTTAGGCGTGACACTCAATTTGAGTTTTTATTGCTTTAAATGCATTTTCAGCCCGAGCTGAGCACGTTTTGTGAGTTTGAATGTATCTTCATAGGAATGAGTTGTGTGGTCAAATTAATGCTCATTTAGGCTTCAGGTGGTCATCCTGAACAAAATACATGTTGAAGTGTGTGCATAAGTCCTTTGGTTTAGGCGTGACATTCAATTTGAGTTTTTATTGCTTTAAATGCATTTTCAGCCCGAGCTGAGCATGTTTTGTGAGTTTGAATGTATCTTCATAGGAATGAGTTGTGTGGTCAAATTAATGCTCATTTAGGCTTCAGGTGGTCATCCTGAACTAAATACATGTTGAAGTGTGTGCATAAGTCCTTTGGTTTAGGCGTGACACTCAATTTGAGTTTTTATTGCTTTAAATGCATTTTCAGCCCGAGCTGAGCACGTTTTGTGAGTTTGAATGTTTCTTCATAGGAATGAGTTGTGTAGTCAAATTAATGCTCATATGGGCTTCAGGAGGTCATCCTGAACAAAATACATGTTGTAGTGTGTGCATAAGTCCTTTGGTTTAGGTGTGACACTCAATTTGAGTTTTTATTGCTTTAAATGCATTTTCAGCCCGAGCTGAGCACGTTTTGTGAGTTTGAATGTATCTTCATAGGAATGAGTTGTGTGGTCAAATTAATGCTCATTTAGGCTTCAGGTGGTCATCCTGAACAAAATACATGTTGAAGTGTGTGCATAAGTCCTTTGGTTTAGGCGTGACACTCAATTTGAGTTTTTATTGCTTTAAATTAAATGCATTTTCAGCCCGAGCTGAGCGCGCTTTCTGACTTTGGATGTATCTTCATAGGAATGAGTTGTGTGGTCAAATTAATGCTCATTTAGGCTTCAGGTGGTCATCCTGAACTAAATACATGTTGAAGTGTGTGCATAAGTCCTTTGGTTTAGGCGTGACACTCAATTTGAGTTTTTATTGCTTTAAATGCATTTTCAGCCCGAGCTGAGCACGTTTTGTGTGTTTGAATGTATCTTTATAGGAATGAGTTGTATAGTCAAATTAATGCTCATATGGGCTTCAGGAGGTCATCCTGAACAAAATACATGTTGAAGTGTGTGCATAAGTCCTTTGGTTTAGGTGTGACACTCAATTTGAGTTTTTATTGCTTTAAATGCATTTTCAGCCCAGGCTGAGCACGTTTTGTGAGTTTGAATGTATCTTCATAGGAATGAGTTTTGTAGTCAAATTAATGCTCATTTAGGCTTCAGGTGGTCATCCTGAACTAAATACATGTTGAAGTGTGTGCATAAGTCCTTTGGTTTAGGCGTGACACTCAATTTGAGTTTTTATTGCTTTAAATTAAATGCATTTTCAGCCCGAGCTGAGCGCGCTTTCTGACTTTGAATGTATCTTCATAGGAATGAGTTGTGTGGTCAAATTAATGCTCATTTAGGCGTCAGGTGGTCATCCTGAACAAAATACATGTTGAAGTGTGTGCATAAGTCCTTTGGTTTAGGCGTGACACTCAATTTGAGTTTTTATTGCTTTAAATGCATTTTCAGCCCGAGCTGAGCACGTTTTGTGAGTTTGAATGTATCTTCATAGGAATGAGTTGTGTAGTCAAATTAATGCTCATATGGGCTTCAGGAGGTCATCCTGAACAAAATACATGTTGAAGTGTGTGCATAAGTCCTTTGGTTTAGGCGTGACATTCAATTTGAGTTTTTATTTCTTTAAATGCATTTTCAGCCCGAGCTGAGCATGTTTTGTGAGTTTGAATGTATCTTCATAGGAATGGGTTGTGTGGTCAAATTAATGCTCATTTAGGCTTCAGGTGGTCATCCTGAACAAAATACATGTTGAAGTGTGTGCATAAGTCCTTTGGTTTAGGTGTGACACTCAATTTGAGTTTTTATTGCTTTAAATGCATTTTCAGCCCGAGCTGAGCGCGTTTTGTGAGTTTGAATGTATCTTCATAGGAATGAGTTGTGTGGTCAAATTAATGCTTATTTAGGCTTCAGGAGGTCATCCTGAACAAAATACATGTTGAAGTGTGTGCATAAGTCCTTTGGTTTAGGCGTGACACTCAATTTGAGTTTTTATTGCTTTAAATTAAATGCATTTTCAGCCCGAGCTGAGCGCGCTTTCTGACTTTGAATGTATCTTCATAGGAATGAGTTGTGTGGTCAAATTAATGCTCATTTAGGCTTCAGGAGGTCATCCTGAACAAAATACATGTTAAAGTGTGTGCATAAGTCCTTTGGTTTAGGCGTGACACTCAATTTGAGCTTTTATTGCTTTAAATGCATTTTCAGCCCGAGTTGAGCACGTTTTGTGAGTTTGAATGTATCTTCATAGGAATGAGTTGTGTGGTCAAATTAATGCTCATTTAGGCTTCAGGTGGTCATCGTGAACAAAATACATGTTGAAGTGTGTGCATAAGTCCTTAGATTTAGGCGTGACACTCAATTTGAGTTTTTATTGCTTTAAATGCATTTTCAGCCCGAGCTGAGCACGTTTTGTGAGTTTGAATGTATCTTCATAGGAATGAGTTGTGTGGTCAAATTAATGCTCATTTAGGCTTCAGGTGGTCATCCAGAACTAAATACATGTTGAAGTGTGTGCATAAGTCCTTTGGTTTAGGCGTGACACTCAATTTGAGTTTTTATTGCTTTAAATTAAATGCATTTTCAGCCCGAGCTGAGCGCGCTTTCTGACTTTGGATGTATCTTCATAGGAATGAGTTGTGTGGTGAAATTATTGCTGATTTAGGCTTCAGGAGGTCATCCTGAACAAAATACATGTTGAAGTGTGTGCATAAGTCCTTTGGTTTAGGCGTGACACTCAATTTGAGTTTTTATTGCTTTAAATGCATTTTCAGCCCGAGCTGAGCACGTTTTGTGAGTTTGAATGTATCTTCATAGAAATGAGTTGTGTGGTCAAATTAATGCTCATATGGGCTTCAGGAGGTCATCCTGAACAAAATACATGTTGAAGTGTGTGCATAAGTCCTTTGGTTTAGGTGTGACACTCAATTTGAGTTTTTATTGCTTTAAATGCATTTTCAGCCCAGGCTGAGCACGTTTTGTGAGTTTGAATGTATCTTCATAGGAATGAGTTTTGTAGTCAAATTAATGCTCATTTAGGCTTCAGGTGGTCATCCTGAACTAAATACATGTTGAAGTGTGTGCATAAGTCCTTTGGTTTAGGCGTGACACTCAATTTGAGCTTTTATTGCTTTAAATGCATTTTCAGCCCGAGTTGAGCACGTTTTGTGAGTTTGAATGTATCTTCATAGGAATGAGTTGTGTGGTCAAATTAATGCTTATTTAGGCTTCAGGAGGTCATCCTGAATAAAATACATGTTGAAGTGTGTGCATAAGTCCTTTGGTTTAGGCGTGAAACTCAATTTGAGTTTTTATTGCTTTAAATGCATTTTCAGCCCGAGTTGAGCACGTTTTGTGAGTTTGAATGTATCTTCATAGGAATGAGTTGTGTGGTCAAATTAATGCTCATTTAGGCGTCAGGTGGTCATCCTGAACAAAATACATGTTGAAGTGTGTGCATAAGTCCTTTGGTTTAGGCGTGACACTCAATTTGAGTTTTTATTGCTTTAAATGCATTTTCAGGCCGAGCTGAGCACGTTTTGTGTGTTTGAATGTATCTTCATAGGAATGAGTTGTGTGGTCAAATTAATGCTCATATGGGCTTCAGGAGGTCATCCTGAACAAAATACATGTTGAAGTGTGTGCATAAGTCCTTTGGTTTAGGTGTGACACTCAATTTGAGTTTTTATTGCTTTAAATGCATTTTCAGCCCGAGCTGAGCGCGTTTTGTGAGTTTGAATGTATCTTCATAGGAATGAGTTGTGTGGTCAAATTAATGCTTATTTAGGCTTCAGGAGGTCATCCTGAACAAAATACATGTTGAAGTGTGTGCATAAGTCCTTTGGTTTAGGCGTGACACTCAATTTGAGTTTTTATTGCTTTAAATGCATTTTCAGCCCGAGTTGAGCACGTTTTGTGAGTTTGAATGTATCTTCATAGGAATGAGTTGTGTGGTCAAATTAATGCTCATTTAGGCTTCAGGTGGTCATCCTGAACAAAATACATGTTGAAGTGTGTGCATAAGTCCTTTGGTTTAGGCGTGACACTCAATTTGAGTTTTTATTGCTTTAAATGCATTTTCAGGCCGAGCTGAGCACGTTTTGTGTGTTTGAATGTATCTTCATAGGAATGAGTTGTGTGGTCAAATTAATGCTCATATGGGCTTCAGGAGGTCATCCTGAACAAAATACATGTTGAAGTGTGTGCATAAGTCCTTTGGTTTAGGCGTGACACTCAATTTGAGCTTTTATTGCTTTAAATGCATTTTCAGCCCGAGTTGAGCACGTTTTGTGAGTTTGAATGTATCTTCATAGGAATGAGTTGTGTGGTCAAATTAATGCTCATTTAGGCTTCAGGTGGTCATCGTGAACAAAATACATGTTGAAGTGTGGGCATAAGTCCTTTGGTTTAGGCGTGACACTCAATTTGAGTTTTTATTGCTTTAAATGCATTTTCAGCCCGAGCTGAGCACGTTTTGTGAGTTTGAATGTATCTTCATAGAATGAGTTGTGTGGTCAAATTAATGCTCATTTAGGCTTCAGGTGGTCATCCTGAACAAAATACATGTTGAAGTGTTTGCATAAGTCCTTTGGTTTAGGCGTGACATTCAATTTGAGTTTTTATTGCTTTAAATGCATTTTCAGCCCGAGCTGAGCATGTTTTGTGAGTTTGAATGTATCTTCATAGGAATGAGTTGTGTGGTCAAATTAATGCTCATTTAGGCTTCAGGTGGTCATCCTGAACAAAATACATGTTGAAGTGTGTGCATAAGTCCTTTGGTTTAGGCGTGACACTCAATTTGAGCTTTTATTGCTTTAAATGCATTTTCAGCCCGAGTTGAGCACGTTTTGTGAGTTTGAATGTATCTTCATAGGAATGAGTTGTGTGGTCAAATTAATGCTCATTTAGGCTTCAGGTGGTCATCGTGAACAAAATACATGTTGAAGTGTGTGCATAAGTCCTTTGGTTTAGGCGTGACACTCAATTTGAGTTTTTATTGCTTTAAATGCATTTTCAGCCCGAGCTGAGCACGTTTTGTGAGTTTGAATGTATCTTCATAGGAATGAGTTGTGTGGTCAAATTAATGCTCATATGGGCTTCAGGAGGTCATCCTGAACTAAATACATGTTGAAGTGTGTGCATAAGTCCTTTGGTTTAGGCGTGACACTCAATTTGAGTTTTTATTGCTTTAAATTAAATGCATTTTCAGCCCGAGCTGAGCGCGCTTTCTGACTTTGAATGTATCTTCATAGGAATGAGTTGTGTGGTCAAATTAATGCTCATTTAGGCGTCAGGTGGTCATCCTGAACAAAATACATGTTGAAGTGTGTGCATAAGTCCTTTGGTTTAGGCGTGACACTCAATTTGAGTTTTTATTGCTTTAAATGCATTTTCAGCCCGAGCTGAGCACGTTTTGTGAGTTTGAATGTATCTTCATAGGAATGAGTTGTGTAGTCAAATCAATGCTCATATGGGCTTCAGGAGGTCATCCTGAACAAAATACATGTTAAAGTGTGTGCATAAGTCCTTTGGTTTAGGCGTGACATTCAATTTGAGTTTTTATTGCTTTAAATGCATTTTCAGCCCGAGCTGAGCATGTTTTGTGAGTTTGAATGTATCTTCATAGGAATGAGTTGTGTGGTCAAATTAATGCTCATTTAGGCTTCAGGTGGTCATCCTGAACAAAATACATGTTGAAGTGTGTGCATAAGTCCTTTGGTTTAGGTGTGACACTCAATTTGAGTTTTTATTGCTTTAAATGCATTTTCAGCCCGAGCTGAGCGCGTTTTGTGAGTTTGAATGTATCTTCATAGGAATGAGTTGTGTGGTCAAATTAATGCTTATTTAGGCTTCAGGAGGTCATCCTGAACAAAATACATGTTGAAGTGTGTGCATAAGTCCTTTGGTTTAGGCGTGACACTCAATTTGAGTTTTTATTGCTTTAAATGCATTTTCAGCCCGAGTTGAGCACGTTTTGTGAGTTTGAATGTATCTTCATAGGAATGAGTTGTGTGGTCAAATTAATGCTCATTTAGGCTTCAGGTGGTCATCCTGAACAAAATACATGTTGAAGTGTGTGCATAAGTCCTTTGGTTTAGGCGTGACACTCAATTTGAGTTTTTATTGCTTTAAATGCATTTTCAGGCCGAGCTGAGCACGTTTTGTGTGTTTGAATGTATCTTCATAGGAATGAGTTGTGTGGTCAAATTAATGCTCATATGGGCTTCAGGAGGTCATCCTGAACAAAATACATGTTGAAGTGTGTGCATAAGTCCTTTGGTTTAGGCGTGACACTCAATTTGAGCTTTTATTGCTTTAAATGCATTTTCAGCCCGAGTTGAGCACGTTTTGTGAGTTTGAATGTATCTTCATAGGAATGAGTTGTGTGGTCAAATTAATGCTCATTTAGGCTTCAGGTGGTCATCGTGAACAAAATACATGTTGAAGTGTGTGCATAAGTCCTTTGATTTAGGCGTGACACTCAATTTGAGTTTTTATTGCTTTAAATGCATTTTCAGCCCGAGCTGAGCACGTTTTGTGAGTTTGAATGTATCTTCATAGGAATGAGTTGTGTGGTCAAATTAATGCTCATTTAGGCTTCAGGTGGTCATCCTGAACTAAATACATGTTGAAGTGTGGGCATAAGTCCTTTGGTTTAGGCGTGACACTCAATTTGAGTTTTTATTGCTTTAAATGCATTTTCAGCCCGAGCTGAGCACGTTTTGTGAGTTTGAATGTATCTTCATAGAATGAGTTGTGTGGTCAAATTAATGCTCATTTAGGCTTCAGGTGGTCATCCTGAACAAAATACATGTTGAAGTGTTTGCATAAGTCCTTTGGTTTAGGCGTGACATTCAATTTGAGTTTTTATTGCTTTAAATGCATTTTCAGCCCGAGCTGAGCATGTTTTGTGAGTTTGAATGTATCTTCATAGGAATGAGTTGTGTGGTCAAATTAATGCTCATTTAGGCTTCAGGTGGTCATCCTGAACAAAATACATGTTGACGTGTGTGCATAAGTCCTTTGGTTTAGGTGTGACACTCAATTTGAGTTTTTATTGCTTTAAATGCATTTTCAGCCCGAGCTGAGCGCGTTTTGTGAGTTTGAATGTATCTTCATAGGAATGAGTTGTGTGGTCAAATTAATGCTTATTTAGGCTTCAGGAGGTCATCCTGAACAAAATACATGTTGAAGTGTGTGCATAAGTCCTTTGGTTTAGGCGTGACACTCAATTTGAGTTTTTATTGCTTTAAATGCATTTTCAGCCCGAGTTGAGCACGTTTTGTGAGTTTGAAAATATCTTCATAGGAATGAGTTGTGTGGTCAAATTAATGCTCATTTAGGCTTCAGGTGTTCATCCTGAACTAAATACATGTTGAAGTGTGTGCATAAGTCCTTTGGTTTAGGCGTGACACTCAATTTGAGTTTTTATTGCTTTAAATGCATTTTCAGCCCGAGCTGAGCACGTTTTGTGAGTTTGAATGTATCTTCATAGAATGAGTTGTGTGGTCAAATTAATGCTCATTTAGGCTTCAGGTGGTCATCCTGAACAAAATACATGTTGAAGTGTGTGCATAAGTCCTTTGGTTTAGGCGTGACATTCAATTTGAGTTTTTATTGCTTTAAATGCATTTTCAGCCCGAGCTGAGCATGTTTTGTGAGTTTGAATGTATCTTCAAAGGAATGAGTTGTGTGGTCAAATTAATGCTCATTTAGGCTTCAGGTGGTCATCCTGAACAAAATACATGTTGACGTGTGTGCATAAGTCCTTTGGTTTAGGTGTGACACTCAATTTGAGTTTTTATTGCTTTAAATGCATTTTCAGCCCGAGCTGAGCGCGTTTTGTGAGTTTGAATGTATCTTCATAGGAATGAGTTGTGTGGTCAAATTAATGCTTATTTAGGCTTCAGGAGGTCATCCTGAACAAAATACATGTTGAAGTGTGTGCATAAGTCCTTTGGTTTAGGCGTGACACTCAATTTGAGTTTTTATTGCTTTAAATGCATTTTCAGCCCGAGTTGAGCACGTTTTGTGAGTTTGAAAATATCTTCATAGGAATGAGTTGTGTGGTCAAATTAATGCTCATTTAGGCTTCAGGTGTTCATCCTGAACTAAATACATGTTGAAGTGTGTGCATAAGTCCTTTGGTTTAGGCGTGACACTCAATTTGAGTTTTTATTGCTTTAAATGCATTTTCAGCCCGAGCTGAGCACGTTTTGTGAGTTTGAATGTTTCTTCATAGGAATGAGTTGTGTAGTCAAATTAATGCTCATATGGGCTTCAGGAGGTCATCCTGAACAAAATACATGTTGAAGTGTGTGCATAAGTCCTTTGGTTTAGGTGTGACACTCAATTTGAGTTTTTATTGCTTTAAATGCATTTTCAGCCCGAGCTGAGCACGTTTTGTGAGTTTGAATGTATCTTCATAGGAATGAGTTGTGTGGTCAAATTAATGCTCATTTAGGCTTCAGGTGGTCATCCAGAACTAAATACATGTTGAAGTGTGTGCATAAGTCCTTTGGTTTAGGCGTGACACTCAATTTGAGTTTTTATTGCTTTAAATTAAATGCATTTTCAGGCCGAGCTGAGCGCGCTTTCTGACTTTGGATGTATCTTCATAGGAATGAGTTGTGTGGTGAAATTATTGCTGATTTAGGCTTCAGGAGGTCATCCTGAACAAAATACATGTTGAAGTGTGTGCATAAGTCCTTTGGTTTAGGCGTGACACTCAATTTCAGTTTTATTGCTTTAAATGCATTTTCAGCCCGAGCTGAGCACGTTTTGTGAGTTTGAATGTGTCTTTATAGGAATGAGTTGTGTAGTCAAATTAATGCTCATATGGGCTTCAGGAGGTCATCCTGAACAAAATACATGTTGAAGTGTGTGCATAAGTCCTTTGGTTTACGTGTGACACTCAATTTGAGTTTTTATTGCTTTAAATGCATTTTCAGCCCGAGCTGAGCACGTTTTGTGAGTTTGAATGTATCTTCATAGGAATGAGTTGTGTAGTCAAATTAATGCTCATTTAGGCTTCAGGTGGTCATCCTGAACTAAATACATGTTGAAGTGTGTGCATAAGTCCTTTGGTTTAGGCTTGACACTCAATTTGAGTTTTTATTGCTTTAAATTAAATGCATTTTCAGCCCGAGCTGAGCGCGCTTTCTGACTTTGAATGTATCTTCATAGGAATGAGTTGTGTGGTCAAATTAATGCTCATTTAGGCGTCAGGTGGTCATCCTGAACAAAATACATGTTGAAGTGTGTGCATAAGTCCTTTGGTTTAGGCGTGACACTCAATTTGAGTTTTTATTGCTTTAAATGCATTTTCAGCCCGAGCTGAGCACGTTTTGTGAGTTTGAATGTATCTTCATAGGAATGAGTTGTGTAGTCAAATTAATGCTCATATGGGCTTCAGGAGGTCATCCTGAACAAAATACATGTTGAAGTGTGTGCATAAGTCCTTTGGTTTAGGCGTGACATTCAATTTGAGTTTTTATTGCTTTAAATGCATTTTCAGCCCGAGCTGAGCATGTTTTGTGAGTTTGAATGTATCTTCATAGGAATGAGTTGTGTGGTCAAATTAATGCTCATTTAGGCTTCAGGTGGTCATCCTGAACAAAATACATGTTGAAGTGTGTGCATAAGTCCTTTGGTTTAGGCGTGACACTCAATTTGAGTTTTTATTGCTTTAAATTAAATGCATTTTCAGGCCGAGCTGAGCGCGCTTTCTGACTTTGGATGTATCTTCATAGGAATGAGTTGTGTGGTGAAATTATTGCTGATTTAGGCTTCAGGAGGTCATCCTGAACAAAATACATGTTGAAGTGTGTGCATAAGTCCTTTGGTTTAGGCGTGACACTCAATTTGAGTTTTATTGCTTTAAATGCATTTTCAGCCCGAGCTGAGCACGTTTTGTGAGTTTGAATGTGTCTTTATAGGAATGAGTTGTGTAGTCAAATTAATGCTCATATGGGCTTCAGGAGGTCATCCTGAACAAAATACATGTTGAAGTGTGTGCATAAGTCCTTTGGTTTACGTGTGACACTCAATTTGAGTTTTTATTGCTTTAAATGCATTTTCAGCCCGAGCTGAGCACGTTTTGTGAGTTTGAATGTATCTTCATAGGAATGAGTTGTGTAGTCAAATTAATGCTCATTTAGGCTTCAGGTGGTCATCCTGAACTAAATACATGTTGAAGTGTGTGCATAAGTCCTTTGGTTTAGGCTTGACACTCAATTTGAGTTTTTATTGCTTTAAATTAAATGCATTTTCAGCCCGAGCTGAGCGCGCTTTCTGACTTTGAATGTATCTTCATAGGAATGAGTTGTGTGGTCAAATTAATGCTCATTTAGGCGTCAGGTGGTCATCCTGAACAAAATACATGTTGAAGTGTGTGCATAAGTCCTTTGGTTTAGGCGTGACACTCAATTTGAGTTTTTATTGCTTTAAATGCATTTTCAGCCCGAGCTGAGCACGTTTTGTGAGTTTGAATGTATCTTCATAGGAATGAGTTGTGTAGTCAAATTAATGCTCATATGGGCTTCAGGAGGTCATCCTGAACAAAATACATGTTGAAGTGTGTGCATAAGTCCTTTGGTTTAGGTGTGACACTCAATTTGAGTTTTATTGCTTTAAATGCATTTTCAGCCCGAGCTGAGCACGTTTTGTGAGTTTGAATGTATCTTCATAGGAATGAGTTGTGTAGTCAAATTAATGCTCATTTAGGCTTCAGGTGGTCATCCTGAACAAAATACATGTTGAAGTGTGTGCATAAGTCCTTTGGTTTAGGTGTGACACTCAATTTGAGTTTTTATTGCTTTAAATGCATTTTCAGCCCGAGCTGAGCACGTTTTGTGAGTTTGAATGTATCTTCATAGGAATGAGTTGTGTAGTCAAATTAATGCTCATTTAGGCTTCAGGTGGTCATCCTGAACTAAATACATGTTGAAGTGTGTGCATAAGTCCTTTGGTTTACGTGTGACACTCAATTTGAGTTTTTATTGCTTTAAATGCATTTTCAGCCCGAGCTGAGCACGTTTTGTGAGTTTGAATGTATCTTCATAGGAATGAGTTGTGTAGTCAAATTAATGCTCATTTAGGCTTCAGGTGGTCATCCTGAACTAAATACATGTTGAAGTGTGTGCATAAGTCCTTTGGTTTAGGCGTGACACTCAATTTGAGTTTTTATTGCTTTAAATTAAATGCATTTTCAGCCCGAGCTGAGCGCGCTTTCTGACTTTGAATGTATCTTCATAGGAATGAGTTGTGTGGTCAAATTAATGCTCATTTAGGCGTCAGGTGGTCATCCTGAACAAAATACATGTTGAAGTGTGTGCATAAGTCCTTTGGTTTAGGCGTGACACTCAATTTGAGTTTTTATTGCTTTAAATGCATTTTCAGCCCGAGCTGAGCACGTTTTGTGAGTTTGAATGTATCTTCATAGGAATGAGTTGTGTAGTCAAATTAATGCTCATATGGGCTTCAGGAGGTCATCCTGAACAAAATACATGTTGAAGTGTGTGCATAAGTCCTTTGGTTTAGGCGTGACATTCAATTTGAGTTTTTATTGCTTTAAATGCATTTTCAGCCCGAGCTGAGCATGTTTTGTGAGTTTGATGTATCTTCATAGGAATGAGTTGTGTGGTCAAATTAATGCTCATTTAGGCTTCAGGTGGTCATCCTGAACAAAATACATGTTGAAGTGTGTGCATAAGTCCTTTGGTTTAGGTGTGACACTCAATTTGAGTTTTTATTGCTTTAAATGCATTTTCAGCCCGAGCTGAGCGCGTTTTGTGAGTTTGAATGTATCTTCATAGGAATGAGTTGTGTGGTCAAATTAATGCTTATTTAGGCTTCAGGAGGTCATCCTGAACAAAATACATGTTGAAGTGTGTGCATAAGTCCTTTGGTTTAGGCGTGACACTCAATTTGAGTTTTTATTGCTTTAAATGCATTTTCAGCCCGAGTTGAGCACGTTTTGTGAGTTTTAATGTATCTCCATAGGAATGAGTTGTGTGGTCAAATGAATGCTCATTTAGGCGTCAGGTGGTCATCCTGAACAAAATACATGTTGAAGTGTGTGCATAAGTCCTTTGGTTTAGGCGTGACACTCAATTTGAGTTTTTATTGCTTTAAATGCATTTTCAGCCCGAGCTGAGCGCGTTTTGTGAGTTTGAATGTATCTTCATAGGAATGAGTTGTGTGGTCAAATTAATGCTTATTTAGGCTTCAGGAGGTCATCCTGAACAAAATACATGTTGAAGTGTGTGCATAAGTCCTTTGGTTTAGGCGTGACACTCAATTTGAGTTTTTATTGCTTTAAATGCATTTTCAGCCCGAGTTGAGCACGTTTTGTGAGTTTGAAAATATCTTCATAGGAATGAGTTGTGTGGTCAAATTAATGCTCATTTAGGCTTCAGGTGTTCATCCTGAACTAAATACATGTTGAAGTGTGTGCATAAGTCCTTTGGTTTAGGCGTGACACTCAATTTGAGTTTTTATTGCTTTAAATGCATTTTCAGCCCGAGCTGAGCACGTTTTTTGAGTTTGAATGTATCTTCATAGGAATGAGTTGTGTAATCAAATTATTGCTCATTTAGGCTTCAGGAGGTCATCTTGAACAAAATCCATGTTGAAGTGTGTGCATAAGTCCTTTGGTTTAGGCGTGACACTCAATTTGAGTTTCTATTGCTTTAAATGCATTTTCAGCCCGAGCTGAGCGTGTTTTGTGAGTTTGAATGTATCTTCATAGGAATGAGTTGTGTGGTCAAATTAATGCTTATTTAGGCTTCAGGAGGTCATCCTGAATAAAATACATGTTGAAGTGTGTGCATAAGTCCTTTGGTTTAGGCGTGACACTCAATTTGAGTTTTTATTGCTTTAAATGCATTTTCAGCCCGAGCTGAGCACGTTTTGTGAGTTTGAATGTATCTTCATAGGAATGAGTTGTGTAGTCAAATTAATGCTCATATGGGGTTCAGAAGGTCATCCTGAACAAAATACATGTTGAAATGTGTGCATAAGTCCTTTGGTTTAGGTGTGACACTCAATTTGAGTTTTTATTGCTTTAAATGCATTTTCAGCCCGAGCTGAGCACGTTTTGTGAGTTTGAATGTATCTTCATAGGAATGAGTTGTGTGGTCAAATTAATGATTATTTAGGCTTCAGGTGGTCATCCTGAACTAAATACATGTTGAAGTGTGTGCATAAGTCCTTTGGTTTAGGCGTGACACTCAATTGGAGTTTTTATTGCTTTAAATGCATTTTCAGCCCGAGCTGAGCACGTTTTGTGAGTTTGAATGTATCTTCATAGAATGAGTTGTGTGGTCAAATTAATGCTCATTTAGGCTTCAGGTGGTCATCCTGAACAAAATACATGTTGAAGTGTGTGCATAAGTCCTTTGGTTTAGGCGTGACACTCAATTTGAGTTTTTATTGCTTTAAATGCATTTTCAGCCCGAGCTCAGCACGTTTTGTGAGTTTGAATGTATCTTCATAGGAATGAGTTGTGTGGTCAAATTAATGCTCATTTAGGCTTCAGGTGGTCATCCTGAACTAAATACATGTTGAAGTGTGTGCATAAGTCCTTTGGTTTAGGCGTGACACTCAATTGGAGTTTTTATTGCTTTAAATGAAATGCATTTTCAGCCCGAGCTGAGCGCACTTTCTGACTTTGAATGTATCTTCATAGGAATGAGTTGTGTGGTCAAATTATTGCTGATTTAGGCTTCAGGAGGTCATCCTGAACAAAATACATGTTGAAGTGTGTGCATAAGTCCTTTGGTTTAGGCGTGACACTCAATTTGAGTTTTTATTGCTTTAAATGCATTTTCAGCCCGAGCTGAGTGCGCTTTCTGACTTTGAATGTATCTTCATAGGAATGAGTTGTGTGGTCAAATTATTGCTCATTTAGGCTTCAGGAGGTCATCCTGAACAAAATACATGTTGAAGTGTGTGCATAAGTCCTTTGGTTTAGGCGTGACACTCAATTTGAGTTTTTATTGCTTTAAATGCATTTTCAGCCCGAGCTGAGCAAGTTTTGTGAGTTTGAATGTATCTTCATAGGAATGAGTTGTGTGGTCAAATTAATGCTCATTTAGGCTTCAGGTGGTCATCCTGAACAAAATACATGTTGAAGTGTGTGCATGAGTCCTTTGGTTTAGGTGTGACACTCAATTTGAGTTTTTATTGCTTTAAATGCATTTGCAGCCCGAGCTGAGCGCGTTTTATGAGTTTGAATGTATCTTCATAGGAATGAGTTGTGTGGTCAAATTAATGCTTATTTAGGCTTCAGGAGGTCATCCTGAACAAAATACATGTTGAAGTGTGTGCATAAGTCCTTTGGTTTAGGTGTGACACTCAATTTGAGTTTTAATTGCTTTAAATGCATTTTCAGCCCGAGCTGAGCACGTTTTGTGAGTTTGAATGTATCTTCATAGGAATGAGTTGTGTGGTCAAATTAATGCTCATTTAGGCTTCAGGTGGTCATCCTGAACAAAATACATGTTGACGTGTGTGCATAAGTCCTTTGGTTTAGGCGTGACACTCAATTTGAGTTTTTATTGCTTTAAATGCATTTTCAGCCCGAGCTGAGCACGTTTTGTGAGTTTGAATGTATCTTCATAGAATGAGTTGTGTGGTCAAATTAATGCTCATTTAGGCTTCAGGTGGTCATCCTGAACAAAATACATGTTGAAGTGTGTGCATAAGTCCTTTGGTTTAGGCGTGACATTCAATTTGAGTTTTTATTGCTTTAAATGCATTTTTAGCCCGAGCTGAGCATGTTTTGTGAGTTTGAATGTATCTTCATAGGAATGAGTTGTGTGGTCAAATTAATGCTCATTTAGGCTTCAGGTGGTCATCCTGAACTAAATACATGTTGAAGTGTGTGCATAAGTCCTTTGGTTTAGGTGTGACACTCAATTTGAGTTTTTATTGCTTTAAATGCATTTTCAGCCCGAGCTGAGCGTGTTTTGTGAGTTTGAATGTATCTTCATAGGAATGAGTTGTGTGGTCAAATTAATGCTTATTTAGGCTTCAGGAGGTCATCCTGAATAAAATACATGTTGAAGTGTGTGCATAAGTCCTTTGGTTTAGGCGTGACACTCAATTTGAGTTTTTATTGCTTTAAATGCATTTTCAGCCCGAGCTGAGCACGTTTTGTGAGTTTGAATGTATCTTCATAGGAATGAGTTGTGTAGTCAAATTAATGCTCATATGGGGTTCAGAAGGTCATCCTGAACAAAATACATGTTGAAATGTGTGCATAAGTCCTTTGGTTTAGGTGTGACACTCAATTTGAGTTTTTATTGCTTTAAATGCATTTTCAGCCCGAGCTGAGCACGTTTTGTGAGTTTGAATGTATCTTCATAGGAATGAGTTGTGTGGTCAAATTAATGCTCATTTAGGCTTCAGGTGGTCATCCTGAACTAAATACATGTTGAAGTGTGTGCATAAGTCCTTTGGTTTAGGCGTGACACTCAATTGGAGTTTTTATTGCTTTAAATTAAATGCATTTTCAGCCCGAGCTGAGCGCACTTTCTGACTTTGAATGTATCTTCATGGGAATGAGTTGTGTGGTCAAATTATTGCTGATTTAGGCTTCAGGAGGTCATCCTGAACAAAATACATGTTGAAGTGTGTGCATAAGTCCTTTGGTTTAGGCGTGACACTCAATTTGAGTTTTTATTGCTTTAAATGCATTTTCAGCCCGAGCTGAGTGCGCTTTCTGACTTTGAATGTATCTTCATAGGAATGAGTTGTGTGGTCAAATTATTGCTCATTTAGGCTTCAGGAGGTCATCCTGAACAAAATACATGTTGAAGTGTGTGCATAAGTCCTTTGGTTTAGGCGTGACACTCAATTTGAGTTTTTATTGCTTTAAATGCATTTTCAGCCCGAGCTGAGCAAGTTTTGTGAGTTTGAATGTATCTTCATAGGAATGAGTTGTGTGGTCAAATTAATGCTCATTTAGGCTTCAGGTGGTCATCCTGAACAAAATACATGTTGAAGTGTGTGCATGAGTCCTTTGGTTTAGGCGTGACATTCAATTTGAGTTTTTATTGCTTTAAATGCATTTTCAGCCCGAGCTGAGCATGTTTTGTGAGTTTGAATGTATCTTTATAGGAATGAGTTGTGTGGTCAAATTAATGCTCATTTAGGCTTCAGGTGGTCATCCTGAACAAAATACATGTTGACGTGTGTGCATAAGTCCTTTGGTTTAGGTGTGACACTCAATTTGAGTTTTTATTGCTTTAAATGCATTTGCAGCCCGAGCTGAGCGCGTTTTATGAGTTTGAATGTATCTTCATAGGAATGAGTTGTGTGGTCAAATTAATGCTTATTTAGGCTTCAGGAGGTCATCCTGAATAAAATACACGTTGAAGTGTGTGCATAAGTCCTTTGGTTTAGGCGTGACACTCAATTTGAGTTTTTATTGCTTTAAATGCATTTTCAGCCCGAGCTGAGCACGTTTTGTGAGTTTGAATGTATCTTCATAGGAATGAGTTGTGTAGTCAAATTAATGCTCATATGGGGTTCAGAAGGCCATCCTGGACAAAATACATGTTGAAATGTGTGCAAAAGTCCTTTGGTTTAGGTGTGACACTCAATTTGAGTTTTTATTGCTTTAAATGCATTTTCAGCCCGAGCTGAGCACGTTTTGTGAGTTTGAATGTATCTTCATAGGAATGAGTTGTGTGGTCAAATTAATGCTCATTTAGGCTTCAGGTGGTCATCCTGAACTAAATACATGTTGAAGTGTGTGCATAAGTCCTTTGGTTTAGGCGTGACACTCAATTGGAGTTTTTATTGCTTTAAATGAAATGCATTTTCAGCCCGAGCTGAGCGCACTTTCTGACTTTGAATGTATCTTCATAGGAATGAGTTGTGTGGTCAAATTATTGCTGATTTAGGCTTCAGGAGGTCATCCTGAACAAAATACATGTTGAAGTGTGTGCATAAGTCCTTTGGTTTAGGCGTGACACTCAATTTGAGTTTTTATTGCTTTAAATGCATTTTCAGCCCGAGCTGAGTGCGCTTTCTGAATTTGAATGTATCTTCATAGGAATGAGTTGTGTGGTCAAAGTATTGCTCATTTAGGCTTCAGGAGGTCATCCTGAACAAAATACATGTTGAAGTGTGTGCATAAGTCCTTTGGTTTAGGCGTGACACTCAATTTGAGTTTTTATTGCTTTAAATGCATTTTCAGCCCGAGCTGAGCAAGTTTTGTGAGTTTGAATGTATCTTCATAGGAATGAGTTGTGTGGTCAAATTAATGCTCATTTAGGCTTCAGGTGGTCATCCTGAACAAAATACATGTTGAAGTGTGTGCATGAGTCCTTTGGTTTAGGCGTGACATTCAATTTGAGTTTTTATTGCTTTAAATGCATTTTCAGCCCGAGCTGAGCATGTTTTGTGAGTTTGAATGTATCTTTATAGGAATGAGTTGTGTGGTCAAATTAATGCTCATTTAGGCTTCAGGTGGTCATCCTGAACAAAATACATGTTGACGTGTGTGCATAAGTCCTTTGGTTTAGGTGTGACACTCAATTTGAGTTTTTATTGCTTTAAATGCATTTGCAGCCCGAGCTGAGCGCGTTTTATGAGTTTGAATGTATCTTCATAGGAATGAGTTGTGTGGTCAAATTAATGCTTATTTAGGCTTCAGGAGGTCATCCTGAACAAAATACATGTTGAAGTGTGTGCATAAGTCCTTTGGTTTAGGTGTGACACTCAATTTGAGTTTTAATTGCTTTAAATGCATTTTCAGCCCGAGCTGAGCACGTTTTGTGAGTTTGAATGTATCTTCATAGGAATGAGTTGTGTAGTCAAATTAATGCTCATTTAGGCTTCAGGTGGTCATCCTGAACTAAATACATGTTGAAGTGTGTGCATAAGTCCTTTGGTTTAGGCGTGACACTCAATTTGAGTTTTTATTGCTTTAAATGCATTTTCAGCCCGAGTTGAGCACGTTTTGTGAGTTTGAATGTATCTTCATAGGAATGAGTTGTGTGGTCAAATTAATGCTCATTTAGGCTTCAGGTGGTCATCCTGAACTAAATACATGTTGAAGTGTGTGCATAAGTCCTTTGGTTTAGGCGTGACACTCAATTTGAGTTTTTATTGCTTTAAATGCATTTTCAGCCCGAGCTGAGCACGTTTTGTGAGTTTGAATGTATCTTCATAGGAATGAGTTGTGTAGTCAAATTACTGCTCATATGGGCTTCAGGAGGTCATCCTGAACAAAATACATGTTGAAGTGTGTGCATAAGTCCTTTGGTTTAGGTGTGACACTCAATTTGAGTTTTTATTGCTTTAAATGCATTTTCAGCCCGAGCTGAGCACGTTTTGTGAGTTTGAATGTATCTTCATAGGAATGAGTTGTGTGGTCAAATTAATGCTCATTTAGGCTTCAGGTGGTCATCCTGAACTAAATACATGTTGAAGTGTGTGCATAAGTCCTTTGGTTTAGGCGTGACACTCAATTTGAGTTTTTATTGCTTTAAATTAAATGCATTTTCAGCCCGAGCTGAGCGCGCTTTCTGACTTTGAATGTATCTTCATAGGAATGAGTTGTGTGGTGAAATTTTTGCTGATTTAGGCTTCAGGAGGTCATTCTGAACAAAATACATGTTGAAGGGTGTGCATAAGTCCTTTGGTTTAGGCGTGACACTCAATTTGAGTTTTTATTGCTTTAAATGCATTTTCAGCCCGAGCTGAGCACGTTTTGTGAGTTTGAATGTATCTTCATAGCAATGAGTTGTGTGGTCAAATTAATGCTCATTTAGGCTTCAGGTGGTCATCCTGAACTAAATACATGTTGAAGTGTGGGCATAAGTCCTTTGGTTTAGGCGTGACACTCAATTTGAGTTTTTATTGCTTTAAATGCATTTTCAGCCCGAGCTGAGCACGTTTTGTGAGTTTGAATGTATCTTCATAGAATGAGTTGTGTGGTCAAATTAATGCTCATTTAGGCTTCAGGTGGTCATCCTGAACAAAATACATGTTGAAGTGTGTGCATAAGTCCTTTGGTTTAGGCGTGACACTCAATTTGAGTTTTTATTGCTTTAAATGCATTTTCAGCCCGAGCTCAGCACGTTTTGTAAGTTTGAATGTATCTTCATAGGAATGAGTTGTGTGGTCAAATTAATGCTCATTTAGGCTTCAGGTGGTCATCCTGAACTAAATACATGTTGAAGTGTGTGCATAAGTCCTTTGGTTTAGGCGTGACACTCAATTGGAGTTTTTATTGCTTTAAATGAAATGCATTTTCAGCCCGAGCTGAGCGCACTTTCTGACTTTGAATGTATCTTCATAGGAATGAGTTGTGTGGTCAAATTATTGCTGATTTAGGCTTCAGGAGGTCATCCTGAACAAAATACATGTTGAAGTGTGTGCATAAGTCCTTTGGTTTAGGCGTGACACTCAATTTGAGTTTTTATTGCTTTAAATGCATTTTCAGCCCGAGCTGAGTGCGCTTTCTGACTTTGAATGTATCTTCATAGGAATGAGTTGTGTGGTCAAATTATTGCTCATTTAGGCTTCAGGAGGTCATCCTGAACAAAATACATGTTGAAGTGTGTGCATAAGTCCTTTGGTTTAGGCGTGACACTCAATTTGAGTTTTTATTGCTTTAAATGCATTTTCAGCCCGAGCTGAGCAAGTTTTGTGAGTTTGAATGTATCTTCATAGGAATGAGTTGTGTGGTCAAATTAATGCTCATTTAGGCTTCAGGTGGTCATCCTGAACAAAATACATGTTGAAGTGTGTGCATGAGTCCTTTGGTTTAGGTGTGACACTCAATTTGAGTTTTTATTGCTTTAAATGCATTTGCAGCCCGAGCTGAGCGCGTTTTATGAGTTTGAATGTATCTTCATAGGAATGAGTTGTGTGGTCAAATTAATGCTTATTTAGGCTTCAGGAGGTCATCCTGAACAAAATACATGTTGAAGTGTGTGCATAAGTCCTTTGGTTTAGGTGTGACACTCAATTTGAGTTGTAATTGCTTTAAATGCATTTTCAGCCCGAGCTGAGCACGTTTTGTGAGTTTGAATGTATCTTCATAGGAATGAGTTGTGTAGTCAAATTAATGCTCATTTAGGCTTCAGGTGGTCATCCTGAACTAAATACATGTTGAAGTGTGTGCATAAGTCCTTTGGTTTAGGCGTGACACTCAATTTGAGTTTTTATTGCTTTAAATGCATTTTCAGCCCGAGTTGAGCACGTTTTGTGAGTTTGAATGTATCTTCATAGGAATGAGTTGTGTGGTCAAATTAATGCTCATTTAGGCTTCAGGTGGTCATCCTGAACTAAATACATGTTGAAGTGTGTGCATAAGTCCTTTGGTTTAGGCGTGACACTCAATTTGAGTTTTTATTGCTTTAAATGCATTTTCAGCCCGAGCTGAGCACGTTTTGTGAGTTTGAATGTATCTTCATAGGAATGAGTTGTGTAGTCAAATTACTGCTCATATGGGCTTCAGGAGGTCATCCTGAACAAAATACATGTTGAAGTGTGTGCATAAGTCCTTTGGTTTAGGTGTGACACTCAATTTGAGTTTTTATTGCTTTAAATGCATTTTCAGCCCGAGCTGAGCACGTTTTGTGAGTTTGAATGTATCTTCATAGGAATGAGTTGTGTGGTCAAATTAATGCTCATTTAGGCTTCAGGTGGTCATCCTGAACTAAATACATGTTGAAGTGTGTGCATAAGTCCTTTGGTTTAGGCGTGACACTCAATTTGAGTTTTTATTGCTTTAAATTAAATGCATTTTCAGCCCGAGCTGAGCGCGCTTTCTGACTTTGAATGTATCTTCATAGGAATGAGTTGTGTCGTGAAATTTTTGCTGATTTAGGCTTCAGGAGGTCATCCTGAACAAAATACATGTTGAAGGGTGTGCATAAGTCCTTTGGTTTAGGCGTGAGACTCAATTTGAGTTTTTATTGCTTTAAATGCATTTTCAGCCCGAGCTGAGCACGTTTTGTGAGTTTGAATGTATCTTCATAGCAATGAGTTGTGTGGTCAAATTAATGCTCATTTAGGCTTCAGGTGGTCATCCTGAACTAAATACATGTTGAAGTGTGGGCATAAGTCCTTTGGTTTAGGCGTGACACTCAATTTGAGTTTTTATTGCTTTAAATGCATTTTCAGCCCGAGCTGAGCACGTTTTGTGAGTTTGAATGTATCTTCATAGAATGAGTTGTGTGGTCAAATTAATGCTCATTTAGGCTTCAGGTGGTCATCCTGAACAAAATACATGTTGAAGTGTGTGCATAAGTCCTTTGGTTTAGGCGTGACACTCAATTTGAGTTTTTATTGCTTTAAATGCATTTTCAGCCCGAGCTCAGCACGTTTTGTGAGTTTGAATGTATCTTCATAGGAATGAGTTGTGTGGTCAAATTAATGCTCATTTAGGCTTCAGGTGGTCATCCTGAACTAAATACATGTTGAAGTGTGTGCATAAGTCCTTTGGTTTAGGCGTGACACTCAATTTGAGTTTTTAATGCTTTAAATGCATTTTCAGCCCGAGCTGAGTGCGCTTTCTGACTTTGAATGTATCTTCATAGGAATGAGTTGTGTGGTCAAATTATTGCTCATTTAGGCTTCAGGAGGTCATCCTGAACAAAATACATGTTGAAGTGTGTGCATAAGTCCTTTGGTTTAGGCGTGACACTCAATTTGAGTTTTTATTGCTTTAAATGCATTTTCAGCCCGAGCTGAGCAAGTTTTGTGAGTTTGAATGTATCTTCATAGGAATGAGTTGTGTGGTCAAATTAATGCTCATTTAGGCTTCAGGTGGTCATCCTGAACAAAATACATGTTGAAGTGTGTGCATGAGTCCTTTGGTTTAGGTGTGACACTCAATTTGAGTTTTTATTGCTTTAAATGCATTTGCAGCCCGAGCTGAGCGCTATTTATGAGTTTGAATGTATCTTCATAGGAATGAGTTGTGTGGTCAAATTAATGCTTATTTAGGCTTCAGGAGGTCATCCTGAACAAAATACATGTTGAAGTGTGTGCATAAGTCCTTTGGTTTAGGTGTGACACTCAATTTGAGTTTTAATTGCTTTAAATGCATTTTCAGCCCGAGCTGAGCACGTTTTGTGAGTTTGAATGTATCTTCATAGGAATGAGTTGTGTAGTCAAATTAATGCTCATTTAGGCTTCAGGTGGTCATCCTGAACTAAATACATGTTGAAGTGTATGCATAAGTCCTTTGGTTTAGGCGTGACACTCAATTTGAGTTTTTATTGCTTTAAATGCATTTTCAGCCCGAGTTGAGCACGTTTTGTGAGTTTGAATGTATCTTCATAGGAATGAGTTGTGTGGTCAAATTAATGCTCATTTAGGCTTCAGGTGGTCATCCTGAACTAAATACATGTTGAAGTGTGTGCATAAGTCCTTTGGTTTAGGCGTGACACTCAATTTGAGTTTTTATTGCTTTAAATGCATTTTCAGCCCGAGCTGAGCACGTTTTGTGAGTTTGAATGTATCTTCATAGGAATGAGTTGTGTAGTCAAATTACTGCTCATATGGGCTTCAGGAGGTCATCCTGAACAAAATACATGTTGAAGTGTGTGCATAAGTCCTTTGGTTTAGGTGTGACACTCAATTTGAGTTTTTCTTGCTTTAAATGCATTTTCAGCCCGAGCTGAGCACGTTTTGTGAGTTTGAATGTATCTTCATAGGAATGAGTTGTGTGGTCAAATTAATGCTCATTTAGGCTTCAGGTGGTCATCCTGAACTAAATACATGTTGAAGTGTGTGCATAAGTCCTTTGGTTTAGGCGTGACACTCAATTTGAGTTTTTATTGCTTTAAATTAAATGCATTTTCAGCCCGAGCTGAGCGCGCTTTCTGACTTTGAATGTATCTTCATAGGAATGAGCTGTGTGGTGAAATTTTTGCTGATTTAGGCTTCAGGAGGTCATCCTGAACAAAATACATGTTGAAGGGTGTGCATAAGTCCTTTGGTTTAGGCGTGACACTCAATTTGAGTTTTTATTGCTTTAAATGCATTTTCAGCCCGAGCTGAGCACGTTTTGTGAGTTTGAATGTATCTTCATAGCAAAGAGTTGTGTGGTCAAATTAATGCTCATTTAGGCTTCAGGTGGTCATCCTGAACTAAATACATGTTGAAGTGTGGGCATAAGTCCTTTGGTTTAGGCGTGACACTCAATTTGAGTTTTTATTGCTTTAAATGCATTTTCAGCCCGAGCTGAGCACGTTTTGTGAGTTTGAATGTATCTTCATAGAATGAGTTGTGTGGTCAAATTAATGCTCATTTAGGCTTCAGGTGGTCATCCTGAACAAAATACATGTTGAAGTGTGTGCATAAGTCCTTTGGTTTAGGTGTGACATTCAATTTGAGTTTTTATTGCTTTAAATGCATTTTCAGCCCGAGCTGAGCATGTTTTGTGAGTTTGAATGTATCTTCATAGGAATGAGTTGTGTGGTCAAATTAATGCTCATTTAGGCTTCAGGTGGTCATCCTGAACAAAATACATGTTGACGTGTGTGCATAAGTCCTTTGGTTTAGGCGTGACACTCAATTTGAGTTTTTATTGCTTTAAATGCATTTTCAGCCCGAGCTGAGCACGTTTTGTAAGTTTGAATGTATCTTCATAGGAATGAGTTGTGTGGTCAAATTAATGCTCATTTAGGCTTCAGGTGGTCATCCTGAACTAAATACATGTTGAAGTGTGTGCATAAGTCCTTTGGTTTAGGCGTGACACTCAATTGGAGTTTTTATTGCTTTAAATGAAATGCATTTTCAGCCCGAGCTGAGCGCACTTTCTGACTTTGAATGTATCTTCATAGGAATGAGTTGTGTGGTCAAATTATTGCTGATTTAGGCTTCAGGAGGTCATCCTGAACAAAATACATGTTGAAGTGTGTGCATAAGTCCTTTGGTTTAGGCGTGACACTCAATTTGAGTTTTTATTGCTTTAAATGCATTTTCAGCCCGAGCTGAGTGCGCTTTCTGACTTTGAATGTATCTTCATAGGAATGAGTTGTGTGGTCAAATTATTGCTCATTTAGGCTTCAGGAGGTCATCCTGAACAAAATACATGTTGAAGTGTGTGCATAAGTCCTTTGGTTTAGGCGTGACACTCAATTTGAGTTTTTATTGCTTTAAATGCATTTTCAGCCCGAGCTGAGCAAGTTTTGTGAGTTTGAATGTATCTTCATAGGAATGAGTTGTGTGGTCAAATTAATGCTCATTTAGGCTTCAGGTGGTCATCCTGAACAAAATACATGTTGAAGTGTGTGCATGAGTCCTTTGGTTTAGGTGTGACACTCAATTTGAGTTTTTATTGCTTTAAATGCATTTGCAGCCCGAGCTGAGCGCGTTTTATGAGTTTGAATGTATCTTCATAGGAATGAGTTGTGTGGTCAAATTAATGCTTATTTAGGCTTCAGGAGGTCATCCTGAACAAAATACATGTTGAAGTGTGTGCATAAGTCCTTTGGTTTAGGTGTGACACTCAATTTGAGTTGTAATTGCTTTAAATGCATTTTCAGCCCGAGCTGAGCACGTTTTGTGAGTTTGAATGTATCTTCATAGGAATGAGTTGTGTAGTCAAATTAATGCTCATTTAGGCTTCAGGTGGTCATCCTGAACTAAATACATGTTGAAGTGTGTGCATAAGTCCTTTGGTTTAGGCGTGACACTCAATTTGAGTTTTTATTGCTTTAAATGCATTTTCAGCCCGAGTTGAGCACGTTTTGTGAGTTTGAATGTATCTTCATAGGAATGAGTTGTGTGGTCAAATTAATGCTCATTTAGGCTTCAGGTGGTCATCCTGAACTAAATACATGTTGAAGTGTGTGCATAAGTCCTTTGGTTTAGGCGTGACACTCAATTTGAGTTTTTATTGCTTTAAATGCATTTTCAGCCCGAGCTGAGCACGTTTTGTGAGTTTGAATGTATCTTCATAGGAATGAGTTGTGTAGTCAAATTACTGCTCATATGGGCTTCAGGAGGTCATCCTGAACAAAATACATGTTGAAGTGTGTGCATAAGTCCTTTGGTTTAGGTGTGACACTCAATTTGAGTTTTTATTGCTTTAAATGCATTTTCAGCCCGAGCTGAGCACGTTTTGTGAGTTTGAATGTATCTTCATAGGAATGAGTTGTGTGGTCAAATTAATGCTCATTTAGGCTTCAGGTGGTCATCCTGAACTAAATACATGTTGAAGTGTGTGCATAAGTCCTTTGGTTTAGGCGTGACACTCAATTTGAGTTTTTATTGCTTTAAATTAAATGCATTTTCAGCCCGAGCTGAGCGCGCTTTCTGACTTTGAATGTATCTTCATAGGAATGAGTTGTGTGGTGAAATTTTTGCTGATTTAGGCTTCAGGAGGTCATCCTGAACAAAATACATGTTGAAGGGTGTGCATAAGTCCTTTGGTTTAGGCGTGAGACTCAATTTGAGTTTTTATTGCTTTAAATGCATTTTCAGCCCGAGCTGAGCACGTTTTGTGAGTTTGAATGTATCTTCATAGCAATGAGTTGTGTGGTCAAATTAATGCTCATTTAGGCTTCAGGTGGTCATCCTGAACTAAATACATGTTGAAGTGTGGGCATAAGTCCTTTGGTTTAGGCGTGACACTCAATTTGAGTTTTTATTGCTTTAAATGCATTTTCAGCCCGAGCTGAGCACGTTTTGTGAGTTTGAATGTATCTTCATAGAATGAGTTGTGTGGTCAAATTAATGCTCATTTAGGCTTCAGGTGGTCATCCTGAACAAAATACATGTTGAAGTGTGTGCATAAGTCCTTTGGTTTAGGCGTGACACTCAATTTGAGTTTTTATTGCTTTAAATGCATTTTCAGCCCGAGCTCAGCACGTTTTGTGAGTTTGAATGTATCTTCATAGGAATGAGTTGTGTGGTCAAATTAATGCTCATTTAGGCTTCAGGTGGTCATCCTGAACTAAATACATGTTGAAGTGTGTGCATAAGTCCTTTGGTTTAGGCGTGACACTCAATTTGAGTTTTTATTGCTTTAAATGCATTTTCAGCCCGAGCTGAGTGCGCTTTCTGACTTTGAATGTATCTTCATAGGAATGAGTTGTGTGGTCAAATTATTGCTCATTTAGGCTTCAGGAGGTCATCCTGAACAAAATACATGTTGAAGTGTGTGCATAAGTCCTTTGGTTTAGGCGTGACACTCAATTTGAGTTTTTATTGCTTTAAATGCATTTTCAGCCCGAGCTGAGCAAGTTTTGTGAGTTTGAATGTATCTTCATAGGAATGAGTTGTGTGGTCAAATTAATGCTCATTTAGGCTTCAGGTGGTCATCCTGAACAAAATACATGTTGAAGTGTGTGCATGAGTCCTTTGGTTTAGGTGTGACACTCAATTTGAGTTTTTATTGCTTTAAATGCATTTGCAGCCCGAGCTGAGCGCTATTTATGAGTTTGAATGTATCTTCATAGGAATGAGTTGTGTGGTCAAATTAATGCTTATTTAGGCTTCAGGAGGTCATCCTGAACAAAATACATGTTGAAGTGTGTGCATAAGTCCTTTGGTTTAGGTGTGACACTCAATTTGAGTTTTAATTGCTTTAAATGCATTTTCAGCCCGAGCTGAGCACGTTTTGTGAGTTTGAATGTATCTTCATAGGAATGAGTTGTGTAGTCAAATTAATGCTCATTTAGGCTTCAGGTGGTCATCCTGAACTAAATACATGTTGAAGTGTATGCATAAGTCCTTTGGTTTAGGCGTGACACTCAATTTGAGTTTTTATTGCTTTAAATGCATTTTCAGCCCGAGTTGAGCACGTTTTGTGAGTTTGAATGTATCTTCATAGGAATGAGTTGTGTGGTCAAATTAATGCTCATTTAGGCTTCAGGTGGTCATCCTGAACTAAATACATGTTGAAGTGTGTGCATAAGTCCTTTGGTTTAGGCGTGACACTCAATTTGAGTTTTTATTGCTTTAAATGCATTTTCAGCCCGAGCTGAGCACGTTTTGTGAGTTTGAATGTATCTTCATAGGAATGAGTTGTGTAGTCAAATTACTGCTCATATGGGCTTCAGGAGGTCATCCTGAACAAAATACATGTTGAAGTGTGTGCATAAGTCCTTTGGTTTAGGTGTGACACTCAATTTGAGTTTTTCTTGCTTTAAATGCATTTTCAGCCCGAGCTGAGCACGTTTTGTGAGTTTGAATGTATCTTCATAGGAATGAGTTGTGTGGTCAAATTAATGCTCATTTAGGCTTCAGGTGGTCATCCTGAACTAAATACATGTTGAAGTGTGTGCATAAGTCCTTTGGTTTAGGCGTGACACTCAATTTGAGTTTTTATTGCTTTAAATTAAATGCATTTTCAGCCCGAGCTGAGCGCGCTTTCTGACTTTGAATGTATCTTCATAGGAATGAGCTGTGTGGTGAAATTTTTGCTGATTTAGGCTTCAGGAGGTCATCCTGAACAAAATACATGTTGAAGGGTGTGCATAAGTCCTTTGGTTTAGGCGTGACACTCAATTTGAGTTTTTATTGCTTTAAATGCATTTTCAGCCCGAGCTGAGCACGTTTTGTGAGTTTGAATGTATCTTCATAGCAAAGAGTTGTGTGGTCAAATTAATGCTCATTTAGGCTTCAGGTGGTCATCCTGAACTAAATACATGTTGAAGTGTGGGCATAAGTCCTTTGGTTTAGGCGTGACACTCAATTTGAGTTTTTATTGCTTTAAATGCATTTTCAGCCCGAGCTGAGCACGTTTTGTGAGTTTGAATGTATCTTCATAGAATGAGTTGTGTGGTCAAATTAATGCTCATTTAGGCTTCAGGTGGTCATCCTGAACAAAATACATGTTGAAGTGTGTGCATAAGTCCTTTGGTTTAGGTGTGACATTCAATTTGAGTTTTTATTGCTTTAAATGCATTTTCAGCCCGAGCTGAGCATGTTTTGTGAGTTTGAATGTATCTTCATAGGAATGAGTTGTGTGGTCAAATTAATGCTCATTTAGGCTTCAGGTGGTCATCCTGAACAAAATACATGTTGACGTGTGTGCATAAGTCCTTTGGTTTAGGCGTGACACTCAATTTGAGTTTTTATTGCTTTAAATGCATTTTCAGCCCGAGTTGAGCACGTTTTGTGAGTTTGAAAATATCTTCATAGGAATGAGTTGTGTGGTCAAATTAATGCTCATTTAGGCTTCAGGTGGTCATCCTGAACTAAATACATGTTGAAGTGTGTGCATAAGTCCTTTGGTTTAGGCGTGACACTCAATTTGAGTTTTTATTGCTTTAAATGCATTTTCAGCCCGAGCTGAGCACGTTTTGTGAGTTTGAATGTATCTTCATAGGAATGAGTTGTGTAGTCAAATTAATGCTCATATGGGCTTCAGGAGGTCATCCTGAACAAAATACATGTTGAAGTGTGTGCATAAGTCCTTTGGTTTAGGTGTGACACTCAATTTGAGTTTTTATTGCTTTAAATGCATTTTCAGCCCGAGCTGAGCACGTTTTTTGAGTTTGAATGTATCTTCATAGGAATGAGTTGTGTAATCAAATTATTGCTCATTTAGGCTTCAGGAGGTCATCTTGAACAAAATCCATGTTGAAGTGTGTGCATAAGTCCTTTGGTTTAGGCGTGACACTCAATTTGAGTTTTTATTGCTTTAAATGCATTTTCAGCCCGAGCTGAGCGTGTTTTGTGAGTTTGAATGTATCTTCATAGGAATGAGTTGTGTGGTCAAATTAATGCTTATTTAGGCTTCAGGAGGTCATCCTGAATAAAATACATGTTGAAGTGTGTGCATAAGTCCTTTGGTTTAGGCGTGACACTCAATTTGAGTTTTTATTGCTTTAAATGCATTTTCAGCCCGAGCTGAGCACGTTTTGTGAGTTTGAATGTATCTTCATAGGAATGAGTTGTGTAGTCAAATTAATGCTCATATGGGGTTCAGAAGGTCATCCTGAACAAAATACATGTTGAAATGTGTGCATAAGTCCTTTGGTTTAGGTGTGACACTCAATTTGAGTTTTTATTGCTTTAAATGCATTTTCAGCCCGAGCTGAGCACGTTTTGTGAGTTTGAATGTATCTTCATAGGAATGAGTTGTGTGGTCAAATTAATGCTCATTTAGGCTTCAGGTGGTCATCCTGAACTAAATACATGTTGAAGTGTGTGCATAAGTCCTTTGGTTTAGGCGTGACACTCAATTGGAGTTTTTATTGCTTTAAATTAAATGCATTTTCAGCCCGAGCTGAGCGCACTTTCTGACTTTGAATGTATCTTCATAGGAATGAGTTGTGTGGTCAAATTATTGCTGATTTAGGCTTCAGGAGGTCATCCTGAACAAAATACATGTTGAAGTGTGTGCATAAGTCCTTTGGTTTAGGCGTGACACTCAATTTGAGTTTTTATTGCTTTAAATGCATTTTCAGCCCGAGCTGAGCGCGCTTTCTGACTTTGAATGTATCTTCATAGGAATGAGTTGTGTGGTCAAATTAATGCTCATTTAGGCGTCAGGTGGTCATCCTGAACAAAATACATGTTGAAGTGTGTGCATAAGTCCTTTGGTTTAGGCGTGACACTCAATTTGAGTTTTTATTGCTTTAAATGCATTTTCAGCCCGAGCTGAGCACGTTTTGTGAGTTTGAATGTATCTTCATAGGAATGAGTTGTGTAGTCAAATTAATGCTCATATGGGCTTCAGGAGGTCATCCTGAACAAAATACATGTTGAAGTGTGTGCATAAGTCCTTTGGTTTAGGCGTGACACTCAATTTGAGTTTTTAATGCTTTAAATGCATTTTCAGCCCGAGTTGAGCCCGTTTTGTGAGTTTGAATGTATCTTCATAGGAATGAGTTGTGTAGACAAATTAATGCTCATATGGGCTTCAGGATGTCATCCTGAACTAAATACATGTTGAAGTGTGTGCATAAGTCCTTTGGTTTAGGTGTGACACTAAATTTGAGTTTTTATTGCTTTAAATGCATTTTCAGCCCGAGCTGAGCGCGTTTTGTGAGTTTGAATGTATCTTCATAGGAATGAGTTGTGTAGTCAAATTAATGCTCATATGGGCTTCAGGAGGTCATCCTGAACAAAATACATGTTGAAGTGTGTGCATAAGTCCTTTGGTTTAGGTGTGACACTCAATTTGAGTTTTTATTGCTTTAAATGCATTTTCAGCCCGAGCTGAGCACGTTTTTTGAGTTTGAATGTATCTTCATAGGAATGAGTTGTGTAATCAAATTATTGCTCATTTAGGCTTCAGGAGGTCATCTTGAACAAAATCCATGTTGAAGTGTGTGCATAAGTCCTTTGGTTTAGGCGTGACACTCAATTTGAGTTTTTATTGCTTTAAATGCATTTTCAGCCCGAGCTGAGCGTGTTTTGTGAGTTTGAATGTATCTTCATAGGAATGAGTTGTGTGGTCAAATTAATGCTTATTTAGGCTTCAGGAGGTCATCCTGAATAAAATACATGTTGAAGTGTGTGCATAAGTCCTTTGGTTTAGGCGTGACACTCAATTTGAGTTTTTATTGCTTTAAATGCATTTTCAGCCCGAGCTGAGCACGTTTTGTGAGTTTGAATGTATCTTCATAGGAATGAGTTGTGTAGTCAAATTAATGCTCATATGGGGTTCAGAAGGTCATCCTGAACAAAATACATGTTGAAATGTGTGCATAAGTCCTTTGGTTTAGGTGTGACACTCAATTTGAGTTTTTATTGCTTTAAATGCATTTTCAGCCCGAGCTGAGCACGTTTTGTGAGTTTGAATGTATCTTCATAGGAATGAGTTGTGTGGTCAAATTAATGCTCATTTAGGCTTCAGGTGGTCATCCTGAACTAAATACATGTTGAAGTGTGTGCATAAGTCCTTTGGTTTAGGCGTGACACTCAATTGGAGTTTTTATTGCTTTAAATTAAATGCATTTTCAGCCCGAGCTGAGCGCACTTTCTGACTTTGAATGTATCTTCATAGGAATGAGTTGTGTGGTCAAATTATTGCTGATTTAGGCTTCAGGAGGTCATCCTGAACAAAATACATGTTGAAGTGTGTGCATAAGTCCTTTGGTTTAGGCGTGACACTCAATTTGAGTTTTTATTGCTTTAAATGCATTTTCAGCCCGAGCTGAGCGCGCTTTCTGACTTTGAATGTATCTTCATAGGAATGAGTTGTGTGGTCAAATTAATGCTCATTTAGGCGTCAGGTGGTCATCCTGAACAAAATACATGTTGAAGTGTGTGCATAAGTCCTTTGGTTTAGGCGTGACACTCAATTTGAGTTTTTATTGCTTTAAATGCATTTTCAGCCCGAGCTGAGCACGTTTTGTGAGTTTGAATGTATCTTCATAGGAATGAGTTGTGTAGTCAAATTAATGCTCATATGGGCTTCAGGAGGTCATCCTGAACAAAATACATGTTGAAGTGTGTGCATAAGTCCTTTGGTTTAGGCGTGACACTCAATTTGAGTTTTTAATGCTTTAAATGCATTTTCAGCCCGAGTTGAGCCCGTTTTGTGAGTTTGAATGTATCTTCATAGGAATGAGTTGTGTAGACAAATTAATGCTCATATGGGCTTCAGGATGTCATCCTGAACTAAATACATGTTGAAGTGTGTGCATAAGTCCTTTGGTTTAGGTGTGACACTAAATTTGAGTTTTTATTGCTTTAAATGCATTTTCAGCCCGAGCTGAGCGCGTTTTGTGAGTTTGAATGTATCTTCATAGGAATGAGTTGTGTGGTCAAATTAATGCTTATTTAGGCTTCAGGAGGTCACCCTGAACAAAATACATGTTGAAGTGTGTGCATAAGTCCTTTGGTTTAGGCGTGACACTCAATTTGAGTTTTTATTGCTTTAAATGCATTTTCAGCCCGAGCTGAGCGCGTTTTGTGAGTTTGAATGTATCTTCATAGGAATGAGTTGTGTGGTCAAATTAATGCTTATTTAGGCTTCAGGAGGTCATCCTGAATAAAATACATGTTGAAGTGTGTGCATAAGTCCTTTGGTTTAGGCGTGACACTCAATTTGAGTTTTTATTGCTTTAAATGCATTTTCAGCCCGAGCTGAGCACGTTTTGTGAGTTTGAATGTATCTTCATAGGAATGAGTTGTGTAGTCAAATTAATGCTCATATGGGGTTCAGAAGGTCATCCTGAACAAAATACATGTTGAAATGTGTGCATAAGTCCTTTGGTTTAGGCGTGACACTCAATTTGAGTTTTTATTGCTTTAAATGCATTTTCAGCCCGAGCTGAGCGCGCTTTCTGACTTTGAATGTATCTTCATAGGAATGAGTTGTGTGGTCAAATTATTGCTGATTTAGGCTTCAGGAGGTCATCCTGAACAAAATACATGTTGAAGTGTGTTTATAAGTCCTTTGGTTTAGGCGTGACACTCAATTTGAGTTTTTATTGCTTTAAATGCATTTTCAGCCCGAGCTGAGCGCGCTTTCTGACTTTGAATGTATCTTCATAGGAATGAGTTGTGTGGTCAAATTAATGCTCATTTAGGCGTCAGGTGGTCATCCTGAACAAAATACATGTTGAAGTGTGTGCATAAGTCCTTTGGTTTAGGCGTGACACTCAATTTGAGTTTTTATTGCTTTAAATGCATTTTCAGCCCGAGCTGAGCACGTTTTGTGAGTTTGAATGTATCTTCATAGGAATGAGTTGTGTAGTCAAATTAATGCTCATATGGGCTTCAGGAGGTCATCCTGAACAAAATACATGTTGAAGTGTGTGCATAAGTCCTTTGGTTTAGGCGTGACACTCAATTTGAGTTTTTAATGCTTTAAATGCATTTTCAGCCCGAGTTGAGCCCGTTTTGTGAGTTTGAATGTATCTTCATAGGAATGAGTTGTGTAGTCAAATTAATGCTCATTTAGGCTTCAGGTGGTCATCCTGAACTAAATACATGTTGAAGTGTATGCATAAGTCCTTTGGTTTAGGCGTGACACTCAATTTGAGTTTTTATTGCTTTAAATGCATTTTCAGCCCGAGCTGAGCACGTTTTGTGAGTTTGAATGTATCTTCATAGGAATGAGTTGTGTAGTCAAATTAATGCTCATTTAGGCTTCAGGTGGTCATCCTGAACTAAATACATGTTGAAGTGTATGCATAAGTCCTTTGGTTTAGGCGTGACACTCAATTTGAGTTTTTATTGCTTTAAATGCATTTTCAGCCCGAGTTGAGCACGTTTTGTGAGTTTGAATGTATCTTCATAGGAATGAGTTGTGTGGTCAAATTAATGCTCATTTAGGCTTCAGGTGGTCATCCTGAACTAAATACATGTTGAAGTGTGTGCATAAGTCCTTTGGTTTAGGCGTGACACTCAATTTGAGTTTTTATTGCTTTAAATGCATTTTCAGCCCGAGCTGAGCACGTTTTGTGAGTTTGAATGTATCTTCATAGGAATGAGTTGTGTAGTCAAATTACTGCTCATATGGGCTTCAGGAGGTCATCCTGAACAAAATACATGTTGAAGTGTGTGCATAAGTCCTTTGGTTTAGGTGTGACACTCAATTTGAGTTTTTCTTGCTTTAAATGCATTTTCAGCCCGAGCTGAGCACGTTTTGTGAGTTTGAATGTATCTTCATAGGAATGAGTTGTGTGGTCAAATTAATGCTCATTTAGGCTTCAGGTGGTCATCCTGAACTAAATACATGTTGAAGTGTGTGCATAAGTCCTTTGGTTTAGGCGTGACACTCAATTTGAGTTTTTATTGCTTTAAATTAAATGCATTTTCAGCCCGAGCTGAGCGCGCTTTCTGACTTTGAATGTATCTTCATAGGAATGAGCTGTGTGGTGAAATTTTTGCTGATTTAGGCTTCAGGAGGTCATCCTGAACAAAATACATGTTGAAGGGTGTGCATAAGTCCTTTGGTTTAGGCGTGACACTCAATTTGAGTTTTTATTGCTTTAAATGCATTTTCAGCCCGAGCTGAGCACGTTTTGTGAGTTTGAATGTATCTTCATAGCAAAGAGTTGTGTGGTCAAATTAATGCTCATTTAGGCTTCAGGTGGTCATCCTGAACTAAATACATGTTGAAGTGTGGGCATAAGTCCTTTGGTTTAGGCGTGACACTCAATTTGAGTTTTTATTGCTTTAAATGCATTTTCAGCCCGAGCTGAGCACGTTTTGTGAGTTTGAATGTATCTTCATAGAATGAGTTGTGTGGTCAAATTAATGCTCATTTAGGCTTCAGGTGGTCATCCTGAACAAAATACATGTTGAAGTGTGTGCATAAGTCCTTTGGTTTAGGTGTGACATTCAATTTGAGTTTTTATTGCTTTAAATGCATTTTCAGCCCGAGCTGAGCATGTTTTGTGAGTTTGAATGTATCTTCATAGGAATGAGTTGTGTGGTCAAATTAATGCTCATTTAGGCTTCAGGTGGTCATCCTGAACAAAATACATGTTGACGTGTGTGCATAAGTCCTTTGGTTTAGGCGTGACACTCAATTTGAGTTTTTATTGCTTTAAATGCATTTTCAGCCCGAGTTGAGCACGTTTTGTGAGTTTGAAAATATCTTCATAGGAATGAGTTGTGTGGTCAAATTAATGCTCATTTAGGCTTCAGGTGGTCATCCTGAACTAAATACATGTTGAAGTGTGTGCATAAGTCCTTTGGTTTAGGCGTGACACTCAATTTGAGTTTTTATTGCTTTAAATGCATTTTCAGCCCGAGCTGAGCACGTTTTGTGAGTTTGAATGTATCTTCATAGGAATGAGTTGTGTAGTCAAATTAATGCTCATATGGGCTTCAGGAGGTCATCCTGAACAAAATACATGTTGAAGTGTGTGCATAAGTCCTGTGGTTTAGGTGTGACACTCAATTTGAGTTTTTATTGCTTTAAATGCATTTTCAGCCCGAGCTGAGCACGTTTTTTGAGTTTGAATGTATCTTCATAGGAATGAGTTGTGTAATCAAATTATTGCTCATTTAGGCTTCAGGAGGTCATCTTGAACAAAATCCATGTTGAAGTGTGTGCATAAGTCCTTTGGTTTAGGCGTGACACTCAATTTGAGTTTTTATTGCTTTAAATGCATTTTCAGCCCGAGCTGAGCGTGTTTTGTGAGTTTGAATGTATCTTCATAGGAATGAGTTGTGTGGTCAAATTAATGCTTATTTAGGCTTCAGGAGGTCATCCTGAATAAAATACATGTTGAAGTGTGTGCATAAGTCCTTTGGTTTAGGCGTGACACTCAATTTGAGTTTTTATTGCTTTAAATGCATTTTCAGCCCGAGCTGAGCACGTTTTGTGAGTTTGAATGTATCTTCATAGGAATGAGTTGTGTAGTCAAATTAATGCTCATATGGGGTTCAGAAGGTCATCCTGAACAAAATACATGTTGAAATGTGTGCATAAGTCCTTTGGTTTAGGTGTGACACTCAATTTGAGTTTTTATTGCTTTAAATGCATTTTCAGCCCGAGCTGAGCACGTTTTGTGAGTTTGAATGTATCTTCATAGGAATGAGTTGTGTGGTCAAATTAATGCTCATTTAGGCTTCAGGTGGTCATCCTGAACTAAATACATGTTGAAGTGTGTGCATAAGTCCTTTGGTTTAGGCGTGACACTCAATTGGAGTTTTTATTGCTTTAAATTAAATGCATTTTCAGCCCGAGCTGAGCGCACTTTCTGACTTTGAATGTATCTTCATAGGAATGAGTTGTGTGGTCAAATTATTGCTGATTTAGGCTTCAGGAGGTCATCCTGAACAAAATACATGTTGAAGTGTGTGCATAAGTCCTTTGGTTTAGGCGTGACACTCAATTTGAGTTTTTATTGCTTTAAATGCATTTTCAGCCCGAGCTGAGCGCGCTTTCTGACTTTGAATGTATCTTCATAGGAATGAGTTGTGTGGTCAAATTAATGCTCATTTAGGCGTCAGGTGGTCATCCTGAACAAAATACATGTTGAAGTGTGTGCATAAGTCCTTTGGTTTAGGCGTGACACTCAATTTGAGTTTTTATTGCTTTAAATGCATTTTCAGCCCGAGCTGAGCACGTTTTGTGAGTTTGAATGTATCTTCATAGGAATGAGTTGTGTAGTCAAATTAATGCTCATATGGGCTTCAGGAGGTCATCCTGAACAAAATACATGTTGAAGTGTGTGCATAAGTCCTTTGGTTTAGGCGTGACACTCAATTTGAGTTTTTAATGCTTTAAATGCATTTTCAGCCCGAGTTGAGCCCGTTTTGTGAGTTTGAATGTATCTTCATAGGAATGAGTTGTGTAGACAAATTAATGCTCATATGGGCTTCAGGATGTCATCCTGAACTAAATACATGTTGAAGTGTGTGCATAAGTCCTTTGGTTTAGGTGTGACACTAAATTTGAGTTTTTATTGCTTTAAATGCATTTTCAGCCCGAGCTGAGCGCGTTTTGTGAGTTTGAATGTATCTTCATAGGAATGAGTTGTGTAGTCAAATTAATGCTCATATGGGCTTCAGGAGGTCATCCTGAACAAAATACATGTTGAAGTGTGTGCATAAGTCCTTTGGTTTAGGTGTGACACTCAATTTGAGTTTTTATTGCTTTAAATGCATTTTCAGCCCGAGCTGAGCACGTTTTTTGAGTTTGAATGTATCTTCATAGGAATGAGTTGTGTAATCAAATTATTGCTCATTTAGGCTTCAGGAGGTCATCTTGAACAAAATCCATGTTGAAGTGTGTGCATAAGTCCTTTGGTTTAGGCGTGACACTCAATTTGAGTTTTTATTGCTTTAAATGCATTTTCAGCCCGAGCTGAGCGTGTTTTGTGAGTTTGAATGTATCTTCATAGGAATGAGTTGTGTGGTCAAATTAATGCTTATTTAGGCTTCAGGAGGTCATCCTGAATAAAATACATGTTGAAGTGTGTGCATAAGTCCTTTGGTTTAGGCGTGACACTCAATTTGAGTTTTTATTGCTTTAAATGCATTTTCAGCCCGAGCTGAGCACGTTTTGTGAGTTTGAATGTATCTTCATAGGAATGAGTTGTGTAGTCAAATTAATGCTCATATGGGGTTCAGAAGGTCATCCTGAACAAAATACATGTTGAAATGTGTGCATAAGTCCTTTGGTTTAGGTGTGACACTCAATTTGAGTTTTTATTGCTTTAAATGCATTTTCAGCCCGAGCTGAGCACGTTTTGTGAGTTTGAATGTATCTTCATAGGAATGAGTTGTGTGGTCAAATTAATGCTCATTTAGGCTTCAGGTGGTCATCCTGAACTAAATACATGTTGAAGTGTGTGCATAAGTCCTTTGGTTTAGGCGTGACACTCAATTGGAGTTTTTATTGCTTTAAATTAAATGCATTTTCAGCCCGAGCTGAGCGCACTTTCTGACTTTGAATGTATCTTCATAGGAATGAGTTGTGTGGTCAAATTATTGCTGATTTAGGCTTCAGGAGGTCATCCTGAACAAAATACATGTTGAAGTGTGTGCATAAGTCCTTTGGTTTAGGCGTGACACTCAATTTGAGTTTTTATTGCTTTAAATGCATTTTCAGCCCGAGCTGAGCGCGCTTTCTGACTTTGAATGTATCTTCATAGGAATGAGTTGTGTGGTCAAATTAATGCTCATTTAGGCGTCAGGTGGTCATCCTGAACAAAATACATGTTGAAGTGTGTGCATAAGTCCTTTGGTTTAGGCGTGACACTCAATTTGAGTTTTTATTGCTTTAAATGCATTTTCAGCCCGAGCTGAGCACGTTTTGTGAGTTTGAATGTATCTTCATAGGAATGAGTTGTGTAGTCAAATTAATGCTCATATGGGCTTCAGGAGGTCATCCTGAACAAAATACATGTTGAAGTGTGTGCATAAGTCCTTTGGTTTAGGCGTGACACTCAATTTGAGTTTTTAATGCTTTAAATGCATTTTCAGCCCGAGTTGAGCCCGTTTTGTGAGTTTGAATGTATCTTCATAGGAATGAGTTGTGTAGACAAATTAATGCTCATATGGGCTTCAGGATGTCATCCTGAACTAAATACATGTTGAAGTGTGTGCATAAGTCCTTTGGTTTAGGTGTGACACTAAATTTGAGTTTTTATTGCTTTAAATGCATTTTCAGCCCGAGCTGAGCGCGTTTTGTGAGTTTGAATGTATCTTCATAGGAATGAGTTGTGTGGTCAAATTAATGCTTATTTAGGCTTCAGGAGGTCACCCTGAACAAAATACATGTTGAAGTGTGTGCATAAGTCCTTTGGTTTAGGCGTGACACTCAATTTGAGTTTTTATTGCTTTAAATGCATTTTCAGCCCGAGCTGAGCGCGTTTTGTGAGTTTGAATGTATCTTCATAGGAATGAGTTGTGTGGTCAAATTAATGCTTATTTAGGCTTCAGGAGGTCATCCTGAATAAAATACATGTTGAAGTGTGTGCATAAGTCCTTTGGTTTAGGCGTGACACTCAATTTGAGTTTTTATTGCTTTAAATGCATTTTCAGCCCGAGCTGAGCACGTTTTGTGAGTTTGAATGTATCTTCATAGGAATGAGTTGTGTAGTCAAATTAATGCTCATATGGGGTTCAGAAGGTCATCCTGAACAAAATACATGTTGAAATGTGTGCATAAGTCCTTTGGTTTAGGCGTGACACTCAATTTGAGTTTTTATTGCTTTAAATGCATTTTCAGCCCGAGCTGAGCGCGCTTTCTGACTTTGAATGTATCTTCATAGGAATGAGTTGTGTGGTCAAATTATTGCTGATTTAGGCTTCAGGAGGTCATCCTGAACAAAATACATGTTGAAGTGTGTTTATAAGTCCTTTGGTTTAGGCGTGACACTCAATTTGAGTTTTTATTGCTTTAAATGCATTTTCAGCCCGAGCTGAGCGCGCTTTCTGACTTTGAATGTATCTTCATAGGAATGAGTTGTGTGGTCAAATTAATGCTCATTTAGGCGTCAGGTGGTCATCCTGAACAAAATACATGTTGAAGTGTGTGCATAAGTCCTTTGGTTTAGGCGTGACACTCAATTTGAGTTTTTATTGCTTTAAATGCATTTTCAGCCCGAGCTGAGCACGTTTTGTGAGTTTGAATGTATCTTCATAGGAATGAGTTGTGTAGTCAAATTAATGCTCATATGGGCTTCAGGAGGTCATCCTGAACAAAATACATGTTGAAGTGTGTGCATAAGTCCTTTGGTTTAGGCGTGACACTCAATTTGAGTTTTTAATGCTTTAAATGCATTTTCAGCCCGAGTTGAGCCCGTTTTGTGAGTTTGAATGTATCTTCATAGGAATGAGTTGTGTAGACAAATTAATGCTCATATGGGCTTCAGGATGTCATCCTGAACTAAATACATGTTGAAGTGTGTGCATAAGTCCTTTGGTTTAGGTGTGACACTAAATTTGAGTTTTTATTGCTTTAAATGCATTTTCAGCCCGAGCTGAGCGCGTTTTGTGAGTTTGAATGTATCTTCATAGGAATGAGTTGTGTGGTCAAATTAATGCTTATTTAGGCTTCAGGAGGTCACCCTGAACAAAATACATGTTGAAGTGTGTGCATAAGTCCTTTGGTTTAGGCGTGACACTCAATTTGAGTTTTTATTGCTTTAAATGCATTTTCAGCCCGAGCTGAGCGCGTTTTGTGAGTTTGAATGTATCTTCATAGGAATGAGTTGTGTGGTCAAATTAATGCTTATTTAGGCTTCAGGAGGTCATCCTGAATAAAATACATGTTGAAGTGTGTGCATAAGTCCTTTGGTTTAGGCGTGACACTCAATTTGAGTTTTTATTGCTTTAAATGCATTTTCAGCCCGAGCTGAGCGTGTTTTGTGAGTTTGAATGTATCTTCATAGGAATGAGTTGTGTAGTCAAATTAATGCTCATATGGGGTTCAGAAGGTCATCCTGAACAAAATACATGTTGAAATGTGTGCATAAGTCCTTTGGTTTAGGCGTGACACTCAATTTGAGTTTTTATTGCTTTAAATGCATTTTCAGCCCGAGCTGAGCGCGCTTTCTGACTTTGAATGTATCTTCATAGGAATGAGTTGTGTGGTCAAATTATTGCTGATTTAGGCTTCAGGAGGTCATCCTGAACAAAATACATGTTGAAGTGTGTGCATAAGTCCTTTGGTTTAGGCGTGACACTCAATTTGAGTTTTTATTGCTTTAAATGCATTTTCAGCCCGAGCTGAGCGCGCTTTCTGACTTTGAATGTATCTTCATAGGAATGAGTTGTGTGGTCAAATTAATGCTCATTTAGGCGTCAGGTGGTCATCCTGAACAAAATACATGTTGAAGTGTGTGCATAAGTCCTTTGGTTTAGGCGTGACACTCAATTTGAGTTTTTATTGCTTTAAATGCATTTTCAGCCCGAGCTGAGCACGTTTTGTGAGTTTGAATGTATCTTCATAGGAATGAGTTGTGTAGTCAAATTAATGCTCATATGGGCTTCAGGAGGTCATCCTGAACAAAATCCATGTTGAAGTGTGTGCATAAGTCCTTTGGTTTAGGCGTGACACTCAATTTGAGTTTTTATTGCTTTAAATGCATTTTCAGCCCGAGCTGAGCGTGTTTTGTGAGTTTGAATGTATCTTCATAGGAATGAGTTGTGTGGTCAAATTAATGCTTATTTAGGCTTCAGGAGGTCATCCTGAATAAAATACATGTTGAAGTGTGTGCATAAGTCCTTTGGTTTAGGCGTGACACTCAATTTGAGTTTTTATTGCTTTAAATGCATTTTCAGCCCAAGCTGAGCACGTTTTGTGAGTTTGAATGTATCTTCATAGGAATGAGTTGTGTAGTCAAATTAATGCTCATATGGGGTTCAGAAGGTCATCCTGAACAAAATACATGTTGAAATGTGTGCATAAGTCCTTTGGTTTAGGTGTGACACTCAATTTGAGTTTTTATTGCTTTAAATGCATTTTCAGCCCGAGCTGAGCACGTTTTGTGAGTTTGAATGTATCTTCATAGGAATGAGTTGTGTGGTCAAATTAATGCTCATTTAGGCGTCAGGTGGTCATCCTGAACAAAATACATGTTGAAGTGTGTGCATAAGTCCTTTGGTTTAGGCGTGACACTCAATTTGAGTTTTTATTGCTTTAAATGCATTTTCAGGCCGAGCTGAGCACGTTTTGTGTGTTTGAATGTATCTTCATAAGAATGAGTTGTGTGGTCAAATTAATGATCATATGGGCTTCAGGAGGTCATCCTGAACAAAATACATGTTGAAGTGTGTCCATAAGTCCTTTGGTTTAGGCGTGACACTCAATTTGAGTTTTTATTGCTTTAAATGCATTTTCAGCCCGAGCTGAGCGCGTTTTGTGAGTTTGAATGTATCTTCATAGGAATGAGTTGTGTGGTCAAATTAATGCTCAATTAGGTGTCAGGTGGTCATCCTGAACAAAATACATGTTGAAGTGTGTGCATAAGTCCTTTGGTTTAGGCGTGACACTCAATTTGAGTTTTTATTGCTTTAAATGCATTTTCAGGCCGAGCTGAGCACGTTTTGTGTGTTTGAATGTATCTTCATAGGAATGAGTTGTGTGGTCAAATTAATGCTCATATGGGCTTCAGGAGGTCATCCTGAACAAAATACATGTTGAAGTGTGTGCATAAGTCCTTTGGTTTAGGCGTGACACTCAATTTGAGTTTTTATTGCTTTAAATGCATTTTCAGCCCGAGCTGAGCACGTTTTTTGAGTTTGAATGTATCTTCATAGGAATGAGTTGTGTAATCAAATTATTGCTCATTTAGGCTTCAGGAGGTCATCTTGAACAAAATCCATGTTGAAGTGTGTGCATAAGTCCTTTGGTTTAGGCGTGACACTCAATTTGAGTTTTTATTGCTTTAAATGCATTTTCAGCCCGAGCTGAGCGTGTTTTGTGAGTTTGAATGTATCTTCATAGGAATGAGTTGTGTGGTCAAATTAATGCTTATTTAGGCTTCAGGAGGTCATCCTGAATAAAATACATGTTGAAGTGTGTGCATAAGTCCTTTGGTTTAGGCGTGACACTCAATTTGAGTTTTTATTGCTTTAAATGCATTTTCAGCCCGAGCTGAGCACGTTTTGTGAGTTTGAATGTATCTTCATAGGAATGAGTTGTGTAGTCAAATTAATGCTCATATGGGGTTCAGAAGGTCATCCTGAACAAAATACATGTTGAAATGTGTGCATAAGTCCTTTGGTTTAGGTGTGACACTCAATTTGAGTTTTTATTGCTTTAAATGCATTTTCAGCCCGAGCTGAGCACGTTTTGTGAGTTTGAATGTATCTTCATAGGAATGAGTTGTGTGGTCAAATTAATGCTCATTTAGGCTTCAGGTGGTCATCCTGAACTAAATACATGTTGAAGTGTGTGCATAAGTCCTTTGGTTTAGGCGTGACACTCAATTGGAGTTTTTATTGCTTTAAATTAAATGCATTTTCAGCCCGAGCTGATCGCACTTTCTGACTTTGAATGTATCTTCATAGGAATGAGTTGTGTGGTCAAATTATTGCTGATTTAGGCTTCAGGAGGTCATCCTGAACAAAATACATGTTGAAGTGTGTGCATAAGTCCTTTGGTTTAGGCGTGACACTCAATTTGAGTTTTTATTGCTTTAAATGCATTTTCAGCCCGAGCTGAGCGCGCTTTCTGACTTTGAATGTATCTTCATAGGAATGAGTTGTGTGGTCAAATTAATGCTCATTTAGGCGTCAGGTGGTCATCCTGAACAAAATACATGTTGAAGTGTGTGCATAAGTCCTTTGGTTTAGGCGTGACACTCAATTTGAGTTTTTATTGCTTTAAATGCATTTTCAGGCCGAGCTGAGCACGTTTTGTGTGTTTGAATGTATCTTCATAGGAATGAGTTGTGTGGTCAAATTAATGCTCATATGGGCTTCAGGAGGTCATCCTGAACAAAATACATGTTGAAGTGTGTGCATAAGTCCTTTGGTTTAGGCGTGACACTCAATTTGAGTTTTTATTGCTTTAAATGCATTTTCAGCCTGAGTTGAGCACGTTTTGTGAGTTTGAATGTATCTTCATAGGAATGAGTTGGGTGGTCAAATTAATGCTCATTTAGGCTTCAGGTGGTCATCCTGAACTAAATACATGTTGAAGTGTGTGCATAAGTCCTTTGGTTTAGGCGTGACACTCAATTTGAGTTTTTATTGCTTTAAATGCATTTTCATCCCGAGCTGAGCACGTTTTGTGAGTTTGAATGTATCTTCATAGGAATGAGTTGTGTGGTCAAATTAATGCTCATATGGGCTTCAGGAGGTCATCCTGAACAAAATACATGTTGAAGTGTGTGCATAAGTCCTTTGGTTTAGGTGTGACACTCAATTTGAGTTTTTATTGCTTTAAATGCATTTTCAGAGCGAGCTGAGCACGTTTTTTGAGTTTGAATGTATCTTCATAGGAATGAGTTGTGTGGTCAAATTATTGCTCATTTAGGCTTCAGGAGGTCATCCTGAACAAAATACATGTTGAAGTGTGTGCATAAGTCCTTTGGTTTAGGCGTGACACTCAATTTGAGTTTTTATTGCTTTAAATGCATTTTCAGCCCGAGCTGAGCAAGGTTTGTGAGTTTGAATGTATCTTCATAGGAATGAGTTGTGTGGTCAAATTAATGCTCATTTAGGCTTCAGGTGGTCATCCTGAACAAAATACATGTTGAAGTGTGTGCATAAGTCCTTTGGTTTAGGCGTGACACTCAATTTGAGTTTTTATTGCTTTAAATGCACTTTCAGCCCGAGCTGAGCACGTTTTGTGAGTTTGAATGTATCTTCATAGGAATGAGTTGTGTGGTCAAATTAATGCTCATATGGGCTTCAGGAGGTCATCCTGAACAAAATACATTTTGAAGTGTGTGAATAAGTCCTTTGGTTTAGGTGTGACACTCAATTTGAGTTTTATTGCTTTAAATGCATTTTCAGCCCGAGCTGAGCACGTTTTGTGAGTTTGAATGTATCTTCATAGGAATGAGTTGTGTGGTCAAATTAATGCTCATATGGGCTTCAGGAGGTCATCCTGAACAAAATACATGTTGAAGTGTGTGCATAAGTCCTTTGGTTTAGGTGTGACACTCAATTTGAGTTTTTATTGCTTTAAATGCATTTTCAGCCCGAGCTGAGCGCGTTTTGTGAGTTTGAATGTATCTTCATAGGAATGAGTTGTGTGGTTAAATTAATGCTCAATTAGGCGTCAGGTTGTCATCCTGAACAAAATACATGTTGAAGTGTGTGCATAAGTCCTTTGGTTTAGGCGTGACACTCAATTTGAGTTTTTATTGCTTTAAATGCATTTTCAGGCCGAGCTGAGCACGTTTTGTGTGTTTGAATGTATCTTCATAGGAATGAGTTGTGTGGTCAAATTAATGCTCATATGGGCTTCAGGAGGTCATCCTGAACAAAATACATGTTGAAGTGTGTGCATAAGTCCTTTGGTTTAGGCGTGACACTCAATTTGAGTTTTTATTGCTTTAAATGCATTTTCAGCCTGAGTTGAGCACGTTTTGTGAGTTTGAATGTATCTTCATAGGAATGAGTTGTGTGGTCAAATTAATGCTCATTTAGGCTTCAGGTGGTCATCCTGAACTAAATACATGTTGAAGTGTGTGCATAAGTCCTTTGGTTTAGGCGTGACACTCAATTTGAGTTTTTATTGCTTTAAATGCATTTTCATCCCGAGCTGAGCACGTTTTGTGAGTTTGAATGTATCTTCATAGGAATGAGTTGTGTGGTCAAATTAATGCTCATATGGGCTTCAGGAGGTCATCCTGAACAAAATACATGTTGAAGTGTGTGCATAAGTCCTTTGGTTTAGGTGTGACACTCAATTTGAGTTTTTATTGCTTTAAATGCATTTTCAGACCGAGCTGAGCACGTTTTTTGAGTTTGAATGTATCTTCATAGGAATGAGTTGTGTGGTCAAATTATTGCTCATTTAGGCTTAAGGAGGTCATCCTGAACAAAATACATGTTGAAGTGTGTGCATAAGTCCTTTGGTTTAGGCGTGACACTCAATTTGAGTTTTTATTGCTTTAAATGCATTTTCAGCCCGAGCTGAGCAAGTTTTGTGAGTTTGAATGTATCTTCATAGGAATGAGTTGTGTGGTCAAATTAATGCTCATTTAGGCTTCAGGTGGTCATCCTGAACAAAATACATGTTGAAGTGTGTGCATAAGTCCTTTGGTTTAGGTGTGACACTCAATTTGAGTTTTAATTGCTTTAAATGCATTTTCAGCCCGAGCTGAGCACGTTTTGTGAGTTTGAATGTATCTTCATAGGAATGAGTTGTGTAGTCAAATTAATGCTCATTTAGGCTTCAGGTGGTCATCCTGAACTAAATACATGTTGAAGTGTGTGCATAAGTCCTTTGGTTTAGGCGTGACACTCAATTTGAGTTTTTATTGCTTTAAATTAAATGCATTTTCAGCCCGAGCTGAGCGCGCTTTCTGACTTTGAATGTATCTTCATAGGAATGAGTTGTGTGGTCAAATTAATGCTCATTTAGGCGTCAGGTGGTCATCCTGAACAAAATACATGTTGAAGTGTGTGCATAAGTCCTTTGGTTTAGGCGTGACACTCAATTTGAGTTTTTATTGCTTTAAATGCATTTTCAGCCCGAGTTTAGCGCGTTTTGTGAGTTTGAATGTATTCTCATAGGAATGAGTTGTGTGGTCAAATTAATGCTCATATGGGCTTCAGGAGGTCATCCTGAACAAAATACATGTTGAAGTGTGTGCATAAGTCCTTTGGTTTAGGCGTGACACTCAATTTGAGCTTTTATTGCTTTAAATGCATTTTCAGCCCGAGTTGAGCGCGTTTTGTGAGTTTGAATGTATCTTCATAGGAATGAGTTGTGTGGTCAAATTAATGCTCATTTAGGCTTCAGGTGGTCATCGTGAACAAAATACATGTTGAAGTGTGTGCATAAGTCCTTTGGTTTAGGCGTGACACTCAATTTGAGTTTTTATTGCTTTAAATGCATTTTCAGCCCGAGCTGAGCACGTTTTGTGAGTTTGAATGTATCTTCATAGGAATGAGTTGTGTGGTCAAATTAATGCTCATATGGGCTTCAGGAGGTCATCCTGAACAAAATACATGTTGAAGTGTGTCCATAAGTCCTTTGGTTTAGGCGTGACACTCAATTTGAGTTTTTATTGCTTTAAATGCATTTTCAGCCTGAGTTGAGCACGTTTTGTGAGTTTGAATGTATCTTCATAGGAATGAGTTGTGTGGTCAAATTAATGCTCATTTAGGCTTCAGGTGGTCATCCTGAACTAAATACATGTTGAAGTGTGTGCATAAGTCCTTTGGTTTAGGCGTGACACTCAATTTGAGTTTTTATTGCTTTAAATGCATTTTCATCCCGAGCTGAGCACGTTTTGTGAGTTTGAATGTATCTTCATAGGAATGAGTTGTGTAGACAAATTAATGCTCATATGGGCTTCAGGATGTCATCCTGAACTAAATACATGTTGAAGTGTGTGCATAAGTCCTTTGGTTTAGGTGTGACACTAAATTTGAGTTTTTATTGCTTTAAATGCATTTTCAGCCCGAGCTGAGCGCGTTTTGTGAGTTTGAATGTATCTTCATAGGAATGAGTTGTGTGGTCAAATTAATGCTTATTTAGGCTTCAGGAGGTCACCCTGAACAAAATACATGTTGAAGTGTGTGCATAAGTCCTTTGGTTTAGGCGTGACACTCAATTTGAGTTTTTATTGCTTTAAATGCATTTTCAGCCCGAGCTGAGCGCGTTTTGTGAGTTTGAATGTATCTTCATAGGAATGAGTTGTGTGGTCAAATTAATGCTCATTTAGGCGTCAGATGGTCATCCTGAACAAAATACATGTTGAAGTGTGTGCATAAGTCCTTTGGTTTAGGCGTGACACTCAATTTGAGTTTTTATTGCTTTAAATGCATTTTCAGGCCGAGCTGAGCACGTTTTGTGTGTTTGAATGTATCTTCATAAGAATGAGTTGTGTGGTCAAATTAATGATCATATGGGCTTCAGGAGGTCATCCTGAACAAAATACATGTTGAAGTGTGTCCATAAGTCCTTTGGTTTAGGCGTGACACTCAATTTGAGTTTTTATTGCTTTAAATGCATTTTCAGCCCGAGCTGAGCGCGTTTTGTGAGTTTGAATGTATCTTCATAGGAATGAGTTGTGTGGTCAAATTAATGCTCAATTAGGCGTCAGGTGGTCATCCTGAACAAAATACATGTTGAAGTGTGTGCATAAGTCCTTTGGTTTAGGCGTGACACTCAATTTGAGTTTTTATTGCTTTAAATGCATTTTCAGGCCGAGCTGAGCACGTTTTGTGTGTTTGAATGTATCTTCATAGGAATGAGTTGTGTGGTCAAATTAATGCTCATATGGGCTTCAGGAGGTCATCCTGAACAAAATACATGTTGAAGTGTGTGCATAAGTCCTTTGGTTTAGGCGTGACACTCAATTTGAGTTTTTATTGCTTTAAATGCATTTTCAGGCCGAGCTGAGCACGTTTTGTGTGTTTGAATGTATCTTCATAGGAATGAGTTGTGTGGTCAAATTAATGCTCATATGGGCTTCAGGAGGTCATCCTGAACAAAATACATGTTGAAGTGTGTGCATAAGTCCTTTGGTTTAGGCGTGACACTCAATTTGAATTTTTATTGCTTTAAATGCAATTTCAGCCTGAGTTGAGCACGTTTTGTGAGTTTGAATGTATCTTCATAGGAATGAGTTGTGGTCAAATTAATGCTCATTTAGGCTTCAGGTGGTCATCCTGAACTAAATACATGTTGAAGTGTGTGCATAAGTCCTTTGGTTTAGGCGTGACACTCAACTTGAGTTTTTATTGCTTTAAATGCATTTTCATCCCGAGCTGAGCACGTTTTGTGAGTTTGAATGTATCTTCATAGGAATGAGTTGTGTAGACAAATTAATGCTCATATGGGCTTCAGGATGTCATCCTGAACTAAATACATGTTGAAGTGTGTGCATAAGTCCTTTGGTTTAGGTGTGACACTAAATTTGAGTTTTTATTGCTTTAAATGCATTTTCAGCCCGAGCTGAGCGCGTTTTGTGAGTTTGAATGTATCTTCATAGGAATGAGTTGTGTGGTCAAATTAATGCTTATTTAGGCTTCAGGAGGTCACCCTGAACAAAATACATGTTGAAGTGTGTGCATAAGTCCTTTGGTTTAGGCGTGACACTCAATTTGAGTTTTTATTGCTTTAAATGCATTTTCAGCCCGAGCTGAGCGCGTTTTGTGAGTTTGAATGTATCTTCATAGGAATGAGTTGTGTGGTCAAATTAATGCTCATTTAGGCGTCAGGTGGTCATCCTGAACAAAATACATGTTGAAGTGTGTGCATAAGTCCTTTGGTTTAGGCGTGACACTCAATTTGAGTTTTTATTGCTTTAAATGCATTTTCAGGCCGAGCTGAGCACGTTTTGTGTGTTTGAATGTATCTTCATAAGAATGAGTTGTGTGGTCAAATTAATGATCATATGGGCTTCAGGAGGTCATCCTGAACAAAATACATGTTGAAGTGTGTCCATAAGTCCTTTGGTTTAGGCGTGACACTCAATTTGAGTTTTTATTGCTTTAAATGCATTTTCAGCCCGAGCTGAGCGCGTTTTGTGAGTTTGAATGTATCTTCATAGGAATGAGTTGTGTGGTCAAATTAATGCTCAATTAGGCGTCAGGTGGTCATCCTGAACAAAATACATGTTGAAGTGTGTGCATAAGTCCTTTGGTTTAGGCGTGACACTCAATTTGAGTTTTTATTGCTTTAAATGCATTTTCAGGCCGAGCTGAGCACGTTTTGTGTGTTTGAATGTATCTTCATAGGAATGAGTTGTGTGGTCAAATTAATGCTCATATGGGCTTCAGGAGGTCATCCTGAACAAAATACATGTTGAAGTGTGTGCATAAGTCCTTTGGTTTAGGCGTGACACTCAATTTGAGTTTTTATTGCTTTAAATGCATTTTCAGCCTGAGTTGAGCACGTTTTGTGAGTTTGAATGTATCTTCATAGGAATGAGTTGGGTGGTCAAATTAATGCTCATTTAGGCTTCAGGTGGTCATCCTGAACTAAATACATGTTGAAGTGTGTGCATAAGTCCTTTGGTTTAGGCGTGACACTCAATTTGAGTTTTTATTGCTTTAAATGCATTTTCATCCCGAGCTGAGCACGTTTTGTGAGTTTGAATGTATCTTCATAGGAATGAGTTGTGTGGTCAAATTAATGCTCATATGGGCTTCAGGAGGTCATCCTGAACAAAATACATGTTGAAGTGTGTGCATAAGTCCTTTGGTTTAGGTGTGACACTCAATTTGAGTTTTTATTGCTTTAAATGCATTTTCAGAGCGAGCTGAGCACGTTTTTTGAGTTTGAATGTATCTTCATAGGAATGAGTTGTGTGGTCAAATTATTGCTCATTTAGGCTTCAGGAGGTCATCCTGAACAAAATACATGTTGAAGTGTGTGCATAAGTCCTTTGGTTTAGGCGTGACACTCAATTTGAGTTTTTATTGCTTTAAATGCATTTTCAGCCCGAGCTGAGCAAGGTTTGTGAGTTTGAATGTATCTTCATAGGAATGAGTTGTGTGGTCAAATTAATGCTCATTTAGGCTTCAGGTGGTCATCCTGAACAAAATACATGTTGAAGTGTGTGCATAAGTCCTTTGGTTTAGGTGTGACACTCAATTTGAGTTTTAATTGCTTTAAATGCATTTTCAGCCCGAGCTGAGCACGTTTTGTGAGTTTGAATGTATCTTCATAGGAATGAGTTGTGTAGTCAAATTAATGCTCATTTAGGCTTCAGGTGGTCATCCTGAACTAAATACATGTTGAAGTGTGTGCATAAGTCCTTTGGTTTAGGCGTGACACTCAATTTGAGTTTTTATTGCTTTAAATTAAATGCATTTTCAGCCCGAGCTGAGCGCGCTTTCTGACTTTGAATGTATCTTCATAGGAATGAGTTGTGTGGTCAAATTAATGCTCATTTAGGCGTCAGGTGGTCATCCTGAACAAAATACATGTTGAAGTGTGTGCATAAGTCCTTTGGTTTAGGCGTGACACTCAATTTGAGTTTTTATTGCTTTAAATGCATTTTCAGCCCGAGTTTAGCGCGTTTTGTGAGTTTGAATGTATTCTCATAGGAATGAGTTGTGTGGTCAAATTAATGCTCATATGGGCTTCAGGAGGTCATCCTGAACAAAATACATGTTGAAGTGTGTGCATAAGTCCTTTGGTTTAGGCGTGACACTCAATTTGAGCTTTTATTGCTTTAAATGCATTTTCAGCCCGAGTTGAGCGCGTTTTGTGAGTTTGAATGTATCTTCATAGGAATGAGTTGTGTGGTCAAATTAATGCTCATTTAGGCTTCAGGTGGTCATCGTGAACAAAATACATGTTGAAGTGTGTGCATAAGTCCTTTGGTTTAGGCGTGACACTCAATTTGAGTTTTTATTGCTTTAAATGCATTTTCAGCCCGAGCTGAGCACGTTTTGTGAGTTTGAATGTATCTTCATAGGAATGAGTTGTGTGGTCAAATTAATGCTCATATGGGCTTCAGGAGGTCATCCTGAACAAAATACATGTTGAAGTGTGTGCATAAGTCCTTTGGTTTAGGTGTGACACTCAATTTGACTTTTTATTGCTTTAAATGCATTTTCAGCCCGAGCTGAGCACTTTTTTTGAGTTTGAATGTATCTTCATAGGAATGAGTTGTGTGGTCAAATTATTGCTCATTTAGGCTTCAGGAGGTCATCCTGAACAAAACACATGTTGAAGTGTGTGCATAAGTCCTTTGGTTTAGGCGTGACACTCAATTTGAGTTTTTATTGCTTTAAATGCATTTTCAGGCCGAGCTGAGCACGTTTTGTGTGTTTGAATGTATCTTCATAGGAATGAGTTGTGTGGTCAAATGAATGCTCATTTAGGCGTCAGGTGGTCATCCTGAACAAAATACATGTTGAAGTGTGTGCATAAGTCCTTTGGTTTAGGCGTGACACTCAATTTGAGTTTTTATTGCTTTAAATGCATTTTCAGGCCGAGCTGAGCACGTTTTGTGTGTTTGAATGTATCTTCATAGGAATGAGTTGTGTGGTCAAATTAATGCTCATATGGGCTTCAGGAGGTCATCCTGAACAAAATACATGTTGAAGTGTGTGCATAAGTCCTTTGGTTTAGGCGTGACACTCAATTTGAGCTTTTATTGCTTTAAATGCATTTTCAGCCCGAGTTGAGCACGTTTTGTGAGTTTGAATGTATCTTCATAGCAATGAGTTGTGTGGTCAAATTAATGCTCATTTAGGCTTCAGGTGGTCATCGTGAACAAAATACATGTTGAAGTGTGTGCATAAGTCCTTTGGTTTAGGCGTGACACTCAATTTGAGTTTTTATTGCTTTAAATGCATTTTCAGCCCGAGCTGAGCACGTTTTGTGAGTTTGAATGTATCTTCATAGGAATGAGTTGTGTGGTCAAATTAATGCTCATATGGGCTTCAGGAGGTCATCCTGAACAAAATACATGTTGAAGTGTGTGCATAAGTCCTTTGGTTTAGGTGTGACACTCAATTTGAGTTTTTATTGCTTTAAATGCATTTTCAGCCCGAGCTGAGCACGTTTTTTGAGTTTGAATGTATCTTCATAGGAATGAGTTGTGTAATCAAATTATTGCTCATTTAGGCTTCAGGAGGTCATCTTGAACAAAATCCATGTTGAAGTGTGTGCATAAGTCCTTTGGTTTAGGCGTGACACTCAATTTGAGTTTTTATTGCTTTAAATGCATTTTCAGCCCGAGCTGAGCGTGTTTTGTGAGTTTGAATGTATCTTCATAGGAATGAGTTGTGTGGTCAAATTAATGCTTATTTAGGCTTCAGGAGGTCATCCTGAATAAAATACATGTTGAAGTGTGTGCATAAGTCCTTTGGTTTAGGCGTGACACTCAATTTGAGTTTTTATTGCTTTAAATGCATTTTCAGCCCGAGCTGAGCACGTTTTGTGAGTTTGAATGTATCTTCATAGGAATGAGTTGTGTAGTCAAATTAATGCTCATATGGGCTTCAGGAGGTCATCCTGAACAAAATACATGTTGAAGTGTGTGCATAAGTCCTTTGGTTTAGGCGTGACACTCAATTTGAGTTTTTATTGCTTTAAATGCATTTTCAGCCCGAGTTGAGCGCGTTTTGTGAGTTTGAATGTATTCTCATAGGAATGAGTTGTGTGGTCAAATTAATGCTCATATGGGCTTCAGGAGGTCATCCTGAACAAAATACATGTTGAAGTGTGTGCATAAGTCCTTTGGTTTAGGCGTGACACTCAATTTGAGCTTTTATTGCTTTAAATGCATTTTCAGCCCGAGTTGAGCGCGTTTTGTGAGTTTGAATGTATCTTCATAGGAATGAGTTGTGTGGTCAAATTAATGCTCATTTAGGCTTCAGGTGGTCATCGTGAACAAAATACATGTTGAAGTGTGTGCATAAGTCCTTTGGTTTAGGCGTGACACTCAATTTGAGTTTTTATTGCTTTAAATGCATTTTCAGCCCGAGCTGAGCACGTTTTGTGAGTTTGAATGTATCTTCATAGGAATGAGTTGTGTGGTCAAATTAATGCTCATATGGGCTTCAGGAGGTCATCCTGAACAAAATACATGTTGAAGTGTGTGCATAAGTCCTTTGGTTTAGGTGTGACACTCAATTTGAGTTTTTATTGCTTTAAATGCATTTTCAGCCCGAGCTGAGCACTTTTTTTGAGTTTGAATGTATCTTCATAGGAATGAGTTGTGTGGTCAAATTATTGCTCATTTAGGCTTCAGGAGGTCATCCTGAACAAAACACATGTTGAAGTGTGTGCATAAGTCCTTTGGTTTAGGCGTGACACTCAATTTGAGTTTTTATTGCTTTAAATGCATTTTCAGGCCGAGCTGAGCACGTTTTGTGTGTTTGAATGTATCTTCATAGGAATGAGTTGTGTGGTCAAATGAATGCTCATTTAGGCGTCAGGTGGTCATCCTGAACAAAATACATGTTGAAGTGTGTGCATAAGTCCTTTGGTTTAGGCGTGACACTCAATTTGAGTTTTTATTGCTTTAAATGCATTTTCAGGCCGAGCTGAGCACGTTTTGTGTGTTTGAATGTATCTTCATAGGAATGAGTTGTGTGGTCAAATTAATGCTCATATGGGCTTCAGGAGGTCATCCTGAACAAAATACATGTTGAAGTGTGTGCATAAGTCCTTTGGTTTAGGCGTGACACTCAATTTGAGCTTTTATTGCTTTAAATGCATTTTCAGCCCGAGTTGAGCACGTTTTGTGAGTTTGAATGTATCTTCATAGGAATGAGTTGTGTGGTCAAATTAATGCTCATTTAGGCTTCAGGTGGTCATCGTGAACAAAATACATGTTGAAGTGTGTGCATAAGTCCTTTGGTTTAGGCGTGACACTCAATTTGAGTTTTTATTGCTTTAAATGCATTTTCAGCCCGAGCTGAGCACGTTTTGTGAGTTTGAATGTATCTTCATAGGAATGAGTTGTGTGGTCAAATTAATGCTCATATGGGCTTCAGGAGGTCATCCTGAACAAAATACATGTTGAAGTGTGTGCATAAGTCCTTTGGTTTAGGTGTGACACTCAATTTGAGTTTTTATTGCTTTAAATGCATTTTCAGCCCGAGCTGAGCACGTTTTTTGAGTTTGAATGTATCTTCATAGGAATGAGTTGTGTGGTCAAATTAATGCTCATATGGGCTTCAGGAGGTCATCCTGAACAAAATACATGTTGAAGTGTGTGCATAAGTCCTTTGGTTTAGGCGTGACACTCAATTTGAGCTTTTATTGCTTTAAATGCATTTTCAGCCCGAGTTGAGCACGTTTTGTGAGTTTGAATGTATCTTCATAGGAATGAGTTGTGTGGTCAAATTAATGCTCATTTAGGCTTCAGGTGGTCATCGTGAACAAAATCCATGTTGAAGTGTGTGCATAAGTCCTTTGGTTTAGGCGTGACACTCAATTTGAGTTTTTATTGCTTTAAATGCATTTTCAGCCCGAGCTGAGCGTGTTTTGTGAGTTTGAATGTATCTTCATAGGAATGAGTTGTGTGGTCAAATTAATGCTTATTTAGGCTTCAGGAGGTCATCCTGAATAAAATACATGTTGAAGTGTGTGCATAAGTCCTTTGGTTTAGGCGTGACACTCAATTTGAGTTTTTATTGCTTTAAATGCATTTTCAGCCCGAGCTGAGCACGTTTTGTGAGTTTGAATGTATCTTCATAGGAATGAGTTGTGTAGTCAAATTAATGCTCATATGGGGTTCAGAAGGTCATCCTGAACAAAATACATGTTGAAATGTGTGCATAAGTCCTTTGGTTTAGGTGTGACACTCAATTTGAGTTTTTATTGCTTTAAATGCATTTTCAGCCCGAGCTGAGCACGTTTTGTGAGTTTGAATGTATCTTCATAGGAATGAGTTGTGTGGTCAAATTAATGCTCATTTAGGCTTCAGGTGGTCATCCTGAACTAAATACATGTTGAAGTGTGTGCATAAGTCCTTTGGTTTAGGCGTGACACTCAATTGGAGTTTTTATTGCTTTAAATTAAAATCATTTTCAGCCCGAGCTGAGCGCATTTTCTGACTTTGAATGTATCTTCATAGGAATGAGTTGTGTGGTCAAATTATTGCTGATTTAGGCTTCAGGAGGTCATCCTGAACAAAATACATGTTGAAGTGTGTGCATAAGTCCTTTGGTTTAGGCGTGACACTCAATTTGAGTTTTTATTGCTTTAAATGCATTTTCAGCCCGAGCTGAGCGCGCTTTCTGACTTTGAATGTATCTTCATAGGAATGAGTTGTGTGGTCAAATTAATGCTCATTTAGGCGTCAGGTGGTCATCCTGAACAAAATACATGTTGAAGTGTGTGCATAAGTCCTTTGGTTTAGGCGTGACACTCAATTTGAGTTTGTATTGCTTTAAATGCATTTTCAGCCCGAGCTGAGCACATTTTGTGAGTTTGAATGTATCTTCATAGGAATGAGTTGTGTAGTCAAATTAATGCTCATATGGGCTTCAGGAGGTCATCCTGAACAAAATACATGTTGAAGTGTGTGCATAAGTCCTTTGGTTTAGGCGTGGCACTCAATTTGAGTTTTTATTGCTTTAAATGCATTTTCAGCCCGAGTTGAGCACGTTTTGTGAGTTTGAATGTATCTTCATAGGAATGAGTTGTGTAGACAAATTAATGCTCATATGGGCTTCAGGATGTCATCCTGAACTAAATACATGTTGAAGTGTGTGCATAAGTCCTTTGGTTTAGGTGTGACACTGAATTTGAGTTTTTATTGCTTAAAATGCATTTTCAGCCCGAGTTGAGCACGTTTTGTGAGTTTGAATGTATCTTCATAGGAATGAGTTGTGTAGACAAATTAATGCTCATATGGGCTTCAGGATGTCATCCTGAACTAAATACATGTTGAAGTGTGTGCATAAGTCCTTTGGTTTAGGTGTGACACTAAATTTGAGTTTTTATTGCTTTAAATGCATTTTCAGCCCGAGCTGAGCTCGTTTTGTGAGTTTGAATGTATCTTCATAGGAATGAGTTGTGTGGTCAAATTAATGCTTATTTAGGCTTCAGGAGGTCACCCTGAACAAAATACATGTTGAAGTGTGTGCATAAGTCCTTTGGTTTAGGCGTGACACTCAATTTGAGTTTTTATTGCTTTAAATGCATTTTCAGCCCGAGCTGAGCGCGTTTTGTGAGTTTGAATGTATCTTCATAGGAATGAGTTGTGTGGTCAAATTAATGCTCATTTAGGCGTCAGGTGGTCATCCTGAACAAAATACATGTTGAAGTGTGTGCATAAGTCCTTTGGTTTAGGCGTGGCACTCAATTTGAGTTTTTATTGCTTTAAATGCATTTTCAGCCCGAGTTGAGCACGTTTTGTGAGTTTGAATGTATCTTCATAGGAATGAGTTGTGTAGACAAATTAATGCTCATATGGGCTTCAGGATGTCATCCTGAACTAAATACATGTTGAAGTGTGTGCATAAGTCCTTTGGTTTAGGTGTGACACTGAATTTGAGTTTTTATTGCTTTAAATGCATTTTCAGCCCGAGTTGAGCACGTTTTGTGAGTTTGAATGTATCTTCATAGGAATGAGTTGTGTAGACAAATTAATGCTCATATGGGCTTCAGGATGTCATCCTGAACTAAATACATGTTGAAGTGTGTGCATAAGTCCTTTGGTTTAGGTGTGACACTAAATTTGAGTTTTTATTGCTTTAAATGCATTTTCAGCCCGAGCTGAGCGCGTTTTGTGAGTTTGAATGTATCTTCATAGGAATGAGTTGTGTGGTCAAATTAATGCTTATTTAGGCTTCAGGAGGTCACCCTGAACAAAATACATGTTGAAGTGTGTGCATAAGTCCTTTGGTTTAGGCGTGACACTCAATTTGAGTTTTTATTGCTTTAAATGCATTTTCAGCCCGAGCTGAGCGCGTTTTGTGAGTTTGAATGTATCTTCATAGGAATGAGTTGTGTGGTCAAATTAATGCTCATTTAGGCGTCAGGTGGTCATCCTGAACAAAATACATGTTGAAGTGTGTGCATAAGTCCTTTGGTTTAGGCGTGACACTCAATTTGAGTTTTTATTGCTTTAAATGCATTTTCAGGCCGAGCTGAGCACGTTTTGTGTGTTTGAATGTATCTTTATAAGAATGAGTTGTGTGGTCAAATTAATGATCATATGGGCTTCAGGAGGTCATCCTGAACAAAATACATGTTGAAGTGTGTGCATAAGTCCTTTGGTTTAGGCGTGACACTCAATTTGAGTTTTTATTGCTTTAAATTAAATGCATTTTCAGCCCGAGCTGAGCGCGCTTTCTGACTTTGAATGTATCTTCATAGGAATGAGTTGTGTGGTCAAATTAATGCTCATTTAGGCGTCAGGTGGTCATCCTGAACAAAATACATGTTGAAGTGTGTGCATAAGTCCTTTGGTTTAGGCGTGACACTCAATTTGAGCTTTTATTGCTTTAAATGCATTTTCAGCCCGAGTTGAGCGCGTTTTGTGAGTTTGAATGTATCTTCATAGGAATGAGTTGTGTGGTCAAATTAATGCTCATTTAGGCTTCAGGTGGTCATCGTGAACAAAATACATGTTGTAGTGTGTGCATAAGTCCTTTGGTTTAGGCGTGACACTCAATTTGAGTTTTTATTGCTTTAAATGCATTTTCAGCCCGAGCTGAGCACGTTTTGTGAGTTTGACTGTATCTTCATAGGAATGAGTTGTGTGGTCAAATTAATGCTCATATGGGCTTCAGGAGGTCATCCTGAACAAAATACATGTTGAAGTGTGTGCATAAGTCCTTTGGTTTAGGTGTGACACTCAATTTGAGTTTTTATTGCTTTAAATGCATTTTCAGCCCGAGCTGAGCACTTTTTTTGAGTTTGAATGTATCTTCATAGGAATGAGTTGTGTGGTCAAATTATTGCTCATTTAAGCTTCAGGAGGTCATCCTGAACAAAACACATGTTGAAGTGTGTGCATAAGTCCTTTGGTTTAGGCGTGACACTCAATTTGAGTTTTTATTGCTTTAAATGCATTTTCAGGCCGAGCTGAGCACGTTTTGTGTGTTTGAATGTATCTTCATAGGAATGAGTTGTGTGGTCAAATTAATGCTCATATGGGCTTCAGGAGGTCATCCTGAACAAAATACATGTTGAAGTGTGTGCATAAGTCCTTTGGTTTAGGCGTGACACTCAATTTGAGCTTTTATTGCTTTAAATGCATTTTCAGCCCGAGTTGAGCACGTTTTGTGAGTTTGAATGTATCTTCATAGGAATGAGTTGTGTGGTCAAATTAATGCTCATTTAGGCTTCAGGAGGTCATCCTGAACAAAATACATGTTGAAGTGTGTGCATAAGTCCTTTGGTTTAGGCGTGACACTCAATTTGAGTTTTTATTGCTTTAAATGCATTTTCAGCCCGAGCTGAGCACGTTTTGTGAGTTTGAATGTATCTTCATAGGAATGAGTTGTGTGGTCAAATTAATGCTCATATGGGCTTCAGGAGGTCATCCTGAACAAAATACATGTTGAAGTGTGTGCATAAGTCCTTTGGTTTAGGTGTGACACTCAATTTGAGTTTTTATTGCTTTAAATGCATTTTCAGCCCGAGCTGAGCACGTTTTTTGAGTTTGAATGTATCTTCATAGGAATGAGTTGTGTAATCAAATTATTGCTCATTTAGGCTTCAGGAGGTCATCTTGAACAAAATCCATGTTGAAGTGTGTGCATAAGTCCTTTGGTTTAGGCGTGACACTCAATTTGAGTTTTTATTGCTTTAAATGCATTTTCAGCCCGAGCTGAGCGTGTTTTGTGAGTTTGAATGTATCTTCATAGGAATGAGTTGTGTGGTCAAATTAATGCTTATTTAGGCTTCAGGAGGTCATCCTGAATAAAATACATGTTGAAGTGTGTGCATAAGTCCTTTGGTTTAGGCGTGACACTCAATTTGAGTTTTTATTGCTTTAAATGCATTTTCAGCCCGAGCTGAGCACGTTTTGTGAGTTTGAATGTATCTTCATAGGAATGAGTTGTGTAGTCAAATTAATGCTCATATGGGGTTCAGAAGGTCATCCTGAACAAAATACATGTTGAAATGTGTGCATAAGTCCTTTGGTTTAGGTGTGACACTCAATTTGAGTTTTTATTGCTTTAAATGCATTTTCAGCCCGAGCTGAGCACGTTTTGTGAGTTTGAATGTATCTTCATAGGAATGAGTTGTGTGGTCAAATTAATGCTCATTTAGGCTTCAGGTGGTCATCCTGAACTAAATACATGTTGAAGTGTGTGCATAAGTCCTTTGGTTTAGGCGTGACACTCAATTGGAGTTTTTATTGCTTTAAATTAAAATCATTTTCAGCCCGAGCTGAGCGCATTTTCTGACTTTGAATGTATCTTCATAGGAATGAGTTGTGTGGTCAAATTATTGCTGATTTAGGCTTCAGGAGGTCATCCTGAACAAAATACATGTTGAAGTGTGTGCATAAGTCCTTTGGTTTAGGCGTGACACTCAATTTGAGTTTTTATTGCTTTAAATGCATTTTCAGCCCGAGCTGAGCGCGCTTTCTGACTTTGAATGTATCTTCATAGGAATGAGTTGTGTGGTCAAATTAATGCTCATTTAGGCGTCAGGTGGTCATCCTGAACAAAATACATGTTGAAGTGTGTGCATAAGTCCTTTGGTTTAGGCGTGACACTCAATTTGAGTTTGTATTGCTTTAAATGCATTTTCAGCCTGAGCTGAGCACATTTTGTGAGTTTGAATGTATCTTCATAGGAATGAGTTGTGTAGTCAAATTAATGCTCATATGGGCTTCAGGAGGTCATCCTGAACAAAATACATGTTGAAGTGTGTGCATAAGTCCTTTGGTTTAGGCGTGGCACTCAATTTGAGTTTTTATTGCTTTAAATGCATTTTCAGCCCGAGTTGAGCACGTTTTGTGAGTTTGAATGTATCTTCATAGGAATGAGTTGTGTAGACAAATTAATGCTCATATGGGCTTCAGGATGTCATCCTGAACTAAATACATGTTGAAGTGTGTGCATAAGTCCTTTGGTTTAGGTGTGACACTGAATTTGAGTTTTTATTGCTTAAAATGCATTTTCAGCCCGAGTTGAGCACGTTTTGTGAGTTTGAATGTATCTTCATAGGAATGAGTTGTGTAGACAAATTAATGCTCATATGGGCTTCAGGATGTCATCCTGAACTAAATACATGTTGAAGTGTGTGCATAAGTCCTTTGGTTTAGGTGTGACACTAAATTTGAGTTTTTATTGCTTTAAATGCATTTTCAGCCCGAGCTGAGCTCGTTTTGTGAGTTTGAATGTATCTTCATAGGAATGAGTTGTGTGGTCAAATTAATGCTTATTTAGGCTTCAGGAGGTCACCCTGAACAAAATACATGTTGAAGTGTGTGCATAAGTCCTTTGGTTTAGGCGTGACACTCAATTTGAGTTTTTATTGCTTTAAATGCATTTTCAGCCCGAGCTGAGCGCGTTTTGTGAGTTTGAATGTATCTTCATAGGAATGAGTTGTGTGGTCAAATTAATGCTCATTTAGGCGTCAGGTGGTCATCCTGAACAAAATACATGTTGAAGTGTGTGCATAAGTCCTTTGGTTTAGGCGTGACACTCAATTTGAGTTTTTATTGCTTTAAATGCATTTTCAGGCCGAGCTGAGCACGTTTTGTGTGTTTGAATGTATCTTCATAAGAATGAGTTGTGTGGTCAAATTAATGATCATATGGGCTTCAGGAGGTCATCCTGAACAAAATACATGTTGAAGTGTGTCCATAAGTCCTTTGGTTTAGGCGTGACACTCAATTTGAGTTTTTATTGCTTTAAATGCATTTTCAGCCCGAGCTGAGCGCGTTTTGTGAGTTTGAATGTATCTTCATAGGAATGAGTTGTGTGGTCAAATTAATGCTCAATTAGGCGTCAGGTGGTCATCCTGAACAAAATACATGTTGAAGTGTGTGCATAAGTCCTTTGGTTTAGGCGTGACACTCAATTTGAGTTTTTATTGCTTTAAATGCATTTTCAGGCCGAGCTGAGCACGTTTTGTGGGTTTGAATGTATCTTCATAGGAATGAGTTGTGTGGTCAAATTAATGCTCATATGGGCTTCAGGAGGTCATCCTGAACAAAATACATGTTGAAGTGTGTGCATAAGTCCTTTGGTTTAGGCGTGACACTCAATTTGAGTTTTTATTGCTTTAAATGCATTTTCAGCCCGAGCTGAGCACTTTTTTTGAGTTTGAATGTATCTTCATAGGAATGAGTTGTGTGGTCAAATTATTGCTCATTTAGGCTTCAGGAGGTCATCCTGAACAAAACACATGTTGAAGTGTGTGCATAAGTCCTTTGGTTTAGGCGTGACACTCAATTTGAGTTTTTATTGCTTTAAATGCATTTTCAGGCCGAGCTGAGCACGTTTTGTGTGTTTGAATGTATCTTCATAGGAATGAGTTGTGTGGTCAAATGAATGCTCATTTAGGCGTCAGGTGGTCATCCTGAACAAAATACATGTTGAAGTGTGTGCATAAGTCCTTTGGTTTAAGCGTGACACTCAATTTGAGTTTTTATTGCTTTAAATGCATTTTCAGGCCGAGCTGAGCACGTTTTGTGTGTTTGAATGTATCTTCATAGGAATGAGTTGTGTGGTCAAATTAATGCTCATATGGGCTTCAGGAGGTCATCCTGAACAAAATACATGTTGAAGTGTGTGCATAAGTCCTTTGGTTTAGGCGTGACACTCAATTTGAGCTTTTATTGCTTTAAATGCATTTTCAGCCCGAGTTGAGCACGTTTTGTGAGTTTGAATGTATCTTCATAGGAATGAGTTGTGTGGTCAAATTAATGCTCATTTAGGCTTCAGGTGGTCATCGTGAACAAAATACATGTTGAAGTGTGTGCATAAGTCCTTTGGTTTAGGCGTGACACTCAATTTGAGTTTTTATTGCTTTAAATGCATTTTCAGCCCGAGCTGAGCACGTTTTGTGAGTTTGAATGTATCTTCATAGGAATGAGTTGTGTGGTCAAATTAATGCTCATATGGGCTTCAGGAGGTCATCCTGAACAAAATACATGTTGAAGTGTGTGCATAAGTCCTTTGGTTTAGGTGTGACACTCAATTTGAGTTTCTATTGCTTTAAATGCATTTTCAGCCCGAGCTGAGCACGTTTTTTGAGTTTGAATGTATCTTCATAGGAATGAGTTGTGTAATCAAATTATTGCTCATTTAGGCTTCAGGAGGTCATCTTGAACAAAATCCATGTTGAAGTGTGTGCATAAGTCCTTTGGTTTAGGCGTGACACTCAATTTGAGTTTTTATTGCTTTAAATGCATTTTCAGCCCGAGCTGAGCGTGTTTTGTGAGTTTGAATGTATCTTCATAGGAATGAGTTGTGTGGTCAAATTAATGCTTATTTAGGCTTCAGGAGGTCATCCTGAATAAAATACATGTTGAAGTGTGTGCATAAGTCCTTTGGTTTAGGCGTGACACTCAATTTGAGTTTTTATTGCTTTAAATGCATTTTCAGCCCGAGCTGAGCACGTTTTGTGAGTTTGAATGTATCTTCATAGGAATGAGTTGTGTAGTCAAATTAATGCTCATATGGGGTTCAGAAGGTCATCCTGAACAAAATACATGTTGAAATATGTGCATAAGTCCTTTGGTTTAGGTGTGACACTCAATTTGAGTTTTTATTGCTTTAAATGCATTTTCAGCCCGAGCTGAGCACGTTTTGTGAGTTTGAATGTATCTTCATAGGAATGAGTTGTGTGGTCAAATTAATGCTCATTTAGGCTTCAGGTGGTCATCCTGAACTAAATACATGTTGAAGTGTGTGCATAAGTCCTTTGGTTTAGGCGTGACACTCAATTGGAGTTTTTATTGCTTTAAATTAAATGCATTTTCAGCCCGAGCTGAGCGCACTTTCTGACTTTGAATGTATCTTCATAGGAATGAGTTGTGTGGTCAAATTATTGCTGATTTAGGCTTCAGGAGGTCATCCTGAACAAAATACATGTTGAAGTGTGTGCATAAGTCCTTTGGTTTAGGCGTGACACTCAATTTGAGTTTTTATTGCTTTAAATGCATTTTCAGCCCGAGCTGAGCGCGCTTTCTGACTTTGAATGTATCTTCATAGGAATGAGTTGTGTGGTCAAATTAATGCTCATTTAGGCGTTAGGTGGTCATCCTGAACAAAATACATGTTGAAGTGTGTGCATAAGTCCTTTGGTTTAGGCGTGACACTCAATTTGAGTTTTTATTGCTTTAAATGCATTTTCAGCCCGAGCTGAGCACGTTTTGTGAGTTTGAATGTATCTTCATAGGAATGAGTTGTGTAGTCAAATTAATGCTCATATGGGCTTCAGGAGGTCATCCTGAACAAAATACATGTTGAAGTGTGTGCATAAGTCCTTTGGTTTAGGCGTGACACTCAATTTGAGTTTTTATTGCTTTAAATGCATTTTCAGCCCGAGTTGAGCACGTTTTGTGAGTTTGAATGTATCTTCATAGGAATGAGTTTTGTAGACAAATTAATGCTCATATGGGCTTCAGGATGTCATCCTGAACTAAATACATGTTGAAGTGTGTGCATAAGTCCTTTGGTTTAGGTGTGACACTAAATTTGAGTTTTTATTGCTTTAAATGCATTTTCAGCCCGAGCTGAGCGCGTTTTGTGAGTTTGAATGTATCTTCATAGGAATGAGTTGTGTGGTCAAATTAATGCTTATTTAGGCTTCAGGAGGTCACCCTGAACAAAATACATGTTGAAGTGTGTGCAAAAGTCCTTTGGTTTAGGCGTGACACTCAATTTGAGTTTTTATTGCTTTAAATGCATTTTCAGCCCGAGCTGAGCGCGTTTTGTGAGTTTGAATGTATCTTCATAGGAATGAGTTGTGTGGTCAAATTAATGCTCATTTAGGCGTCAGGTGGTCATCCTGAACAAAATACATGTTGAAGTGTGTGCATAAGTCCTTTGGTTTAGGCGTGACACTCAATTTGAGTTTTTATTGCTTTAAATGCATTTTCAGGCCGAGCTGAGCACGTTTTGTGTGTTTGAATGTATCTTCATAAGAATGAGTTGTGTGGTCAAATTAATGATCATATGGGCTTCAGGAGGTCATCCTGAACAAAATACATGTTGAAGTGTGTCCATAAGTCCTTTGGTTTAGGCGTGACACTCAATTTGAGTTTTTATTGCTTTAAATGCATTTTCAGCCCGAGCTGAGCGCGTTTTGTGAGTTTGAATGTATCTTCATAGGAATGAGTTGTGTGGTCAAATTAATGCTCAATTAGGCGTCAGGTGGTCATCCTGAACAAAATACATGTTGAAGTGTATGCATAAGTCCTTTGGTTTAGGCGTGACACTCAATTTGAGTTTTTATTGCTTTAAATGCATTTTCAGGCCGAGCTGAGCACGTTTTGTGTGTTTGAATGTATCTTCATAGGAATGAGTTGTGTGGTCAAATTAATGCTCATATGGGCTTCAGGAGGTCATCCTGAACAAAATACATGTTGAAGTGTGTGCATAAGTCCTTTGGTTTAGGCGTGACACTCAATTTGAGTTTTTATTGCTTTAAATGCATTTTCAGCCCGAGCTGAGCACTTTTTTTGAGTTTGAATGTATCTTCATAGGAATGAGTTGTGTGGTCAAATTATTGCTCATTTAGGCTTCAGGAGGTCATCCTGAACAAAACACATGTTGAAGTGTGTGCATAAGTCCTTTGGTTTAGGCGTGACACTCAATTTGAGCTTTTATTGCTTTAAATGCATTTTCAGGCCGAGCTGAGCACGTTTTGTGTGTTTGAATGTATGTTCATAGGAATGAGTTGTGTGGTCAAATGAATGCTCATTTAGGCGTCAGGTGGTCATCCTGAACAAAATACATGTTGAAGTGTGTGCATAAGTCCTTTGGTTTAGGCGTGACACTCAATTTGAGTTTTTATTGCTTTAAATGCATTTTCAGGCCGAGCTGAGCACGTTTTGTGTGTTTGAATGTATCTTCATAGGAATGAGTTGTGTGGTCAAATTAATGCTCATATGGGCTTCAGGAGGTCATCCTGAACAAAATACATGTTGAAGTGTGTGCATAAGTCCTTTGGTTTAGGCGTGACACTCAATTTGAGCTTTTATTGCTTTAAATGCATTTTCAGCCCGAGTTGAGCACGTTTTGTGAGTTTGAATGTATCTTCATAGGAATGAGTTGTGTGGTCAAATTAATGCTCATTTAGGCTTCAGGTGGTCATCGTGAACAAAATACATGTTGAAGTGTGTGCATAAGTCCTTTGGTTTAGGCGTGACACTCAATTTGAGTTTTTATTGCTTTAAATGCATTTTCAGCCCGAGCTGAGCACGTTTTGTGAGTTTGAATGTATCTTCATAGGAATGAGTTGTGTGGTCAAATTAATGCTCATATGGGCTTCAGGAGGTCATCCTGAACAAAATACATGTTGAAGTGTGTGCATAAGTCCTTTGGTTTAGGTGTGACACTCAATTTGAGTTTTTATTGCTTTAAATGCATTTTCAGCCCGAGCTGAGCACGTTTTTTGAGTTTGAATGTATCTTCATAGGAATGAGTTGTGTAATCAAATTATTGCTCATTTAGGCTTCAGGAGGTCATCTTGAACAAAATCCATGTTGAAGTGTGTGCATAAGTCCTTTGGTTTAGGCGTGACACTCAATTTGAGTTTTTATTGCTTTAAATGCATTTTCAGCCCGAGCTGAGCGTGTTTTGTGAGTTTGAATGTATCTTCATAGGAATGAGTTGTGTGGTCAAATTAATGTTTATTTAGGCTTCAGGAGGTCATCCTGAATAAAATACATGTTGAAGTGTGTGCATAAGTCCTTTGGTTTAGGCGTGACACTCAATTTGAGTTTTTATTGCTTTAAATGCATTTTCAGCCCGAGCTGAGCACGTTTTGTGAGTTTGAATGTATCTTCATAGGAATGAGTTGTGTAGTCAAATTAATGCTCATATGGGGTTCAGAAGGTCATCCTGAACAAAATACATGTTGAAATGTGTGCATAAGTCCTTTGGTTTAGGTGTGACACTCAATTTGAGTTTTTATTGCTTTAAATGCATTTTCAGCCCGAGCTGAGCACGTTTTGTGAGTTTGAATGTATCTTCATAGGAATGAGTTGTGTGGTCAAATTAATGCTCATTTAGGCTTCAGGTGGTCATCCTGAACTAAATACATGTTGAAGTGTGTGCATAAGTCCTTTGGTTTAGGCGTGACACTCAATTGGAGTTTTTATTGCTTTAAATTAAATGCATTTTCAGCCCGAGCTGAGCGCACTTTCTGACTTTGAATGTATCTTCATAGGAATGAGTTGTGTGGTCAAATTATTGCTGATTTAGGCTTCAGGAGGTCATCCTGAACAAAATACATGTTGAAGTGTGTGCATAAGTCCTTTGGTTTAGGCGTGACACTCAATTTGAGTTTTTATTGCTTTAAATGCATTTTCAGCCCGAGCTGAGCGCGCTTTCTGACTTTGAATGTATCTTCATAGGAATGAGTTGTGTGGTCAAATTAATGCTCATTTAGGCGTCAGGTGGTCATCCTGAACAAAATACATGTTGAAGTGTGTGCATAAGTCCTTTGGTTTAGGCGTGACACTCAATTTGAGTTTTTATTGCTTTAAATGCATTTTCAGCCCGAGCTGAGCACGTTTTGTGAGTTTGAATGTATCTTCATAGGAATGAGTTGTGTAGTCAAATTAATGCTCATATGGGCTTCAGGAGGTCATCCTGAACAAAATACATGTTGAAGTGTGTGCATAAGTCCTTTGGTTTAGGCGTGACACTCAATTTGAGTTTTTAATGCTTTAAATGCATTTTCAGCCCGAGTTGAGCCCGTTTTGTGAGTTTGAATGTATCTTCATAGGAATGAGTTGTGTAGACAAATTAATGCTCATATGGGCTTCAGGATGTCATCCTGAACTAAATACATGTTGAAGTGTGTGCATAAGTCCTTTGGTTTAGGTGTGACACTAAATTTGAGTTTTTATTGCTTTAAATGCATTTTCAGCCCGAGCTGAGCGCGTTTTGTGAGTTTGAATGTATCTTCATAGGAATGAGTTGTGTGGTCAAATTAATGCTTATTTAGGCTTCAGGAGGTCACCCTGAACAAAATACATGTTGAAGTGTGTGCATAAGTCCTTTGGTTTAGGCGTGACACTCAATTTGAGTTTTTATTGCTTTAAATGCATTTTCAGCCCGAGCTGAGCGCGTTTTGTGAGTTTGAATGTATCTTCATAGGAATGAGTTGTGTGGTCAAATTAATGCTCATTTAGGCGTCAGGTGGTCATCCTGAACAAAATACATGTTGAAGTGTGTGCATAAGTCCTTTGGTTTAGGCGTGACACTCAATTTGAGTTTTTATTGCTTTAAATGCATTTTCAGGCCGAGCTGAGCACGTTTTGTGTGTTTGAATGTATCTTCATAAGAATGAGTTGTGTGGTCAAATTAATGATCATATGGGCTTCAGGAGGTCATCCTGAACAAAATACATGTTGAAGTGTGTCCATAAGTCCTTTGGTTTAGGCGTGACACTCAATTTGAGTTTTTATTGCTTTAAATGCATTTTCAGCCCGAGCTGAGCGCGTTTTGTGAGTTTGAATGTATCTTCATAGGAATGAGTTGTGTGGTCAAATTAATGCTCAATTAGGCGTCAGGTGGTCATCCTGAACAAAATACATGTTGAAGTGTGTGCATAAGTCCTTTGGTTTAGGCGTGACACTCAATTTGAGTTTTTATTGCTTTAAATGCATTTTCAGGCCGAGCTGAGCACGTTTTGTGTGTTTGAATGTATCTTCATAGGAATGAGTTGTGTGGTCAAATTAATGCTCATATGGGCTTCAGGAGGTCATCCTGAACAAAATACATGTTGAAGTGTGTGCATAAGTCCTTTGGTTTAGGCGTGACACTCAATTTGAGTTTTTATTGCTTTAAATGCATTTTCAGCCTGAGTTGAGCACGTTTTGTGAGTTTGAATGTATCTTCATAGGAATGAGTTGTGTGGTCAAATTAATGCTCATTTAGGCTTCAGGTGGTCATCCTGAACTAAATACATGTTGAAGTGTGTGCATAAGTCCTTTGGTTTAGGCGTGACACTCAATTTGAGTTTTTATTGCTTTAAATGCATTTTCAGCCCGAGCTGAGCACGTTTTGTGAGTTTGAATGTATCTTCATAGGAATGAGTTGTGTAGTCAAATTAATGCTCATATGGGCTTCAGGAGGTCATCCTGAACAAAATACATGTTGAAGTGTGTGCATAAGTCCTTTGGTTTAGGCGTGACACTCAATTTGAGTTTTTAATGCTTTAAATGCATTTTCAGCCCGAGTTGAGCCCGTTTTGTGAGTTTGAATGTATCTTCATAGGAATGAGTTGTGTAGACAAATTAATGCTCATATGGGCTTCAGGATGTCATCCTGAACTAAATACATGTTGAAGTGTGTGCATAAGTCCTTTGGTTTAGGTGTGACACTAAATTTGAGTTTTTATTGCTTTAAATGCATTTTCAGCCCGAGCTGAGCGCGTTTTGTGAGTTTGAATGTATCTTCATAGGAATGAGTTGTGTGGTCAAATTAATGCTTATTTAGGCTTCAGGAGGTCACCCTGAACAAAATACATGTTGAAGTGTGTGCATAAGTCCTTTGGTTTAGGCGTGACACTCAATTTGAGTTTTTATTGCTTTAAATGCATTTTCAGCCCGAGCTGAGCGCGTTTTGTGAGTTTGAATGTATCTTCATAGGAATGAGTTGTGTGGTCAAATTAATGCTCATTTAGGCGTCAGGTGGTCATCCTGAACAAAATACATGTTGAAGTGTGTGCATAAGTCCTTTGGTTTAGGCGTGACACTCAATTTGAGTTTTTATTGCTTTAAATGCATTTTCAGGCCGAGCTGAGCACGTTTTGTGTGTTTGAATGTATCTTCATAAGAATGAGTTGTGTGGTCAAATTAATGATCATATGGGCTTCAGGAGGTCATCCTGAACAAAATACATGTTGAAGTGTGTCCATAAGTCCTTTGGTTTAGGCGTGACACTCAATTTGAGTTTTTATTGCTTTAAATGCATTTTCAGCCCGAGCTGAGCGCGTTTTGTGAGTTTGAATGTATCTTCATAGGAATGAGTTGTGTGGTCAAATTAATGCTCAATTAGGCGTCAGGTGGTCATCCTGAACAAAATACATGTTGAAGTGTGTGCATAAGTCCTTTGGTTTAGGCGTGACACTCAATTTGAGTTTTTATTGCTTTAAATGCATTTTCAGGCCGAGCTGAGCACGTTTTGTGTGTTTGAATGTATCTTCATAGGAATGAGTTGTGTGGTCAAATTAATGCTCATATGGGCTTCAGGAGGTCATCCTGAACAAAATACATGTTGAAGTGTGTGCATAAGTCCTTTGGTTTAGGCGTGACACTCAATTTGAGTTTTTATTGCTTTAAATGCATTTTCAGCCTGAGTTGAGCACGTTTTGTGAGTTTGAATGTATCTTCATAGGAATGAGTTGTGTGGTCAAATTAATGCTCATTTAGGCTTCAGGTGGTCATCCTGAACTAAATACATGTTGAAGTGTGTGCATAAGTCCTTTGGTTTAGGCGTGACACTCAATTTGAGCTTTTATTGCTTTAAATGCATTTTCAGCCCGAGTTGAGCACGTTTTGTGAGTTTGAATGTATCTTCATAGGAATGAGTTGTGTGGTCAAATTAATGCTCATTTAGGCTTCAGGTGGTCATCGTGAACAAAATACATGTTGAAGTGTGTGCATAAGTCCTTTGGTTTAGGCGTGACACTCAATTTGAGTTTTTATTGCTTTAAATGCATTTTCAGCCCGAGCTGAGCACGTTTTGTGAGTTTGAATGTATCTTCATAGGAATGAGTTGTGTGGTCAAATTAATGCTCATATGGGCTTCAGGAGGTCATCCTGAACAAAATACATGTTGAAGTGTGTGCATAAGTCCTTTGGTTTAGGTGTGACACTCAATTTGAGTTTTTATTGCTTTAAATGCATTTTCAGCCCGAGCTGAGCACGTTTTTTGAGTTTGAATGTATCTTCATAGGAATGAGTTGTGTAATCAAATTATTGCTCATTTAGGCTTCAGGAGGTCATCTTGAACAAAATCCATGTTGAAGTGTGTGCATAAGTCCTTTGGTTTAGGCGTGACACTCAATTTGAGTTTTTATTGCTTTAAATGCATTTTCAGCCCGAGCTGAGCGTGTTTTGTGAGTTTGAATGTATCTTCATAGGAATGAGTTGTGTGGTCAAATTAATGCTTATTTAGGCTTCAGGAGGTCATCCTGAATAAAATACATGTTGAAGTGTGTGCATAAGTCCTTTGGTTTAGGCGTGACACTCAATTTGAGTTTTTATTGCTTTAAATGCATTTTCAGCCCGAGCTGAGCACGTTTTGTGAGTTTGAATGTATCTTCATAGGAATGAGTTGTGTAGTCAAATTAATGCTCATATGGGGTTCAGAAGGTCATCCTGAACAAAATACATGTTGAAATGTGTGCATAAGTCCTTTGGTTTAGGTGTGACACTCAATTTGAGTTTTTATTGCTTTAAATGCATTTTCAGCCCGAGCTGAGCACGTTTTGTGAGTTTGAATGTATCTTCATAGGAATGAGTTGTGTGGTCAAATTAATGCTCATTTAGGCGTCAGGTGGTCATCCTGAACAAAATACATGTTGAAGTGTGTGCATAAGTCCTTTGGTTTAGGCGTGACACTCAATTTGAGTTTTTATTGCTTTAAATGCATTTTCAGGCCGAGCTGAGCACGTTTTGTGTGTTTGAATGTATCTTCATAGGAATGAGTTGTGTGGTCAAATTAATGCTCATTTAGGCTTCAGGTGGTCATCGTGAACAAAATACATGTTGAAGTGTGTGCATAAGTCCTTTGGTTTAGGCGTGACACTCAATTTGAGTTTTTATTGCTTTAAATGCATTTTCAGCCCGAGCTGAGCACGTTTTGTGAGTTTGAATGTATCTTCATAAGAATGAGTTGTGTGGTCAAATTAATGATCATATGGGCTTCAGGAGGTCATCCTGAACAAAATACATGTTGAAGTGTGTCCATAAGTCCTTTGGTTTAGGCGTGACACTCAATTTGAGTTTTTATTGCTTTAAATGCATTTTCAGCCCGAGCTGAGCGCGTTTTGTGAGTTTGAATGTATCTTCATAGGAATGAGTTGTGTGGTCAAATTAATGCTCAATTAGGCGTCAGGTGGTCATCCTGAACAAAATACATGTTGAAGTGTGTGCATAAGTCCTTTGGTTTAGGCGTGACACTCAATTTGAGTTTTTATTGCTTTAAATGCATTTTCAGGCCGAGCTGAGCACGTTTTGTGTGTTTGAATGTATCTTCATAGGAATGAGTTGTGTGGTCAAATTAATGCTCATATGGGCTTCAGGAGGTCATCCTGAACAAAATACATGTTGAAGTGTGTGCATAAGTCCTTTGGTTTAGGCGTGACACTCAATTTGAGTTTTTATTGCTTTAAATGCATTTTCAGCCCGAGCTGAGCGTGTTTTGTGAGTTTGAATGTATCTTCATAGGAATGAGTTGTGTGGTCAAATTAATGCTTATTTAGGCTTCAGGAGGTCATCCTGAATAAAATACATGTTGAAGTGTGTGCATAAGTCCTTTGGTTTAGGCGTGACACTCAATTTGAGTTTTTATTGCTTTAAATGCATTTTCAGCCCGAGCTGAGCACGTTTTGTGAGTTTGAATGTATCTTCATAGGAATGAGTTGTGTAGTCAAATTAATGCTCATATGGGGTTCAGAAGGTCATCCTGAACAAAATACATGTTGAAATGTGTGCATAAGTCCTTTGGTTTAGGTGTGACACTCAATTTGAGTTTTTATTGCTTTAAATGCATTTTCAGCCCGAGCTGAGCACGTTTTGTGAGTTTGAATGTATCTTCATAGGAATGAGTTGTGTGGTCAAATTAATGCTCATTTAGGCGTCAGGTGGTCATCCTGAACAAAATACATGTTGAAGTGTGTGCATAAGTCCTTTGGTTTAGGCGTGACACTCAATTTGAGTTTTTATTGCTTTAAATGCATTTTCAGGCCGAGCTGAGCACGTTTTGTGTGTTTGAATGTATCTTCATAGGAATGAGTTGTGTGGTCAAATTAATGCTCATTTAGGCTTCAGGTGGTCATCGTGAACAAAATACATGTTGAAGTGTGTGCATAAGTCCTTTGGTTTAGGCGTGACACTCAATTTGAGTTTTTATTGCTTTAAATGCATTTTCAGCCCGAGCTGAGCACGTTTTGTGAGTTTGAATGTATCTTCATAAGAATGAGTTGTGTGGTCAAATTAATGATCATATGGGCTTCAGGAGGTCATCCTGAACAAAATACATGTTGAAGTGTGTCCATAAGTCCTTTGGTTTAGGCGTGACACTCAATTTGAGTTTTTATTGCTTTAAATGCATTTTCAGCCCGAGCTGAGTGCGTTTTGTGAGTTTGAATGTATCTTCATAGGAATGAGTTGTGTGGTCAAATTAATGCTCAATTAGGCGTCAGGTGGTCATCCTGAACAAAATACATGTTGAAGTGTGTGCATAAGTCCTTTGGTTTAGGCGTGACACTCAATTTGAGTTTTTATTGCTTTAAATGCATTTTCAGGCCGAGCTGAGCACGTTTTGTGTGTTTGAATGTATCTTCATAGGAATGAGTTGTGTGGTCAAATTAATGCTCATATGGGCTTCAGGAGGTCATCCTGAACAAAATACATGTTGAAGTGTGTGCATAAGTCCTTTGGTTTAGGCGTGACACTCAATTTGAGTTTTTATTGCTTTAAATGCATTTTCAGCCTGAGTTGAGCACGTTTTGTGAGTTTGAATGTATCTTCATAGGAATGAGTTGTGTGGTCAAATTAATGCTCATTTAGGCTTCAGGTGGTCATCCTGAACTAAATACATGTTGAAGTGTGTGCATAAGTCCTTTGGTTTAGGCGTGACACTCAATTTGAGCTTTTATTGCTTTAAATGCATTTTCAGCCCGAGTTGAGCACGTTTTGTGAGTTTGAATGTATCTTCATAGGAATGAGTTGTGTGGTCAAATTAATGCTCATTTAGGCTTCAGGTGGTCATCGTGAACAAAATACATGTTGAAGTGTGTGCATAAGTCCTTTGGTTTAGGCGTGACACTCAATTTGAGTTTTTATTGCTTTAAATGCATTTTCAGCCCGAGCTGAGCACGTTTTGTGAGTTTGAATGTATCTTCATAGGAATGAGTTGTGTGGTCAAATTAATGCTCATATGGGCTTCAGGAGGTCATCCTGAACAAAATACATGTTGAAGTGTGTGCATAAGTCCTTTGGTTTAGGTGTGACACTCAATTTGAGTTTTTATTGCTTTAAATGCATTTTCAGCCCGAGCTGAGCACGTTTTTTGAGTTTGAATGTATCTTCATAGGAATGAGTTGTGTAATCAAATTATTGCTCATTTAGGCTTCAGGAGGTCATCTTGAACAAAATCCATGTTGAAGTGTGTGCATAAGTCCTTTGGTTTAGGCGTGACACTCAATTTGAGTTTTTATTGCTTTAAATGCATTTTCAGCCCGAGCTGAGCGTGTTTTGTGAGTTTGAATGTATCTTCATAGGAATGAGTTGTGTGGTCAAATTAATGCTTATTTAGGCTTCAGGAGGTCATCCTGAATAAAATACATGTTGAAGTGTGTGCATAAGTCCTTTGGTTTAGGCGTGACACTCAATTTGAGTTTTTATTGCTTTAAATGCATTTTCAGCCCGAGCTGAGCACGTTTTGTGAGTTTGAATGTATCTTCATAGGAATGAGTTGTGTAGTCAAATTAATGCTCATATGGGGTTCAGAAGGTCATCCTGAACAAAATACATGTTGAAATGTGTGCATAAGTCCTTTGGTTTAGGTGTGACACTCAATTTGAGTTTTTATTGCTTTAAATGCATTTTCAGCCCGAGCTGAGCACGTTTTGTGAGTTTGAATGTATCTTCATAGGAATGAGTTGTGTGGTCAAATTAATGCTCATTTAGGCTTCAGGTGGTCATCCTGAACTAAATACATGTTGAAGTGTGTGCATAAGTCCTTTGGTTTAGGCGTGACACTCAATTGGAGTTTTTATTGCTTTAAATTAAATGCATTTTCAGCCCGAGCTGATCGCACTTTCTGACTTTGAATGTATCTTCATAGGAATGAGTTGTGTGGTCAAATTATTGCTGATTTAGGCTTCAGGAGGTCATCCTGAACAAAATACATGTTGAAGTGTGTGCATAAGTCCTTTGGTTTAGGCGTGACACTCAATTTGAGTTTTTATTGCTTTAAATGCATTTTCAGCCCGAGCTGAGCGCGCTTTCTGACTTTGAATGTATCTTCATAGGAATGAGTTGTGTGGTCAAATTAATGCTCATTTAGGCGTCAGGTGGTCATCCTGAACAAAATACATGTTGAAGTGTGTGCATAAGTCCTTTGTTTTAGGCGTGACACTCAATTGAGTTTTTATTGCTTTAAATGCATTTTCAGCCCGAGCTGAGCACGTTTTGTGAGTTTGAATGTATCTTCATAGGAATGAGTTGTGTAGTCAAATTAATGCTCATATGGGCTTCAGGAGGTCATCCTGAACAAAATACATGTTGAAGTGTGTGCATAAGTCCTTTGGTTTAGGCGTGACACTCAATTTGAGTTTTTATTGCTTTAAATGCATTTTCAGCCCGAGCTGAGCGCGTTTTGTGAGTTTGAATGTATCTTCATAGGAATGAGTTGTGTGGTCAAATTAATGCTTATTTAGGCTTCAGGAGGTCATCCTGAACAAAATACATGTTGAAGTGTGTGCATAAGTCCTTTGGTTTAGGCGTGACACTCAATTTGAGTTTTTATTGCTTTAAATGCATTTTCAGCCCGAGCTGAGCACGTTTTGTGAGTTTGAATGTATCTTCATAGGAATGAGTTGTGTAGTCAAATTAATGCTCATATGGGCTTCAGGAGGTCATCCTGAACAAAATACATGTTGAAGTGTGTGCATAAGTCCTTTGGTTTAGGCGTGACACTCAATTTGAGTTTTTATTGCTTTAAATGCATTTTCAGCCCGAGCTGAGCGCGTTTTGTGAGTTTGAATGTATCTTCATAGGAATGAGTTGTGTGGTGAAATTAATGCTCATTTAGGCGTCAGGTGGTCATCCTGAACAAAATACATGTTGAAGTGTGTGCATAAGTCCTTTGGTTTAGGCGTGACACTCAATTTGAGTTTTTATTGCTTTAAATGCATTTTCAGGCCGAGCTGAGCACGTTTTGTGTGTTTGAATATATCTTCATAAGAATGAGTTGTGTGGTCAAATTAATGATCATATGGGCTTCAGGAGGTCATCCTGAACAAAATACATGTTGAAGTGTGTCCATAAGTCCTTTGGTTTAGGCGTGACACTCAATTTGAGTTTTTATTGCTTTAAATGCATTTTCAGCCCGAGCTGAGCGCGTTTTGTGAGTTTGAATGTATCTTCATAGGAATGAGTTGTGTGGTCAAATTAATGCTCAATTAGGCGTCAGGTGGTCATCCTGAACAAAATACATGTTGAAGTGTGTGCATAAGTCCTTTGGTTTAGGCGTGACACTCAATTTGAGTTTTTATTGCTTTAAATGCATTTTCAGGCCGAGCTGAGCACGTTTTGTGTGTTTGAATGTATCTTCATAGGAATGAGTTGTGTGGTCAAATTAATGCTCATATGGGCTTCAGGAGGTCATCCTGAACAAAATACATGTTGAAGTGTGTGCATAAGTCCTTTGGTTTAGGCGTGACACTCAATTTGAGTTTTTATTGCTTTAAATGCATTTTCAGCCTGAGTTGAGCACGTTTTGTGAGTTTGAATGTATCTTCATAGGAATGAGTTGTGTGGTCAAATTAATGCTCATTTAGGCTTCAGGTGGTCATCCTGAACTAAATACATGTTGAAGTGTGTGCATAAGTCCTTTGGTTTAGGCGTGACACTCAATTTGAGTTTTTATTGCTTTAAATGCATTTTCATCCCGAGCTGAGCACGTTTTGTGAGTTTGAATGTATCTTCATAGGAATGAGTTGTGTGGTCAAATTAATGCTCATATGGGCTTCAGGAGGTCATCCTGAACAAAATACATGTTGAAGTGTGTGCATAAGTCCTTTGGTTTAGGTGTGACACTCAATTTGAGTTTTTATTGCTTTAAATGCATTTTCAGACCGAGCTGAGCACGTTTTTTGAGTTTGAATGTATCTTCATAGGAATGAGTTGTGTGGTCAAATTATTGCTCATTTAGGCTTCAGGAGGTCATCCTGAACAAAATACATGTTGAAGTGTGTGCATAAGTCCTTTGGTTTAGGCGTGACACTCAATTTGAGTTTTTATTGCTTTAAATGCACTTTCAGCCCGAGCTGAGCACGTTTTGTGAGTTTGAATGTATCTTCATAGGAATGAGTTGTGTGGTCAAATTAATGCTTATTTAGGCTTCAGGAGGTCACCCTGAACAAAATACATGTTGAAGTGTGTGCATAAGTCCTTTGGTTTAGGCGTGACACTCAATTTGAGTTTTTATTGCTTTAAATGCATTTTCAGCCCGAGCTGAGCAAGTTTTGTGAGTTTGAATGTATCTTCATAGGAATGAGTTGTGTGGTCAAATTAATGCTCATTTAGGCTTCAGGTGGTCATCCTGAACAAAATACATGTTGAAGTGTGTGCATAAGTCCTTTGGTTTAGGTGTGACACTCAATTTGAGTTTTAATTGCTTTAAATGCATTTTCAGCCCAAGCTGAGCACGTTTTGTGAGTTTGAATGTATCTTCATAGGAATGAGTTGTGTAGTCAAATTAATGCTCATTTAGGCTTCAGGTGGTCATCCTGAACTAAATACATGTTGAAGTGTGTGCATAAGTCCTTTGGTTTAGGCGTGACACTCAATTTGAGTTTTTATTGCTTTAAATGCATTTTCAGGCCGAGCTGAGCACGTTTTGTGTGTTTGAATGTATCTTCATAGGAATGAGTTGTGTGGTCAAATTAATGCTCATATGGGCTTCAGGAGGTCATCCTGAACAAAATACATGTTGAAGTGTGTGCATAAGTCCTTTGGTTTAGGCGTGACACTCAATTTGAGCTTTTATTGCTTTAAATGCATTTTCAGCCCGAGTTGAGCACGTTTTGTGAGTTTGAATGTATCTTCATAGGAATGAGTTGTGTGGTCAAATTAATGCTCATTTAGGCTTCAGGTGGTCATCGTGAACAAAATCCATGTTGAAGTGTGTGCATAAGTCCTTTGGTTTAGGCGTGACACTCAATTTGAGTTTTTATTGCTTTAAATGCATTTTCAGCCCGAGCTGAGCGTGTTTTGTGAGTTTGAATGTATCTTCATAGGAATGAGTTGTGTGGTCAAATTAATGCTTATTTAGGCTTCAGGAGGTCATCCTGAATAAAATACATGTTGAAGTGTGTGCATAAGTCCTTTGGTTTAGGCGTGACACTCAATTTGAGTTTTTATTGCTTTAAATGCATTTTCAGCCCGAGCTGAGCACGTTTTGTGAGTTTGAATGTATCTTCATAGGAATGAGTTGTGTGGTCAAATTAATGCTCATTTAGGCGTCAGGTGGTCATCCTGAACAAAATACATGTTGAAGTGTGTGCATAAGTCCTTTGTTTTAGGCGTGACACTCAATTGAGTTTTTATTGCTTTAAATGCATTTTCAGCCCGAGCTGAGCACGTTTTGTGAGTTTGAATGTATCTTCATAGGAATGAGTTGTGTAGTCAAATTAATGCTCATATGGGCTTCAGGAGGTCATCCTGAACAAAATACATGTTGAAGTGTGTGCATAAGTCCTTTGGTTTAGGCGTGACACTCAATTGGAGTTTTTATTGCTTTAAATTAAATGCATTTTCAGCCCGAGCTGAGCGCACTTTCTGACTTTGAATGTATCTTCATAGGAATGAGTTGTGTGGTCAAATTATTGCTGATTTAGGCTTCAGGAGGTCATCCTGAACAAAATACATGTTGAAGTGTGTGCATAAGTCCTTTGGTTTAGGCGTGACACTCAATTTGAGTTTTTATTGCTTTAAATGCATTTTCAGCCCGAGCTGAGCGCGCTTTCTGACTTTGAATTTATCTTCATAGGAATGAGTTGTGTGGTCAAATTAATGCTCATTTAGGCGTCAGGTGGTCATCCTGAACAAAATACATGTTGAAGTGTGTGCATAAGTCCTTTGTTTTAGGCGTGACACTCAATTGAGTTTTTATTGCTTTAAATGCATTTTCAGCCCGAGCTGAGCACGTTTTGTGAGTTTGAATGTATCTTCATAGGAATGAGTTGTGTAGTCAAATTAATGCTCATATGGGCTTCAGGAGGTCATCCTGAACAAAATACATGTTGAAGTGTGTGCATAAGTCCTTTGGTTTAGGCGTGACACTCAATTTGAGTTTTTATTGCTTTAAATGCATTTTCAGCCCGAGCTGAGCGCGTTTTGTGAGTTTGAATGTATCTTCATAGGAATGAGTTGTGTGGTCAAATTAATGCTTATTTAGGCTTCAGGAGGTCATCCTGAACAAAATACATGTTGAAGTGTGTGCATAAGTCCTTTGGTTTAGGCGTGACACTCAATTTGAGTTTTTATTGCTTTAAATGCATTTTCAGCCCGAGCTGAGCACGTTTTGTGAGTTTGAATGTATCTTCATAGGAATGAGTTGTGTAGTCAAATTAATGCTCATATGGGCTTCAGGAGGTCATCCTGAACAAAATACATGTTGAAGTGTGTGCATAAGTCCTTTGGTTTAGGCGTGACACTCAATTTGAGTTTTTATTGCTTTAAATGCATTTTCAGCCCGAGCTGAGCGCGTTTTGTGAGTTTGAATGTATCTTCATAGGAATGAGTTGTGTGGTCAAATTAATGCTCATTTAGGCGTCAGGTGGTCATCCTGAACAAAATACATGTTGAAGTGTGTGCATAAGTCCTTTGGTTTAGGCGTGACACTCAATTTGAGTTTTTATTGCTTTAAATGCATTTTCAGGCCGAGCTGAGCACGTTTTGTGTGTTTGAATGTATCTTTATAAGAATGAGTTGTGTGGTCAAATTAATGATCATATGGGCTTCAGGAGGTCATCCTGAACAAAATACATGTTGAAGTGTGTCCATAAGTCCTTTGGTTTAGGCGTGACACTCAATTTGAGTTTTTATTGCTTTAAATGCATTTTCAGCCCGAGCTGAGCGCGTTTTGTGAGTTTGAATGTATCTTCATAGGAATGAGTTGTGTGGTCAAATTAATGCTCATTTAGGCTTCAGGTGGTCATCCTGAACAAAATACATGTTGAAGTGTGTGCATAAGTCCTTTGGTTTAGGTGTGACACTCAATTTGAGTTTTAATTGCTTTAAATGCATTTTCAGCCCAAGCTGAGCACGTTTTGTGAGTTTGAATGTATCTTCATAGGAATGAGTTGTGTAGTCAAATTAATGCTCATTTAGGCTTCAGGTGGTCATCCTGAACTAAATACATGTTGAAGTGTGTGCATAAGTCCTTTGGTTTAGGCGTGACACTCAATTTGAGTTTTTATTGCTTTAAATGCATTTTCAGGCCGAGCTGAGCACGTTTTGTGTGTTTGAATGTATCTTCATAGGAATGAGTTGTGTGGTCAAATTAATGCTCATATGGGCTTCAGGAGGTCATCCTGAACAAAATACATGTTGAAGTGTGTGCATAAGTCCTTTGGTTTAGGCGTGACACTCAATTTGAGCTTTTATTGCTTTAAATGCATTTTCAGCCCGAGTTGAGCACGTTTTGTGAGTTTGAATGTATCTTCATAGGAATGAGTTGTGTGGTCAAATTAATGCTCATTTAGGCTTCAGGTGGTCATCGTGAACAAAATCCATGTTGAAGTGTGTGCATAAGTCCTTTGGTTTAGGCGTGACACTCAATTTGAGTTTTTATTGCTTTAAATGCATTTTCAGCCCGAGCTGAGCGTGTTTTGTGAGTTTGAATGTATCTTCATAGGAATGAGTTGTGTGGTCAAATTAATGCTTATTTAGGCTTCAGGAGGTCATCCTGAATAAAATACATGTTGAAGTGTGTGCATAAGTCCTTTGGTTTAGGCGTGACACTCAATTTGAGTTTTTATTGCTTTAAATGCATTTTCAGCCCGAGCTGAGCACGTTTTGTGAGTTTGAATGTATCTTCATAGGAATGAGTTGTGTGGTCAAATTAATGCTCATTTAGGCGTCAGGTGGTCATCCTGAACAAAATACATGTTGAAGTGTGTGCATAAGTCCTTTGTTTTAGGCGTGACACTCAATTGAGTTTTTATTGCTTTAAATGCATTTTCAGCCCGAGCTGAGCACGTTTTGTGAGTTTGAATGTATCTTCATAGGAATGAGTTGTGTAGTCAAATTAATGCTCATATGGGCTTCAGGAGGTCATCCTGAACAAAATACATGTTGAAGTGTGTGCATAAGTCCTTTGGTTTAGGCGTGACACTCAATTGGAGTTTTTATTGCTTTAAATTAAATGCATTTTCAGCCCGAGCTGAGCGCACTTTCTGACTTTGAATGTATCTTCATAGGAATGAGTTGTGTGGTCAAATTATTGCTGATTTAGGCTTCAGGAGGTCATCCTGAACAAAATACATGTTGAAGTGTGTGCATAAGTCCTTTGGTTTAGGCGTGACACTCAATTTGAGTTTTTATTGCTTTAAATGCATTTTCAGCCCGAGCTGAGCGCGCTTTCTGACTTTGAATTTATCTTCATAGGAATGAGTTGTGTGGTCAAATTAATGCTCATTTAGGCGTCAGGTGGTCATCCTGAACAAAATACATGTTGAAGTGTGTGCATAAGTCCTTTGTTTTAGGCGTGACACTCAATTGAGTTTTTATTGCTTTAAATGCATTTTCAGCCCGAGCTGAGCACGTTTTGTGAGTTTGAATGTATCTTCATAGGAATGAGTTGTGTAGTCAAATTAATGCTCATATGGGCTTCAGGAGGTCATCCTGAACAAAATACATGTTGAAGTGTGTGCATAAGTCCTTTGGTTTAGGCGTGACACTCAATTTGAGTTTTTATTGCTTTAAATGCATTTTCAGCCCGAGCTGAGCGCGTTTTGTGAGTTTGAATGTATCTTCATAGGAATGAGTTGTGTGGTCAAATTAATGCTTATTTAGGCTTCAGGAGGTCATCCTGAACAAAATACATGTTGAAGTGTGTGCATAAGTCCTTTGGTTTAGGCGTGACACTCAATTTGAGTTTTTATTGCTTTAAATGCATTTTCAGCCCGAGCTGAGCACGTTTTGTGAGTTTGAATGTATCTTCATAGGAATGAGTTGTGTAGTCAAATTAATGCTCATATGGGCTTCAGGAGGTCATCCTGAACAAAATACATGTTGAAGTGTGTGCATAAGTCCTTTGGTTTAGGCGTGACACTCAATTTGAGTTTTTATTGCTTTAAATGCATTTTCAGCCCGAGCTGAGCGCGTTTTGTGAGTTTGAATGTATCTTCATAGGAATGAGTTGTGTGGTCAAATTAATGCTCATTTAGGCGTCAGGTGGTCATCCTGAACAAAATACATGTTGAAGTGTGTGCATAAGTCCTTTGGTTTAGGCGTGACACTCAATTTGAGTTTTTATTGCTTTAAATGCATTTTCAGGCCGAGCTGAGCACGTTTTGTGTGTTTGAATGTATCTTTATAAGAATGAGTTGTGTGGTCAAATTAATGATCATATGGGCTTCAGGAGGTCATCCTGAACAAAATACATGTTGAAGTGTGTCCATAAGTCCTTTGGTTTAGGCGTGACACTCAATTTGAGTTTTTATTGCTTTAAATGCATTTTCAGCCCGAGCTGAGCGCGTTTTGTGAGTTTGAATGTATCTTCATAGGAATGAGTTGTGTGGTCAAATTAATGCTCAATTAGGCGTCAGGTGGTCATCCTGAACAAAATACATGTTGAAGTGTGTGCATAAGTCCTTTGGTTTAGGCGTGACACTCAATTTGAGTTTTTATTGCTTTAAATGCATTTTCAGGCCGAGCTGAGCACGTTTTGTGTGTTTGAATGTATCTTCATAGGAATGAGTTGTGTGGTCAAATTAATGCTCATATGGGCTTCAGGAGGTCATCCTGAACAAAATACATGTTGAAGTGTGTGCATAAGTCCTTTGGTTTAGGCGTGACACTCAATTTGAGTTTTTATTGCTTTAAATGCATTTTCAGCCTGAGTTGAGCACGTTTTGTGAGTTTGAATGTATCTTCATAGGAATGAGTTGTGTGGTCAAATTAATGCTCATTTAGGCTTCAGGTGGTCATCCTGAACTAAATACATGTTGAAGTGTGTGCATAAGTCCTTTGGTTTAGGCGTGACACTCAATTTGAGTTTTTATTGCTTTAAATGCATTTTCATCCCGAGCTGAGCACGTTTTGTGAGTTTGAATGTATCTTCATAGGAATGAGTTGTGTGGTCAAATTAATGCTCATATGGGCTTCAGGAGGTCATCCTGAACAAAATACATGTTGAAGTGTGTGCATAAGTCCTTTGGTTTAGGTGTGACACTCAATTTGAGTTTTTATTGCTTTAAATGCATTTTCAGACCGAGCTGAGCACGTTTTTTGAGTTTGAATGTATCTTCATAGGAATGAGTTGTGTGGTCAAATTATTGCTCATTTAGGCTTCAGGAGGTCATCCTGAACAAAATACATGTTGAAGTGTGTGCATAAGTCCTTTGGTTTAGGCGTGACACTCAATTTGAGTTTTTATTGCTTTAAATGCACTTTCAGCCCGAGCTGAGCACGTTTTGTGAGTTTGAATGTATCTTCATAGGAATGAGTTGTGTGGTCAAATTAATGCTCATTTAGGCTTCAGGTGGTCATCCTGAACAAAATACATGTTGAAGTGTGTGCATAAGTCCTTTGGTTTAGGTGTGACACTCAATTTGAGTTTTAATTGCTTTAAATGCATTTTCAGCCCAAGCTGAGCACGTTTTGTGAGTTTGAATGTATCTTCATAGGAATGAGTTGTGTAGTCAAATTAATGCTCATTTAGGCTTCAGGTGGTCATCCTGAACTAAATACATGTTGAAGTGTGTGCATAAGTCCTTTGGTTTAGGCGTGACACTCAATTTGAGTTTTTATTGCTTTAAATGCATTTTCAGGCCGAGCTGAGCACGTTTTGTGTGTTTGAATGTATCTTCATAGGAATGAGTTGTGTGGTCAAATTAATGCTCATATGGGCTTCAGGAGGTCATCCTGAACAAAATACATGTTGAAGTGTGTGCATAAGTCCTTTGGTTTAGGCGTGACACTCAATTTGAGCTTTTATTGCTTTAAATGCATTTTCAGCCCGAGTTGAGCACGTTTTGTGAGTTTGAATGTATCTTCATAGGAATGAGTTGTGTGGTCAAATTAATGCTCATTTAGGCTTCAGGTGGTCATCGTGAACAAAATCCATGTTGAAGTGTGTGCATAAGTCCTTTGGTTTAGGCGTGACACTCAATTTGAGTTTTTATTGCTTTAAATGCATTTTCAGCCCGAGCTGAGCGTGTTTTGTGAGTTTGAATGTATCTTCATAGGAATGAGTTGTGTGGTCAAATTAATGCTTATTTAGGCTTCAGGAGGTCATCCTGAATAAAATACATGTTGAAGTGTGTGCATAAGTCCTTTGGTTTAGGCGTGACACTCAATTTGAGTTTTTATTGCTTTAAATGCATTTTCAGCCCGAGCTGAGCACGTTTTGTGAGTTTGAATGTATCTTCATAGGAATGAGTTGTGTAGTCAAATTAATGCTCATATGGGGTTCAGAAGGTCATCCTGAACAAAATACATGTTGAAATGTGTGCATAAGTCCTTTGGTTTAGGTGTGACACTCAATTTGAGTTTTTATTGCTTTAAATGCATTTTCAGCCCGAGCTGAGCACGTTTTGTGAGTTTGAATGTATCTTCATAGGAATGAGTTGTGTGGTCAAATTAATGCTCATTTAGGCTTCAGGTGGTCATCCTGAACTAAATACATGTTGAAGTGTGTGCATAAGTCCTTTGGTTTAGGCGTGACACTCAATTGGAGTTTTTATTGCTTTAAATTAAATGCATTTTCAGCCCGAGCTGAGCGCGCTTTCTGACTTTGAATGTATCTTCATAGGAATGAGTTGTGTGGTCAAATTAATGCTCATTTAGGCGTCAGGTGGTCATCCTGAACAAAATACATGTTGAAGTGTGTGCATAAGTCCTTTGGTTTAGGCGTGACACTCAATTTGAGTTTTTATTGCTTTAAATGCATTTTCAGCCCGAGCTGAGCACGTTTTGTGAGTTTGAATGTATCTTCATAGGAATGAGTTGTGTAGTCAAATTAATGCTCATATGGGCTTCAGGAGGTCATCCTGAACAAAATACATGTTGAAGTGTGTGCATAAGTCCTTTGGTTTAGGCGTGACACTCAATTTGAGTTTTTATTGCTTTAAATGCATTTTCAGCCCGAGTTGAGCACGTTTTGTGAGTTTGAATGTATCTTCATAGGAATGAGTTGTGTAGACAAATTAATGCTCATATGGGCTTCAGGATGTCATCCTGAACTAAATACATGTTGAAGTGTGTGCATAAGTCCTTTGGTTTAGGTGTGACACTCAATTTGAGTTTTTATTGCTTTAAATGCATTTTCAGACCGAGCTGAGCACGTTTTTTGAGTTTGAATGTATCTTCATAGGAATGAGTTGTGTGGTCAAATTAATGCTTATTTAGGCTTCAGGAGGTCATCCTGAATAAAATACATGTTGAAGTGTGTGCATAAGTCCTTTGGTTTAGGCGTGACACTCAATTTGAGTTTTTATTGCTTTAAATGCATTTTCAGCCCGAGCTGAGCACGTTTTGTGAGTTTGAATGTATCTTCATAGGAATGAGTTGTGTGGTCAAATTAATGCTCATATGGGCTTCAGGAGGTCATCCTGAACAAAATACATGTTGAAGTGTGTGCATAAGTCCTTTGGTTTAGGTGTGACACTCAATTTGAGTTTTTATTGCTTTAAATGCATTTTCAGACCGAGCTGAGCACGTTTTTTGAGTTTGAATGTATCTTCATAGGAATGAGTTGTTTGGTCAAATTAATGCTTATTTAGGCTTCAGGAGGTCATCCTGAATAAAATACATGTTGAAGTGTGTGCATAAGTCCTTTGGTTTAGGCGTGACACTCAATTTGAGTTTTTATTGCTTTAAATGCATTTTCAGCCCGAGCTGAGCACGTTTTGTGAGTTTGAATGTATCTTCATAGGAATGAGTTGTGTGGTCAAATTAATGCTCATATGGGCTTCAGGAGGTCATCCTGAACAAAATACATGTTGAAGTGTGTGCATAAGTCCTTTGGTTTAGGTGTGACACTCAATTTGAGTTTTTATTGCTTTAAATGCATTTTCAGACCGAGCTGAGCACGTTTTTTGAGTTTGAATGTATCTTCATAGGAATGAGTTGTGTGGTCAAATTATTGCTCATTTAGGCTTCAGGAGGTCATCCTGAACAAAATACATGTTGAAGTGTGTGCATAAGTCCTTTGGTTTAGGTGTGACACTCAATTTGAGTTTTTATTGCTTTAAATGCATTTTCAGACCGAGCTGAGCACGTTTTTTGAGTTTGAATGTATCTTCATAGGAATGAGTTGTGTGGTCAAATTATTGCTCATTTAGGCTTCAGGAGGTCATCCTGAACAAAATACATGTTGAAGTGTGTGCATAAGTCCTTTGGTTTAGGCGTGACACTCAATTTGAGTTTTTATTGCTTTAAATGCATTTTCAGCCCGAGCTGAGCAAGTTTTGTGAGTTTGAATGTATCTTCATAGGAATGAGTTGTGTGGTCAAATTAATGCTCATTTAGGCTTCAGGTGGTCATCCTGAACAAAATACATGTTGAAGTGTGTGCATAAGTCCTTTGGTTTAGGCGTGACACTCAATTTGAGTTTTTATTGCTTTAAATGCACTTTCAGCCCGAGCTGAGCACGTTTTGTGAGTTTGAATGTATCTTCATAGGAATGAGTTGTGTGGTCAAATTAATGCTTATTTAGCCTTCAGGAGGTCACCCTGAACAAAATACATGTTGAAGTGTGTGCATAAGTCCTTTGGTTTAGGCGTGACACTCAATTTGAGTTTTTATTGCTTTAAATGCATTTTCAGCCCGAGCTGAGCACGTTTTGTGAGTTTGAATGTCTCTTCATAGGAATGAGTTGTGTGGTCAAATTAATGCTCATTTAGGCTTCAGGTGGTCATCCTGAACAAAATACATGTTGAAGTGTGTGCATAAGTCCTTTGGTTTAGGTGTGACACTCAATTTGAGTTTTAATTGCTTTAAATGCATTTTCAGCCCGAGCTGAGCACGTTTTGTGAGTTTGAATGTATCTTCATAGGAATGAGTTGTGTAGTCAAATTAATGCTCATTTAGGCTTCAGGTGGTCATCCTGAACTAAATACATGTTGAAGTGTGTGCATAAGTCCTTTGGTTTAGGCGTGACACTCAATTTGAGTTTTTATTGCTTTAAATTAAATGCATTTTCAGCCCGAGCTGAGCGCGCTTTCTCACTTTGAATGTATCTTCATAGGAATGAGTTGTGTGGTCAAATTAATGCTCATTTAGGCGTCAGGTGGTCATCCTGAACAAAATACATGTTGAAGTGTGTGCATAAGTCCTTTGGTTTAGGCGTGACACTCAATTTGAGTTTTTATTGCTTTAAATGCATTTTCACCCCGAGTTGAGCGCGTTTTGTGAGTTTGAATGTATTCTCATAGGAATGAGTTGTGTGGTCAAATTAATGCTCATATGGGCTTCAGGAGGTCATCCTGAACAAAATACATGTTGAAGTGTGTGCATAAGTCCTTTGATTTAGGCGTGACACTCAATTTGAGCTTTTATTGCTTTAAATGCATTTTCAGCCCGAGTTGAGCGCGTTTTGTGAGTTTGAATGTATCTTCATAGGAATGAGTTGTGTGGTCAAATTAATGCTCATTTAGGCTTCAGGTGGTCATCGTGAACAAAATACATGTTGAAGTGTGTGCATAAGTCCTTTGGTTTAGGCGTGACACTCAATTTGAGTTTTTATTGCTTTAAATGCATTTTCAGCCCGAGCTGAGCACGTTTTGTGAGTTTGAATGTATCTTCATAGGAATGAGTTGTGTGGTCAAATTAATGCTCATATGGGCTTCAGGAGGTCATCCTGAACAAAATACATGTTGAAGTGTGTGCATAAGTCCTTTGGTTTAGGTGATACACTCAATTTGAGTTTTTATTGCTTTAAATGCATTTTCAGCCCGAGCTGAGCACTTTTTTTGAGTTTGAATGTATCTTCATAGGAATGAGTTGTGTGGTCAAATTATTGCTCATTTAGGCTTCAGGAGGTCATCCTGAACAAAACACATGTTGAAGTGTGTGCATAAGTCCTTTGGTTTAGGCGTGACACTCAATTTGAGTTTTTATTGCTTTAAATGCATTTTCAGCCCGAGCTGAGCACGTTTTGTGAGTTTCAATGTATCTTTATAGGAATGAGTTGTGTAGTCAAACTAATGCTCATATGGGCTTCAGGAGGTCATCCTGAGCAAAATACATGTTGAAGTGTGTGCATAAGTCCTTTGGTTTAGGCGTGACACTCAATTTGAGCTTTTATTGCTTTAAATGCATTTTCAGCCCGAGTTGAGCGCGTTTTGTGAGTTTGAATGTATCTTCATAGGAATGAGTTGTGTGGTCAAATTAATGCTCATTTAGGCTTCAGGTGGTCATCGTGAACAAAATACATGTTGAAGTGTGTGCATAAGTCCTTTGGTTTAGGCGTGACACTCAATTTGAGTTTTTATTGCTTTAAATGCATTTTCAGCCCGAGCTGAGCACGTTTTGTGAGTTTGAATGTATCTTCATAGGAATGAGTTGTGTGGTCAAATTAATGCTCATATGGGCTTCAGGAGGTCATCCTGAACAAAATACATGTTGAAGTGTGTGCATAAGTCCTTTGGTTTAGGTGTGACACTCAATTTGAGTTTTTATTGCTTTAAATGCATTTTCAGCCCGAGCTGAGCACGTTTTTTGAGTTTGAATGTATCTTCATAGGAATGAGTTGTGTGGTCAAATTATTGCTCATTTAGGCTTCAGGAGGTCATCCTGAACAAAACACATGTTGAAGTGTGTGCATAAGTCCTTTGGTTTAGGTGTGACACTCAATTTGAGTTTTTATTGCTTTAAATGCATTTTCAGCCCGAGCTGAGCACGTTTTTTGAGTTTGAATGTATCTTCATAGGAATGAGTTGTGTGGTCAAATTATTGCTCATTTAGGCTTCAGGAGGTCATCCTGAACAAAATACATGTTGAAGTGTGTGCATAAGTCCTTTGGTTTAGGCGTGACACTCAATTTGAGTTTTTATTGCTTTAAATGCATTTTCAGCCCGAGCTGAGCAAGTTTTGTGAGTTTGAATGTATCTTCATAGGAATGAGTTGTGTGGTCAAATTAATGCTCATTTAGGCTTCAGGTGGTCATCCTGAACAAAATACATGTTGAAGTGTGTGCATAAGTCCTTTGGTTTAGGTGTGACACTCAATTTGAGTTTTAATTGCTTTAAATGCATTTTCAGCCCGAGCTGAGCACGTTTTGTGAGTTTGAATGTATCTTCATAGGAATGAGTTGTGTAGTCAAATTAATGCTCATTTAGGCTTCAGGTGGTCATCCTGAACTAAATACATGTTGAAGTGTGTGCATAAGTCCTTTGGTTTAGGCGTGACACTCAATTTGAGTTTTTATTGCTTTAAATTAAATGCATTTTCAGCCCGAGCTGAGCGCGCTTTCTGACTTTGAATGTATCTTCATAGGAATGAGTTGTGTGGTCAAATTAATGCTCATTTAGGCGTCAGGTGGTCATCCTGAACAAAATACATGTTGAAGTGTGTGCATAAGTCCTTTGGTTTAGGCGTGACACTCAATTTGAGTTTTTATTGCTTTAAATGCATTTTCAGCCCGAGTTGAGCGCGTTTTGTGAGTTTGAATGTATTCTCATAGGAATGAGTTGTGTGGTCAAATTAATGCTCATATGGGCTTCAGGAGGTCATCCTGAACAAAATACATGTTGAAGTGTGTGCATAAGTCCTTTGGTTTAGGCGTGACACTCAATTTGAGCTTTTATTGCTTTAAATGCATTTTCAGCCCGAGTTGAGCGCGTTTTGTGAGTTTGAATGTATCTTCATAGGAATGAGTTGTGTGGTCAAATTAATGCTCATTTAGGCTTCAGGTGGTCATCGTGAACAAAATACATGTTGAAGTGTGTGCATAAGTCCTTTGGTTTAGGCGTGACACTCAATTTGAGTTTTTATTGCTTTAAATGCATTTTCAGCCCGAGCTGAGCACGTTTTGTGAGTTTGAATGTATCTTCATAGGAATGAGTTGTGTGGTCAAATTAATGCTCATATGGGCTTCAGGAGGTCATCCTGAACAAAATACATGTTGAAGTGTGTGCATAAGTCCTTTGGTTTAGGTGTGACACTCAATTTGAGTTTTTATTGCTTTAAATGCATTTTCAGCCCGAGCTGAGCACTTTTTTTGAGTTTGAATGTATCTTCACAGGAATGAGTTGTGTGGTCAAATTATTGCTCATTTAGGCTTCAGGAGGTCATCCTGAACAAAACACATGTTGAAGTGTGTGCATAAGTCCTTTGGTTTAGGCGTGACACTCAATTTGAGTTTTTATTGCTTTAAATGCATTTTCAGCCCGAGCTGAGCACGTTTTGTGAGTTTCAATGTATCTTTATAGGAATGAGTTGTGTAGTCAAACTAATGCTCATATGGGCTTCAGGAGGTCATCCTGAGCAAAATACATGTTGAGGTGTGTGCATAAGTCCTTTGGTTTAGGTGTGACACTCAATTTGAGTTTTAATTGCTTTAAATGTATTTTCAGCCCGAGCTGAGCACGTTTTGTGAGTTTGAATGTATCTTCATAGGAATGAGTTGTGTAGTCAAATTAATGCTCATTTAGGCTTCAGGTGGTCATCCTGAACTAAATACATGTTGAAGTGTGTGCATAAGTCCTTTGGTTTAGGCGTGACACTCAATTTGAGTTTTTATTGATTTAAATTAAATGCATTTTCAGCCCGAGCTGAGCGCGCTTTCTGACTTTGAATGTATCTTCATAGGAATGAGTTGTGTGGTCAAATTAATGCTCATTTATGCGTCAGGTGGTCATCCTGAACAAAATACATGTTGAAGTGTGTGCATAAGTCCTTTGGTTTAGGCGTGACACTCAATTTGAGTTTTTATTGCTTTAAATGCATTTTCAGGCCGAGCTGAGCACGTTTTGTGAGTTTGAATGTATCTTCATAGGAATGAGTTGTGTAGTCAAATTAATGCTCATATGGGCTTCAGGAGGTCATCCTGAACAAAATACATGTTGAAGTGTGTGCATAAGTCCTTTGGTTTAGGCGTGACACTCAATTTGAGTTTTTATTGCTTTAAATGCATTTTCAGCCCGAGCTGAGCGCGTTTTGTGAGTTTGAATGTATCTTCATAGGAATGAGTTGTGTGGTCAAATTAATGCTTATTTAGGCTTCAGGAGGTCACCCTGAACAAAATACATGTTGTAGTGTGTGCATAAGTCCTTTGGTTTAGGCGTGACACTCAATTTGAGTTTTTATTGCTTTAAATGCATTTTCAGCCCGAGCTGAGCGCGTTTTGTGAGTTTGAATGTATCTTCATAGGAATGAGTTGTGTGGTCAAATTAATGCTCATTTAGGCGTCAGGTGGTCATCCTGAACAAAATACATGTTGAAGTGTGTGCATAAGTCCTTTGGTTTAGGCGTGACACTCAATTTGAGTTTTTATTGCTTTAAATGCATTTTCAGGCCGAGCTGAGCACGTTTTGTGTGTTTGAATGTATCTTCATAGGAATGAGTTGTGTGGTCAAATTAATGCTTATTTAGGCTTCAGGAGGTCACCCTGAACAAAATACATGTTGTAGTGTGTGCATAAGTCCTTTGGTTTAGGTGTGACACTCAATTTGAGTTTTAATTGCTTTAAATGTATTTTCAGCCCGAGCTGAGCACGTTTTGTGAGTTTGAATGTATCTTCATAGGAATGAGTTGTGTAGTCAAATTAATGCTCATTTAGGCTTCAGGTGGTCATCCTGAACTAAATACATGTTGAAGTGTGTGCATAAGTCCTTTGGTTTAGGCGTGACACTCAATTTGAGTTTTTATTGATTTAAATTAAATGCATTTTCAGCCCGAGCTGAGCGCGCTTTCTGACTTTGAATGTATCTTCATAGGAATGAGTTGTGTGGTCAAATTAATGCTCATTTATGCGTCAGGTGGTCATCCTGAACAAAATACATGTTGAAGTGTGTGCATAAGTCCTTTGGTTTAGGCGTGACACTCAATTTGAGTTTTTATTGCTTTAAATGCATTTTCAGGCCGAGCTGAGCACGTTTTGTGAGTTTGAATGTATCTTCATAGGAATGAGTTGTGTAGTCAAATTAATGCTCATATGGGCTTCAGGAGGTCATCCTGAACAAAATACATGTTGAAGTGTGTGCATAAGTCCTTTGGTTTAGGCGTGACACTCAATTTGAGTTTTTATTGCTTTAAATGCATTTTCAGCCCGAGCTGAGCGCGTTTTGTGAGTTTGAATGTATCTTCATAGGAATGAGTTGTGTGGTCAAATTAATGCTTATTTAGGCTTCAGGAGGTCACCCTGAACAAAATACATGTTGTAGTGTGTGCATAAGTCCTTTGGTTTAGGCGTGACACTCAATTTGAGTTTTTATTGCTTTAAATGCATTTTCAGCCCGAGCTGAGCGCGTTTTGTGAGTTTGAATGTATCTTCATAGGAATGAGTTGTGTGGTCAAATTAATGCTCATTTAGGCGTCAGGTGGTCATCCTGAACAAAATACATGTTGAAGTGTGTGCATAAGTCCTTTGGTTTAGGCGTGACACTCAATTTGAGTTTTTATTGCTTTAAATGCATTTTCAGGCCGAGCTGAGCACGTTTTGTGTGTTTGAATGTATCTTCATAGGAATGAGTTGTGTGGTCAAATTAATGCTCATATGGGCTTCAGGAGGTCATCCTGAACAAAATACATGTTGAAGTGTGTGCATAAGTCCTTTGGTTTAGGCGTGACACTCAATTTGAGTTTTTATTGCTTTAAATGCATTTTCAGCCCGAGCTGAGCGCGTTTTGTGAGTTTGAATGTATCTTCATAGGAATGAGTTGTGTGGTCAAATTAATGCTTATTTAGGCTTCAGGAGGTCACCCTGAACAAAATACATGTTGTAGTGTGTGCATAAGTCCTTTGGTTTAGGCGTGACACTCAATTTGAGTTTTTATTGCTTTAAATGCATTTTCAGCCCGAGCTGAGCGCGTTTTGTGAGTTTGAATGTATCTTCATAGGAATGAGTTGTGTGGTCAAATTAATGCTCATTTAGGCGTCAGGTGGTCATCCTGAACAAAATACATGTTGAAGTGTGTGCATAAGTCCTTTGGTTTAGGCGTGACACTCAATTTGAGTTTTTATTGCTTTAAATGCATTTTCAGGCCGAGCTGAGCACGTTTTGTGTGTTTGAATGTATCTTCATAGGAATGAGTTGTGTGGTCAAATTAATGCTCATATGGGCTTCAGGAGGTCATCCTGAACAAAATACATGTTGAAGTGTGTGCATAAGTCCTTTGGTGAAGGCTTGACACTCAATTTGAGTTTTTATTGCTTTAAATGCATTTTCAGCCCGAGCTGAGCACGTTTTGTGAGTTTGAATGTATCTTCATAGGAATGAGTTGTGTGGTCAAATTAATGCTCATTTAGGTGTCAGGTGGTCATCCTGAACAAAATACATGTTGAAGTGTGTGCATAAGTCCTTTGGTTTAGGCGTGACACTCAATTTGAGTTTTTATTGCTTTAAATGCATTTTCAGCCCGAGCTGAGCACGTTTTGTGAGTTTGAATGTATCTTCATAGGAATGAGTTGTGTGGTCAAATTAATGCTCATATGGGCTTCAGGAGGTCATCCTGAACAAAATACATGTTGAAGTGTGTGCATAAGTCCTTTGGTTTAGGCGTGACACTCAATTTGAATTTTTATTGCTTTAAATGCATTTTCAGCCCGAGCTGAGCACGTTTTGTGAGTTTGAATGTATCTTCATAGGAATGAGTTGTGTGGTCAAATTAATGCTCATTTAGGCTTCAGGTGGTCATCCTGAACTAAATACATGTTGAAGTGTGTGCATAAGTCCTTTGGTTTAGGCGTGACACTCAATTTGAGTTTTTATTGCTTTAAATGCATTTTCAGCCCGAGCTGAGCACGTTTTGTGAGTTTGAATGTATCTTCATAGGAATGAGTTGTGTGGTCAAATTAATGCTCATTTAGGTGTCAGGTGGTCATCCTGAACAAAATACATGTTGAAGTGTGTGCATAAGTCCTTTGGTTTAGGCGTGACACTCAATTTGAGTTTTTATTGCTTTAAATGCATTTTCAGCCCGAGCTGAGCACGTTTTGTGAGTTTGAATGTATCTTCATAGGAATGAGTTGTGTGGTCAAATTAATGCTCATATGGGCTTCAGGAGGTCATCCTGAACAAAATACATGTTGAAGTGTGTGCATAAGTCCTTTGGTTTAGGCGTGACACTCAATTTGAATTTTTATTGCTTTAAATGCATTTTCAGCCCGAGCTGAGCACGTTTTGTGAGTTTGAATGTATCTTCATAGGAATGAGTTGTGTGGTCAAATTAATGCTCATTTAGGCTTCAGGTGGTCATCCTGAACTAAATACATGTTGAAGTGTGTGCATAAGTCCTTTGGTTTAGGCGTGACACTCAATTTGAGTTTTTATTGCTTTAAATGCATTTTCAGCCCGAGCTGAGCACGTTTTGTGAGTTTGAATGTATCTTCATAGGAATGAGTTGTGTAGTCAAATTAATGCTCATATGGGCTTCAGGAGGTCATCCTGAACAAAATACATGTTGAAGTGTGTGCATAAGTCCTTTGGTTTAGGCGTGACACTCAATTTGAGTTTTTATTGCTTTAAATGCATTTTCAGCCCGAGTTGAGCACGGTTTGTGAGTTTGAATGTATCTTCATAGGAATGAGTTGTGTAGTCAAATTAATGCTCATATGGGCTTCAGGATGTCATCCTGAACTAAATACATGTTGAAGTGTGTGCATAAGTCCTTTGGTTTAGGTGTGACACTCAATTTGAGTTTTTATTGCTTTAAATGCATTTTCAGCCCGAGCTGAGCGCGTTTTGTGAGTTTGAATGTATCTTCATAGGAATGAGTTGTGTGGTCAAATTAATGCTCATTTAGGCTTCAGGTGGTCATCCTGAACAAAATACATGTTGAAGTGTGTGCATAAGTCCTTTGGTTTAGGTGTGACACTCAATTTGAGTTTTAATTGCTTTAAATGCATTTTCAGCCCGAGCTGAGCACGTTTTGTGAGTTTGAATGTATCTTCATAGGAATGAGTTGTGTAGTCAAATTAATGCTCATTTAGGCTTCAGGTGGTCATCCTGAACTAAATACATGTTGAAGTGTGTGCATAAGTCCTTTGGTTTAGGCGTGACACTCAATTTGAGTTTTTATTGCTTTAAATTAAATGCATTTTCAGCCCGAGCTGAGCGCGCTTTCTCACTTTGAATGTATCTTCATAGGAATGAGTTGTGTGGTCAAATTAATGCTCATTTAGGCGTCAGGTGGTCATCCTGAACAAAATACATGTTGAAGTGTGTGCATAAGTCCTTTGGTTTAGGCGTGACACTCAATTTGAGTTTTTATTGCTTTAAATGCATTTTCACCCCGAGTTGAGCGCGTTTTGTGAGTTTGAATGTATTCTCATAGGAATGAGTTGTGTGGTCAAATTAATGCTCATATGGGCTTCAGGAGGTCATCCTGAACAAAATACATGTTGAAGTGTGTGCATAAGTCCTTTGATTTAGGCGTGACACTCAATTTGAGCTTTTATTGCTTTAAATGCATTTTCAGCCCGAGTTGAGCGCGTTTTGTGAGTTTGAATGTATCTTCATAGGAATGAGTTGTGTGGTCAAATTAATGCTCATTTAGGCTTCAGGTGGTCATCATGAACAAAATACATGTTGAAGTGTGTGCATAAGTCCTTTGGTTTAGGCGTGACACTCAATTTGAGTTTTTATTGCTTTAAATGCATTTTCAGCCCGAGCTGAGCACGTTTTGTGAGTTTGAATGTATCTTCATAGGAATGAGTTGTGTGGTCAAATTAATGCTCATATGGGCTTCAGGAGGTCATCCTGAACAAAATACATGTTGAAGTGTGTGCATAAGTCCTTTGGTTTAGGTGATACACTCAATTTGAGTTTTTATTGCTTTAAATGCATTTTCAGCCCGAGCTGAGCACTTTTTTTGAGTTTGAATGTATCTTCATAGGAATGAGTTGTGTGGTCAAATTATTGCTCATTTAGGCTTCAGGAGGTCATCCTGAACAAAACACATGTTGAAGTGTGTGCATAAGTCCTTTGGTTTAGGCGTGACACTGAATTTGAGTTTTTATTGCTTTAAATGCATTTTCAGCCCGAGCTGAGCACGTTTTGTGAGTTTCAATGTATCTTTATAGGAATGAGTTGTGTAGTCAAACTAATGCTCATATGGGCTTCAGGAGGTCATCCTGAGCAAAATACATGTTGAAGTGTGTGCATAAGTCCTTTGGTTTAGGCGTGACACTCAATTTGAGCTTTTATTGCTTTAAATGCATTTTCAGCCCGAGTTGAGCGCGTTTTGTGAGTTTGAATGTATCTTCATAGGAATGAGTTGTGTGGTCAAATTAATGCTCATTTAGGCTTCAGGTGGTCATCGTGAACAAAATACATGTTGAAGTGTGTGCATAAGTCCTTTGGTTTAGGCGTGACACTCAATTTGAGTTTTTATTGCTTTAAATGCATTTTCAGCCCGAGCTGAGCACGTTTTGTGAGTTTGAATGTATCTTCATAGGAATGAGTTGTGTGGTCAAATTAATGCTCATATGGGCTTCAGGAGGTCATCCTGAACCAAATACATGTTGAAGTGTGTGCATAAGTCCTTTGGTTTAGGTGTGACACTCAATTTGAGTTTTTATTGCTTTAAATGCATTTTCAGCCCGAGCTGAGCACGTTTTTTGAGTTTGAATGTATCTTCATAGGAATGAGTTGTGTGGTCAAATTATTGCTCATTTAGGCTTCAGGAGGTCATCCTGAACAAAACACATGTTGAAGTGTGTGCATAAGTCCTTTGGTTTAGGTGTGACACTCAATTTGAGTTTTTATTGCTTTAAATGCATTTTCAGACCGAGCTGAGCACGTTTTTTGAGTTTGAATGTATCTTCATAGGAATGAGTTGTGTGGTCAAATTATTGCTCATTTAGGCTTCAGGAGGTCATCCTGAACAAAATACATGTTGAAGTGTGTGCATAAGTCCTTTGGTTTAGGCGTGACACTCAATTTGAGTTTTTATTGCTTTAAATGCATTTTCAGCCCGAGCTGAGCAAGTTTTGTGAGTTTGAATGTATCTTCATAGGAATGAGTTGTGTGGTCAAATTAATGCTCATTTAGGCTTCAGGTGGTCATCCTGAACAAAATACATGTTGAAGTGTGTGCATAAGTCCTTTGGTTTAGGTGTGACACTCAATTTGAGTTTTAATTGCTTTAAATGCATTTTCAGCCCGAGCTGAGCACGTTTTGTGAGTTTGAATGTATCTTCATAGGAATGAGTTGTGTAGTCAAATTAATGCTCATTTAGGCTTCAGGTGGTCATCCTGAACTAAATACATGTTGAAGTGTGTGCATAAGTCCTTTGGTTTAGGCGTGACACTCAATTTGAGTTTTTATTGCTTTAAATTAAATGCATTTTCAGCCCGAGCTGAGCGCGCTTTCTGACTTTGAATGTATCTTCATAGGAATGAGTTGTGTGGTCAAATTAATGCTCATTTAGGCGTCAGGTGGTCATCGTGAACAAAATACATGTTGAAGTGTGTGCATAAGTCCTTTGGTTTAGGCGTGACACTCAATTTGAGTTTTTATTGCTTTAAATGCATTTTCAGCCCGAGCTGAGCACGTTTTGTGAGTTTGAATGTATCTTCATAGGAATGAGTTGTGTGGTCAAATTAATGCTCATATGGGCTTCAGGAGGTCATCCTGAACAAAATACATGTTGAAGTGTGTGCATAAGTCCTTTGGTTTAGGTGTGACACTCAATTTGAGTTTTTATTGCTTTAAATGCATTTTCAGCCCGAGCTGAGCACGTTTTTTGAGTTTGAATGTATCTTCATAGGAATGAGTTGTGTGGTCAAATTATTGCTCATTTAGGCTTCAGGAGGTCATCCTGAACAAAACACATGTTGAAGTGTGTGCATAAGTCCTTTGGTTTAGGTGTGACACTCAATTTGAGTTTTTATTGCTTTAAATGCATTTTCAGACCGAGCTGAGCACGTTTTTTGAGTTTGAATGTATCTTCATAGGAATGAGTTGTGTGGTCAAATTATTGCTCATTTAGGCTTCAGGAGGTCATCCTGAACAAAATACATGTTGAAGTGTGTGCATAAGTCCTTTGGTTTAGGCGTGACACTCAATTTGAGTTTTTATTGCTTTAAATGCATTTTCAGCCCGAGCTGAGCAAGTTTTGTGAGTTTGAATGTATCTTCATAGGAATGAGTTGTGTGGTCAAATTAATGCTCATTTAGGCTTCAGGTGGTCATCCTGAACAAAATACATGTTGAAGTGTGTGCATAAGTCCTTTGGTTTAGGTGTGACACTCAATTTGAGTTTTAATTGCTTTAAATGCATTTTCAGCCCGAGCTGAGCACGTTTTGTGAGTTTGAATGTATCTTCATAGGAATGAGTTGTGTAGTCAAATTAATGCTCATTTAGGCTTCAGGTGGTCATCCTGAACTAAATACATGTTGAAGTGTGTGCATAAGTCCTTTGGTTTAGGCGTGACACTCAATTTGAGTTTTTATTGCTTTAAATTAAATGCATTTTCAGCCCGAGCTGAGCGCGCTTTCTGACTTTGAATGTATCTTCATAGGAATGAGTTGTGTGGTCAAATTAATGCTCATTTAGGCGTCAGGTGGTCATCCTGAACAAAATACATGTTGAAGTGTGTGCATAAGTCCTTTGGTTTAGGCGTGACACTCAATTTGAGTTTTTATTGCTTTAAATGCATTTTCAGCCCGAGTTGAGCGCGTTTTGTGAGTTTGAATGTATTCTCATAGGAATGAGTTGTGTGGTCAAATTAATGCTCATATGGGCTTCAGGAGGTCATCCTGAACAAAATACATGTTGAAGTGTGTGCATAAGTCCTTTGGTTTAGGCGTGACACTCAATTTGAGCTTTTATTGCTTTAAATGCATTTTCAGACCGAGCTGAGCACGTTTTTTGAGTTTGAATGTATCTTCATAGGAATGAGTTGTGTGGTCAAATTATTGCTCATTTAGGCTTCAGGAGGTCATCCTGAACAAAATACATGTTGAAGTGTGTGCATAAGTCCTTTGGTTTAGGCGTGACACTCAATTTGAGTTTTTATTGCTTTAAATGCATTTTCAGCCCGAGCTGAGCAAGTTTTGTGAGTTTGAATGTATCTTCATAGGAATGAGTTGTGTGGTCAAATTAATGCTCATTTAGGCTTCAGGTGGTCATCCTGAACAAAATACATGTTGAAGTGTGTGCATAAGTCCTTTGGTTTAGGTGTGACACTCAATTTGAGTTTTAATTGCTTTAAATGCATTTTCAGCCCGAGCTGAGCACGTTTTGTGAGTTTGAATGTATCTTCATAGGAATGAGTTGTGTAGTCAAATTAATGCTCATTTAGGCTTCAGGTGGTCATCCTGAACTAAATACATGTTGAAGTGTGTGCATAAGTCCTTTGGTTTAGGCGTGACACTCAATTTGAGTTTTTATTGCTTTAAATTAAATGCATTTTCAGCCCGAGCTGAGCGCGTTTTCTGACTTTGAATGTATCTTCATAGGAATGAGTTGTGTGGTCAAATTAATGCTCATTTAGGCGTCAGGTGGTCATCCTGAACAAAATACATGTTGAAGTGTGTGCATAAGTCCTTTGGTTTAGGCGTGACACTCAATTTGAGTTTTTATTGCTTTAAATGCATTTTCAGCCCGAGTTGAGCGCGTTTTGTGAGTTTGAATGTATTCTCATAGGAATGAGTTGTGTGGTCAAATTAATGCTCATATGGGCTTCAGGAGGTCATCCTGAACAAAATACATGTTGAAGTGTGTGCATAAGTCCTTTGGTTTAGGCGTGACACTCAATTTGAGCTTTTATTGCTTTAAATGCATTTTCAGCCCGAGTTGAGCGCGTTTTGTGAGTTTGAATGTATCTTCATAGGAATGAGTTGTGTGGTCAAATTAATGCTCATTTAGGCTTCAGGTGGTCATCGTGAACAAAATACATGTTGAAGTGTGTGCATAAGTCCTTTGGTTTAGGCGTGACACTCAATTTGAGTTTTTATTGCTTTAAATGCATTTTCAGCCCGAGCTGAGCACGTTTTGTGAGTTTGAATGTATCTTCATAGGAATGAGTTGTGTGGTCAAATTAATGCTCATATGGGCTTCAGGAGGTCATCCTGAACAAAATACATGTTGAAGTGTGTGCATAAGTCCTTTGGTTTAGGTGTGACACTCAATTTGAGTTTTTATTGCTTTAAATGCATTTTCAGCCCGAGCTGAGCACTTTTTTTGAGTTTGAATGTATCTTCATAGGAATGAGTTGTGTGGTCAAATTATTGCTCATTTAGGCTTCAGGAGGTCATCCTGAACAAAACACATGTTGAAGTGTGTGCATAAGTCCTTTGGTTTAGGCGTGACACTCAATTTGAGTTTTTATTGCTTTAAATGCATTTTCAGCCCGAGCTGAGCACGTTTTGTGAGTATCAATGTATCTTTATAGGAATGAGTTGTGTAGTCAAACTAATGCTCATATGGGCTTCAGGAGGTCATCCTGAGCAAAATACATGTTGAGGTGTGTGCATACGTCCTTTGGTTTAGGTGTGACACTCAATTTGAGTTTTAATTGCTTTAAATGCATTTTCAGCCCGAGCTGAGCACGTTTTGTGAGTTTGAATGTATCTTCATAGGAATGAGTTGTGTAGTCAAATTAATGCTCATTTAGGCTTCAGGTGGTCATCCTGAACTAAATACATGTTGAAGTGTGTGCATAAGTCCTTTGGTTTAGGCGTGACACTCAATTTGAGTTTTTATTGATTTAAATTAAATGCATTTTCAGCCCGAGCTGAGCGCGCTTTCTGACTTTGAATGTATCTTCATAGGAATGAGTTGTGTGGTCAAATTAATGCTCATTTATGCGTCAGGTGGTCATCCTGAACAAAATACATGTTGAAGTGTGTGCATAAGTCCTTTGGTTTAGGCGTGACACTCAATTTGAGTTTTTATTGCTTTAAATGCATTTTCAGGCCGAGCTGAGCACGTTTTGTGAGTTTGAATGTATCTTCATAGGAATGAGTTGTGTAGTCAAATTAATGCTCATATGGGCTTCAGGAGGTCATCCTGAACAAAATACATGTTGAAGTGTGTGCATAAGTCCTTTGGTTTAGGCGTGACACTCAATTTGAGTTTTTATTGCTTTAAATGCATTTTCAGCCCGAGCTGAGCGCGTTTTGTGAGTTTGAATGTATCTTCATAGGAATGAGTTGTGTGGTCAAATTAATGCTTATTTAGGCTTCAGGAGGTCACCCTGAACAAAATACATGTTGTAGTGTGTGCATAAGTCCTTTGGTTTAGGCGTGACACTCAATTTGAGTTTTTATTGCTTTAAATGCATTTTCAGCCCGAGCTGAGCGCGTTTTGTGAGTTTGAATGTATCTTCATAGGAATGAGTTGTGTGGTCAAATTAATGCTCATTTAGGCGTCAGGTGGTCATCCTGAACAAAATACATGTTGAAGTGTGTGCATAAGTCCTTTGGTTTAGGCGTGACACTCAATTTGAGTTTTTATTGCTTTAAATGCATTTTCAGGCCGAGCTGAGCACGTTTTGTGTGTTTGAATGTATCTTCATAGGAATGAGTTGTGTGGTCAAATTAATGCTCATATGGGCTTCAGGAGGTCATCCTGAACAAAATACATGTTGAAGTGTGTGCATAAGTCCTTTGGTTTAGGCGTGACACTCAATTTGAGTTTTTATTGCTTTAAATGCATTTTCAGCCCGAGCTGAGCGCGTTTTGTGAGTTTGAATGTATCTTCATAGGAATGAGTTGTGTGGTCAAATTAATGCTTATTTAGGCTTCAGGAGGTCACCCTGAACAAAATACATGTTGTAGTGTGTGCATAAGTCCTTTGGTTTAGGCGTGACACTCAATTTGAGTTTTTATTGCTTTAAATGCATTTTCAGCCCGAGCTGAGCGCGTTTTGTGAGTTTGAATGTATCTTCATAGGAATGAGTTGTGTGGTCAAATTAATGCTCATTTAGGCGTCAGGTGGTCATCCTGAACAAAATACATGTTGAAGTGTGTGCATAAGTCCTTTGGTTTAGGCGTGACACTCAATTTGAGTTTTTATTGCTTTAAATGCATTTTCAGGCCGAGCTGAGCACGTTTTGTGTGTTTGAATGTATCTTCATAGGAATGAGTTGTGTGGTCAAATTAATGCTCATATGGGCTTCAGGAGGTCATCCTGAACAAAATACATGTTGAAGTGTGTGCATAAGTCCTTTGGTTTAGGCTTGACACTCAATTTGAGTTTTTATTGCTTTAAATGCATTTTCAGCCCGAGCTGAGCACGTTTTGTGAGTTTGAATGTATCTTCATAGGAATGAGTTGTGTGGTCAAATTAATGCTCATTTAGGCGTCAGGTGGTCATCCTGAACAAAATACATGTTGAAGTGTGTGCATAAGTCCTTTGGTTTAGGCGTCACACTCAATTTGAGGTTTTATTGCTTTAAATGCATTTTCAGCCCGAGCTGAGCACGTTTTGTGAGTTTGAATGTATCTTCATAGGAATGAGTTGTGTGGTCAAATTAATGCTCATATGGGCTTCAGGAGGTCATCCTGAACAAAATACATGTTGAAGTGTGTGCATAAGTCCTTTGGTTTAGGTGTGACACTCAATTTGAGTTTTTATTGCTTTAAATGCATTTTCAGCCCGAGCTGAGCACTTTTTTTGAGATTGAATGTATCTTCATAGGAATGAGTTGTGTGGTCAAATTATTGCTCATTTAGGCTTCAGGAGGTCATCCTGAACAAAACACATGTTGAAGTGTGTGCATAAGTCCTTTGGTTTAGGCGTGACACTCAATTTGAGTTTTTATTGCTTTAAATGCATTTTCAGCCCGAGCTGAGCACGTTTTGTGAGTTTCAATGTATCTTTATAGGAATGAGTTGTGTAGTCAAACTAATGCTCATATGGGCTTCAGGAGGTCATCCTGAGCAAAATACATGTTGAGGTGTGTGCATACGTCCTTTGGTTTAGGTGTGACACTCAATTTGAGTTTTAATTGCTTTAAATGCATTTTCAGCCCGAGCTGAGCACGTTTTGTGAGTTTGAATGTATCTTCATAGGAATGAGTTGTGTAGTCAAATTAATGCTCATTTAGGCTTCAGGTGGTCATCCTGAACTAAATACATGTTGAAGTGTGTGCATAAGTCCTTTGGTTTAGGCGTGACACTCAATTTGAGTTTTTATTGATTTAAATTAAATGCATTTTCAGCCCGAGCTGAGCGCGCTTTCTGACTTTGAATGTATCTTCATAGGAATGAGTTGTGTGGTCAAATTAATGCTCATTTATGCGTCAGGTGGTCATCCTGAACAAAATACATGTTGAAGTGTGTGCATAAGTCCTTTGGTTTAGGCGTGACACTCAATTTGAGTTTTTATTGCTTTAAATGCATTTTCAGGCCGAGCTGAGCACGTTTTGTGAGTTTGAATGTATCTTCATAGGAATGAGTTGTGTAGTCAAATTAATGCTCATATGGGCTTCAGGAGGTCATCCTGAACAAAATACATGTTGAAGTGTGTGCATAAGTCCTTTGGTTTAGGCGTGACACTCAATTTGAGTTTTTATTGCTTTAAATGCATTTTCAGCCCGAGCTGAGCGCGTTTTGTGAGTTTGAATGTATCTTCATAGGAATGAGTTGTGTGGTCAAATTAATGCGTATTTAGGCTTCAGGAGGTCACCCTGAACAAAATACATGTTGTAGTGTGTGCATAAGTCCTTTGGTTTAGGCGTGACACTCAATTTGAGTTTTTATTGCTTTAAATGCATTTTCAGCCCGAGCTGAGCGCGTTTTGTGAGTTTGAATGTATCTTCATAGGAATGAGTTGTGTGGTCAAATTAATGCTCATTTAGGCGTCAGGTGGTCATCCTGAACAAAATACATGTTGAAGTGTGTGCATAAGTCCTTTGGTTTAGGCGTGACACTCAATTTGAGTTTTTATTGCTTTAAATGCATTTTCAGGCCGAGCTGAGCACGTTTTGTGTGTTTGAATGTATCTTCATAGGAATGAGTTGTGTGGTCAAATTAATGCTCATATGGGCTTCAGGAGGTCATCCTGAACAAAATACATGTTGAAGTGTGTGCATAAGTCCTTTGGTTTAGGCGTGACACTCAATTTGAGTTTTTATTGCTTTAAATGCATTTTCAGCCCGAGCTGAGCGCGTTTTGTGAGTTTGAATGTATCTTCATAGGAATGAGTTGTGTGGTCAAATTAATGCTTATTTAGGCTTCAGGAGGTCACCCTGAACAAAATACATGTTGTAGTGTGTGCATAAGTCCTTTGGTTTAGGCGTGACACTCAATTTGAGTTTTTATTGCTTTAAATGCATTTTCAGCCCGAGCTGAGCGCGTTTTGTGAGTTTGAATGTATCTTCATAGGAATGAGTTGTGTGGTCAAATTAATGCTCATTTAGGCGTCAGGTGGTCATCCTGAACAAAATACATGTTGAAGTGTGTGCATAAGTCCTTTGGTTTAGGCGTGACACTCAATTTGAGTTTTTATTGCTTTAAATGCATTTTCAGGCCGAGCTGAGCACGTTTTGTGTGTTTGAATGTATCTTCATAGGAATGAGTTGTGTGGTCAAATTAATGCTCATATGGGCTTCAGGAGGTCATCCTGAACAAAATACATGTTGAAGTGTGTGCATAAGTCCTTTGGTTTAGGCTTGACACTCAATTTGAGTTTTTATTGCTTTAAATGCATTTTCAGCCCGAGCTGAGCACGTTTTGTGAGTTTGAATGTATCTTCATAGGAATGAGTTGTGTGGTCAAATTAATGCTCATTTAGGCGTCAGGTGGTCATCCTGAACAAAATACATGTTGAAGTGTGTGCATAAGTCCTTTGGTTTAGGCGTCACACTCAATTTGAGGTTTTATTGCTTTAAATGCATTTTCAGCCCGAGCTGAGCACGTTTTGTGAGTTTGAATGTATCTTCATAGGAATGAGTTGTGTGGTCAAATTAATGCTCATATGGGCTTCAGGAGGTCATCCTGAACAAAATACATGTTGAAGTGTGTGCATAAGTCCTTTGGTTTAGGCGTGACACTCAATTTGAATTTTTATTGCTTTAAATGCATTTTCAGCCCGAGCTGAGCACGTTTTGTGAGTTTGAATGTATCTTCATAGGAATGAGTTGTGTGGTCAAATTAATGCTCATTTAGGCTTCAGGTGGTCATCCTGAACTAAATACATGTTGAAGTGTGTGCATAAGTCCTTTGGTTTAGGCGTGACACTCAATTTGAGTTTTTATTGCTTTAAATGCATTTTCAGCCCGAGCTGAGCACGTTTTGTGAGTTTGAATGTATCTTCATAGGAATGAGTTGTGTAGTCAAATTAATGCTCATATGGGCTTCAGGAGGTCATCCTGAACAAAATACATGTTGAAGTGTGTGCATAAGTCCTTTGGTTTAGGCGTGACACTCAATTTGAGTTTTTATTGCTTTAAATGCATTTTCAGCCCGAGTTGAGCACGGTTTGTGAGTTTGAATGTATCTTCATAGGAATGAGTTGTGTAGTCAAATTAATGCTCATATGGGCTTCAGGATGTCATCCTGAACTAAATACATGTTGAAGTGTGTGCATAAGTCCTTTGGTTTAGGTGTGACACTCAATTTGAGTTTTTATTGCTTTAAATGCATTTTCAGCCCGAGCTGAGCGCGTTTTGTGAGTTTGAATGTATCTTCATAGGAATGAGTTGTGTGGTCAAATTAATGCTCATTTAGGCTTCAGGTGGTCATCCTGAACAAAATACATGTTGAAGTGTGTGCATAAGTCCTTTGGTTTAGGCGTGACACTCAATTTGAGTTTTAATTGCTTTAAATGCATTTTCAGCCCGAGCTGAGCGCGTTTTGTGAGTTTAAATGTATCTTCATAGGAATGAGTTGTGTGGTCAAATTATTGCTCATTTAGGCTTCAGGAGGTCATCCTGAACAAAATACATTTTGAAGTGTGTGAATAAGTCCTTTGGTTTAGGTGTGACACTCAATTTGAGTTTTATTGCTTTAAATGCATTTTCAGCCCGAGCTGAGCACGTTTTGTGAGTTTGAATGTATCTTCATAGGAATGAGTTGTGTGGTCAAATTAATGCTCATATGGGCTTCAGGAGGTCATCCTGAACAAAATACATGTTGAAGTGTCTGCATAAGTCCTTTGGTTTAGGTGTGACACTCAATTTGAGTTTTTATTGCTTTAAATGCATTTTCAGCCCGAGCTGAGCGCGTTTTGTGAGTTTGAATGTATCTTCATAGGAATGAGTTGTGTGGTCAAATTAATGCTTATTTAGGCTTCAGGAGGTCATCCTGAACAAAATACATGTTGAAGTGTGTGCATAAGTCCTTTGGTTTAGGTGTGACACTCAATTTGAGTTTTTATTGCTTTAAATGCATTTTCAGCCCGAGCTGAGCACGTTTTGTGAGTTTGAATGGATCTTCATAGGAATGAGTTGTGTGGTCAAATTAATGCTCATTTAGGCTTCAGGTGGTCATCCTGAACTAAATACATGTTGAAGTGTGTGAATAAGTCCTTTGGTTTAGGCGTGACACTCAATTTGAGTTTTTATTGCTTTAAATTGAATGCATTTTCAGCCCGAGCTGAGCGCGCTTTCTGACTTTGAATGTATCTTCATAGGAATGAGTTGTGTGGTGAAATTATTGCTGATTTAGGCTTCAGGAGGTCATCCTGAACAAAATACATGTTGAAAAGTGTGCATAAGTCCTTTGGTTTAGGCGTGACACTCAATTTGAGTTTTTATTGCTTTAAATGCATTTTCAGCCCGAGCTGAGCACGTTTTGTGAGTTTGAATGTATCTTCATAGGAATGAGTTGTGTGGTCAAATTAATGCTCATTTAGGCGTCAGGTAGTCATCCTGAACAAAATACATGTTGAAGTGTGTGCATAAGTCCTTTGGTTTAGGCGTGACACTCAATTTGAGTTTTTATTGCTTTAAATGCATTTTCAGGCCGAGCTGAGCACGTTTTGTGTGTTTGAATGTATCTTCATAGGAATGAGTTGTGTGGTCAAATTAATGCTCATATGGGCTTCAGGAGGTCATCCTGAACAAAATACATGTTGAAGTGTGTGCATAAGTCCTTTGGTTTAGGCTTGACACTCAATTTGAGTTTTTATTGCTTTAAATGCATTTTCAGCCCGAGTTGAGCATGTTTTGTGAGTTTGAATGTATCTTAATAGGAATGAGTTGTGTAGTCAAACTAATGCTCATATGGGCTTCAGGAGGTCATCCTGAGCAAAATACATGTTGAAGTGTGTGCATAAGTCCTTTGGTTTAGGTGTGACACTCAATTTGAGTTTTAATTGCTTTAAATGCATTTTCAGCCCGAGCTGAGCACGTTTTGTGACTTTGAATGTATCTTCATAGGAATGAGTTGTGTAGTCAAATTAATGCTCATTTAGGCTTCAGGTGGTCATCCTGAACTAAATACATGTTGAAGTGTGTGCATAAGTCCTTTGGTTTAGGCGTGACACTCAATTTGAGTTTTTATTGCTTTAAATTAAATGCATTTTCAGCCCGAGCTGAGCGCGCTTTCTGACTTTGAATGTATCTTCATAGGAATGAGTTGTGTGGTCAAATTAATGCTCATTTAGGCGTCAGGTGGTCATCCTGAACAAAATACATGTTGACGTGTGTGCATAAGTCCTTTGGTTTAGGCGTGACACTCAATTTGAGTTTTTATTGCTTTAAATGCATTTTCAGCCCGAGTTGAGCACGTTTTGTGAGTTTGAATGTATCTTCATAGGAATGAGTTGTGTAGTCAAATTAATGCTCATATGGGCTTCAGGAGGTCATCCTGAACAAAATACATGTTGAAGTGTGTGCATAAGTCCTTTGGTTTAGGCGTGACACTCAATTTAAATTTTTATTGCTTTAAATGCATTTTCAGCCCGAGCTGAGCGCGTTTTGTGAGTTTGAATGTATCTTCATAGGAATGAGGTGTGTGGTCAAATTAATGCTCATATGGGCTTCAGGAGGTCATCCTGAACAAAATACATGTTGAAGTGTGTGCATAAGTCCTTTGGTTTAGGCGTGACACTCAATTTGAGTTTTTATTGCTTTAAATGCATTTTCAGCCCGAGCTGAGCGCGCTTTCTGACTTTGAATGTATCTTCATAGGAATGAGTTGTGTGGTCAAATTATTGCTCATTTAGGCTTCAGGAGGTCATCCTGAACAAAATACATGTTGAAGTGTGTGCATAAGTCCTTTGGTTTAGGCGTGACACTCAATTTGAGTTTTTATTGCTTTAAATGCATTTTCAGCCCGAGCTGAGCGCGCTTTCTGACTTTGAATGTATCTTCATAGGAATGAGTTGTGTGGTCAAATTAATGCTCATATGGGCTTCAGGAGGTCATCCTGAACAAAATACATGTTGAAGTGTGTGCATAAGTCCTTTGGTTTAGGCGTGACACTCAATTTGAGTTTTTATTGCTTTAAATTAAATGCATTTTCAGCCCGAGCTGAGCGCGCTTTCTGACTTTTAATGTATCTTCATAGGAATGAGTTGTGTGGTCAAATTAATGCTCATATGGGCTTCAGGAGGTCATCCTGAACAAAATACATGTTGAAGTGTGTGAATAAGTCCTTTAGTTTAGGTGTGACACTCAATTTGAGTTTTATTGCTTTAAATGCATTTTCAGCCCGAGCTGAGCACGTTTTGTGAGTTTGAATGTATCTTCATAGGAATGAGTTGTGTGGTCAAATTAATGCTCATATGGGCTTCAGGAGGTCATCCTGAACAAAATACATGTTGAAGTGTGTGCATAAGTCCTTTGGTTTAGGTGTGACACTCAATTTGAGTTTTATTGCTTTAAATGCATTTTCAGCCCGAGCTGAGCACGTTTTGTGAGTTTGAATGTATCTTCATAGGAATGAGTTGTGTGGTCAAATTAATGCTCATATGGGCTTCAGGAGGTCATCCTGAACAAAATACATGTTGAAGTGTGTGCATAAGTCCTTTGGTTTAGGTGTGACACTCAATTTGAGTTTTTATTGCTTTAAATGCATTTTTAGCCCGAGCTGAGCACGTTTTTTGAGTTTGAATGTATCTTCATAGGAATGAGTTGTGTGGTCAAATTATTGCTCATTTAGGCTTCAGGAGGTCATCCTGAACAAAATACATGTTGAAGTGTGTGCATAAGTCCTTTGGTTTAGGCGTGACACTCAATTTGAGTTTTTATTGCTTTAAATGCATTTTCAGCCCGAGCTGAGCACGTTTTGTGAGTTTGAATGTATCTTCATAGAATGAGTTGTGTGGTCAAATTAATGCTCATTTAGGCTTCAGGTGGTCATCCTGAACAATATACATGTTGAAGTGTGTGCATAAGTCCTTTGGTTTAGGCGTGACATTCAATTTGAGTTTTTATTGCATTAAATGCATTTTCAGCCCGAGCTGAGCATGGTTTATGAGTTTGAATGTATCTTCATAGGAATGAGTTGTGTGGTCAAATTAATGCTCATTTAGGCTTCAGGTGGTCATCCTGAACTAAATACATGTTGAAGTGTGTGCATAAGTCCTTTGGTTTAGGCGTGACACTCAATTTGAGTTTTTATTGCTTTAAATTAAATGCATTTTCAGCCCGAGCTGAGCGCGCTTTCTGACTTTGAATGTATCTTCATAGGAATGAGTTGTGTGGTCAAATTAATGCTTATTTAGGCTTCAGGAGGTCATCCTGAACAAAATACATGTTGAAGTGTGTGCATAAGTCCTTTGGTTTAGGCGTGACACTCAATTTGAGTTTTTATTGCTTTAAATGCATTTTCAGACCGAGCTGAGCACGTTTTGTGAGTTTGAATGTATCTTCATAGGAATGAGTTGTGTGGTCAAATTAATGCTCATTTAGGCTTCAGGAGGACATCCTGAACTAAATACATGTTGAAGTGTGTGCATAAGTCCTTTGGTTTAGGCGTGACACTCAATTTGAGTTTTTATTGCTTTAAATGCATTTTCAGCCCGAGCTGAGCACGTTTTGTGAGTTTGAATGTATCTTCATAGGAATGAGTTGTGTAGTCAAATTAATGCTCATATGGGCTTCAGGAGGTCATCCTGAACAAAATACATGTTGAAGTGTGTGCATAAGTCCTTTGGTTTAGGCGTGACACTCAATTTGAGTTTTTATTGCTTTAAATGCATTTTCAGCCCGAGCTGAGCACGTTTTGTGAGTTTGAATGTATCTTCATAGAATGAGTTGTGTGGTCAAATTAATGCTCATTTAGGCTTCAGGTGGTCATCCTGAACAAAATACATGTTGAAGTGTGTGCATAAGTCCTTTGGTTTAGGCGTGACATTCAATTTGAGTTTTTATTGCATTAAATGCATTTTCAGCCCGAGCTGAGCACGTTTTGTGAGTTTGAATGTATCTTCATTGGAATGAGTTGTGTAGTCAAATTAATTTTCATATGGGCTTCAGAAGGTCATCCTGAACAAAATACATGTTGAAGTGTGTGCATAAGTCCTTTGGTTTAGGTGTGACACTCAATTTGAGTTTTTATTGCTTTAAATGCATTTTCAGCCCGAGCTGAGCACGTTTTGTGAGTTTGAATGTATCTTCATAGGAATGAGTTGTGTGGTCAAATTAATGCTCATTTAGGCTTCAGGTGGTCACCCTGAACAAAATACATGTTGAATTGTGTGCATAAGTCCTTTGGTTTAGGCGTGACACTCAATTTGAGTTTTTATTGCTTTAAATGCATTTTCAGGCCGAGCTGAGCGCGTTTTGTGAGTTTGAATGTATCTTCATAGGAATGAGTTGTGTGGTCAAATTAATGCTCATTTAGGCGTCAGGTGGTCATTCTGAACAAAATACATGTTGAAGTGTGTGCATAAGTCCTTTGGTTTAGGCGTGACACTCAATTTGAGTTTTTATTGCTTTAAATGCATTTTCAGCCCGAGCTGAGCACGTTTTGTGTGTTTGAATGTATCTTCATAGGAATGAGTTGTGTGGTCAAATTAATGCTCATATGGGCTTCAGGAGGTCATCCTGAACAAAATACATGTTGAAGTGTGTGCATAAGTCCTTTGGTTTAGGTGTGACACTAAATTTGAGTTTTTATTGCTTTAAATGCATTTTCAGCCCGAGCTGAGCACGTTTTGTGAGTTTGAATGTATCTTCATAGGAATGAGTTGTGTGGTCAAATTAATGCTCATTTAGGCTTCAGGTGGTCATCCTGAACTAAATACATGTTGAAGTGTGTGCATAAGTCCTTTGGTTTAGGCGTGACACTCAATTTGAGTTTTTATTGCTTTAAATTAAATGCATTTTCAGCCCGAGCTGAGCGCGCTTTCTGACTTTGAATGTATCTTCATAGGAATGAGTTGTGTGGTCAAATTAATGCTCATTTGGGCGTCAGGTGGTCATCCTGAACAAAATACATGTTGAAGTGTGTGCATAAGTCCTTTGGTTTAGGCGTGACACTCAATTTGAGTTTTTATTGCTTTAAATGCATTTTCAGCCCGAGCTGAGCACGTTTTGTGAGTTTGAATGTATCTTCATAGGAATGAGTTGTGTAGTCAAATTAATGCTCATATGGGCTTCAGGAGGTCATCCTGAACAAAATACATGTTGAAGTGTGTGCATAAGTCCTTTGGTTTAGGCGTGACACTCAATTTGAGTTTTTATTGCTTTAAATGCATTTTCAGCCCGAGTTGAGCACGTTTTGTGAGTTTGAATGTATCTTCATAGGAATGAGTTTTGTAGACAAATTAATGCTCATATGGGCTTCAGGATGTCATCCTGAACTAAATACATGTTGAAGTGTGTGCATAAGTCCTTTGGTTTAGGTGTGACACTAAATTTGAGTTTTTATTGCTTTAAATGCATTTTCAGCCCGAGCTGAGCGCGTTTTGTGAGTTTGAATGTATCTTCATAGGAATGAGTTGTGTGGTCAAATTAATGCTTATTTAGGCTTCAGGAGGTCACCCTGAACAAAATACATGTTGTAGTGTGTGCATAAGTCCTTTGGTTTAGGCGTGACACTCAATTTGAGTTTTTATTGCTTTAAATGCATTTTCAGCCCGAGCTGAGCGCGTTTTGTGAGTTTGAATGTATCTTCATAGGAATGAGTTGTGTGGTCAAATTAATGCTCATTTAGGCGTCAGGTGGTCATCCTGAACAAAATACATGTTGAAGTGTGTGCATAAGTCCTTTGGTTTAGGCGTGACACTCAATTTGAGTTTTTATTGCTTTAAATGCATTTTCAGGCCGAGCTGAGCACGTTTTGTGTGTTTGAATGTATCTTCATAGGAATGAGTTGTGTGGTCAAATTAATGCTCATATGGGCTTCAGGAGGTCATCCTGAACAAAATACATGTTGAAGTGTGTGCATAAGTCCTTTGGTTTAGGCGTGACACTCAATTTGAGCTTTTATTGCTTTAAATGCATTTTCAGCCCGAGTTGAGCACGTTTTGTGAGTTTGAATGTATCTTCATAGGAATGAGTTGTGTGGTCAAATTAATGCTCATTTAGGCTTCAGGTGGTCATCGTGAACAAAATACATGTTGAAGTGTGTGCATAAGTCCTTTGGTTTAGGCGTGACACTCAATTTGAGTTTTTATTGCTTTAAATGCATTTTCAGCCCGAGCTGAGCACGTTTTGTGTGTTTGAATGTATCTTCATAGGAATGAGTTGTGTGGTCAAATTAATGCTCATATGGGCTTCAGGAGGTCATCCTGAACAAAATACATGTTGAAGTGTGTGCATAAGTCCTTTGGTTTAGGTGTGACACTAAATTTGAGTTTTTATTGCTTTAAATGCATTTTCAGCCCGAGCTGAGCACGTTTTGTGAGTTTGAATGTATCTTCATAGGAATGAGTTGTGTGGTCAAATTAATGCTCATTTAGGCTTCAGGTGGTCATCCTGAACTAAATACATGTTGAAGTGTGTGCATAAGTCCTTTGGTTTAGGCGTGACACTCAATTTGAGTTTTTATTGCTTTAAATTAAATGCATTTTCAGCCCGAGCTGAGCGCGCTTTCTGACTTTGAATGTATCTTCATAGGAATGAGTTGTGTGGTCAAATTAATGCTCATTTGGGCGTCAGGTGGTCATCCTGAACAAAATACATGTTGAAGTGTGTGCATAAGTCCTTTGGTTTAGGCGTGACACTCAATTTGAGTTTTTATTGCTTTAAATGCATTTTCAGCCCGAGCTGAGCACGTTTTGTGAGTTTGAATGTATCTTCATAGGAATGAGTTGTGTAGTCAAATTAATGCTCATATGGGCTTCAGGAGGTCATCCTGAACAAAATACATGTTGAAGTGTGTGCATAAGTCCTTTGGTTTAGGCGTGACACTCAATTTGAGTTTTTATTGCTTTAAATGCATTTTCAGCCCGAGTTGAGCACGTTTTGTGAGTTTGAATGTATCTTCATAGGAATGAGTTTTGTAGACAAATTAATGCTCATATGGGCTTCAGGATGTCATCCTGAACTAAATACATGTTGAAGTGTGTGCATAAGTCCTTTGGTTTAGGTGTGACACTAAATTTGAGTTTTTATTGCTTTAAATGCATTTTCAGCCCGAGCTGAGCACGTTTTGTGAGTTTGAATGTATCTTCATAGGAATGAGTTGTGTAGTCAAATTAATGCTCATATGGGCTTCAGGAGGTCATCCTGAACAAAATACATGTTGAAGTGTGTGCATAAGTCCTTTGGTTTAGGCGTGACACTCAATTTGAGTTTTTATTGCTTTAAATGCATTTTCAGCCCGAGTTGAGCACGTTTTGTGAGTTTGAATGTATCTTCATAGGAATGAGTTTTGTAGACAAATTAATGCTCATATGGGCTTCAGGAGGTCATCCTGAACAAAATACATGTTGAAGTGTGTGCATAAGTCCTTTGGTTTAGGCGTGACACTCAATTTGAGTTTTTATTGCTTTAAATGCATTTTCAGCCCGAGTTGAGCACGTTTTGTGAGTTTGAATGTATCTTCATAGGAATGAGTTTTGTAGACAAATTAATGCTCATATGGGCTTCAGGATGTCATCCTGAACTAAATACATGTTGAAGTGTGTGCATAAGTCCTTTGGTTTAGGTGTGACACTAAATTTGAGTTTTTATTGCTTTAAATGCATTTTCAGCCCGAGCTGAGCGCGTTTTGTGAGTTTGAATGTATCTTCATAGGAATGAGTTGTGTGGTCAAATTAATGCTTATTTAGGCTTCAGGAGGTCACCCTGAACAAAATACATGTTGTAGTGTGTGCATAAGTCCTTTGGTTTAGGCGTGACACTCAATTTGAGTTTTTATTGCTTTAAATGCATTTTCAGCCCGAGCTGAGCGCGTTTTGTGAGTTTGAATGTATCTTCATAGGAATGAGTTGTGTGGTCAAATTAATGCTCATTTAGGCGTCAGGTGGTCATCCTGAACAAAATACATGTTGAAGTGTGTGCATAAGTCCTTTGGTTTAGGCGTGACACTCAATTTGAGTTTTTATTGCTTTAAATGCATTTTCAGGCCGAGCTGAGCACGTTTTGTGTGTTTGAATGTATCTTCATAGGAATGAGTTGTGTGGTCAAATTAATGCTCATATGGGCTTCAGGAGGTCATCCTGAACAAAATACATGTTGAAGTGTGTGCATAAGTCCTTTGGTTTAGGCGTGACACTCAATTTGAGCTTTTATTGCTTTAAATGCATTTTCAGCCCGAGTTGAGCACGTTTTGTGAGTTTGAATGTATCTTCATAGGAATGAGTTGTGTGGTCAAATTAATGCTCATTTAGGCTTCAGGTGGTCATCGTGAACAAAATACATGTTGAAGTGTGTGCATAAGTCCTTTGGTTTAGGCGTGACACTCAATTTGAGTTTTTATTGCTTTAAATGCATTTTCAGCCCGAGCTGAGCACGTTTTGTGTGTTTGAATGTATCTTCATAGGAATGAGTTGTGTGGTCAAATTAATGCTCATATGGGCTTCAGGAGGTCATCCTGAACAAAATACATGTTGAAGTGTGTGCATAAGTCCTTTGGTTTAGGTGTGACACTAAATTTGAGTTTTTATTGCTTTAAATGCATTTTCAGCCCGAGCTGAGCACGTTTTGTGAGTTTGAATGTATCTTCATAGGAATGAGTTGTGTGGTCAAATTAATGCTCATTTAGGCTTCAGGTGGTCATCCTGAACTAAATACATGTTGAAGTGTGTGCATAAGTCCTTTGGTTTAGGCGTGACACTCAATTTGAGTTTTTATTGCTTTAAATTAAATGCATTTTCAGCCCGAGCTGAGCGCGCTTTCTGACTTTGAATGTATCTTCATAGGAATGAGTTGTGTGGTCAAATTAATGCTCATTTGGGCGTCAGGTGGTCATCCTGAACAAAATACATGTTGAAGTGTGTGCATAAGTCCTTTGGTTTAGGCGTGACACTCAATTTGAGTTTTTATTGCTTTAAATGCATTTTCAGCCCGAGCTGAGCACGTTTTGTGAGTTTGAATGTATCTTCATAGGAATGAGTTGTGTAGTCAAATTAATGCTCATATGGGCTTCAGGAGGTCATCCTGAACAAAATACATGTTGAAGTGTGTGCATAAGTCCTTTGGTTTAGGCGTGACACTCAATTTGAGTTTTTATTGCTTTAAATGCATTTTCAGCCCGAGTTGAGCACGTTTTGTGAGTTTGAATGTATCTTCATAGGAATGAGTTTTGTAGACAAATTAATGCTCATATGGGCTTCAGGATGTCATCCTGAACTAAATACATGTTGAAGTGTGTGCATAAGTCCTTTGGTTTAGGTGTGACACTAAATTTGAGTTTTTATTGCTTTAAATGCATTTTCAGCCCGAGCTGAGCGCGTTTTGTGAGTTTGAATGTATCTTCATAGGAATGAGTTGTGTGGTCAAATTAATGCTTATTTAGGCTTCAGGAGGTCACCCTGAACAAAATACATGTTGTAGTGTGTGCATAAGTCCTTTGGTTTAGGCGTGACACTCAATTTGAGTTTTTATTGCTTTAAATGCATTTTCAGCCCGAGCTGAGCGCGTTTTGTGAGTTTGAATGTATCTTCATAGGAATGAGTTGTGTGGTCAAATTAATGCTCATTTAGGCGTCAGGTGGTCATCCTGAACAAAATACATGTTGAAGTGTGTGCATAAGTCCTTTGGTTTAGGCGTGACACTCAATTTGAGTTTTTATTGCTTTAAATGCATTTTCAGGCCGAGCTGAGCACGTTTTGTGTGTTTGAATGTATCTTCATAGGAATGAGTTGTGTGGTCAAATTAATGCTCATATGGGCTTCAGGAGGTCATCCTGAACAAAATACATGTTGAAGTGTGTGCATAAGTCCTTTGGTTTAGGCGTGACACTCAATTTGAGCTTTTATTGCTTTAAATGCATTTTCAGCCCGAGTTGAGCACGTTTTGTGAGTTTGAATGTATCTTCATAGGAATGAGTTGTGTGGTCAAATTAATGCTCATTTAGGCTTCAGGTGGTCATCGTGAACAAAATACATGTTGAAGTGTGTGCATAAGTCCTTTGGTTTAGGCGTGACACTCAATTTGAGTTTTTATTGCTTTAAATGCATTTTCAGCCCGAGCTGAGCACGTTTTGTGAGTTTGAATGTATCTTCATAGGAATGAGTTGTGTGGTTAAATTAATGCTCATTTAGGCTTCAGGTGGTCATCCTGAACAAAATACATGTTGAAGTGTGTGCATAAGTCCTTTGGTTTAGGCGTGACACTCAATTTGAGTTTTTATTGCTTTAAATGCATTTTCAGCCCGAGCTGAGCACGTTTTGTGAGTTTGAATGTATCTTCATAGGAATGAGTTGTGTAGTCAAATTAATGCTCATATGGGCTTCAGGAGGTCATCCTGAACAAAATACATGTTGAAGTGTGTGCATAAGTCCTTTGGTTTAGGCGTGACACTCAATTTGAGTTTTTATTGCTTTAAATGCATTTTCAGGCCGAGCTGAGCGCGTTTTGTGAGTTTGAATGTATCTTCATAGGAATGAGTTTTGTAGACAAATTAATGCTCATATGGGCTTCAGGATGTCATCCTGAACTAAATACATGTTGAAGTGTGTGCATAAGTCCTTTGGTTTAGGTGTGACACTAAATTTGAGTTTTTATTGCTTTAAATGCATTTTCAGCCCGAGCTGAGCGCGTTTTGTGAGTTTGAATGTATCTTCATAGGAATGAGTTGTGTGGTCAAATTAATGCTTATTTAGGCTTCAGGAGGTCACCCTGAACAAAATACATGTTGTAGTGTGTGCATAAGTCCTTTGGTTTAGGCGTGACACTCAATTTGAGTTTTTATTGCTTTAAATGCATTTTCAGCCCGAGCTGAGCGCGTTTTGTGAGTTTGAATGTATCTTCATAGGAATGAGTTGTGTGGTCAAATTAATGCTCATTTCGGCGTCAGGTGGTCATCCTGAACAAAATACATGTTGAAGTGTGTGCATAAGTCCTTTGGTTTAGGCGTGACACTCAATTTGAGTTTTTATTGCTTTAAATGCATTTTCAGGCCGAGCTGAGCACGTTTTGTGTGTTTGAATGTATCTTCATAGGAATGAGTTGTGTGGTCAAATTAATGCTCATATGGGCTTCAGGAGGTCATCCTGAACAAAATACATGTTGAAGTGTGTGCATAAGTCCTTTGGTTTAGGCGTGACACTCAATTTGAGCTTTTATTGCTTTAAATGCATTTTCAGCCCGAGTTGAGCACGTTTTGTGAGTTTGAATGTATCTTCATAGGAATGAGTTGTGTGGTCAAATTAATGCTCATTTAGGCTTCAGGTGGTCATCGTGAACAAAATACATGTTGAAGTGTGTGCATAAGTCCTTTGGTTTAGGCGTGACACTCAATTTGAGTTTTTATTGCTTTAAATGCATTTTCAGCCCGAGCTGAGCACGTTTTGTGAGTTTGAATGTATCTTCATAGGAATGAGTTGTGTGGTTAAATTAATGCTCATTTAGGCTTCAGGTGGTCATCCTGAACAAAATACATGTTGAAGTGTGTGCATAAGTCCTTTGGTTTAGGCGTGACACTCAATTTGAGTTTTTATTGCTTTAAATGCATTTTCAGCCCGAGCTGAGCACGTTTTGTGAGTTTGAATGTATCTTCATAGGAATGAGTTGTGTAGTCAAATTAATGCTCATATGGGCTTCAGGAGGTCATCCTGAACAAAATACATGTTGAAGTGTGTGCATAAGTCCTTTGGTTTAGGCGTGACACTCAATTTGAGTTTTTATTGCTTTAAATGCATTTTCAGGCCGAGCTGAGCGCGTTTTGTGAGTTTGAATGTATCTTCATAGGAATGAGTTTTGTAGACAAATTAATGCTCATATGGGCTTCAGGATGTCATCCTGAACTAAATACATGTTGAAGTGTGTGCATAAGTCCTTTGGTTTAGGTGTGACACTAAATTTGAGTTTTTATTGCTTTAAATGCATTTTCAGCCCGAGCTGAGCGCGTTTTGTGAGTTTGAATGTATCTTCATAGGAATGAGTTGTGTGGTCAAATTAATGCTTATTTAGGCTTCAGGAGGTCATCCTGAACAAAATACATGTTGAAGTGTGTGCATAAGTCCTTTGGTTTAGGCGTGACACTCAATTTGAGCTTTTATTGCTTTAAATGCATTTTCAGCCCGAGTTGAGCACGTTTTGTGAGTTTGAATGTATCTTCATAGGAATGAGTTGTGTGGTCAAATTAATGCTCATTTAGGCTTCAGGTGGTCATCGTGAACAAAATACATGTTGAAGTGTGTGCATAAGTCCTTTGGTTTAGGCGTGACACTCAATTTGAGTTTTTATTGCTTTAAATGCATTTTCAGCCCGAGCTGAGCACGTTTTGTGTGTTTGAATGTATCTTCATAGGAATGAGTTGTGTGGTCAAATTAATGCTCATATGGGCTTCAGGAGGTCATCCTGAACAAAATACATGTTGAAGTGTGTGCATAAGTCCTTTGGTTTAGGTGTGACACTAAATTTGAGTTTTTATTGCTTTAAATGCATTTTCAGCCCGAGCTGAGCACGTTTTGTGAGTTTGAATGTATCTTCATAGGAATGAGTTGTGTGGTCAAATTAATGCTCATTTAGGCTTCAGGTGGTCATCCTGAACTAAATACATGTTGAAGTGTGTGCATAAGTCCTTTGGTTTAGGCGTGACACTCAATTTGAGTTTTTATTGCTTTAAATTAAATGCATTTTCAGCCCGAGCTGAGCGCGCTTTCTGACTTTGAATGTATCTTCATAGGAATGAGTTGTGTGGTCAAATTAATGCTCATTTGGGCGTCAGGTGGTCATCCTGAACAAAATACATGTTGAAGTGTGTGCATAAGTCCTTTGGTTTAGGCGTGACACTCAATTTGAGTTTTTATTGCTTTAAATGCATTTTCAGCCCGAGCTGAGCACGTTTTGTGAGTTTGAATGTATCTTCATAGGAATGAGTTGTGTAGTCAAATTAATGCTCATATGGGCTTCAGGAGGTCATCCTGAACAAAATACATGTTGAAGTGTGTGCATAAGTCCTTTGGTTTAGGCGTGACACTCAATTTGAGTTTTTATTGCTTTAAATGCATTTTCAGCCCGAGTTGAGCACGTTTTGTGAGTTTGAATGTATCTTCATAGGAATGAGTTTTGTAGACAAATTAATGCTCATATGGGCTTCAGGATGTCATCCTGAACTAAATACATGTTGAAGTGTGTGCATAAGTCCTTTGGTTTAGGTGTGACACTAAATTTGAGTTTTTATTGCTTTAAATGCATTTTCAGCCCGAGCTGAGCGCGTTTTGTGAGTTTGAATGTATCTTCATAGGAATGAGTTGTGTGGTCAAATTAATGCTTATTTAGGCTTCAGGAGGTCACCCTGAACAAAATACATGTTGTAGTGTGTGCATAAGTCCTTTGGTTTAGGCGTGACACTCAATTTGAGTTTTTATTGCTTTAAATGCATTTTCAGCCCGAGCTGAGCGCGTTTTGTGAGTTTGAATGTATCTTCATAGGAATGAGTTGTGTGGTCAAATTAATGCTCATTTAGGCGTCAGGTGGTCATCCTGAACAAAATACATGTTGAAGTGTGTGCATAAGTCCTTTGGTTTAGGCGTGACACTCAATTTGAGTTTTTATTGCTTTAAATGCATTTTCAGGCCGAGCTGAGCACGTTTTGTGTGTTTGAATGTATCTTCATAGGAATGAGTTGTGTGGTCAAATTAATGCTCATATGGGCTTCAGGAGGTCATCCTGAACAAAATACATGTTGAAGTGTGTGCATAAGTCCTTTGGTTTAGGCGTGACACTCAATTTGAGCTTTTATTGCTTTAAATGCATTTTCAGCCCGAGTTGAGCACGTTTTGTGAGTTTGAATGTATCTTCATAGGAATGAGTTGTGTGGTCAAATTAATGCTCATTTAGGCTTCAGGTGGTCATCGTGAACAAAATACATGTTGAAGTGTGTGCATAAGTCCTTTGGTTTAGGCGTGACACTCAATTTGAGTTTTTATTGCTTTAAATGCATTTTCAGCCCGAGCTGAGCACGTTTTGTGAGTTTGAATGTATCTTCATAGGAATGAGTTGTGTGGTTAAATTAATGCTCATTTAGGCTTCAGGTGGTCATCCTGAACAAAATACATGTTGAAGTGTGTGCATAAGTCCTTTGGTTTAGGCGTGACACTCAATTTGAGTTTTTATTGCTTTAAATGCATTTTCAGCCCGAGCTGAGCACGTTTTGTGAGTTTGAATGTATCTTCATAGGAATGAGTTGTGTAGTCAAATTAATGCTCATATGGGCTTCAGGAGGTCATCCTGAACAAAATACATGTTGAAGTGTGTGCATAAGTCCTTTGGTTTAGGCGTGACACTCAATTTGAGTTTTTATTGCTTTAAATGCATTTTCAGGCCGAGCTGAGCGCGTTTTGTGAGTTTGAATGTATCTTCATAGGAATGAGTTTTGTAGACAAATTAATGCTCATATGGGCTTCAGGATGTCATCCTGAACTAAATACATGTTGAAGTGTGTGCATAAGTCCTTTGGTTTAGGTGTGACACTAAATTTGAGTTTTTATTGCTTTAAATGCATTTTCAGCCCGAGCTGAGCGCGTTTTGTGAGTTTGAATGTATCTTCATAGGAATGAGTTGTGTGGTCAAATTAATGCTTATTTAGGCTTCAGGAGGTCACCCTGAACAAAATACATGTTGTAGTGTGTGCATAAGTCCTTTGGTTTAGGCGTGACACTCAATTTGAGTTTTTATTGCTTTAAATGCATTTTCAGCCCGAGCTGAGCGCGTTTTGTGAGTTTGAATGTATCTTCATAGGAATGAGTTGTGTGGTCAAATTAATGCTCATTTCGGCGTCAGGTGGTCATCCTGAACAAAATACATGTTGAAGTGTGTGCATAAGTCCTTTGGTTTAGGCGTGACACTCAATTTGAGTTTTTATTGCTTTAAATGCATTTTCAGGCCGAGCTGAGCACGTTTTGTGTGTTTGAATGTATCTTCATAGGAATGAGTTGTGTGGTCAAATTAATGCTCATATGGGCTTCAGGAGGTCATCCTGAACAAAATACATGTTGAAGTGTGTGCATAAGTCCTTTGGTTTAGGCGTGACACTCAATTTGAGCTTTTATTGCTTTAAATGCATTTTCAGCCCGAGTTGAGCACGTTTTGTGAGTTTGAATGTATCTTCATAGGAATGAGTTGTGTGGTCAAATTAATGCTCATTTAGGCTTCAGGTGGTCATCGTGAACAAAATACATGTTGAAGTGTGTGCATAAGTCCTTTGGTTTAGGCGTGACACTCAATTTGAGTTTTTATTGCTTTAAATGCATTTTCAGCCCGAGCTGAGCACGTTTTGTGAGTTTGAATGTATCTTCATAGGAATGAGTTGTGTGGTTAAATTAATGCTCATTTAGGCTTCAGGTGGTCATCCTGAACAAAATACATGTTGAAGTGTGTGCATAAGTCCTTTGGTTTAGGCGTGACACTCAATTTGAGTTTTTATTGCTTTAAATGCATTTTCAGCCCGAGCTGAGCACGTTTTGTGAGTTTGAATGTATCTTCATAGGAATGAGTTGTGTAGTCAAATTAATGCTCATATGGGCTTCAGGAGGTCATCCTGAACAAAATACATGTTGAAGTGTGTGCATAAGTCCTTTGGTTTAGGCGTGACACTCAATTTGAGTTTTTATTGCTTTAAATGCATTTTCAGGCCGAGCTGAGCGCGTTTTGTGAGTTTGAATGTATCTTCATAGGAATGAGTTTTGTAGACAAATTAATGCTCATATGGGCTTCAGGATGTCATCCTGAACTAAATACATGTTGAAGTGTGTGCATAAGTCCTTTGGTTTAGGTGTGACACTAAATTTGAGTTTTTATTGCTTTAAATGCATTTTCAGCCCGAGCTGAGCGCGTTTTGTGAGTTTGAATGTATCTTCATAGGAATGAGTTGTGTGGTCAAATTAATGCTTATTTAGGCTTCAGGAGGTCACCCTGAACAAAATACATGTTGTAGTGTGTGCATAAGTCCTTTGGTTTAGGCGTGACACTCAATTTGAGTTTTTATTGCTTTAAATGCATTTTCAGCCCGAGCTGAGCGCGTTTTGTGAGTTTGAATGTATCTTCATAGGAATGAGTTGTGTGGTCAAATTAATGCTCATTTCGGCGTCAGGTGGTCATCCTGAACAAAATACATGTTGAAGTGTGTGCATAAGTCCTTTGGTTTAGGCGTGACACTCAATTTGAGTTTTTATTGCTTTAAATGCATTTTCAGGCCGAGCTGAGCACGTTTTGTGTGTTTGAATGTATCTTCATAGGAATGAGTTGTGTGGTCAAATTAATGCTCATATGGGCTTCAGGAGGTCATCCTGAACAAAATACATGTTGAAGTGTGTGCATAAGTCCTTTGGTTTAGGCGTGACACTCAATTTGAGCTTTTATTGCTTTAAATGCATTTTCAGCCCGAGTTGAGCACGTTTTGTGAGTTTGAATGTATCTTCATAGGAATGAGTTGTGTGGTCAAATTAATTCTCATTTAGGCTTCAGGTGGTCATCGTGAACAAAATACATATTGAAGTGTGTGCATAAGTCCTTTGGTTTAGGCGTGACACTCAATTTGAGTTTTTATTGCTTTAAATGCATTTTCAGCCCGAGCTGAGCACGTTTTGTGAGTTTGAATGTATCTTCATAGGAATGAGTTGTGTGGTCAAATTAATGCTTATTTAGGCTTCAGGAGGTCACCCTGAACAAAATACATGTTGTAGTGTGTGCATAAGTCCTTTGGTTTAGGCGTGACACTCAATTTGAGTTTTTATTGCTTTAAATGCATTTTCAGGCCGAGCTGAGCACGTTTTGTGTGTTTGAATGTATCTTCATAGGAATGAGTTGTGTGGTCAAATTAATGCTCATATGGGCTTCAGGAGGTCATCCTGAACAAAATACATGTTGAAGTGTGTGCATAAGTCCTTTGGTTTAGGCGTGACACTCAATTTGAGCTTTTATTGCTTTAAATGCATTTTCAGCCCGAGTTGAGCACGTTTTGTGAGTTTGAATGTATCTTCATAGGAATGAGTTGTGTGGTCAAATTAATGCTCATTTAGGCTTCAGGTGGTCACCGTGAACAAAATACATGTTGAAGTGTGTGCATAAGTCCTTTGGTTTAGGCGTGACACTCAATTTGAGTTTTTATTGCTTTAAATGCATTTTCAGCCCGAGCTGAGCACGTTTTGTGAGTTTGAATGTATCTTCATAGGAATGAGTTGTGTAGTCAAATTAATGCTCATATGGGCTTCAGGAGGTCATCCTGAACAAAATACATGTTGAAGTGTGTGCATAAGTCCTTTGGTTTAGGCGTGACACTCAATTTGAGTTTTTATTGCTTTAAATGCATTTTCAGCCCGAGCTGAGCACGTTTTGTGAGTTTGAATGTATCTTTATAGGAATGAGTTGTTTAGTCAAATTAATGCTCATATGGGCTTCAGGAGGTCATCCTGAACAAAATACATGTTGAAGTGTGTGCATAAGTCCTTTGGTTTAGGTGTGACACTCAATTTGAGTTTTAATTGCTTTAAATGCATTTTCAGCCCGAGCTGAGCACGTTTTGTGAGTTTGAATGTATCTTCATAGGAATGAGTTGTGTAGTCAAATTAATGCTCATTTAGGCTTCAGGTGGTCATCCTGAACTAAATACATGTTGAAGTGTGTGCATAAGTCCTTTGGTTTAGGCGTGACACTCAATTTGAGTTTTTATTGCTTTAAATTAAATGCATTTTCAGCCCGAGCTGAGCGCGCTTTCTGACTTTGAATGTATCTTCATAGGAATGAGTTGTGTGGTCAAATTAATGCTCATTTAGGCGTCAGGTGGTCATCCTGAACAAAATACATGTTGAAGTGTGTGCATAAGTCCTTTGGTTTAGGCGTGACACTCAATTTGAGTTTTTATTGCTTTAAATGCATTTTTAGCCCGAGCTGAGCACGTTTTGTGAGTTTGAATGTATCTTCATAGGAATGAGTTTTGTAGTCAAATTAATGCTCATATGGGCTTCAGGAGGTCACCCTGAACAAAATACATGTTGAAGTGTGTGCATAAGTCCTTTGGTTTAGGCGTGACACTCAATTTGAGTTTTTATTGCTTTAAATGCATTTTCAGCCCGAGTTGAGCACGTTTTGTGAGTTTGAATGTATCTTCATAGGAATGAGTTGTGTAGACAAATTAATGCTCATATGGGCTTCAGGATGTCATCCTGAACTAAATACATGTTGAAGTGTGTGCATAAGTCCTTTGGTTTAGGTGTGACACTAAATTTGAGTTTTTATTGCTTTAAATGCATTTTCAGCCCGAGCTGAGCGCGTTTTGTGAGTTTGAATGTATCTTCATAGGAATGAGTTGTGTGGTCAAATTAATGCTTATTTAGGCTTCAGGAGGTCACCCTGAAAAAAATACATGTTGTAGTGTGTGCATAAGTCCTTTGGTTTAGGCGTGACACTCAATTTGAGTTTTTATTGCTTTAAATGCATTTTCAGGCCGAGCTGAGCACGTTTTGTGTGTTTGAATGTATCTTCATAGGAATGAGTTGTTTGGTCAAATTAATGCTCATATGGGCTTCAGGAGGTCATCCTGAACAAAATACATGTTGAAGTGTGTGCATAAGTCCTTTGGTTTAGGCGTGACACTCAATTTGAGTTTTTATTGCTTTAAATGCATTTTCAGCCCGAGTTGAGCACGTTTTGTGAGTTTGAATGTATCTTCATAGGAATGAGTTGTGTGGTCAAATTAATGCTCATTTAGGCTTCAGGTGGTCATCCTGAACTAAATACATGTTGAAGTGTGTGCATAAGTCCTTTGGTTTAGGCGTGACACTCAATTTGAGTTTTTATTGCTTTAAATTAAATGCATTTTCAGCCCGAGCTGAGCGCGCTTTCTGACTTTGAATGTATCTTCATAGGAATGAGTTGTGTGGTCAAATTAATGCTCATATGGGCTTCAGGAGGTCATCCTGAACAAAATACATGTTGAAGTGTGTGCATAAGTCCTTTGGTTTAGGCGTGACACTCAATTTGAGTTTTTATTCCTTTAAATGCATTTTCAGCCCGAGTTGAGCACGTTTTGTGAGTTTGAATGTATCTTCATAGGAATGAGTTGTGTGGTCAAATTAATGCTCATATGGGCTTCAGGAGTTCATCCTGAACAAAATACATGTTGAAGTGTGTGCATAAGTCCTTTGGTTTAGGTGTGACACTCAATTTGAGTTTTTATTGCTTTAAATGCATTTTCAGCCCGAGCTGAGCACGTTTTGTGAGTTTGAATGTATCTTCATAGGAATGAGTTGTGTAGTCAAATTAATGCTCATTTAGGCTTCAGGTGGTCATCCTGAACTAAATACATGTTGAAGTGTGTGCATAAGTCCTTTGGTTTAGGCGTGACACTCAATTTGAGTTTTTATTGCTTTAAATTAAATGCATTTTCAGCCCGAGCTGAGCGCGCTTTCTGACTTTGAATGTATCTTCATAGGAATGAGTTGTGTGGTCAAATTAATGCTCATTTAGGCGTCAGGTGGTCATCCTGAACAAAATACATGTTGAAGTGTGTGCATAAGTCCTTTGGTTTAGGCGTGACACTCAATTTGAGTTTTTATTGCTTTAAATGCATTTTCAGTCCGAGCTGAGCACGTTTTGTGAGTTTGAATGTATCTTCATAGGAATGAGTTGTGTAGTCAAATAAATGCTCATATGGGCTTCAGGAGGTCATCCTGAACAAAATACATGTTGAAGTGTGTGCATAAGTCCTTTGGTTTAGGCGTGACACTCAATTTGAGTTTTTATTGCTTTAAATGCATTTTCAGCCCGAGTTGAGCACGTTTTGTGAGTTTGAATGTATCTTCATAGGAATGAGTTGTGTAGTCAAATTAATGCTCATATGGGCTTCAGGATGTCATCCTGAACTAAATACATGTTGAAGTGTGTGCATAAGTCCTTTGGTTTAGGTGTGACACTAAATTTGAGTTTTTATTGCTTTAAATGCATTTTCAGCCCGAGCTGAGCGCGTTTTGTGAGTTTGAATGTATCTTCATAGGAATGAGTTGTGTGGTCAAATTAATGCTTATTTAGGCTTCAGGAGGTCATCCTGAACAAAATACATGTTGAAGTGTGTGCATAAGTCCTTTGGTTTAGGCGTGACACTCAATTTGAGTTTTTATTGCTTTAAATGCATTTTCAGCCCGAGCTGAGCACGTTTTGTGAATTTGAATGTATCTTCATAGGAATGAGTTGTGTAGTCAAATTAATGCTCATATGGGCTTCAGGAGGTCATCCTGAACAAAATACATGTTGAAGTGTGTGCATAAGTCCTTAGGTTTAGGTGTGACACTCAATTTGAGTTTTTATTGCTTTAAATGCATTTTCAGCCCGAGCTGAGCACGTTTTGTGAGTTTGAATGTATCTTCATAGGAATGAGTTGTGTGGTCAAATGAATGCTCATTTAGGCTTCAGGTGGTCATCCTGAACTAAATACATGTTGAAGTGTGTGCATAAGTCCTTTGGTTTAGGCGTGACACTCAATTTGAGTTTTTATTGCTTTAAATTAAATGCATTTTCAGCCCGAGCTGAGCGCGCTTTCTGACTTTGAATGTATCTTCATAGGAATGAGTTGTGTGGTCAAATTAATGCTCATATGGGCTTCAGGAGGTCATCCTGAACAAAATACATGTTGAAGTGTGTGCATAAGTCTTTTGGTTTAGGCGTGACACTCAATTTGAGTTTTTATTGCTTTAAATTAAATGCATTTTCAGCCCGAGCTGAGCGCGCTTTCTGACTTTGAATGTATCTTCATAGGAATGAGTTGTGTGGTCAAATTAATGCTCATTTAGGCTTCAGGTGGTCATCCTGAACTAAATACATGTTGAAGTGTGTGCATAAGTCCTTTGGTTTAGGCGTGACATTCAATTTGAGTTTTTATTCCTTTAAATGCATTTTCAGCCCGAGTTGAGCACGTTTTGTGAGTTTGAATGTATCTTCATAGGAATGAGTTGTGTGGTCAAATTAATGCTCATTTAGGCTTCAGGTGGTCATCCTGAACAAAATACATGTTAAAGTGTGTGCATAAGTCCTTTGGTTTAGGTGTGACACTCAATTTGAGTTTTTATTGCTTTAAATGCATTTTAAGCCCAAGCTGAGCACGTTTTGTGAGTTTGAATGTATCTTCATAGGAATGAGTTGTGTGGTCAAATTAATGCTCATTTAGGCTTCAGTTGGTCATCCTGAACTAAATACATGTTGAAGTGTGGGCATAAGTCCTTTGGTTTAGGCGTGACACTCAATTTGAGTTTTTATTGCTTTAAATTAAATGCATTTTCAGCCCGAGCTGAGCACGTTTTCTGACTTTGAATGTATCTTCATAGGAATGAGTTGTGTGGTCAAATTATTGCTGATTTAGGCTTCAGGAGGTCATCCTGAACAAAATACATGTTGAAGTGTGTGCATAAGTCCTTTGGTTTAGGCGTGACACTCAATTTGAGTTTTTATTGCTTTAAATGCATTTTCAGCCCGAGCTGAGCACGTTTTGTGAGTTTGAATGTATCTTAATAGGAATGAGTTGTGTGGTCAATTTAATGCTCATTTAGGCGTCAGGTGGTCATCCTGAACAAAATACATGTTGAAGTGTGTGCATAAGTCCTTTGGTTTAGGCGTGACACTCAATTTGAGTTTTTATTGCTTTAAATGCATTTTCAGGCCGAGCTGAGCACGTTTTGTGTGTTTGAATGTATCATCATAGGAATGAGTTGTGTGGTCAAATTAATGCTCATATGGGCTTCAGGAGGTCATATTGAACAAAATACATGTTGAAGTGTGTGCATAAGTCCTTTGGTTTAGGCGTGACACTCAATTTGAGCTTTTATTGCTTTAAATGCATTTTCAGCCCGAGTTGAGCACGTTTTGTGAATTTGAATGTATCTTCATAGGAATGAGTTGTGTGGTCAAATTAATGCTCATTTAGGCTTCAGGTGGTCATCGTGAACAAAATACATGTTGAAGTGTGTGCATAAGTCCTTTGGTTTAGGCGTGACACTCAATTTGAGTTTTTATTGCTTTAAATGCATTTTCAGCCCGAGTTGAGCACGTTTTCTGAGTTTGAATGTATCTTCATAGGAATGAGTTGTGTGGTCAAATTAATGCTCATATGGGCTTCAGGAGGTCATCCTGAACAAAATACATGTTGAAGTGTGTGCAAAAGTCCTTTGGTTTAGGTGTGATACTCAATTTGAGTTTTTATTGCTTTAAATGCATTTTCAGCCCGAGCTGAGCACGTTTTTTGAGTTTGAATGTATCTTCATAGGAATGAGTTGTGTGGTCAAATTATTGCTCATTTAGGCTTCAGGAGGTCATCCTGAACAAAATACATGTTGAAGTGTGTGCATAAGTCCTTTGGTTTAGGCGTGACATTCAATTTGAGTTTTTATTGCTTTAAATGCATTTTCAGCCCGAGCTGAGCATGTTTTGTGAGTTTGAATGTATCTTCATAGGAATGAGATGTGTGGTCAAATTAATGCTCATTTAGGCTTCAGGTGGTCATCCTGAACTAAATACATGTTGAAGTGTGTGCATAAGTCCTTTGGTTTAGGTGTGACACTCAATTTGAGTTTTTATTGCTTTAAATGCATTTTCAGCCCGAGCTGAGCGCGTTTTGTGAGTTTGAATGTATCTTCATAGGAATGAGTTGTGTGGTCAGATTAATGCTTATTTAGGCTTCAGGAGGTCATCCTGAACAAAATACATGTTGAAGTGTGTGCATAAGTCCTTTGGTTTAGGCGTGACACTCAATTTGAGTTTTTATTGCTTTAAATGCATTTTCAGCCCTAGCTGAGCACGTTTTGTGAGTTTGAATGTATCTTCATAGGAATGAGTTGTGTAGTCAAATTAATGCTCATATGGGCTTCAGAAGGCCTTCCTGAACAAAATACATGTTGAAGTGTGTGCATAAGTCCTTTGGTTTAGGTGTGACACTCAATTTGAGTTTTTATTGCTTTAAATGCATTTTCAGCCCGAGCTGAGCATGTTTTGTGAGTTTGAATGTATCTTCGTAGGAATGAGTTGTGTGGTCAAATTAATGCTCATTTAGGCGTCAGGTGGTCATCCTGAACAAAATACATGTTGAAGTGTGCGCATAAGTCCTTTGGTTTAGGCGTGACACTCAATTTGAGTTTTTATTGCTTTAAATGCATTTTCAGCCCGAGCTGAGCACGTTTTGTGAGTTTGAATGTATCTTCATAGGAATGAGTTGTGTAGTCAAATTAATGCTCATATGGGCTTCAGGAGGTCATCCTGAACAAAATACATGTTGAAGTGTGTGCATAAGTCCTTTGGTTTAGGCGTGACACTCAATTTGAGTTTTTATTGCTTTAAATGCATTTTCAGGCCGAGTTGAGCACGTTTTGTGAGTTTGAATGTATCTTTATAGGAATGAGTTGTGTGGTCAAATTAATGCTCATTTAGGGTTCAGGTGGTCATCCGGAACTAAATACATGTTAAAGTGTGTGCATAAGTCGTTTGGTTTAGGTGTGACACTCAATTTGAGTTTTTATTGCTTTAAATGCATTTTCAGCCCGAGCTGAGCGCGCTTTCTGACTTTGAATGTATCTTCATAGGAATGAGTTGTGTGGTCAAATTATTGCTGATTTAGGCTTCAGGAGGTTATCCTGAACAAAATACATGTTGAAGTGTGTGCATAAGTCCTTTGGTTTAGGCGTGACACTCAATTTGATTTTTTTATTGCTTTAAATGCATTTTCAGCCCGAGCTGAGCGCGTTTTGTGAGTTTGAATGTATCTTCATAGGAATGAGTTGTGTGGTCAAATTAATGCTTATTTAGGCTTCAGGAGGTCATCCTGAACAAAATACATGTTGAAGTGTGTGCATAAGTCCTTTTGTTTAGGCGTGACACTCAATTTGAGTTTTTATTGCTTTAAATGCATTTTCAGCCCGAGCTGAGCACGTTTTGAGAGATTGAATGTATCTTCATAGGAATGAGTTGTGTGGTCAAATTAATGCTCATATGGGCTTCAGGAGGTCATCCTGAACTAAATACATGTTGAAGTGTGTGCATAAGTCCTTTGGTTTAGGCGTGACACTCAATTTGAGTTTTTATTGCTTTAAATGCATTTTCACCCCGAGCTGAGCGCGCTTTCTGACTTTGAATGTATCTTAATAGGAATGAGATGTGTGGTCAAATTAATGCTTATTTAGGCTTCAGGAGGTCATCCTGAACAAAATACATGTTGAAGTGTGTGCATAAGTCCTTTTGTTTAGGCGTGACAATCAATTTGAGTTTTTTTTTGCTTTAAATGCATTTTCAGCCCGAACTGAGCACGTTTTGTGAGTTTGAATGTATCTTCATAGGAATGAGTTGTGTGGTCAAATTAATGCTCATTTAGGCTTCAGGTGGTCATCCTGAACTAAATACATGTTGAAGTGTGTGCATAAGTCCTTTGGTTTAGGCGTGACACTCAATTTGAGTTTTTATTGCTTTAAATGCATTTTCAGCCCGAGCTGAGCGCGCTTTCTGACTTTGAATGTATCTTCATAGGAATGAGTTGTGTAGTCAAATTAATCCTCATTTAGGCTTCAGGAGGTCATCCTGAACAAAATACATGTTGAAGTGTGTGAATAAGTCCTTTGGTTTAGGTGTGACACTCAATTTGAGTTTTTATTGCTTAAAATGCATTTTCAGCCCGAGCTGAGCGCGCTTTCTGACTTTGAATGTATCTTCATAGGAATGAGTTGTGTGGTCAAATTATTGCTGATTTAGGCTTCAGGAGGTTATCCTGAACAAAATACATGTTGAAGTGTGTGCATAAGTCCTTTGGTTTAGGCGTGACACTCAATTGGAGTTTTTATTGCTTTAAATGCATTTTCAGGCCGAGCTGAGCACGTTTTGTGAGTTAGAATGTATCTTCATAGGAATGAGTTGTCTGATCAAATTAATCCTCATTTAGGCTTCAGGAGGTCATCCTGAACAAAATACATGTTGAAGTGTGTGCATAAGTCCTTTGGTTTAGGCGTGACACTCAATTTGAGTTTTTATTGCTTTAAATGCATTTTCAGCCCGAGCTGAGCACGTTTTGTGAGTTTGAATGTATCTTCATAGGAATGAGTTGTGTGGTCAAATTAATGCTCATTTAGGCTTCAGGTGGTCATCCTGAACAAAATACATGTTGAAGTGTGTGCATAAGTCCTTTGGTTTAGGCGTGACACTCAATTTGAGTTTTTATTGCTTTAAATGCATTTTCAGCCCGAGCTGAGCACGTTTTGTGAGTTTAAATGTATCTTCATAGGAATGAGTTGTGTGGTCAAATTATTGCTCATTTAGGCTTCAGGAGGTCATCCTGAACAAAATACATGTTGAAGTGTGTGCATAAGTCCTTTGGTTTAGGCGTGACACTCAATTTGAGTTTTTATTGCTTTAAATGCATTTTCAGCCTGAGCTGAGCACGTTTTGTGAGTTTGAATGTATCTTCATAGAATGAGTTGTGTGGTCAAATTAATGCTCATTTAGGCTTCAGGTGGTCATCCTGAACAAAATACATGTTGAAGTGTGTGCATAAGTCCTTTGGTTTAGGCGTGACACTCAATTTGAGTTTTTATTGCTTTAAATGCATTTTCAGCCCGAGCTGAGCACGTTTTGTGAGTTTGAATGTATCTTCATAGAAATGAGTTGTGTAGTCAAATTAATGCTCATATGGGCTTCAGGAGGTCATCCTGAACAAAATACATGTTGAAGTGTGTGCATAAGTCCTTTGGTTTAGGTGTGACACTCAATTTGAGTTTTTATTGCTTTAAATGCATTTTCAGCCTGAGCTGAGCACGTTTTGTGAGTTTGAATGTATCTTCATATGAATGAGTTGTGTGGTCAAATTAATGCTCATTTAGGCTTCAGGTGGTCATCCTGAACAAAATACATGTTGAAGTGTGTGCATAAGTCCTTTGGTTTAGGCGTGACACTCAATTTGAGCTTTTATTTCTTTAAATGCATTTTCAGCCCGAGCTGAGCACGTTTTGTGAGTTTCAATGTATCTTCATAGGAATGAGTTGTGTAGTCAAATTAATGCTCATAGGGGCTTCAGGAGGTCATCCTGAACAAAATACATGTTGAAGTGTGTGCATAAGTCGTTTGGTTTAGGTGTGACACTCAATTTGAGTTTTTATTGCTTTAAATGCATTTTCAGCCCGAGCTGAGCACGTTTTGTGAGTTTGAATGTATCTTCATAGGAATGAGTTGTGTGGCCAAATTAATGCTTATTTAGGCTTAAGGAGGTCATCCTGAACAAAATACATGTTGAAGTGTGTGCAAAAGTCCTTTTGTTTAGGCGTGACACTCAATTTGAGTTTTTATTGCTTTAAATGTATTTTCAGCCCGAGCTGAGCACGTTTTGTGAGTTTGAATGTATCTTCATAGGAATGAGTTTTCTGGTCAAATTAATGCTCATTTAGGCTTCAGGAGGACATCCTGAACTAAATACATTGAAGTGTGTGCAAAAGTCCTTTGGTTTGGGAGTGACACTCAATTTTAGTTATTATTGCTTTAAATGCATTTTCAGGCCGAGTGGAACAAGTTTTCAAAATGTGTCTTGAATCATGTTATGGTCTATGTTCCCCTCTACTGACCAAAGTCCGTTATTGTCTCCGAGGCCTGAAACCATTTTACATTTATATGACTGTATAACTGTACTCTTGAGCCAATTATTCAGATTCTCTTTGTTCTTGAACTAATTATAACTCAACGCGGGTACCATGACTATACTCAATTTCAGTTTTTATTGCTTTAAGTGCAGTTTCGGGCCGAGCTGAGCACGTGTTCTGAGTTTGAATGTATCTTCATAGCAATGAGATGTGTGATCATATTAATGCTCATTTAGGCTTCAGGAGGACATCTTGAACAAAATACATGTTGAAGTGTGTGCATAAGTCCTTTGATTTGGGCGTGACACTCAATTTGAGTTTTTATTGCTTTAAATGCATTTTCAGGCCGAGCTGAGCACGTTTTGTGAGTTAGAATGTATCTTCATAGGAATGAGTTGTGTCGTCAAATGAATGCTCATTTAGGCTTCAGGAGGTCATCTTGAACAAAATACATGTTGAAGTGTGTGCATAAGTCCTTTGGTTTAGGCGTGACACTCAATTTGAGTTTTTATTGCTTTAAATGCATTTTCAGCCCGAGCTGAGCGCGCTTTCTGACTTTTAATGTATCTTCATAGGAATGAGTTGTGTAGTCAAATTAATGCTCATTTAGGCTTCAGGAGGACATCCTGAACTAAATACATGTTGAAGTGTGTGCATAAGCCCTTTGGTTTAGGCGTGACACTCAATTTGAGTTTTTATTGCGAAATGCATTTTCAGGCCGAACTGAGCGCGTTTTCTGAGCTTGAATGTATCTTCATAGGAATGAGTTGTGTGGTCAAATTAATGCTCATTTAGGCTTCAGGTGGTCATCCTGAACAAAATACATGTTGAAGTGTGTGCATAAGTCCTTTGGTTTAGGCGTGACACTCAATTTGAGTTTTTATTGCTTTAAATGCATTTTCAGCCCGAGCTGAGCACGTTTTGTGAGTTTGAATGTATCTTCATAGGAATGAGTTGTCTGGTCAAATTAATTCTCATATGGGCTTCAGGAGGTCATCCTGAACAAAATACATGTTGAAGTGTGTGCATAAATCCTTTGGTTTAGGTGTGACACTCAATTTGAGTTTTTATTGCTTTAAATGCATTTTCAGCCCGAGCTGAGCACGTTTTGTGAGTTTGAATGTATCTTCATAGGAATGAGTTGTCTGGTCAAATTAATTCTCATATGGGCTTCAGGAGGTCATCTTGAACAAAATACATGTTGAAGTGTGTGCATAAGTCCTTTGGTTTAGGCGTGACACTCAATTTGAGTTTTTATTGCTTTAAATGCATTTTCAGCCCGAGCTGAGCGCGCTTTCTGACTTTTAATGTATCTTCATAGGAATGAGTTGTGTAGTCAAATTAATGCTCATTTAGGCTTCAGGAGGACATCCTGAACTAAATACATGTTGAAGTGTGTGCATAAGCCCTTTGGTTTAGGCGTGACACTCAATTTGAGTTTTTATTGCGAAATGCATTTTCAGGCCGAACTGAGCGCGTTTTCTGAGCTTGAATGTATCTTCATAGGAATGAGTTGTGTGGTCAAATTAATGCTCATTTAGGCTTCAGGTGGTCATCCTGAACAAAATACATGTTGAAGTGTGTGCATAAGTCCTTTGGTTTAGGCGTGACACTCAATTTGAGTTTTTATTGCTTTAAATGCATTTTCAGCCCGAGCTGAGCACGTTTTGTGAGTTTGAATGTATCTTCATAGGAATGAGTTGTCTGGTCAAATTAATTCTCATATGGGCTTCAGGAGGTCATCCTGAACAAAATACATGTTGAAGTGTGTGCATAAATCCTTTGGTTTAGGTGTGACACTCAATTTGAGTTTTTATTGCTTTAAATGCATTTTCAGCCCGAGCTGAGCACGTTTTGTGAGTTTGAATGTATCTTCATAGGAATGAGTTGTCTGGTCAAATTAATTCTCATATGGGCTTCAGGAGGTCATCCTGAACAAAATACATGTTGAAGTGTGTGCATAAATCCTTTGGTTTAGGCGTGACACTCAATTTGAGCTTTTATTGCTTTAAATGCATTTTCAGCCCGAGCTGAGCACGTTTTGTGAGTTTAAATGTATCTTCATAGGAATGAGTTGTGTGGTCAAATTATTGCTCATTTAGGCTTCAGGAGGTCATCCTGAACAAAATACATGTTGAAGTGTGTGCATAAGTCCTTTGGTTTAGGCGTGACACTCAATTTGAGTTTTTATTGCTTTAAATGCATTTTCAGCCTGAGCTGAGCACGTTTTGTGAGTTTGAATGTATCTTCATAGAATGAGTTGTGTGGTCAAATTAATGCTCATTTAGGCTTCAGGTGGTCATCCTGAACAAAATACATGTTGAAGTGTGTGCATAAGTCCTTTGATTTAGGCGTGACACTCAATTTGAGTTTTTATTGCTTTAAATGCATTTTCAGCCCGAGATGAGCACGTTTTGTGAGTTTGAATGTATCTGCATAGGAATGAGTTGTGTGGTCAAATTAATGCTCATTTAGGCTTCAGGTGGTCATCCTGAACTAAATACATGTTGAAGTGTGTGCATAAGTCCTTTGGTTTGGGCGTGACACTCAATTTGAGTTTTTATTGCTTTAAATGCATTTTCAGGCCGAGTTGAGCACGTTTTGTGAGTTAGAATGTATTTTCATAGGAATGAGTTGTGTCGTCAAATGAATGCGCATTTAGGCTTCAGGAGGTCATCTTGAACAAAATACATCTTGAAGTGTGTGCATAAGTCCTTTGCTTTAGGCGTGACACTCAATTTGAGTTTTTATTGCTTTAAATGCATTTTCAGCCCGAGCTGAGCGTGCTTTCTGACTTTGAATGTATCTTCATAGGAATGAGTTGTGTAGTCAAATTAATGCTCATTTAGGCTTCAGGAGGACATCCTGAACTAAATACATGTTGAAGTGTGTGCATAAGCCCTTTGGTTTAGGCGTGACAAGCAATTTGAGTTTTTATTGCTTTAAATGCATTTTGAGCCCAAGCTGAGCACATTTTGTGAGTTTGAATGTATCTTCATAGGAATGAGATGTGTGATCATATTAATGCTCATTTAGGCTTCAGGAGGACATCTTGAACAAAATACATGTTGAAGTGTGTGCATAAGTCCTTTGATTTGGGCGTGACACTCAATTTGAGTTTTTATTGCTTTAAATGCATTTTCAGGCCGAGCTGAGCACGTTTTGTGAGTTAGAATGTATCTTCATAGGAATGAGTTGTGTCGTCAAATGAATGCTCATTTAGGCTTCAGGAGGTCATCTTGAACAAAATACATGTTGAAGTGTGTGCATAAGTCCTTTGGTTTAGGCGTCAAATTAATGCTCATATGGGCTTCAGGAGGTCATCCTGAACAAAATACATGTTGAAGTGTGTAAATAAGTCCTTTGGTTTAGGCGTGACACTCAATTTGAGTTTTTATTGCTTTAAATGCATTTTCAGCCCGAGTTGAGCACGTTTTGTGAGTTTGAATGTATCTTCATAGGAATGAGTTGTGTGGTCAAATTAATGCTCATTTAGGCTTCAGGTGGTCATCCTGAACAAAATACATGTTGAAGTGTGTGCATAAGTCCTTTGGTTTAGGCGTGACACTCAATTTGAGTTTTTATTGCTTTAAATGCATTTTCAGCCCGAGCTGAGCACGTTTTGTGAGTTTGGATGTATCTTCATAGGAATGAGTTGTGTGGTCAAATTAATGCTCATATGGGCTTTAGGAGGTCATCCTGAACAAAATACATGTTGAAGTGTGTGCATAAGTCCTTTGGTTTAGGTGTGACACTCAATTTGAGTTTTTATTGCTTTAAATGCATTTTCAGCCAGAGCTGAGCACGTTTTTTGAGTTTGAATGTATCTTCATAGGAATGAGTTGTGTGGTCAAATTATTGCTCATTTAGGCTTCAGGAGGTCATCCTGAACAAAATACATGTTGAAGTGTGTGCATAAGTCCTTTGGTTTAGGCGTGACACTCAATTTGAGTTTTTATTGCTTTAAATGCATTTTCAGCCCGAGCTGAGCACGTTTTGTGAGTTTGAATGTATCTTCATAGGAATGAGTTGTGTGGTCAAATTAATGCTCATATGGGCTTCAGGAGGTCATCCTGAACAAAATACATGTTGAAGTGTGTGCATAAGTCCTTTGGTTTAGGCGTGACACTCAATTTGAGTTTTTATTGCTTTAAATGCATTTTCAGCCCGAGCTGAGCACGTTTTGTGAGTTTGAATGTATCTTCATAGGAATGAGTTGTGTGGTCAAATTAATGCTCATATGGGCTTCAGGAGGTCATCCTGAACAAAATACATGTTGAAGTGTGTGCATAAGTCCTTTGGTTTAGGTGTGACACTCAATTTGAGTTTTTATTGCTTTAAATGCATTTTCAGCCCGAGCTGAGCACGTTTTGTGAGTTTGAATGTATCTTCATAGGAATGAGTTGTGTGGTCAAATTAATGCTTATTTAGGCTTCAGGAGGTCATCCTGAACAAAATACATGTTGAAGTGTGTGCATAAGTCCTTTTGTTTAGGCGTGACACTCAATTTGAGTTTTTATTGCTTTAAATGCATTTTCAGCCCGAGCTGAGCACGTTTTGAGAGTTTGAATGTATCTTCATAGGAATGAGTTGTGTGGTCAAATTAATGCTCATATGGGCTTCAGGAGGTCATCCTGAACAAAATACGTGTTGAAGTGTGTGCATAAGTCCTTTGGTTTAGGTGTGACACTCAATTTGAGTTTTTATTGCTTTAAATGCATTTTCAGCCTGAGCTGAGCACGTTTTGTGAGTTTGAATGTATCTTCATAGGAATGAGTTGTGTGGTCAAATTAATGCTCATTTAGGCTTCAGGTGGTCATCCTGAACTAAATACATGTTGAAGTGTGTGCATAAGTCCTTTGGTTTAGGCGTGACACTCAATTTGAGTTTTTATTGCTTTAAATGCATTTTCAGCCCGAGCTGAGCACGTTTTGTGAGTTTGAATGTATCTTCATAGGAATGAGTCGTGTAGTCAAATTAATGCTCATATGGGCTTCAGGAGGTCATCCTGAACAAAATACATGTTGAAGTGTGTGCATAAGTCCTTTGGTTTAGGCGTGACACTCAATTTGAGTTTTTATTGCTTTAAATGCATTTTCAGCCCGAGCTGAGCACGTTTTGTGAGTTTGAATGTATCTTCATAGGAATGAGTTGTGTGGTCAAATTAATGCTCACTTAGGCTTCAGGTGGTCATCCTGAACTAAGTACATGTTGAAGTGTGTGCATTAGTCCTTTGGTTTGGGCGTGACACTCAATTTGAGTTTTTATTGCTTTAAATGTATTTTCAGCCCGAGCTGAGCACGTTTTGTGAGTTTGAATGTATCTTCATAGGAATGAGTTGTGTGGTCAAATTAATGCTCATTTAGGCTTCAGGTGGTCATCCTGAAGTAAATACATGTTGAAGTGTGTGCATAAGTCCTTTGGTTTAGGCGTGACACTCAATTTGAGTTTTTATTGCTTTAAATGCATTTTCAGCCTGAGCTGAGCGCGCTTTCTGACTTTGAATGTATCTTCATAGGAATGAGTTGTTTGGTCAAATTATTGCTCATTTAGGCTTCAGGAGGTCATCCTGAACAAAATACATGTTGAAGTGTGTGCATAAGTCCTTTGCTTTAGGCGTGACACTCAATTTGAGTTTTTATTGCTTTAAATGCATTTTCAGCCCGAGCTGAGCGCGCTTTCTGACTTTGAATGTATCTTCATAGGAATGAGTTGTGTGGTCAAATTATTGCTGTTTTAGGCTTCAGGAGGTCATCCTGAACAAAATACATGTTGAAGTGTGTGCATAAGTCCTTTGGTTTAGGCGTGACACTCAATTTGAGTTTTTATTGCTTTAAATGCATTTTCAGCCCGAGCTGAGCACGTTTTGTGAGTTTGAATGTATCTTCATAGGAATGAGTTGTGTGGTCAAATTAATGCTCATTTAGGCGTCAGGTGGTCATCCTGAACAAAATACATGTTGAAATGTGTGCATAAGTCCTTTGGTTTAGGCGTGACACTCAATTTGAGTTTTTATTGCTTTAAATGCATTTTCAGGCCGAGCTGAGCACGTTTTGTGAGTTTGAATGTATCTTCATAGGAATGAGTTGTGTGGTCAAATTAATGCTCATTTAGGCTTCAGGTGGTCATCCTGAACAAAATACATCTTGAAGTGTGTGCATAAGTCCTTTGGTTTAGGCGTGACACTCAATTTGAGTTTTTATTGCTTTAAATTAAATGCATTTTCAGCCCGAGCTGAGCACGTTTTGTGAGTTTGAATGTATCTTCATAGGAATGAGTTGTGTGGTCAAATTAATGCTCATTTAGGCTTCAGGTGGTCATCCTGAACTAAATACATGTTGAAGTGTGTGCATAATTCCTTGGGTTTAGGCGTGACACTCAATTTGAGTTTTTATTGCTTTAAATGCATTTTCAGCCCGAGCTGAGCACGTTTTGTGAGTTTGAATGTATCTTCATAGGAATGAGTCGTGTAGTCAAATTAATGCTCATATGGGCTTCAGGAGGTCATCCTGAACAAAATACATGTTGAAGTGTGTGCATAAGTCCTTTGGTTTAGGCGTGACACTCAATTTGAGTTTTTATTGCTTTAAATGCATTTTCAGCCCGAGCTGAGCACGTTTTGTGAGTTTGAATGTATCTTCATAGGAATGAGTTGTGTGGTCAAATTAATGCTCATTTAGGCTTCAGGTGGTCATCCTGAACTAAGTACATGTTGAAGTGTGTGCATTAGTCCTTTGGTTTGGGCGTGACACTCAATTTGAGTTTTTATTGCTTTAAATGTATTTTCAGCCCGAGCTGAGCACGTTTTGTGAGTTTGAATGTATCTTCATAGGAATGAGTTGTGTGGTCAAATTAATGCTCATTTAGGCTTCAGGTGGTCATCCTGAAGTAAATACATGTTGAAGTGTGTGCATAAGTCCTTTGGTTTAGGCGTGACACTCAATTTGAGTTTTTATTGCTTTAAATGCATTTTCAGCCTGAGCTGAGCGCGCTTTCTGACTTTGAATGTATCTTCATAGGAATGAGTTGTTTGGTCAAATTATTGCTCATTTAGGCTTCAGGAGGTCATCCTGAACAAAATACATGTTGAAGTGTGTGCATAAGTCCTTTGGTTTAGGCGTGACACTCAATTTGAGTTTTTATTGCTTTAAATGCATTTTCAGCCCGAGCTGAGCACGTTTTGTGAGTTTGAATGTATCTTCATAGGAATGAGTTGTGTAGTCAAATTAATGCTCATATGGGCTTCAGGGGGTCATCCTGAACAAAATACATGTTGAAGTGTGTGCATAAGTCCTTTGGTTTAGGTGTGACACTCAATTTGAGTTGTTATTGCTTTAAATGCATTTTCAGCCCGAGCTGAGCACGTTTTGTGAGTTTGAATGTATCTTCATAGGAATGAGTTGTGTGGTCAAATTAATGCTCATTTAGGCTTCAGGTGGTCATCCTGAACTAAATACATGTTGAAGTGTGTGCATAAGTCCTTTGGTTTAGGCGTGACACTCAATTTGAGTTTTTATTGCTTTAAATTAAATGCATTTTCAGCCCGAGCTGAGCGCGCTTTCTGACTTTTAATGTATCTTCATAGGAATGAGTTGTGTGGTCAAATTAATGCTCATTTAGGCTTCAGGTGGTCATCCTGAAGTAAATACATGTTGAAGTGTGTGCATAAGTCCTTTGGTTTAGGCGTGACACTCAATTTGAGTTTTTATTGCTTTAAATGCATTTTCAGCCTGAGCTGAGCGCGCTTTCTGACTTTGAATGTATCTTCATAGGAATGAGTTGTTTGGTCAAATTATTGCTCATTTAGGCTTCAGGAGGTCATCCTGAACAAAATACATGTTGAAGTGTGTGCATAAGTCCTTTGGTTTAGGCGTGACACTCAATTTGAGTTTTTATTGCTTTAAATGCATTTTCAGCCCGAGCTGAGCGCGCTTTCTGACTTTGAATGTATCTTCATAGGAATGAGTTGTGTGGTCAAATTATTGCTGTTTTAGGCTTCAGGAGGTCATCCTGAACAAAATACATGTTGAAGTGTGTGCATAAGTCCTTTGGTTTAGGCGTGACACTCAATTTGAGTTTTTATTGCTTTAAATGCATTTTCAGCCCGAGCTGAGCACGTTTTGTGAGTTTGAATGTATCTTCATAGGAATGAGTTGTGTGGTCAAATTAATGCTCATTTAGGCGTCAGGTGGTCATCCTGAACAAAATACATGTTGAAATGTGTGCATAAGTCCTTTGGTTTAGGCGTGACACTCAATTTGAGTTTTTATTGCTTTAAATGCATTTTCAGGCCGAGCTGAGCACGTTTTGTGAGTTTGAATGTATCTTCATAGGAATGAGTTGTGTGGTCAAATTAATGCTCATTTAGGCTTCAGGTGGTCATCCTGAACAAAATACATGTTGAAGTGTGTGCATAAGTCCTTTGGTTTAGGCGTGACACTCAATTTGAGTTTTTATTGCTTTAAATTAAATGCATTTTCAGCCCGAGCTGAGCACGTTTTGTGAGTTTGAATGTATCTTCATAGGAATGAGTTGTGTGGTCAAATTAATGCTCATTTAGGCTTCAGGTGGTCATCCTGAACTAAATACATGTTGAAGTGTGTGCATAATTCCTTGGGTTTAGGCGTGACACTCAATTTGAGTTTTTATTGCTTTAAATGCATTTTCAGCCCGAGCTGAGCACGTTTTGTGAGTTTGAATGTATCTTCATAGGAATGAGTCGTGTAGTCAAATTAATGCTCATATGGGCTTCAGGAGGTCATCCTGAACAAAATACATGTTGAAGTGTGTGCATAAGTCCTTTGGTTTAGGCGTGACACTCAATTTGAGTTTTTATTGCTTTAAATGCATTTTCAGCCCGAGCTGAGCACGTTTTGTGAGTTTGAATGTATCTTCATAGGAATGAGTTGTGTGGTCAAATTAATGCTCATTTAGGCTTCAGGTGGTCATCCTGAACTAAGTACATGTTGAAGTGTGTGCATTAGTCCTTTGGTTTGGGTGTGACACTCAATTTGAGTTTTTATTGCTTTAAATGTATTTTCAGCCCGAGCTGAGCACGTTTTGTGAGTTTGAATGTATCTTCATAGGAATGAGTTGTGTGGTCAAATTAATGCTCATTTAGGCTTCAGGTGGTCATCCTGAAGTAAATACATGTTGAAGTGTGTGCATAAGTCCTTTGGTTTAGGCGTGACACTCAATTTGAGTTTTTATTGCTTTAAATGCATTTTCAGCCTGAGCTGAGCGCGCTTTCTGACTTTGAATGTATCTTCATAGGAATGAGTTGTTTGGTCAAATTATTGCTCATTTAGGCTTCAGGAGGTCATCCTGAACAAAATACATGTTGAAGTGTGTGCATAAGTCCTTTGGTTTAGGCGTGACACTCAATTTGAGTTTTTATTGCTTTAAATGCATTTTCAGCCCGAGCTGAGCACGTTTTGTGAGTTTGAATGTATCTTCATAGGAATGAGTTGTGTAGTCAAATTAATGCTCATATGGGCTTCAGGGGGTCATCCTGAACAAAATACATGTTGAAGTGTGTGCATAAGTCCTTTGGTTTAGGTGTGACACTCAATTTGAGTTTTTATTGCTTTAAATGCATTTTCAGCCCGAGCTGAGCACGTTTTGTGAGTTTGAATGTATCTTCATAGGAATGAGTTGTGTGGTCAAATTAATGCTCATTTAGGCTTCAGGTGGTCATCCTGAACTAAATACATGTTGAAGTGTGTGCATAAGTCCTTTGGTTTAGGCGTGACACTCAATTTGAGTTTTTATTGCTTTAAATTAAATTTCAGCCCGAGCTGAGCGCGCTTTCTGACTTTGAATGTATCTTCATAGGAATGAGTTGTGTGGTCAAATTATTGCTGATTTAGGCTTCAGGAGGTCATCCTGAACAAAATACATGTTGAAGTGTGTGCATAAGTCCTTTGGTTTAGGCGTGACACTCAATTTGAGGTTTTATTGCTTTAAATGCATTTTCAGCCCGAGCTGAGCACGTTTTGTGAGTTTGAATGTATCTTCATAGGAATGAGTTGTGTGGTCAAATTAATGCTTATTTAGGCGTCAGGTGGTCATCCTGAACAAAATACATGTTGAAGTGTGTGCATAAGTCCTTTTGTTTAGGCGTGACACTCAATTTGAGTTTTTATTGCTTTAAATGCATTTTCAGGCCGAGCTGAGCACGTTTTGTGTGTTTGAATGTATCTTCATAGGAATGAGTTGTGTGGTGAAATTAATGCTCATATGGGCTTCAGGAGGTCATCCTGAACAAAATACATGTTGAAGTGTGTGCATAAGTCCTTTGGTTTAGGCGTGACACTCAATTTGAGTTTTTATTGCTTTAAATGCATTTTCAGCCCGAGTTGAGCAAGTTTTGTGAGTTTGAATGTATCTTCATAGGAATGAGTTGTGTGGTCAAATTAATGCTCATTTAGGCTTCAGGTGGTCATCCTGAACAAATTACATGTTGAAGTGTGTGCATAAGTCCTTTGGTTTAGGCGTGACACTCAATTTGAGTTTTTATTGCTTTAAATTAAATGCATTTTCAGCCCGAGCTGAGCGCGCTTTCTGACTTTGAATGTATCTTCATAGGAATGAGTTGTGTGGTCAAATTAATGCTCATTTAGGCGTCAGGTGGTCATCCTGAACAAAATACATGTTGAAGTGTGTGCATAAGTCCTTTGGTTTAGGCGTGACACTCAATTTGAGTTTTTATTGCTTTAAATGCATTTTCAGCCCGAGCTGAGCCCGTTTTGTGAGTTTGAATGTATCTTCATAGGAATGAGTTGTGTAGTCAAATTAATGCTCATATGGGCTTCAGGAGGTCATCCTGAACAAAATACATGTTGAAGTGTGTGCATAAGTCCTTTGGTTTAGGCGTGACACTCAATTTGAGTTTTTATTGCTTTAAATGCATTTTCAGCCCGAGTTGAGCACGTTTTGTGAGTTTGAATGTATCTTCATAGGAATGAGTTGTGTAGTCAAATTAATGCTCATATGGGCTTCAGGATGTCATCCTGAACTAAATACATGTTGAAGTGTGTGCATAAGTCCTTTGGTTTAGGTGTGACACTAAATTTGAGTTTTTATTGCTTTAAATGCATTTTCAGCCCGAGCTGAGCGCGTTTTGTGAGTTTGAATGTATCTTCATAGGAATGAGTTGTGTGGTCAAATTAATGCTTATTTAGGCTTCAGGAGGTCATCCTGAACAAAATACATGTTGAAGTGTGTGCATAAGTCCTTTGGTTTAGGCGTGACACTCAATTTGAGTTTTTATTGCTTTAAATGCATTTTCAGCCCGAGCTGAGCACGTTTTGTGAGTTTGAATGTATCTTCATAGGAATGAGTTGTGTAGTCAAATTAATGCTCATATGGGCTTCAGGAGGTCATCCTGAACAAAATACATGTTGAAGTGTGTGCATAAGTCCTTTGGTTTAGGTGTGACACTCAATTTGAGTTTTTATTGCTTTAAATGCATTTTCAGCCCGAGCTGAGCACGTTTTGTGAGTTTGAATGTATCTTCATAGGAATGAGTTGTGTGGTCAAATTAATGCTCATTTAGGCTTCAGGTGGTCATCCTGAACTAAATACATGTTGAAGTGTGTGCATAAGTCATTTGGTTTAGGCGTGACACTCAATTTGAGTTTTTATTGCTTTAAATTAAATGCATTTTCAGCCCGAGCTGAGCGCGCTTTCTGACTTTGAATGTATCTTCATAGGAATGAGTTGTGTGGTCAAATTATTGCTGTTTTAGGCTTCAGGAGGTCATCCTGAACAAAATACATGTTGAAGTGTGTGCATAAGTCCTTTGGTTTAGGCGTGACACTCAATTTGAGTTTTTATTGCTTTAAATGCATTTTCAGCCCGAGCTGAGCACGTTTTGTGAGTTTGAATGTATCTTCATAGGAATGAGTTGTGTGGTCAAATTAATGCTCATTTAGGCGTCAGGTGGTCATCCTGAACAAAATACATGTTGAAATGTGTGCATAAGTCCTTTGGTTTAGGTGTGACACTCAATTTTAGTTTTTATTGCTTTAAATGCATTTTCAGGCCGAGCTGAGCACGTTTTGTGAGTTTGAATGTATCTTCATAGGAATGAGTTGTGTGGTCAAATTAATGCTCATTTAGGCTTCAGGTGGTCATCCTGAACAAAATACATGTTGAAGTGTGTGCATAAGTCCTTTGGTTTAGGCGTGACACTCAATTTGAGTTTTTATTACTTTAAATGCATTTTCAGCCCGAGCTGAGCACGTTTTGTGAGTTTGAATGTATCTTCATAGGAATGAGTTGTGTGGTCAAATTAATGCTCATTTAGGCTTCAGGTGGTCATCCTGAACTAAATACATGTTGAAGTGTGTGCATAATTCCTTGGGTTTAGGCGTGACACTCAATTTGAGTTTTTATTGCTTTAAATGCATTTTCAGCCCGAGCTGAGCACGTTTTGTGAGTTTGAATGTATCTTCATAGGAATGAGTTGTGTAGTCAAATTAATGCTCATATGGGCTTCAGGAGGTCATCCTGAACAAAATACATGTTGAAGTGTGTGCATAAATCCTTTGGTTTAGGCGTGACACTCAATTTGAGTTTTTATTGCTTTAAATGCATTTTCAGCCCGAGCTGAGCACGTTTTGTGAGTTTGAATGTATCTTCATAGGAATGAGTTGTGTGGTCAAATGAATGCTCATTTAGGCTTCAGGTGGTCATCCTGAACTAAGTACATGTTGAAGTGTGTGCATTAGTCCTTTGGTTTGGGCGTGACACTCAATTTGAGTTTTTATTGCTTTAAATGCATTTTCAGCCTGAGCTGAGCGCGCTTTCTGACTTTGAATGTATCTTCATAGGAATGAGTTGTGTGGTCAAATTATTGCTGATTTAGGCTTCAGGAGGTCATCCTGAACAAAATACATGTTGAAGTGTGTGCATAAGTCCTTTGGTTTAGGCGTGACACTCAATTTGAGTTTTTATTGCTTTAAATGCATTTTCAGGCCGAGCTGAGCACGTTTTGTGAGTTTGAATGTATCTTCATAGGAATGAGTTGTGTAGTCAAATTAATGCTCATATGGGCTTCAGAAGGTCATCCTGAACAAAATACATGTTGAAGTGTGTGCATAAGTCCTTTGGTTTAGGCGTGACACTCAATTTGAGTTTTTATTGCTTTAAAGGCTTACTTGACTTCCGGGGTGAGAGGACGCTGGCGTGTATGTCGCCGCTTCTCACTCCAAACTTTTCCAAAACTTTTCAGATATTTCTTCTGATTTTTCTTTTGCCCTTCTGTTTTTGGACTGTTTGGACTGTGATTGATGTAACAAATCATAGCTTCACCCGATCAATCAAACCCCAAATCGTAACTTAGTCCACGGGCTAACGCCGGTAGCTTAAACTTACCGGCTGTCACCGCACCGGCCTTTCTCCCTCGTCATGGGGCGGCACAACTTCGCCGCCTTTGGGTTATTTCTGATACTTCTGACGTTCTGCCATCATCCAGTGACAGGACTACTCCACTATTCTGTCGCGGATCTTCTCCGGATCCGGAGGATTGCACCGGAGCCTCCACCGCCGGAACTGCACCATCATCCTGACATCGCTCGCCTGCCTCGACGTCGCTACATTCACCGCGGGTCGCGTAGACATGTTGACTACAAAAATCCTGGCTCAATCAACTCGACCTGGTCCACTTCTCGACGTCCTCCCAGAAACCGCGGCCGCAACACCAACTACTATGCAGTAGCCCGCCTGGCTAGGTCGGCTAACAGCACTGCCGCCATCAAACATGACACCTCCGCTGTCAACTTTGGACTGCTGAACATCCGCTCACTTACGAACAAGGGTCACCTCATTCAAGACGTCCTCGCCGAACGCAAACTTGACTTCCTCGTTTTAACAGAAACCTGGCAACAAACAAACGACTTCGCTTCTCTGAATGACTCCACTCCTCCCGGCTTTGTTTACATCTGCCGTCCCCGTGGCAACGGCCGTGGAGGAGGCCTCGCGGTAATCCACCGCGAGAAGTGGAAAGTCTTACCAGTCTCCGTTCCTGCATCAAGCTCTTTTGAATGCATGGTGTTTAAACTCCCTGGACCCACGCCAACCATCATTGCCACAGTTTATCGCCCCCCGAAGCCACATAGCGATTTCATCAATGAATTTTCCAGTTTAATCACACACTTATCCACTCTCTCGCCAAATTTAATTTTGCTGGGAGATTTTAATATTCACATGGACAACCCCGACCTGCCACTCACAAGAGACTTCACATCCTACCTGGAGAGCCTCGCGATACACTGTCTTACTGACTTCCCCACCCACATCAAAGGCCACACATTGGACTTGGTTTGCTGCTCTGGCTTCTCCCCCTCCAAGCCCACTGCTGATGTTTTTCCTGAAACCGATCATTTCCTCCTCACTTTTAACATCGTACTCCGTCTCTCTACAATCAAAACCTCCCGCCTCATTTCTTTTCGTAATACCAAAAATATCAACATTGACACCTTCTGCTCCATTATCGACCGTTCCCCGCCCCCAGACGCCCTTTCAAACCCGGATGACCTCACCGCTCACTACAATGCCTGCCTCACAAATATTCTAAATTCTCTCGCCCCCCTGAAGACCAGGACTGCTTCATTCTCTACATCTGCCCCCTGGTTTACACCCGCTCTTAGAGCATTGAAATCAAAAAACCGCCAACTTGAGCGACTCTATAAGAAAACCGGTCTCACCATCCATAAGGACATGTACACTACCCATATCACTAAATACAAGGACCAAATTGCACAAACCAAATCCAGCTACTACTCCGGCCTCATCCTCTCCAACGAAGGAAATTCAAGAACTCTCTTCTCCGTCATGAACAAAATCCTCCGGCCACCAAACTCTCTCCCCCTCCACCTGTACTCCACAGCAACCTGCAACTCCATAATGGAACACTTCAATCACAAAATCCTTAAGATCCATCACCAACTCCATCAAAACCTGCCTGCTCCCCCCCCCATCTGAACCTTCTTCTCCTTGTCATCTCTTCTCCAGTTTTGTTCCACCAACGACTGCTGAATTATCCAACCTCATACTCAAATCCAAGCCCACCACTTGCCAGCTTGATCCCCTCCCTTCATCCCTTGTTAAATCCTGCCTTCCTTCTGTGCTTCCTCTCATATCTGCTATTATCCACTCCTCACTCTCTTCTGGTATTGTCCCATCACTCCTCAAAACTGCTGCTATCATCCCCACACTGAAAAAACATGGCTCTGACCCCAACAACTTTGATAACCTCCGCCCCATCTCCAACCTTCCATTTATCTCGAAAATCCTTGAAAAAACTGTTGCTGCTCAACTCCACTCCCACCTGTCCCTTCACTCTCTCTATGAACCCTTTCAGTCCGGTTTCCGCCCCCGCCACAGCACAGAGACTGCCCTAATCCGTATTGTGAATGATCTCCTCATAGCATCTGATTCCGGTTTAGTATCCATCCTCATCCTCTTAGACTTGAGCGCTGCCTTTGACACAATCTCTCACCCTATCCTCCTCAATAGACTCTCCTCCATTGGTCTCTCCCACACTCCCCTCAGTTGGTTCCACTCCTACCTCACTGGCCGCACTCAGTTTGTCCAGCTCAAATCCTTCACCTCAAAGCCCTCCCCAGTCACCACAGGTGTACCACAGGGATCTGTCCTAGGTCCCCTTCTCTTCATCATCTACCTCCTGCCTCTTGGCCATATCCTCCGCAAATTTAATATCCACTTTCACTGCTTTGCTGATGACACCCAGCTCTACCTCTCCTGCAAGCCAAACTCCATACTCCCACCCCCCTCCCTCACCTCTTGCCTCTCCGAACTCAAAACATGGTTCACAACAAACTTTCTTAAATTAAATACTAATAAAACGGAAGTCCTCCTTCTTGGCACCAAATCCACTTTATCCAAAGTAAACAGTTTTTCCTTCAACATTGACAGCTCCCTAGTGTCCCCCTCCCCCCAGGTTAAGAGTCTGGGTGTCATCCTGGATAGCATGCTCACCTTCCACTCGCATATCAACACCATCACCCGCACTGCTTATTTCCACCTCCGCAATATTACCAGACTTCGCCCTTCCCTCACCCCCCGCACCACTGCTATTCTTGTCCACAGTCTTGTCACATCCCGCCTTGATTACTGCAACGCTCTCCTCTTCGGCCTACCTCAAAAGTCCCTTCATAAAATCCAGCTGGTCCAAAACGCCTCTGCTCGCATCATCACAAAAACATCTTCCCAGCAGCACATCACCCCCGTTCTCCAACAGCTTCACTGGCTCCCTGTTCAACATCGCATCAATTACAAACTGCTTCTATATACATATATGGCCATCCACAACCTGGCCCCTCCTTACCTATCCGACCTTCTCCAGGTGCATATCCCCTCTCGCTCCCTCAGATCCTCGTCCTCCCTCCGCCTGTCAGTGCCCCCTGCCCGACTGAGCACCATGGGAGCCAGAGCCTTCAGTCACGCTGCTCCAAAGCTCTGGAACAACCTACCTCCGGACCTCCAAAACTGCACACCTCTTTCCACTTTCAAGTCCCGTCTAAAAACACACCTGTTCAGGATTGCCTACAACACATAGCTCTTCCATTTCCTATGTTTTTATGATTTTATGTCCTGTTTTTATATAATATCTCGTTTACTAATTTTTACATTGTATTTTCTTATTGTCTGTACAGTGTCCTTGGGTGGCATGAAAGGCGCTTTTAAATAAAATGCATTATTATTATTATTATTAAATGCATTTTCAGCCCGAGCTGAGCACGTTTTGTGAGTTTGAATGTGTCTTCATAGGAATGAGTTGTGTGGTCAAATTAATGCTCATTTAGGCTTCAGGTGGTCATCCTGAACTAAATACATGTTGAAGTGTGTGCATAAGTCCTTTGGTTTAGGCGTGACACTCAATTTGAGTTTTTATTGCTTTAAATGCATTTTCAGCCCGAGCTGAGCACGTTTTTTGAGTTAAATGTATCTTCATAGGAATGAGTTGTGTGGTCAAATTACTGCTCATTTAGGCTTCAGGTGGTCATCCTGAACAAAATACATGTTGAAGTGTGCGCATAAGTCCTTTGGTTTAGGCGTGACACTCAATTTGAGTTTTTATTGCTTTAAATGCATTTTCAGCCCGAGCTGAGCACGTTTTGTGAGTTTGAATGTATCTTCATAGGAATGAGTTGTGTAGTCAAATTAATGCTCATATGGGCTTCAGGATGTCATCCTGAACTAAATACATGTTGAAGTGTGTGCATAAGTCCTTTGGTTTAGGTGTGACACTAAATTTGAGTTTTTATTGCTTTAAATGCATTTTCAGCCCGAGCTGAGCGCGTTTTGTGAGTTTGAATGTATCTTCATAGGAATGAGTTGTGTGGTCAAATTAATGCTCATTTAGGCTTCAGGTGGTCATCCTGAACTAAATACATGTTGAAGTGTGTGCATAAGTCCTTTGGTTTAGGTGTGACACTCAATTTGAGTTTTTATTGCTTTAAATGCATTTTCAGCCCGAGCTGAGCACGTTTTGTGAGTTTGAATGTATCTTCATAGGAATGAGATGTGTAGTCAAATTAATGCTCATTTAGGCTTCAGGTGGTCATCCTGAACTAAATACATGTTAAAGTGTGAGCATAAGTCCTTTGGTTTAGGCATGACACTCAATTTGAGTTTTTATTGCTTTAAATGCATTTTCAGCCCGAGTTGAGCACGTTTTGTGAGTTTGAATGTATCTTCATAGGAATGAGTTGTGTAGTCAAATTAATGCTCATATGGGCTTCAGGAGGTCATCCTGAACAAAATACATGTTGAAGTGTGTGCATAAGTCCTTTGGTTTAGGCGTGACACTCAATTTGAGTTTTTATTGCTTTAAATGCATTTTCAGCCCGAGTTGAGAACGTTTTGTGAGTTTGAATGTATCTTCATAGGAATGAGTTGTGTGGTCAAATTAATGCTCATTTAGGCGTCAGGTGGTCATCCTGAACAAAATACATGTTGAAGTGTGTGCATAAGTCCTTTGGTTTAGGCGTGACACTCAATTTGAGTTTTTATTGCTTTAAATGCATTTTCAGCCCGAGCTGAGCACGTTTTGTGAGTTTGAATGTATCTTCATAGGAATGAGTTGTGTAGTCAAATTAATGCTCATATGGGCTTCAGGAGGTCATCCTGAACAAAATACATGTTGAAGTGTGTGCATAAGTCCTTTGGTTTAGGCGTGACACTCAATTTGAGTTTTTATTGCTTTAAATGCATTTTCAGCCCGAGTTGAGCACGTTTTGTGAGTTTGAATGTATCTTCATAGGACTGAGTTGTGTGGTCAAATTAATGCTCATTTAGGCTTCAGGTGGTCATCCTGAACTAAATACATGTTGAAATGTGTGCATAAGTCCTTTGGTTTAGGCGTGACACTCAATTTGAGTTTTTATTGCTTTAAATGCATTTTCAGCCCGAGCTGAGCACGTTTTGTGAGTTTGAATGTATCTTTATAGGAATGAGTTGTGTAGTCAAATTAATGCTCATATGGGCTTCAGGAGGTCATCCTGAACAAAATACATGTTGAAGTGTGTGCATAAGTCCTTTGGTTTAGGTGTGACACTCAATTTGAGTTTTTATTGCTTTAAATGCATTTTCAGCCCGAGCTGAGCACGTTTTGTGAGTTTGAATGTATCTTCATAGGAATGAGATGTGTAGTCAAATTAATGCTCATTTAGGCTTCAGGTGGTCATCCTGAACTAAATACATGTTAAAGTGTGAGCATAAGTCCTTTGGTTTAGGCGTGACACTCAATTTGAGTTTTTATTGCTTTAAATGCATTTTCAGCCCGAGTTGAGCACGTTTTGTGAGTTTGAATGTATCTTCATAGGAATGAGTTGTGTGGTCAAATTAATGCTCATTTAGGCGTCAGGTGGTCATCCTGAACAAAATACATGTTGAAGTGTGCGCATAAGTCCTTTGGTTTAGGCGTGACACTCAATTTGAGTTTTTATTGCTTTAAATGCATTTTCAGCCCGAGCTGAGCACGTTTTGTGAGTTTGAATGTATCTTCATAGGAATGAGTTGTGTAGTCAAATTAATGCTCATATGGGCTTCAGGAGGTCATCCTGAACAAAATACATGTTGAAGTGTGTGCATAAGTCCTTTGGTTTAGGCGTGACACTCAATTTGAGTTTTTATTGCTTTAAATGCATTTTCAGCCCGAGTTGAGCACGTTTTGTGAGTTTGAATGTATCTTCATAGGAATGAGTTGTGTAGTCAAATTAATGCTCATATGGGCTTCAGGAGGTCATGCTGAACAAAATACATGTTGAAGTGTGTGAATAAGTCCTTTGGTTTAGGTGTGACACTCAATTTGAGTTTTATTGCTTTAAATGCATTTTCAGCCCGAGCTGAGCACGTTTTGTGAGTTTGAATGTATCTTTATAGGAATGAGTTGTGTGGTAAAAATTAATGCTCATTTAGGGTTCAGGTGGTCATCCGGAACTAAATACATGTTGAAGTGTGTGCATAAGTCGTTTGGTTTAGGTGTGACACTCAATTTGAGTTTTTATTGCTTTAAATGCATTTTCAGCCCGAGCTGAGCGCGCTTTCTGACTTTGAATGTATCTTCATAGGAATGAGTTGTGTGGTCAAATTATTGCTGATTTAGGCTTCAGGAGGTTATCCTGAACAAAATACATGTTGAAGTGTGTGCATAAGTCCTTTGGTTTAGGCGTGACACTCAATTTGATTTTTTTATTGCTTTAAATGCATTTTCAGCCCGAGCTGAGCGCGTTTTGTGAGTTTGAATGTATCTTCATAGGAATGAGTTGTGTGGTCAAATTAATGCTTATTTAGGCTTCAGGAGGTCATCCTGAACAAAATACATGTTGAAGTGTGTGCATAAGTCCTTTTGTTTAGGTGTGACACTCAATTTGAGTTTGTATTGCTTTAAATGCATTTTCAGCCCGAGCTGAGCACGTTTTGAGAGTTTGAATGTATCTTCATAGGAATGAGTTGTGTGGTCAAATTAATGCTCATTTAGGCTTCAGGTGGTCATCCTGAACTAAATACATGTTGAAGTGTGTGCATAAGTCCTTTGGTTTAGGCATGACACTCAATTTGAGTTTTTATTGCTTTAAATGCATTTTCAGCCCGAGTTGAGCACGTTTTGTGAGTTTGAATGTATCTTCATAGGAATGAGTTGTGTAGTCAAATTAATGCTCATATGGGCTTCAGGATGTCATCCTGAACTAAATACATGTTGAAGTGTGTGCATAAGTCCTTTGGTTTAGGTGTGACACTAAATTTGAGTTTTTATTGCTTTAAATGCATTTTCAGCCCGAGCTGAGCGCGTTTTGTGAGTTTGAATGTATCTTCATAGGAATGAGTTGTGTGGTCAAATTAATGCTCATTTAGGCTTCAGGTGGTCATCCTGAACTAAATACATGTTGAAGTGTGTGCATAAGTCCTTTGGTTTAGGCATGACACTCAATTTGAGTTTTTATTGCTTTAAATGCATTTTCAGCCCGAGTTGAGCACGTTTTGTGAGTTTGAATGTATCTTCATAGGAATGAGTTGTGTAGTCAAATTAATGCTCATATGGGCTTCAGGAGGTCATCCTGAACAAAATACATGTTGAAGTGTGTGCATAAGTCCTTTGGTTTAGGCGTGACACTCAATTTGAGTTTTTATTGCTTTAAATGCATTTTCAGCCCGAGTTGAGCACGTTTTGTGAGTTTGAATGTATCTTCATAGGAATGAGTTGTGTGGTCAAATTAATGCTCATTTAGGCGTCAGGTGGTCATCCTGAACAAAATACATGTTGAAGTGTGTGCATAAGTCCTTTGGTTTAGGCGTGACACTCAATTTGAGTTTTTATTGCTTTAAATGCATTTTCAGCCCGAGCTGAGCACGTTTTGTGAGTTTGAATGTATCTTCATAGGAATGAGTTGTGTAGTCAAATTAATGCTCATATGGGCTTCAGGAGGTCATCCTGAACAAAATACATGTTGAAGTGTGTGCATAAGTCCTTTGGTTTAGGCGTGACACTCAATTTGAGTTTTTATTGCTTTAAATGCATTTTCAGCCCGAGTTGAGCACGTTTTGTGAGTTTGAATGTATCTTCATAGGACTGAGTTGTGTGGTCAAATTAATGCTCATTTAGGCTTCAGGTGGTCATCCTGAACTAAATACACGTTGAAATGTGTGCATAAGTCCTTTGGTTTAGGCGTGACACTCAATTTGAGTTTTTATTGCTTTAAATGCATTTTCAGCCCGAGCTGAGCACGTTTTGTGAGTTTGAATGTATCTTTATAGGAATGAGTTGTGTAGTCAAATTAATGCTCATATGGGCTTCAGGAGGTCATCCTGAACAAAATACATGTTGAAGTGTGTGCATAAGTCCTTTGGTTTAGGTGTGACACTCAATTTGAGTTTTTATTGCTTTAAATGCATTTTCAGCCCGAGCTGAGCACGTTTTGTGAGTTTGAATGTATCTTCATAGGAATGAGATGTGTAGTCAAATTAATGCTCATTTAGGCTTCAGGTGGTCATCCTGAACTAAATACATGTTAAAGTGTGAGCATAAGTCCTTTGGTTTAGGCGTGACACTCAATTTGAGTTTTTATTGCTTTAAATGCATTTTCAGCCCGAGTTGAGCACGTTTTGTGAGTTTGAATGTATCTTCATAGGAATGAGTTGTGTGGTCAAATTAATGCTCATTTAGGCGTCAGGTGGTCATCCTGAACAAAATACATGTTGAAGTGTGCGCATAAGTCCTTTGGTTTAGGCGTGACACTCAATTTGAGTTTTTATTGCTTTAAATATATTTTCAGCCCGAGCTGAGCACGTTTTGTGAGTTTGAATGTATCTTCATAGGAATGCGTTGTGTAGTCAAATTAATGCTCATATGGGCTTCAGGAGGTCATCCTGAACAAAATACATGTTGAAGTGTGTGCATAAGTCCTTTGGTTTAGGCGTGACACTCAATTTGAGTTTTTATTGCTTTAAATGCATTTTCAGCCCGAGATGAGCACGTTTTGTGAGTTTGAATGTATCTTCATAGGAATGAGTTGTGTAGTCAAATTAATGCTCATATGGGCTTCAGGAGGTCATCCTGAACAAAATACATGTTGAAGTGTGTGAATAAGTCCTTTGGTTTAGGTGTGACACTCAATTTGAGTTTTATTGCTTTAAATGCATTTTCAGCCCGAGCTGAGCACGTTTTGTGAGTTTGAATGTATCTTTATAGGAATGAGTTGTGTAGTCAAATTAATGCTCATATGGGCTTCAGGAGGTCATCCTGAACAAAATACATGTTGAAGTGTGTGCATAAGTCCTTTGGTTTAGGTGTGACACTCAATTTGAGTTTTTATTGCTTTAAATGCATTTTCAGCCCGAGCTGAGCACGTTTTGTGAGTTTGAATGTATCTTCATAGGAATGAGATGTGTAGTCAAATTAATGCTCATTTAGGCTTCAGGTGGTCATCCTGAACTAAATACATGTTAAAGTGTGAGCATAAGTCCTTTGGTTTAGGCGTGACACTCAATTTGAGTTTTTATTGCTTTAAATGCATTTTCAGCCCGAGTTGAGCACGTTTTGTGAGTTTGAATGTATCTTCATAGGAATGAGTTGTGTGGTCAAATTAATGCTCATTTAGGCGTCAGGTGGTAATCCTGAACAAAATACATGTTGAAGTGTGCGCATAAGTCCTTTGGTTTAGGCGTGACACTCAATTTGAGTTTTTATTGCTTTAAATGCATTTTCAGCCCGAGCTGAGCACGTTTTGTGAGTTTGAATGTATCTTCATAGGAATGCGTTGTGTAGTCAAATTAATGCTCATATGGGCTTCAGGAGGTCATCCTGAACAAAATACATGTTGAAGTGTGTGCATAAGTCCTTTGGTTTAGGCGTGACACTCAATTTGAGTTTTTATTGCTTTAAATGCATTTTCAGCCCGAGATGAGCACGTTTTGTGAGTTTGAATGTATCTTCATAGGAATGAGTTGTGTAGTCAAATTAATGCTCATATGGGCTTCAGGAGGTCATCCTGAACAAAATACATGTTGAAGTGTGTGAATAAGTCCTTTGGTTTAGGTGTGACACTCAATTTGAGTTTTATTGCTTTAAATGCATTTTCAGCCCGAGCTGAGCACGTTTTGTGAGTTTGAATGTATCTTTATAGGAATGAGTTGTGTGGTAAAAATTAATGCTCATTTAGGGTTCAGGTGGTCATCCGGAACTAAATACATGTTGAAGTGTGTGCATAAGTCCTTTGGTTTAGGTGTGACACTCAATTTGAGTTTTTATTGCTTTAAATGCATTTTCAGCCCGAGCTGAGCGCGCTTTCTGACTTTGAATGTATCTTCATAGGAATGAGTTGTGTGGTCAAATTATTGCTGATTTAGGCTTCAGGAGGTTATCCTGAACAAAATACATGTTGAAGTGTGTGCATAAGTCCTTTGGTTTAGGCGTGACACTCAATTTGATTTTTTTATTGCTTTAAATGCATTTTCAGCCCGAGCTGAGCGCGTTTTGTGAGTTTGAATGTATCTTCATAGGAATGAGTTGTGTGGTCAAATTAATGCTTATTTAGGCTTCAGGAGGTCATCCTGAACAAAATACATGTTGAAGTGTGTGCATAAGTCCTTTTGTTTAGGCGTGACACTCAATTTGAGTTTGTATTGCTTTAAATGCATTTTCAGCCCGAGCTGAGCACGTTTTGAGAGTTTGAATGTATCTTCATAGGAATGAGTTGTGTGGTCAAATTAATGCTCATATGGGCTTCAGGAGGTCATCCTGAACTAAATACATGTTGAAGTGTGTGCATAAGTCCTTTGGTTTAGGCGTGACACTCAATTTGAGTTTTTATTGCTTTAAATGCATTTTCACCCCGAGCTGAGCGCGCTTTCTGACTTTGAATGTATCTTCATAGGAATGAGTTGTGTGGTCAAATTATTGCTGATTTAGGCTTCAGGAGGTTATCCTGAACAAAATACATGTTGAAGTGTGTGCATAAGTCCTTTGGTTTAGGCGTGACACTCAATTTGATTTTTTTATTGCTTTAAATGCATTTTCAGCCCGAGCTGAGCGCGTTTTGTGAGTTTGAATGTATCTTCATAGGAATGAGTTGTGTGGTCAAATTAATGCTTATTTAGGCTTCAGGAGGTCATCCTGAACATAATACATGTTGAAGTGTGTGCATAAGTCCTTTTGTTTAGGCGTGACACTCAATTTGAGTTTGTATTGCTTTAAATGCATTTTCAGCCCGAGCTGAGCACGTTTTGAGAGTTTGAATGTATCTTCATAGGAATGAGTTGTGTGGTCAAATTAATGCTCATATGGGCTTCAGGAGGTCATCCTGAACTAAATACATGTTGAAGTGTGTGCATAAGTCCTTTGGTTTAGGCGTGACACTCAATTTGAGTTTTTATTGCTTTAAATGCATTTTCACCCCGAGCTGAGCGCGCTTTCTGACTTTGAATGTATCTTAATAGGAATGAGATGTGTGGTCAAATTAATGCTTATTTAGGCTTCAGGAGGTCATCCTGAACAAAATACATGTTCAAGTGTGTGCATAAGTCCTTTTGTTTAGGCGTGACACTCAATTTGCGTTTTTTTTTTGCTTTAAATGCATTTTCAGCCCGAACTGAGCACGTTTTGTGAGTTTGAATGTATCTTCATAGGAATGAGTTGTATGGTCAAATTAATGCTCATTTAGGCTTCAGGTGGTCATCCTGAACTAAATACATGTTGAAGTGTGTGCATAAGTCCTTTGGTTTAGGCGTGACACTCAATTTGAGTTTTTATTGCTTTAAATGCATTTTCAGCCCGAGCTGAGCGCGCTTTCTGACTTTGAATGTATCTTCATAGGAATGAGTTGTGTAGTCAAATTAATGCTCATTTAGGCTTCAGGAGGACATCCTGAACTAAATATATGTTGAAGTGTGTGCATAAGCCCTTTGGTTTAGGCGTGACACTCAATTTGAGTTTTTATTGCGAAATGCATTTTCAGGCCGAACTGAGGGCGTTTTCTGAGTTTGAATGTATCTTCATAGGAATGAGTGTGTGGTCAAATTAATGCTCATTTAGGCTTCAGAAGGTCATCCTGAACAAAATACATGTTGAAGTGTGTGCATAAGTCCTTTGGTTTAGGCGTGACACTCAATTTGAGTTTTTATTGCTTTTAATGCATTTTCAGCCCGAGCTGAGCGCGCTTTATGACTTTGAATGTATCTTCATAGGAATGAGTTGTGTGGTCAAATTAATGCTCATTTAGGCTTCAGGTGGTCATCCTGAACAAAATACATGTTGAAGTGTGTGCATAAGTCCTTTGGTTTAGGCGTGACACTAAATTTGAGTTTTTATTGCTTTAAATGCATTTTCAGCCCGAGTTGAGCACGTTTTGTGAGTTTGAATGTATCTTCATAGGAATGAGTTGTGTAGACAAATTAATGCTCATATGGGCTTCAGGATGTCATCCTGAACTAAATACATGTTGAAGTGTGTGCATAAGTCCTTTGGTTTAGGTGTGACACTCAATTTGAGTTTTTATTTCTTTAAATGCATTTTCAGCCCGAGCTGAGCACGTTTTGTGAGTTTGAATGTATCTTCATAGGAATGAGTTGTGTGGTCAAATTAATGCTTATTTAGGCTTCAGGATGTCATCCTGAACAAAATACATGTTGAAGTGTGTGCATAAGTCCTTTGGTTTAGGCGTGACACTCAATTTGAGTTTTTATTTCTTTAAATGCATTCTCAGCCCGAGCTGATCACGTTTTGTGAGTTTGAATGTATCTTCATAGGAATGAGTTGTGTGGTCAAAGTAATGCTCATTTAGGCTTCAGGTGGTCATCCTGAACAAAACACACGTTGAAGTGTGTGCATAAGTCCTTTGGTTTAGGCGTGACACTCAATTTGAGTTTTTATTGCTTTAAATGCATTTTCAGCCCGAGCTGAGCACGTTTTGTGAGTTTGAATGTATCTTCATAGGAATGAGTTGTGTGGTCAAATTAATGCTCATATAGGCTTCAGGAGGTCATCCTGAACAAAATACATGTTGAAGTGTGTGCATAATCCTTTGGTTTAGGTGTGACACTCAATTTGAGTTTTTATCGCTTTAAATGCATTTTCAGCCCGAGCTGAGCACGTTTTGTGAGTTTGAATGTATCTTCATAGGAATGAGTTGTGTGGTCAAATTAATGCTCATTTAGGCTTCAGGTGGTCATCCCGAACAAAATACATGTTGAAGTGTGTGCATAAGTCCTTTGGTTTAGGCGTGACACTCAATTTGAGTTTTTATTGCTTTAAATGCATTCTCAGCCCGAGCTGAGCACGTTTTGTGAGTTTGAATGTATCTTCATAGGAATGAGTTGTGTGGTCAAAGTAATGCTCATTTAGGCTTCAGGTGGTCATCCTGAACAAAACACACGTTGAAGTGTGTGCATAAGTCCTTTGGTTTAGGCGTGACACTCAATTTGAGTTTTTATTGCTTTAAATGCATTTTCAGCCCGAGCTGAGCACGTTTTGTGAGTTTGAATGTATCTTCATAGGAATGAGTTGTGTAGTCAAATTAATGCTCATATGGGCTTCAGGAGGTCATCCTGAACAAAATACATGTTGAAGTGTGTGCATAAGTCCTTTGGTTTAGGCGTGACACTCAATTTGAGTTTTTATTGCTTTAAATGCATTTTCAGCCCGAGCTGAGCACGTTTTGTGAGTTTGAATGTATCTTCATAGGAATGAGTTGTGTGGTCAAATTAATGCTCATATAGGCTTCAGGAGGTCATCCTGAACAAAATACATGTTGAAGTGTGTGCATAATCCTTTGGTTTAGGTGTGACACTCAATTTGAGTTTTTATCGCTTTAAATGCATTTTCAGCCCGAGCTGAGCACGTTTTGTGAGTTTGAATGTATCTTCATAGGAATGAGTTGTGTGGTCAAATTAATGCTCATTTAGGCTTCAGGTGGTCATCCCGAACAAAATACATGTTGAAGTGTGTGCATAAGTCCTTTGGTTTAGGTGTGACACTCAATTTGAGTTTTTATTGCTTTAAATGCATTTTCAGCCCGAGCTGAGCGCGCTTTCTGACTTTGAATGTATCTTCATAGGAATGAGTTGTTTGGTCAAATTATTTCTCATTTAGGCTTCAAGGAGGTCATCCTGAACAAAATACATGTTGAAGTGTGTGCATAAGTCCTTTGGTTTAGGCGTGACACTCAATTTGAGTTTTTATTGCTTTAAATGCATTTTTAGCCCGAGCTGAGCACGTTTTGTGAGTTTGAATGTATCTTCATAGGAATGAGTTGTGTGGTCAAATTAATGCTCATTTAGGCTTCAGGTGGTCATCCTGAACTAAATACATGTTGAAGTGTGTGCATAAGTCCTTTGGTTTAGGCGTGACACTCAATTTAAGTTTTCATTGCTTTAAATGCATTTTGAGCCCAAGCTGAGCACATTTTGTGAGTTTGAATGTATCTTCATAGGAATGAGTTGTGTGGTCAAATTAATGCTCATTTAGGCTTCAGGTGGTCATCCTGAACAAAACACACGTTGAAGTGTGTGCATAAGTCCTTTGGTTTAGGCGTGACACTCAATTTGAGTTTGTATTGCTTTAAATGCATTTTCAGCCCGAGCTGAGCACGTTTTGTGAGTTTGAATGTATCTTCATAGGAATGAGTTGTGTAGTCAAATTAATGCTCATTTAGGCTTCAGGATGTCATCCTGAACAAAATACATGTTGAAGTGTGTGCATAAGTCCTTTGGTTTGGGCGCGACACTCAATTTGAGTTTTTATTGCTTTAAATGCATTTTCAGGCCGAGCTGAGCACGTTTTGTGACTTTGAATGTATCTTCATTGGAATGAGTTGTGTAGTCAAATTAATGCTCATTTATGCTTCAGGAGGCCATCCTGAACAAAAGACATGTTGAAGTGTGTGCATAAGTCCTTTGGTTTAGGCGTGACACTCAATTTGAGTTTTTATTGCTTTAAATGCATTTTCAGCCCGAGCTGAGCACGTTTTGTGAGTTTGAATGTATCTTCATAGGAATGAGTTGTGTGGTCAAATTAATGCTCATTTAGGCTTCAGGTGGTCATCCCGAACAAAATACATGTTGAAGTGTGTGCATAAGTCCTTTGGTTTAGGTCTGACACTCAATTTGAGTTTTTATTGCTTTAAATGCATTTTCAGCCCGAGCTGAGCGCGCTTTCTGACTTTGAATGTATCTTCATAGGAATGAGTTGTGTGGTCAAATTATCGCTCATTTAGGCTTCAAGGAGGTCATCCTGAACAAAATACATGTTGAAGTGTGTGCATAAGTCCTTTGGTTTAGGCGTGACACTCAATTTGAGTTTTTATTGCTTTAAATGCATTTTTAGCCCGAGCTGAGCACGTTTTGTGAGTTTGAATGTATCTTCATAGGAATGAGTTGTGTGGTCAAATTAATGCTCATTTAGGCTTCAGGTGGTCATCCTGAACTAAATACATGTTGAAGTGTGTGCATAAGTCCTTTGGTTTAGGCGTGACACTCAATTTAAGTTTTCATTGCTTTAAATGCATTTTGAGCCCAAGCTGAGCACATTTTGTGAGTTTGAATGTATCTTCATAGGAATGAGTTGTGTGGTCAAATTAATGCTCATTTAGGCTTCAGGATGTCATCCTGAACAAAATACATGTTGAAGTGTGTGCATAAGTCCTTTGGTTTGGGCGCGACACTCAATTTGAGTTTTTATTGCTTTAAATGCATTTTCAGCCCGAGCTGAGCACGTTTTGTGACTTTGAATGTATCTTCATTGGAATGAGTTGTGTAGTCAAATTAATGCTCATTTATGCTTCAGGAGGCCATCCTGAACAAAAGACATGTTGAAGTGTGTGCATAAGTCCTTTGGTTTAGGCGTGACACTCAATTTGAGTTTTTATTGCTTTCAATGCATTTTCAGCCCGAGCTGAGCACGTTTTGTGAGTTTGAATGTATCTTCATAGGAATGAGTTGTGTGGTCATATTAATGCTCATATGGGCTTCAGGAGGTCATCCTGAACAAAATACATGTTGAAGTGTGTGCATAAGTCCTTTGGTTTAGGTGTGACACTCAATTTGAGTTTTTATTGCTTTAAATGCATTTTCAGCCCGAGCTGAGCACGTTTTGTGAGTTTGAATGTATCTTCATAGGAATGAGTTGTGTAGTCAAATTAATGCTCATTTAGGCTTCAGGATGTCATCCTGAACAAAATACATGTTGAAGTGTGTGCATAAGTCCTTTGGTTTGGGTGCGACACTCAATTTGAGTTTTTATTGCTTTAAATGCATTTTCAGGCCGAGCTGAGCACGTTTTGTGACTTTGAATGTATCTTCATTGGAATGAGTTGTGTAGTCAAATTAATGCTCATTTATGCTTCAGGATGTCATCCTGAACAAAATACATGTTGAAGTGTGTGCATAAGTCCTTTGGTTTGGGTGCGACACTCAATTTGAGTTTTTATTGCTTTAAATGCATTTTCAGCCCGAGCTGAGCACGTTTTGTGAGTTTGAATGTATCTTCATAGGAATGAGTTGTGTGGTCAAATTAATGCTCATTTAGGCTTCAGGTGGTCATCCTGAACTAAATACATGTTGAAGTGTGTGCATACGTCCTTTGTTTTAGGCGTGACACTCAATTTGAGTTTTTATTGCTTTAAATGCTTTTTCAGCCCGAGCTGAGCGCGCTTTCTGACTTTGAATGTATCTTCATAGGAATGAGTTGTGTGGTCAAATTATTGCTCATTTAGGCTTCAGGAGGTCATCCTGAACAAAATACATGTTGAAGTGTGTGTATAAGTCCTTTGGTTTAGGCGTGACACTCAATTTGAGTTTTTATTGCTTTAAATGCATTTTCAGCCCGAGCTGAGCACGTTTTGTGAGTTTGAATGTATCTTCATAGGAATGAGTTGTGTGGTCAAATTAATGCTTATTTAGGCGTCAGGTGGTCATCCTGAACAAAATACATGTTGAAGTGTGTGCATAAGTCCTTTGGTTTAGGCGTGACACTCAATTTGAGTTTTTATTGCTTTAAATGCATTTTAAGCCCGAGCTGAGCACGTTTTGTGAGTTTGAATGTATCTTCATAGGAATGAGTTGTGTAGTCAAATTAATGCTCATTTAGGCTTCAGGTGGTCATCCTGAACTAAATACATGTTGAAGTGTGTGCATAAGTCCTTTGGTTTAGGCGTGACACTCAATTTGAGTTTTTATTGCTTTAAATGCATTTTCAGCCCGAGCTGAGCGCGCTTTCTGACTTTGAATGTATCTTCATAGGAATGAGTTGTGTGGTCAAATTATTGCTCATTTAGGCTTCAGGAGGTCATCCTGAACAAAATACATGTTCAAGTGTGTGCATAAGTCCTTTGGTTTAGGCGTGACACTCAATTTGAGTTTTTATTGCTTTAAATGCATTTTCAGCCCGAGCTGAGCACGTTTTGTGAGTTTGAATGTATCTTCATAGGAATGAGTTGTGTGGTCAAATTAATGCTCTTTTAGGCGTCAGTCGGTCATCCTGAACAAAATACATGTTGAAGTGTGTGCATAAGTCCTTTGGTTTAGGCGTGACACTCAATTTGAGTTTTTATTGCTTTAAATGCATTTTCAGCCCGAGCTGAGCACGTTTTGTGTGTTTGAATGTATCTTCATAGGAATGAGTTGTGTGGTCAAATTAATGCTCATATGGGCTTCAGGAGGTCATCCTGAACAAAATACATGTTGAAGTGTGTGTATAAGTCCTTTGGTTTAGGCGTGACACTCAATTTGAGTTTTTATTGCTTTAAATGCATTTTCAGCCCGAGCTGAGCACGTTTTGTGAGTTTGAATGTATCTTCATAGGAATGAGTTGTGTGGTCAAATTAATGCTCATTTAGGCTTCAAGGAGGTCATCCTGAACAAAATACATGTTGAAGTGTGTGCATAAGTCCTTTGGTTTAGGCGTGACACTCAATTTGAGTTTTTATTGCTTTAAATGCATTTTCAGCCCGAGCTGAGCACGTTTTGTGAGTTTGAATGTATCTTCATAGGAATGAGTTGTGTGGTCAAATTAATGCTCATTTAGGCTTCAGGTGGTCATCCTGAACTAAATACATGTTGAAGTGTGTGCATAAGTCCTTTGGTTTAGGCGTGACACTCAATTTAAGTTTTCATTGCTTTAAATGCATTTTAAGCCCGAGCTGAGCACGTTTTGTGAGTTTGAATGTATCTTCATAGGAATGAGTTGTGTGGTCAAATTAATTCTCATTTAGGCTTCAGGATGTCATCCTGAACAAAATACATGTTGAAGTGTGTGCATAAGTCCTTTGGTTCGGGCGCGACACTCAATTTGAGTTTTTATTGCTTTAAATACATTTTCAGGCCGAGCTGAGCACGTTTTGTGACTTTGAATGTATCTTCATTGGAATGAGTTGTGTAGTCAAATTAATGCTCATTTATGCTTCAGGAGGCCATCCTGAACAAAAGACATGTTGAAGTGTGTGCATAAGTCCTTTGGTTTAGGTGTGACACTCAATTTGAGTTTTTATTGCTTTAAATGCATTTTCAGCCCGAGCTGAGCTCGTTTTCTGAGATTGAATGTATCTTCATAGGAATGAGTTGTGTGGTCAAATTAATGCTTATTTAGGCTTCAGGAGGACATCCTGAACTAAATACATGTTCAAGTGTGTGCATAAGTCCTTTGGTTTGGGCGCGACACTCAATTTGAGTTTTTATTGCTTTAAATGCATTTTCAGGCCGAGCTGAGCACGTTTTGTGACTTTGAATGTATCTTCATTGGAATGAGTTGTGTAGTCAAATTAATGCTCATTTAGGCTTCAGGAGGACATCCTGAACTAAATACTTGTTGAAGTGTGTGCATAAGTCCTTTGGTTTAGGCGTGACACTCAATTTGAGTTTTTATTGCTTTAAATGCATTTTCAGCCCGAGCTGAGCACGTTTTGTGAGTTTGAATGTATCTTCATAGGAATATAGGCTTCAGGAGGTCATCCTGAACAAAATACATGTTGAAGTGTGTGCATAAGTCCTTTGGTTTAGGTGTGACACTAAATTTGAGTTTTTATTGCTTTAAATGCATTTTCAGCCCGAGCTGAGCACGTTTTGTGAGTTTGAATGTATCTTCATAGGAATGAGTTGTGTGATCAAAACAATGCTCATTTAGGCTTCAGGAGGACATCCTGAACTCAGTACATGTTGAAGTGTGTGCATAAGTCCTATGGTTTAGGCGTGACACTCAATTTGAGTTTTTATTGCTTTAAATGCATTTTCAGCCCGAGCTGAGCACGTTTTGTGAGTTTGAATGTATCTTCATAGGAATATAGGCTTCAGGAGGTCATCCTGAACAAAATACATGTTGAAGTGTGTGCAGAAGTCCTTTGGTTTAGGTGTGACACTAAATTTGAGTTTTTATTGCTTTGAATGCATTTTCAGCCCGAGCTGAGCGCGCTTTCTGACTTTGAATGTATCTTCATAGGAATGAGTTGTGTGGTCAAATTAATGCTTATTTAGGCTTCAGCAGGACATCCTGAACAAAATACATGTTCAAGTGTGTGCATAAGTCCTTTGGTTTAGGCGTGACACTCAATTTGATTTTTTTTTGCTTTAAATACATTTTCTGCCCAAGCTGAGCACGTTTTTTGAGTTAAATGTATCTTCATAGGAATGAGTTGTGTGGTCAAATTACTGCTCATTTAGGCTTCAGGAGGACATCCTGAACTAAATACATGTTGAAGTGTGTGCATTAGTCCTTTGGTTTAGGCGTGACACTCAATTTGAGTTTTTATTGCTTTAAATGCATTTTCAGCCCGAGCTGAGCACGTTTTGTGAGTTTGAATGTATCTTCATAGGAATGAGTTGTGTGGTCAAATTACTGCTCATTTAGGCTTCAGGAGGACATCCTGAACTAAATACATGTTGAAGTGTGTGCATAAGTCCTTTGGTTTAGGCGTGACAGTCAATTTGAGTTTTTATTGCTTTAAATGCATTTTCAGCCCGAGCTGAGCACGTTTTGTGAGTTTGAATGTATCTTCATAGGAATGAGTTGTGTGATCAAAACAATGCTCATTTAGGCTTCAGGAGGACATCCTGAACTCAGTACATGTTGAAGTGTGTGCATAAGTCCTTTGGTTTGGGTGTGACAGTCAATTTGAGTTTTCATTGCTTTAAATGCATTTTCAGCCCGAGCTGAGCACATTTTGTGAGTTTGAATGTATCTTCATAGGAATGAGTTGTGTGGTCAAATTAATGCTCATTTAGGCTTCAGGTGGTCATCCTGAACAAAATACATGTTGAAGTGTGTGCATAAGTCCTTTGGTTTAGGCGTGACACTCAATTTGAGTTTTTATTGCTTTAAATGCATTTTCAGCCCGAGCTGAGCACGTTTTGTGAGTTTGAATGTATCTTCATAGGAATGAGTTGTGTGGTCAAATTAATGCTCATATGGGTTTCAGGAGGTCATCCTGAACAAAATACATGTTGAAGTGTGTGCATAAGTCCTTTGGTTTAGGTGTGACACTCAATTTGAGTTTTTATTGCTTTAAATGCATTTTCAGCCCGAGCTGAGCACGTTTTGTGAGTTTGAATGTATCTTCATAGGAATGAGTTGTGTGGTCAAATTAATGCTCATTTAGGCTTCAGGTGGTCATCCTGAACTAAATACATGTTGAAGTGTGTGCATACGTCCTTTGTTTTAGGCGTGACACTCAATTTGAGTTTTTATTGCTTTAAATGCTTTTTCAGCCCGAGCTGAGCGCGCTTTCTGACTTTGAATGTATCTTCATAGGAATGAGTTGTGTGGTCAAATTATTGCTCATTTAGGCTTCAGGAGGTCATCCTGAACAAAATACATGTTGAAGTGTGTGTATAAGTCCTTTGGTTTAGGCGTGACACTCAATTTGAGTTTTTATTGCTTTAAATGCATTTTCAGCCCGAGCTGAGCACGTTTTGTGAGTTTGAATGTATCTTCATAGGAATGAGTTGTGTGGTCAAATTAATGCTTATTTAGGCGTCAGGTGGTCATCCTGAACAAAATACATGTTGAAGTGTGTGCATAAGTCCTTTGGTTTAGGCGTGACACTCAATTTGAGTTTTTATTGCTTTAAATGCATTTTCAGCCCGAGCTGAGCACGTTTTGTGTGTTTGAATGTATCTTCATAGGAATGAGTTGTGTAGTCAAATTAATGCTCATTTAGGCTTCAGGTGGTCATCCTGAACTAAATACATGTTGAAGTGTGTGCATACGTCCTTTGTTTTAGGCGTGACACTCAATTTGAGTTTTTATTGCTTTAAATGCTTTTTCAGCCCGAGCTGAGCGCGCTTTCTGACTTTGAATGTATCTTCATAGGAATGAGTTGTGTGGTCAAATTATTGCTCATTTAGGCTTCAGGAGGTCATCCTGAACAAAATACATGTTGAAGTGTGTGTATAAGTCCTTTGGTTTAGGCGTGACACTCAATTTGAGTTTTTATTGCTTTAAATGCATTTTCAGCCCGAGCTGAGCGTGCTTTCTGACTTTGAATGTATCTTCATAGGAATGAGTTGTGTGGTCAAATTATTGCTCATTTAGGCTTCAGGAGGTCATCCTGAACAAAATACATGTTCAAGTGTGTGCATAAGTCCTTTGGTTTAGGCGTGACACTCAATTTGAGTTTTTATTGCTTTAAATGCATTTTCAGCCCGAGCTGAGCACGTTTTGTGAGTTTGAATGTATCTTCATAGGAATGAGTTGTGTGGTCAAATTAATGCTCTTTTAGGCGTCAGTCGGTCATCCTGAACAAAATACATGTTGAAGTGTGTGCATAAGTCCTTTGGTTTAGGCGTGACACTCAATTTGAGTTTTTATTGCTTTAAATGCATTTTCAGCCCGAGCTGAGCACGTTTTGTGTGTTTGAATGTATCTTCATAGGAATGAGTTGTGTGGTCAAATTAATGCTCATATGGGCTTCAGGAGGTCATCCTGAATAAAATACATGTTGAAGTGTGTGTATAAGTCCTTTGGTTTAGGCGTGACACTCAATTTGAGTTTTTATTGCTTTAAATGCATTTTCAGCCCGAGCTGAGCACGTTTTGTGAGTTTGAATGTATCTTCATAGGAATGAGTTGTGTGGTCAAATTAATGCTCATTTAGGCTTCAAGGAGGTCATCCTGAACAAAATACATGTTGAAGTGTGTGCATAAGTCCTTTGGTTTAGGCGTGACACTCAATTTGAGTTTTTATTGCTTTAAATGCATTTTCAGCCCGAGCTGAGCACGTTTTGTGAGTTTGAATGTATCTTCATAGGAATGAGTTGTGTGGTCAAATTAATGCTCATTTAGGCTTCAGGTGGTCATCCTGAACTAAATACATGTTGAAGTGTGTGCATAAGTCCTTTGGTTTAGGCGTGACACTCAATTTAAGTTTTCATTGCTTTAAATGCATTTTAAGCCCGAGCTGAGCACGTTTTGTGAGTTTGAATGTATCTTCATAGGAATGAGTTGTGTGGTCAAATTAATTCTCATTTAGGCTTCAGGATGTCATCCTGAACAAAATACATGTTGAAGTGTGTGCATAAGTCCTTTGGTTTGGGCGCGACATTCAATTTGAGTTTTTATTGCTTTAAATACATTTTCAGGCCGAGCTGAGCACGTTTTGTGACTTTGAATGTATCTTCATTGGAATGAGTTGTGTAGTCAAATTAATTCTCATTTAGGCTTCAGGATGTCATCCTGAACAAAATACATGTTGAAGTGTGTGCATAAGTCCTTTGGTTTGGGCGCGACATTCAATTTGAGTTTTTATTGCTTTAAATACATTTTCAGGCCGAGCTGAGCACGTTTTGTGACTTTGAATGTATCTTCATAGGAATGAGTTGTGTGGTCAAATTAATGCTTATTTAGGCTTCAGGAGGACATCCTGAACTAAATACATGTTCAAGTGTGTGCATAAGTCCTTTGGTTTGGGCGCGACACTCAATTTGAGTTTTTATTGCTTTAAATGCATTTTCAGGCCGAGCTGAGCACGTTTTGTGACTTTGAATGTATCTTCATTGGAATGAGTTGTGTAGTCAAATTAATGCTCATTTAGGCTTCAGGAGGACATCCTGAACTAAATACATGTTGAAGTGTGTGCATAAGTCCTTTGGTTTAGGCGTGACACTCAATTTGAGTTTTTATTGCTTTAAATGCATTTTCAGCCCGAGCTGAGCACGTTTTGTGAGTTTGAATGTATCTTCATAGGAATATAGGCTTCAGGAGGTCATCCTGAACAAAATACATGTTGAAGTGTGTGCATAAGTCCTTTGGTTTAGGTGTGACACTAAATTTGAGTTTTTATTGCTTTAAATGCATTTTCAGCCCGAGCTGAGCACGTTTTGTGAGTTTGAATGTATCTTCATAGGAATGAGTTGTGTGATCAAAACAATGCTCATTTAGGCTTCAGGAGGACATCCTGAACTCAGTACATGTTGAAGTGTGTGCATAAGTCCTATGGTTTAGGCGTGACACTCAATTTGAGTTTTTATTGCTTTAAATGCATTTTCAGCCCGAGCTGAGCACGTTTTGTGAGTTTGAATGTATCTTCATAGGAATATAGGCTTCAGGAGGTCATCCTGAACAAAATACATGTTGAAGTGTGTGCAGAAGTCCTTTGGTTTAGGTGTGACACTAAATTTGAGTTTTTATTGCTTTGAATGCATTTTCAGCCCGAGCTGAGCGCGCTTTCTGACTTTGAATGTATCTTCATAGGAATGAGTTGTGTGGTCAAATTAATGCTTATTTAGGCTTCAGCAGGACATCCTGAACAAAATACATGTTCAAGTGTGTGCATAAGTCCTTTGGTTTAGGCGTGACACTCAATTTGATTTTTTTTTGCTTTAAATACATTTTCTGCCCAAGCTGAGCACGTTTTTTGAGTTAAATGTATCTTCATAGGAATGAGTTGTGTGGTCAAATTACTGCTCATTTAGGCTTCAGGAGGACATCCTGAACTAAATACATGTTGAAGTGTGTGCATTAGTCCTTTGGTTTAGGCGTGACACTCAATTTGAGTTTTTATTGCTTTAAATGCATTTTCAGCCCGAGCTGAGCACGTTTTGTGAGTTTGAATGTATCTTCATAGGAATGAGTTGTGTGGTCAAATTACTGCTCATTTAGGCTTCAGGAGGACATCCTGAACTAAATACATGTTGAAGTGTGTGCATAAGTCCTTTGGTTTAGGCGTGACAGTCAATTTGAGTTTTTATTGCTTTAAATGCATTTTCAGCCCGAGCTGAGCACGTTTTGTGAGTTTGAATGTATCTTCATAGGAATGAGTTGTGTGATCAAAACAATGCTCATTTAGGCTTCAGGAGGACATCCTGAACTCAGTACATGTTGAAGTGTGTGCATAAGTCCTTTGGTTTGGGCGTGACGGTCAATTTGAGTTTTCATTGCTTTAAATGCATTTTCAGGCCGAGCTGAGCACGTTTTGTGAGTTTGAATGTATCTTCATAGGAATGAGTTGTGTGGTCAAATTACTGCTCATTTAGGCTTCAGGAGGACATCCTGAACTAAATACATGTTGAAGTGTGTGCATAAGTCCTTTGGTTTAGGCGTGACAGTCAATTTGAGTTTTTATTGCTTTAAATGCATTTTCAGCCCGAGCTGAGCACGTTTTGTGAGTTTGAATGTATCTTCATAGGAATGAGTTGTGTGATCAAAACAATGCTCATTTAGGCTTCAGGAGGACATCCTGAACTCAGTACATGTTGAAGTGTGTGCATAAGTCCTTTGGTTTGGGCGTGACAGTCAATTTGAGTTTTCATTGCTTTAAATGCATTTTCAGGCCGAGCTGAGCACGTTTTGTGAGTTTGAATGTATCTTCATAGGAATGAGTTGTATGGTCAAATTAATGCTCATTTAGGCTTCAGGAGGTCATCCTGAACAAAATCCATGTTGAAGTGTGTGCAGAAGTCCTTTGGTTTAGGTGTGACACTAAATTTGAGTTTTTATTGCTTTGAATGCATTTTCAGCCCGACCTGAGCGCGCTTTCTGACTTTGAATGTATCTTCATAGGAATGAGTTGTTTAGTCAAATTAATGCTCATTTAGGCTTCAGGAGGCCATCCTGAACAAAATACATGTTGAAGTGTGTGCATCAGTCCTTTGGTTTAGGCGTGACACTCAATTTGAGTTTTTATTGCTTTAAATGCATTTTTTGCCGAGCTGAGCACGTTTTTTGAGTTTGAATGTATCTTTATAGGAATGAGTTGTGTAGTCAAATTAATGCTCATTTAGGCTTCAGGAGGACATCCTGAACTAAATACATGTTGAAGTGTGTGCATTAGTCCTTTGGTTTAGGCGTGACACTCAATTTGAGTTTTTTTTGCTTTAAATACATTTTCTGCCCAAGCTGAGCACGTTTTTTGAGTTAAATGTATCTTCATAGGAATGAGTTGTGTGGTCAAATTACTGCTCATTTAGGCTTCAGGAGGACATCCTGAACTAAATACATGTTGAAGTGTGTGCATAAGCCCTTTGGTTTAGGCGTGACACTCAATTTGAGTTTTTATTGCTTTAAATGCATTTTCAGGCCGAGCTGAGCACGTTTTGTGAGTTTGAATGTATCTTCAAAGGAATGAGTTGTGTGGTCAAATTAATGCTCATTAGGCTTCAGGAGGACATCCTGAAGTAAATACATGTTGAAGTGTGTGCATAAGTCCTTTGTTTTGGGCGTGACACTCAATGTGAGTTTTTATTGCTTTAAATGCATTTTCAGGCCGAGCTGAGCACGTTTTGTGACTTTGAATGTATCTTCATTGGAATGAGTTGTGTAGTCAAATTAATGCTCATTTATGCTTCAGGAGGCCATCCTGAACAAAAGACATGTTGAAGTGTGTGCATAAGTCCTTTGGTTTAGGTGTGACACTCAATTTGAGTTTTTATTGCTTTAAATGCATTTTCAGCCCGAGCTGAGCTCGTTTTCTGAGTTTGAATGTATCTTCATAGCAATGAGTTGTGTGGTCAAATTAATGCTTATTTAGGCTTCAGGAGGACATCCTGAACTAAATACATGTTCAAGTGTGTGCATAAGTCCTTTGGTTTAGGCGTGACACTCAATTTGAGTTTTTTTTGCTTTAAATACATTTTCTGCCCAAGCTGAGCACGTTTTTTGAGTTAAATGTATCTTCATAGGAATGAGTTGTGTGGTCAAATTACTGCTCATTTAGGCTTCAGGAGGACATCCTGAACTAAATACATGTTGAAGTGTGTGCATTAGTCCTTTGGTTTAGGCGTGACACTCAATTTGAGTTTTTATTGCTTTAAATGCATTTTCAGCCCGAGCTGAGCACGTTTTGTGAGTTTGAATGTATCTTCATAGGAATGAGTTGTGTGGTCAAATTACTGCTCATTTAGGCTTCAGGAGGACATCCTGAACTAAATACATGTTGAAGTGTGTGCATAAGTCCTTTGGTTTAGGCGTGACAGTCAATTTGAGTTTTTATTGCTTTAAATGCATTTTCAGCCCGAGCTGAGCACGTTTTGTGAGTTTGAATGTATCTTCATAGGAATGAGTTGTGTGATCAAAACAATGCTCATTTAGGCTTCAGGAGGACATCCTGAACTCAGTACATGTTGAAGTGTGTGCATAAGTCCTTTGGTTTGGGCGTGACAGTCAATTTGAGTTTTTATTGCTTTAAATGCATTTTCAGGCCGAGCTGAGCACGTTTTGTGAGTTTGAATGTATCTTCATAGGAATGAGTTGTATGGTCAAATTAATGCTCATTTAGGCTTCAGGAGGTCATCCTGAACAAAATCCATGTTGAAGTGTGTGCAGAAGTCCTTTGGTTTAGGTGTGACACTAAATTTGAGTTTTTATTGCTTTGAATGCATTTTCAGCCCGACCTGAGCGCGCTTTCTGACTTTGAATGTATCTTCATAGGAATGAGTTGTGTAGTCAAATTAATGCTCATTTAGGCTTCAGGAGGCCATCCTGAACAAAATACATGTTGAAGTGTGTGCATCAGTCCTTTGGTTTAGGCGTGACACTCAATTTGAGTTTTTATTGCTTTAAATGCATTTTTTGCCGAGCTGAGCACGTTTTTTGAGTTTGAATGTATCTTTATAGGAATGAGTTGTGTAGTCAAATGAATGCTCATTTAGGCTTCAGGAGGACATCCTGAACTAAATACATGTTGAAGTGTGTGCAAAAGTCCTTTGTTTTGGGTGTGACACTCAATTTGAGTTTTTATTGCTTTAAATGCATTTTCAGGCCAAGCTGAGCACGTTTTGTGAGTTTAAATGTATCTTCATAGGAATGAGTTGTGTGGTCAAATTACTGCTCATTTAGGCTTCAGGAGGACATCCTGAACTAAATACATGTGGAAGTGTGGGCACAAGTCCTTTGGTTTAGGCGTGACACTCAATTTGAGTTTTTATTGCTTTAAATGCATTTTCAGCCCGAGCTGAGCACGTTTTTTGAGTTTGAATGTATCTTCATAGGAATGAGTTGTGTGGTCAAATTACTGCTCATTTAGGCTTCAGGAGGACATCCTGAACTAAATACATGTTGAAGTGTGGGCATAAGTCCTTTGGTTTAGGCGTGACACTCAATTTGAGTTTTTATTGCTTTAAATGCATTTTCAGCCCGAGCTGAGCACGTTTTGTGACTTTGAATGTATCTTCATTGGAATGAGTTGTGTGATCAAAAATATGCTCATTTAGGCTTCAGGAGGACATCCTGAACTCAGTACATGTTGAAGTGTGTGCATAAGTCCTTTGGTTTGGGCGCGACACTCAATTTGAGTTTTTATTGCTTTAAATGCATTTTCAGGCCGAGCTGAGCACGTTTTGTGACTTTGAATGTATCTTCATTGGAATGAGTTGTGTAGTCAAATTAATGCTCATTTATGCTTCAGGAGGCCATTCTGAACAAAAGACATGTTGAAGTGTGTGCATCAGTCCTTTGGTTTAGGCGTGACACTCAATATGAGTTTTTATTGCTTTAAATGCATTTTCAGCCCGAGCTGAGCGCGCTTTCTGACTTTGAATGTATCTTCATAGGAATGAGTTGTGTAGTCAAATTAATGCTCATTTAGGCTTCAGGATTCCATCCTGAACAAAACACATGTTGAAGTGTGTGCATCAGTCCTTTGGTTTAGGCGTGACACTCAATTTGAGTTTTTATTGCTTTAAATGCGTTTTTTGCCAAGCTGAGCACGTTTTTTGAGTTTGAATGTATCTTCATAGGAATGAGTTGTGTGATCAAATTAATGCTCATTTAGGCTTCAGGAGGACATCCTGAACTAAGTACATGTTGAAGTGTGTGCATAAGTCCCTTGGTTTGGGCGTGACACTCAATTTGAGTTTTTATTGCTTTAAATGCATTTTCAGGCCGAGCTGAGCACGTTTTGTGAGTTGGAATGTATCTTCATAGGAATGAGTTGTGTGGTCAAATTAATGCTCATTTAGGCTTCAGGAGGTCATCCTGAACAAAATACATGTTGAAGTGTGTGCATAAGTCCTTTGGTTTAGGCGTGACACTCAATTTGAGTTTTTATTGCTTTAAATGCATTTTCAGCCCAAGCTGAGCACGTTTTTTGAGTTTGAATGTATCTTCATAGGAATGAGTTGTGTGGTCAAATTAATGCTTATTTAGGCTTCAGGAGGACATCCTGAACTAAATACATGTTCAAGTGTGTGCATAAGTCCTTTGGTTTAGGCGTGACACTCAATTTGAGTTTTTATCGCTTTAAATGCATTTTCAGCCCGAGCTGAGCACGTTTTGTGAGTTTGAATGTATCTTCATAGGAATGAGTTTTGTGGTCAAATTAATGCTCATATAGGCTTCAGGAGGTCATCCTGAACAAAATACATGTTAAAGTGTGTGCATAGGTCCTTTGGTTTAGGTGTGACACTCAATTTGAGTTTTTAATGCTTTAAATGCATTTTCAACACGAGCTGAGCACGTTTTCTGAGTTTGAATGTATCTTCATAGGAATGAGTTGTGTGGTCAAATTAATGCTTATTTAGGCTTCAGGAGGACATCCTGAACTAAATACATGTTCAAGTGTGTGCATAAGTCCTTTGGTTTAGGTGTGACACTCAATTTGAGTTTTTTTTTGCTTTAAATGCATTTTCTGCCCAAGCTGAGCACGTTTTTTGAAGTAAATGTATCTTCATAGGAATGAGTTGTGTGGTCAAATTACTGCTCATTTAGGCTTCAGGAGGACATCCTGAACAAAATACACGTTGAAGTGTGTGCATAAGTCCTTTGGTTTAGGTGTGACACTCAATTTGAGTTTGTATTGCTTTAAATGCATTTTCAGCCCGAGCTGAGCACGTTTTGTGAGTTTGAATGTATCTTCATAGGAATGAGTTGTGTGGTCAAATTACTGCTCATTTAGGCTTCAGGAGGACATCCTGAACTAAATACATGTTGAAGTGTGTGCATAAGTCCTTTGGTTTAGGCGTGACACTCAATTTGAGTTTTTATTGCTTTAAATGCATTTTCAGCCCGAGCTGAGCACGTTTTGTGAGTTTGAATGTATCTTCATAGGAATGAGTTGTGTGATCAAAACAATGCTCATTTAGGCTTCAGGAGGACATCTGAACTCAGTACATGTTGAAGTGCGTGCATAAGTCCTATGGTTTAGGCGTGACACTCAATTTGAGTTTTTATTGCTTTAAATGCATTTTCAGCCCGAGCTGAGCACGTTTTGTGAGTTTGAATGTATCTTCATAGGAATGAGTTGTGTGATCAAAACAATGCTCATTTAGGCTTCAGGAGGACATCTGAACTCAGTACATGTTGAAGTGCGTGCATAAGTCCTATGGTTTAGGCGTGACACTCAATTTGAGTTTTTATTGCGAAATGCATTTTCAGGCCGAGCTGAGCACGTTTTCTGAGTTTGAATGTATCTTCATAGGAATGAGGGTTGTGGTCAAATTAATGCTCATTTAGGCTTCAGGATGTCATCCTGAACAAAATACATGTTGAAGTGTGTGCATAAGTCCTTTTGTTTAGGCGTGACACTCAATTTGAGTTTTTATTGCTTTAAATGCATTTTCAGCCCGAGCTGAGCAAGTTTTGTGAGTTTGAATGTATCTTCATAGGAATATAGGCTTCAGGAGGTCATCCTGAACAAAATAAATGTTGAAGTGTGTGCATAAGTCCTTTGGTTTAGGTGTGACACTCAATTTGAATTTTTATTGCTTTAAATGCATTTTCAGCCCGAGCTGAGCGCGCTTTCTGGCTTTGAATGTATCTTCATAGGAATGAGTTGTGTAGTCAAATTAATGCTCATTTAGGCTTCAGGAGGCCATCCTGAACAAAATACATGTTGAAGTGTGTGCATCAGTCCTTTGGTTTAGGCGTGACACTCAACTTGAGTTTTTATTGCTTAAAATGCATTTTCAGCCTGAGCTGAGCGCGCTTTCTGACTTTGAATGTATCTTCATAGGAATGAGTTGTGTGGTCAAATTACTGCTCATTTAGGCTTCAGGAGGTCATCCTGAACAAAATACATGTTGCAGTGTGTGCATAAGTCCTTTGGTTTAGGCGTGACACTCAATTTGAGTTTTTATTGCTATAAATGCATTTTCAGACCGAGCTGAGCGCGCTTTCTGACTTTGAATGTATCTTCATAGGAATGAGTTGTGTAGTCAAATTAATTGTCATTTAGGCTTCAGGAGGACATACTGAACTAAATACATGTTGAAGTGTGTGCATAAGTCCTTTGGTTTAGGAGTGACACTCAATTTGAGTTTTTATTGCTTTAAATGCATTTTCAGCCCGAGCTGAGCAAGTTTTGTGAGTTTGAATATATCTTCATAGGAATGAGTTGTGTGATCAAAATAATGCTCATTTAGCCTTCAGGAGGACATCCTGAATTAAGTACATGTTGAAGTGTGTGCATAAGTCCTTTGGCTTGGGCGTGACACTCAATTTGAGTTTTTATTGCTTTAAATGCATTTTCAGGCCGAGCTGAGCACGTTTTGTGAGTTTGAATGTATCTTCATAGGAATGAGTTGTGTGGTCAAATTAATGCTTATTTAGGCGTCAGGAGGTCATCCTGAACAAAATACATGTTGAAGTGTGTGCATAAGTCCTTTGGTTTAGGCGTGACACTCAATTTGAGTTTTTATTGCTTTAAATGCATTTTCAGGCCGAGCTGAGCACGTTTTGTGAGTTTGAATGTATCTTCTTAGGAATGAGTTATGTGGTCAAATTAATGCTTATTTAGGCTTCAGGAGGTCATCCTGAACAAAATACATGTTGAAGTGTGTGCATAAGTTCTTTGGTTTAGGCGTGACACTCAATTTGAGTTTTTATTGCTTTAAATGCATTTTCAGCCCGAGCTGAGCACGTTTTGTGAGTTTGAATGTATCTTCATAGGAATGAGTTGTGTGGTCAAATTAATGCTCATATGGTCTTCAGGAGGTCATCCTGAACAAAATAAATGTTGAAGTGTGTGCATAAGTCCTTTGGTTTAGGTGTGACACTCAATTTGAGTTTTTATTGCTTTAAATGCATTTTCATCCCGAGCTGAGCGCGTTTTCTGACTTTGAATGTATCTTCATAGGAATGAGTTGTGTGGTCAAATTAATGCTCATTTAGGCTTCAGGTGGTCATCCTGAACAAAATTCATGTTGAAGTGTGTGCATAAGTCCTTTGGTTTAGGCGTGACACTCATTTTGAGTTTTTATTGCTTTAAATGCATTTTCAGCCCGAGCTGAGCACGTTTTGTGAGTTTGAATGTATCTTCATAGGAATGAGTTGTGTGGTCAAATTAATGCTCTTTAGGCTTCAGGTGGTCATCCTGAACTAAATACATGTTGAAGTGTGTGCATAAGTCCTTTGGTTTAGGCGTGACACTCAATTTGAGTTTTTATTGCTTTAAATGCATTTTCAGCCCGAGCTGAGCGCGCTTTCTGACTTTGAATGTATCTTCATAGGAATGAGTTGTGTGGTCAAATTATTGCTCATTTAGGCTTCAGGAGGTCATCCTGAACAAAATACATGTTGAAGTGTGTGCATAAGTCCTTTGGTTTAGGCGTGACACTCATTTTGAGTTTTTATTGCTTTAAATGCATTTTCAGCCCGAGCTGAGCACGTTTTGTGAGTTTGAATGTATCTTCATAGGAATGAGTTGTGTGGTCAAATTAATGCTCATTTAGGCTTCAGGTGGTTATCCTGAACTAAATACATGTTGAAGTGTGTGCATAAGTCCTTTGGTTTAGGCGTGACACTCAATTTGAGTTTTTATTGCTTTAAATGCATTTTCAGCCCAAGCTGAGCGCGCTTTCTGACTTTGAATGTATCTTCATAGGAATGAGTTGTGTGGTCAAATTAATGCTCATATAGGCTTCAGGAGGTCATCCTGAACAAAATACATGTTGAAGTGTGTGCATAATCCTTTGGTTTAGGTGTGACACTCAATTTGAGTTTTTATTGCTTTAAATGCATTTTCAGCCCGAGCTGAGCACGTTTTGTGAGTTTGAATGTATCTTCATAGAATGAGTTGTGTGGTCAAATTAATGCTCATTTAGGCTTCAGGATGTCATCCTGAACAAAATACATGTTGAAGTGTGTGCATAAGTCCTTTGGTTTAGGTGTGACACTCAATTTGAGTTTTTATTGCTTTAAATGCATTTTCAGCCCGAGCTGAGCGCGCTTTCTGGCTTTGAATGTATCTTCATAGGAATGAGTTGTGTAGTCAAATTAATGCTCATTTAGGCTTCAGGAGGCCATCCTGAACAAAATACATGTTGAAGTGTGTGCATCAGTCCTTTGGTTTAGGCGTGACACTCAACTTGAGTTTTTATTGCTTAAAATGCATTTTCAGCCTGAGCTGAGCGCGCTTTCTGACTTTGAATGTATCTTCATAGGAATGAGTTGTGTGGTCAAATTACTGCTCATTTAGGCTTCAGGAGGTCATCCTGAACAAAATACATGTTGCAGTGTGTGCATAAGTCCTTTGGTTTAGGCGTGACACTCAATTTGAGTTTTTATTGCTATAAATGCATTTTCAGACCGAGCTGAGCGCGCTTTCTGACTTTGAATGTATCTTCATAGGAATGAGTTGTGTAGTCAAATTAATTGTCATTTAGGCTTCAGGAGGACATACTGAACTAAATACATGTTGAAGTGTGTGCATAAGTCCTTTGGTTTAGGAGTGACACTCAATTTGAGTTTTTATTGCTTTAAATGCATTTTCAGCCCGAGCTGAGCAAGTTTTGTGAGTTTGAATATATCTTCATAGGAATGAGTTGTGTGATCAAAATAATGCTCATTTAGCCTTCAGGAGGACATCCTGAATTAAGTACATGTTGAAGTGTGTGCATAAGTCCTTTGGCTTGGGCGTGACACTCAATTTGAGTTTTTATTGCTTTAAATGCATTTTCAGGCCGAGCTGAGCACGTTTTGTGAGTTTGAATGTATCTTCATAGGAATGAGTTGTGTGGTCAAATTAATGCTTATTTAGGCTTCAGGAGGTCATCCTGAACAAAATACATGTTGAAGTGTGTGCATAAGTCCTTTGGTTTAGGCGTGACACTCAATTTGAGTTTTTATTGCTTTAAATGCATTTTCAGGCCGAGCTGAGCACGTTTTGTGAGTTTGAATGTATCTTCTTAGGAATGAGTTATGTGGTCAAATTAATGCTTATTTAGGCTTCAGGAGGTCATCCTGAACAAAATACATGTTGAAGTGTGTGCATAAGTTCTTTGGTTTAGGCGTGACACTCAATTTGAGTTTTTATTGCTTTAAATGCATTTTCAGCCCGAGCTGAGCACGTTTTGTGAGTTTGAATGTATCTTCATAGGAATGAGTTGTGTGGTCAAATTAATGCTCATATGGTCTTCAGGAGGTCATCCTGAACAAAATAAATGTTGAAGTGTGTGCATAAGTCCTTTGGTTTAGGTGTGACACTCAATTTGAGTTTTTATTGCTTTAAATGCATTTTCATCCCGAGCTGAGCGCGCTTTCTGACTTTGAATGTATCTTCATAGGAATGAGTTGTGTGGTCAAATTAATGCTCATTTAGGCTTCAGGTGGTCATCCTGAACAAAATTCATGTTGAAGTGTGTGCATAAGTCCTTTGGTTTAGGCGTGACACTCATTTTGAGTTTTTATTGCTTTAAATGCATTTTCAGCCCGAGCTGAGCACGTTTTGTGAGTTTGAATGTATCTTCATAGGAATGAGTTGTGTGGTCAAATTAATGCTCTTTAGGCTTCAGGTGGTCATCCTGAACTAAATACATGTTGAAGTGTGTGCATAAGTCCTTTGGTTTAGGCGTGACACTCAATTTGAGTTTTTATTGCTTTAAATGCATTTTCAGCCCGAGCTGAGCGCGCTTTCTGACTTTGAATGTATCTTCATAGGAATGAGTTGTGTGGTCAAATTATTGCTCATTTAGGCTTCAGGAGGTCATCCTGAACAAAATACATGTTGAAGTGTGTGCATAAGTCCTTTGGTTTAGGCGTGACACTCATTTTGAGTTTTTATTGCTTTAAATGCATTTTCAGCCCGAGCTGAGCACGTTTTGTGAGTTTGAATGTATCTTCATAGGAATGAGTTGTGTGGTCAAATTAATGCTCATTTAGGCTTCAGGTGGTTATCCTGAACTAAATACATGTTGAAGTGTGTGCATAAGTCCTTTGGTTTAGGCGTGACACTCAATTTGAGTTTTTATTGCTTTAAATGCATTTTCAGCCCAAGCTGAGCGCGCTTTCTGACTTTGAATGTATCTTCATAGGAATGAGTTGTGTGGTCAAATTAATGCTCATATAGGCTTCAGGAGGTCATCCTGAACAAAATACATGTTGAAGTGTGTGCATAATCCTTTGGTTTAGGTGTGACACTCAATTTGAGTTTTTATTGCTTTAAATGCATTTTCAGGCCGAGCTGAGCACGTTTTGTGTGTTTGAATGTATCTTCATAGGAATGAGTTGTGTGGTGAAATTAATGCTTATTTAGGCTTCAGGAGGTCATCCTGAACAAAATACATGTTGAAGTGTGTGCATAAGTCCTTTGGTTTAGGCGTGACACTCAATATGAGTTTTTATTGCTTTAAATGCATTTTCAGCCCGAGCTGAGCGCGCTTTCTGACTTTGAATGTATCTTCATAGGAATGAGTTGTGTAGTCAAATTAATGCTCATTTAGGCTTCAGGATTCCATCCTGAACAAAACACATGTTGAAGTGTGTGCATCAGTCCTTTGGTTTAGGCGTGACACTCAATTTGAGTTTTTATTGCTTTAAATGCGTTTTTTGCCAAGCTGAGCACGTTTTTTGAGTTTGAATGTATCTTCATAGGAATGAGTTGTGTGATCAAATTAATGCTCATTTAGGCTTCAGGAGGACATCCTGAACTAAGTACATGTTGAAGTGTGTGCATAAGTCCCTTGGTTTGGGCGTGACACTCAATTTGAGTTTTTATTGCTTTAAATGCATTTTCAGGCCGAGCTGAGCACGTTTTGTGAGTTGGAATGTATCTTCATAGGAATGAGTTGTGTGGTCAAATTAATGCTCATTTAGGCTTCAGGAGGTCATCCTGAACAAAATACATGTTGAAGTGTGTGCATAAGTCCTTTGGTTTAGGCGTGACACTCAATTAGAGTTTTTATTGCTTTAAATGCATTTTCAGCCCGAGCTGAGCACGTTTTTTGAGTTTGAATGTATCTTCATAGGAATGAGTTGTGTGGTCAAATTAATGCTTATTTAGGCTTCAGGAGGACATCCTGAACTAAATACATGTTCAAGTGTGTGCATAAGTCCTTTGGTTTAGGCGTGACACTCAATTTGAGTTTTTATCGCTTTAAATGCATTTTCAGCCCGAGCTGAGCACGTTTTGTGAGTTTGAACGTATCTTCATAGGAATGAGTTTTGTGGTCAAATTAATGCTCATATAGGCTTCAGGAGGTCATCCTGAACAAAATACATGTTAAAGTGTGTGCATAGGTCCTTTGGTTTAGGTGTGACACTCAATTTGAGTTTTTAATGCTTTAAATGCATTTTCAACACGAGCTGAGCACGTTTTCTGAGTTTGAATGTATCTTCATAGGAATGAGTTGTGTGGTCAAATTAATGCTTATTTAGGCTTCAGGAGGACATCCTGAACTAAATACATGTTCAAGTGTGTGCATAAGTCCTTTGGTTTAGGTGTGACACTCAATTTGAGTTTTTTTTTGCTTTAAATGCATTTTCTGCCCAAGCTGAGCACGTTTTTTGAGTTAAATGTATCTTCATAGGAATGAGTTGTGTGGTCAAATTACTGCTCATTTAGGCTTCAGGAGGACATCCTGAACAAAATACACGTTGAAGTGTGTGCATAAGTCCTTTGGTTTAGGTGTGACACTCAATTTGAGTTTGTATTGCTTTAAATGCATTTTCAGCCCGAGCTGAGCACGTTTTGTGAGTTTGAATGTATCTTCATAGGAATGAGTTGTGTGGTCAAATTACTGCTCATTTAGGCTTCAGGAGGACATCCTGAACTAAATACATGTTGAAGTGTGTGCATAAGTCCTTTGGTTTAGGCGTGACACTCAATTTGAGTTTTTATTGCTTTAAATGCATTTTCAGCCCGAGCTGAGCACGTTTTGTGAGTTTGAATGTATCTTCATAGGAATGAGTTGTGTGATCAAAACAATGCTCATTTAGGCTTCAGGAGGACATCTGAACTCAGTACATGTTGAAGTGCGTGCATAAGTCCTATGGTTTAGGCGTGACACTCAATTTGAGTTTTTATTGCTTTAAATGCATTTTCAGCCCGAGCTGAGCGCGTTTTGTGAGTTTGAATGTATCTTCATAGTAATGAGTTGTGTGGTCAAATTAATGCTCATATAGGCTTCAGGCGGTCATCCTGAACATAATACATGTTCAAGTGCGTGCATAAGTCCTTTGGTTTAGGCGTGACACTCAATTTGAGTTTTTATTGCGAAATGCATTTTCAGGCCGAGCTGAGCACGTTTTCTGAGTTTGAATGTATCTTCATAGGAATGAGGGTTGTGGTCAAATTAATGCTCATTTAGGCTTCAGGATGTCATCCTGAACAAAATACATGTTGAAGTGTGTGCATAAGTCCTTTTGTTTAGGCGTGACACTCAATTTGAGTTTTTATTGCTTTAAATGCATTTTCAGCCCGAGCTGAGCAAGTTTTGTGAGTTTGAATGTATCTTCATAGGAATATAGGCTTCAGGAGGTCATCCTGAACAAAATAAATGTTGAAGTGTGTGCATAAGTCCTTTGGTTTAGGTGTGACACTCAATTTGAGTTTTTATTGCTTTAAATGCATTTTCAGCCCGAGCTGAGCGCGCTTTCTGGCTTTGAATGTATCTTCATAGGAATGAGTTGTGTAGTCAAATTAATGCTCATTTAGGCTTCAGGAGGCCATCCTGAACAAAATACATGTTGAAGTGTGTGCATCAGTCCTTTGGTTTAGGCGTGACACTCAACTTGAGTTTTTATTGCTTAAAATGCATTTTCAGCCTGAGCTGAGCGCGCTTTCTGACTTTGAATGTATCTTCATAGGAATGAGTTGTGTGGTCAAATTACTGCTCATTAAGGCTTCAGGAGGTCATCCTGAACAAAATACATGTTGCAGTGTGTGCATAAGTCCTTTGGTTTAGGCGTGACACTCAATTTGAGTTTTTATTGCTATAAATGCATTTTCAGACCGAGCTGAGCGCGCTTTCTGACTTTGAATGTATCTTCATAGGAATGAGTTGTGTAGTCAAATTAATTGTCATTTAGGCTTCAGGAGGACATACTGAACTAAATACATGTTGAAGTGTGTGCATAAGTCCTTTGGTTTAGGAGTGACACTCAATTTGAGTTTTTATTGCTTTAAATGCATTTTCAGCCCGAGCTGAGCAAGTTTTGTGAGTTTGAATATATCTTCATAGGAATGAGTTGTGTGATCAAAATAATGCTCATTTAGCCTTCAGGAGGACATCCTGAATTAAGTACATGTTGAAGTGTGTGCATAAGTCCTTTGGCTTGGGCGTGACACTCAATTTGAGTTTTTATTGCTTTAAATGCATTTTCAGGCCGAGCTGAGCACGTTTTGTGAGTTTGAATGTATCTTCATAGGAATGAGTTGTGTGGTCAAATTAATGCTTATTTAGGCTTCAGGAGGTCATCCTGAACAAAATACATGTTGAAGTGTGTGCATAAGTCCTTTGGTTTAGGCGTGACACTCAATTTGAGTTTTTATTGCTTTAAATGCATTTTCAGGCCGAGCTGAGCACGTTTTGTGAGTTTGAATGTATCTTCTTAGGAATGAGTTATGTGGTCAAATTAATGCTTATTTAGGCTTCAGGAGGTCATCCTGAACAAAATACATGTTGAAGTGTGTGCATAAGTTCTTTGGTTTAGGCGTGACACTCAATTTGAGTTTTTATTGCTTTAAATGCATTTTCAGCCCGAGCTGAGCACGTTTTGTGTGTTTGAATGTATCTTCATAGGAATGAGTTGTGTGGTCAAATTAATGCTCATATGGTCTTCAGGAGGTCATCCTGAACAAAATAAATGTTGAAGTGTGTGCATAAGTCCTTTGGTTTAGGTGTGACACTCAATTTGAGTTTTTATTGCTTTAAATGCATTTTCATCCCGAGCTGAGCGCGCTTTCTGACTTTGAATGTATCTTCATAGGAATGAGTTGTGTGGTCAAATTAATGCTCAATTAGGCTTCAGGTGGTCATCCTGAACAAAATTCATGTTGAAGTGTGTGCATAAGTCCTTTGGTTTAGGCGTGACACTCATTTTGAGTTTTTATTGCTTTAAATGCATTTTCAGCCCGAGCTGAGCACGTTTTGTGAGTTTGAATGTATCTTCATAGGAATGAGTTGTGTGGTCAAATTAATGCTCTTTAGGCTTCAGGTGGTCATCCTGAACTAAATACATGTTGAAGTGTGTGCATAAGTCCTTTGGTTTAGGCGTGACACTCAATTTGAGTTTTTATTGCTTTAAATGCATTTTCAGCCCGAGCTGAGCGCGGTTTCTGACTTTGAATGTATCTTCATAGGAATGAGTTGTGTGGTCAAATTATTGCTCATTTAGGCTTCAGGAGGTCATCCTGAACAAAATACATGTTGAAGTGTGTGCATAAGTCCTTTGGTTTAGGCGTGACACTCATTTTGAGTTTTTATTGCTTTAAATGCATTTTCAGCCCGAGCTGAGCACGTTTTGTGAGTTTGAATGTATCTTCATAGGAATGAGTTGTGTGGTCAAATTAATGCTCATTTAGGCTTCAGGTGGTTATCCTGAACTAAATACATGTTGAAGTGTGTGCATAAGTCCTTTGGTTTAGGCGTGACACTCAATTTGAGTTTTTATTGCTTTAAATGCATTTTCAGCCCAAGCTGAGCGCGCTTTCTGACTTTGAATGTATCTTCATAGGAATGAGTTGTGTGGTCAAATTAATGCTCATATAGGCTTCAGGAGGTCATCCTGAACAAAATACATGTTGAAGTGTGTGCATAATCCTTTGGTTTAGGTGTGACACTCAATTTGAGTTTTTATTGCTTTAAATGCATTTTCAGCCCGAGCTGAGCACGTTTTGTGAGTTTGAATGTATCTTCATAGGAATGAGTTGTGTGGTCAAATTAATGCTCATTTAGGCTTCAGGTGGTCATCCTGAACTAAATACATGTTGAAGTGTGTGCATAAGTCCTTTGGTTTAGGCGTGACACTCAATTTGAGTTTTTATTGCTTTAAATGCATTTTCAGCCCGAGCTGAGCACGTTTTGTGAGTTTGTATGTATCTTCATAGGAATGAGTTGTGTGGTCAAATTAATGCTCATTTAGGCTTCAGGTGGTCATCCTGAACTAAATACATGTTGAAGTGTGTGCATAAGTCCGTTGGTTTAGGCGTGACACTCAATTTGAGTTTTTATTGCTTTAAATGCATTTTCAGCCCGAGCTGAGCACGTTTTGTGAACTTGAATGTATCTTCATAGGAATGAGTTGTGTGGTCAAATTAATGCTCATATAGGCTTCAGGAGGTCATCCTGAACAAAATACATGTTGAAGTGTGTGCATAATCCTTTGGTTTAGGTGTGACACTCAATTTGAGTTTTTATTGCTTTAAATGCATTTTCAACCCGAGCTGAGCACGTTTTGTGAGTTTTAATGTATCTTCATAGGAATGAGTTGTGTGGTCAAATGAATGCTCATATAGGCTTCAGGAGGTCATCCTGAACAAAATACATGTTGAAGTGTGTGCATAAGTCCTTTGGTTTAGGTGTGACACTCAATTTGAGTTTTTGTTGCTTTAAATGCATTTTCAGCCCGAGCTGAGCGCGCTTTCTGACTTTGAATGTATCTTCATAGGAATGAGTTGTGTGGTCAAATTATCGCTCATTTAGGCTTCAAGGAGGTCATCCTGAACAAAATACATGTTGAAGTGTGTGCATAAGTCCTTTGGTTTAGGCGTGACACTCAATTTGAGTTTTTATTGCTTTAAATGCATTTTCAGCCCGAGCTGAGCACGTTTTGTGAGTTTGAATGTATCTTCATAGGAATGAGTTGTGTGGTCAAAGTAATGCTCATTTAGGCTTCAGGTGGTCATCCTGAACAAAACACACGTTGAAGTGTGTGCATAAGTCCTTTGGTTTAGGCATGACACTCAATTTGAGTTTTTATTGCTTTAAATGCATTTTCAGCCCGAGCTGAGCACGTTTTGTGAGTTTGAATGTATCTTCATAGGAATGAGTTGTGTAGTCAAATTAATGCTCTTATGGGCTTCAGGAGGTCATCCTGAACAAAATTCATGTTGAAGTGTGTGCATAAGTCCTTTGGTTTAGGCGTGACACTCAATTTGAGTTTTTATTGCTTTAAATGCATTTTCAGCCCGAGCTGAGCACGTTTTGTGAGTTTGAATGTATCTTCATAGGAATGAGTTGTGTGGTCAAGTTAATGCTCATTTAGGCTTCAGGTGGTCATCCTGAACTAAATACATGTTGAAGTGTGTGCATAAGTCCTTTGGTTTAGGCGTGACATTCAATTTGAGTTTTCATTGCTTTAAATGCATTTTCAGCCCGAGCTGAGCGCGCTTTCTGACTTTGAATGTATCTTCATAGGAATGAGTTGTGTGGTCAAATTAATGGTCATTTAGGCTTCGGGTGGTCATCCTGAACAAAATACATGTTGAAGTGTGTGCATAAGTCCTTTGGTTTAGGCGTGACACTCAATTTGAGTTTTTATTGCTTTAAATGCATTTTCAGCCCGAGCTGAGCGCGTTTTCTGACTTTGAATGTATCTTCATAGGAATGCGTTGTGTAGTCAAATTATTGCTCATTTAGGCTTCAGGAGGACATCCTGAAATAAATACATGTTGAAGTATGTGCATAAGTCCTTTGGTTTAGGCGTGACACTCAATTTGAGTTTTTATTGCTTTAAATGCATTTTGAGCCCAAGCTGAGCACATTTTGTGAGTTTGAATGTATCTTCATAGGAATGAGTTGTGTGGTCAAATTAATGCTCATTTAGGCTTCAGGTGGTCATCCTGAACAAAATACATGTTGAAGTGTGTGCATAAGTCCTTTGGTTTAGGCGTGACACTCAATTTGAGTTTTTATTGCTTTAAATGCATTTTCAGCCCGAGCTGAGCGCGCTTTCTGACTTTGAATGTATCTTCATAGGAATGAGTTGTGTGGTCAAATTATCGCTCATTTAGGCTTCAAGGAGGTCATCCTGAACAAAATACATGTTGAAGTGTGTGCATAAGTCCTTTGGTTTAGGCGTGACACTCAATTTGAGTTTTTATTGCTTTAAATGCATTTTCAGCCCGAGCTGAGCACGTTTTCTGACTTTGAATGTATCTTCATAGGAATGCGTTGTGTAGTCAAATTATTGCTCATTTAGGCTTCAGGAGGACATCCTGAAATAAATACATGTTGAAGTATGTGCATAAGTCCTTTGGTTTAGGCGTGACACTCAATTTGAGTTTTTATTGCTTTAAATGCATTTTGAGCCCAAGCTGAGCGCGCTTTCTGACTTTGAATGTATCTTCATAGGAATGAGTTGTGTGGTCAAATTAATGCTCATTTAGGCTTCAGGTGGTCATCCTGAACAAAATTCATGTTGAAGTGTGTGCATAAGTCCTTTGGTTTAGGTGTGACACTCAATTTGAGTTTTCATTGCTTTAAATGCATTTTCAGCCCGAGCTGAGCACGTTTTGTGAGTTTGAGTGTATCTTCATAGGAATGAGTTGTGTGGTCAAATTAATGCTCTTTAGGCTTCAGGTGGTCATCCTGAACTAAATACATGTTGAAGTGTGTGCATAAGTCCTTTGGTTTAGGCGTGACACTCAATTTGAGTTTTTATTGCTTTAAATGCATTTTCAGCCCGAGCTGAGCGCGCTTTCTGACTTTGAATGTATCTTCATAGGAATGAGTTGTGTGGTCAAATTAATGCTCATTTAGGCTTCAGGTGGTTATCCTGAACTAAATACATGTTGAAGTGTGTGCATAAGTCCTTTGGTTTAGGCGTGACACTCAATTTGAGTTTTTATTGCTTTAAATGCATTTTCAGCCCAAGCTGAGCGCGCTTTCTGACTTTGAATGTATCTTCATAGGAATGAGTTGTGTGGTCAAATTAATGCTCATATAGGCTTCAGGAGGTCATCCTGAACAAAATACATGTTGAAGTGTGTGCATAATCCTTTGGTTTAGGTGTGACACTCAATTTGAGTTTTCATTGCTTTAAATGCATTTTCAGCCCGAGCTGAGCACGTTTTGTGAGTTTGAATGTATCTTCATAGGAATGAGTTGTGTGGTCAAATTAATGCTCTTTAGGCTTCAGGTGGTCATCCTGAACTAAATACATGTTGAAGTGTGTGCATAAGTCCTTTGGTTTAGGCGTGACACTCAAGTTGAGTTTTTATTGCTTTAAATGCATTTTCAGCCCGAGCTGAGCACGTTTTGTGAGTTTGAATGTATCTTCATAGGAATGAGTTGTGTGGTCAAATTAATGCTCATTTAGGCTTCAGGTGGTCATCCTGAACTAAATACATGTTGAAGTGTGTGCATAAGTCCTTTGGTTTAGGCGTGACACTCAATTTGAGTTTTTATTGCTTTAAATGCATTTTCAGCCCGAGCTGAGCACGTTTTGTGAGTTTGAATGTATCTTCATAGGAATGAGTTGTGTGGTCAAATTAATGCTCATTTAGGCTTCAGGTGGTCATCCTGAACTAAATACATGTTGAAGTGTGTGCATAAGTCCGTTGGTTTAGGCGTGACACTCAATTTGAGTTTTTATTGCTTTAAATGCATTTTCAGCCCGAGCTGAGCACGTTTTGTGAACTTGAATGTATCTTCATAGGAATGAGTTGTGTGGTCAAATTAATGCTCATATAGGCTTCAGGAGGTCATCCTGAACAAAATACATGTTGAAGTGTGTGCATAATCCTTTGGTTTAGGTGTGACACTCAATTTGAGTTTTTATTGCTTTAAATGCATTTTCAGCCCGAGCTGAGCACGTTTTGTGAGTTTTAATGTATCTTCATAGGAATGAGTTGTGTGGTCAAATTAATGCTCATATGGGCTTCAGGAGGTCATCCTGAACAAAATACATGTTGAAGTGTGTGCATAAGTCCTTTGGTTTAGGCGTGACACTCAATTTGAGTTTTTATTGCTTTAAATGCATTTTCAGCCCGAGATGAGCACGTTTTGTGAGTTTGAATGTATCTTCATAGGAATGAGTTGTGTGGTCAAATTAATGCTCATATGGGCTTCAGGAGGTCATCCTGAACAAAATACATGTTGAAGTGTGTGCATAAGTCCTTTGGTTTAGGCGTGACACTCAATTTGAGCTTTTATTGCTTTAAATGCATTTTCAGCCCGAGTTGAGCACGTTTTGTGAGTTTGAATGTATCTTCATAGGAATGAGTTGTGTGGTCAAATTAATGCTCATATAGGCTTCAGGAGGCCATCCTGAACAAAATACATGTTGAAGTGTGTGCATAAGTCCTTTGGTTTAGGCGTGACACTCAATTTGAGTTTTTATTGCTTTAAATGCATTTTCAGCCCGAGCTGAGCACGTTTTGTGAGTTTGAATGTATCTTCATAGGAATGAGTTGTGTGGTCAAATTAATGCTCATATGGGCTTCAGGAGGTCATCCTGAACAAAATACATGTTGAAGTGTGTGCATAAGTCCTTTGGTTTAGGTGTGACACTCAATTTGAGTTTTTATTGCTTTAAATGCATTTTCAGCCCGAGCTGAGCACGTTTTTTGAGTTTGAATGTATCTTCATAGGAATGAGTTGTGTGGTCAAATTATTGCTCATTTAGGCTACAGGAGGTCATCCTGAACAAAATACATGTTGAAGTGTGTGCATAAGTCCTTTGGTTTAGGCGTGACACTCAATTTGAGTTTTTATTGCTTTAAATGCATTTTCAGCCCGAGCTGAGCACGTTTTGTGAGTTTGAATGTATCTTCATAGAATGAGTTGTGTGGTCAAATTAATGCTCATTTAGGCTTCAGGAGGTCATCCTGAACAAAATACATGTTGAAGTGTGTGCATAAGTCCTTTGGTTTAGGTGTGACACTCAATTTGAGTTTTTGTTGCTTTAAATGCATTTTCAGCCCGAGCTGAGCGCGCTTTCTGACTTTGAATGTATCTTCATAGGAATGAGTTGTGTGGTCAAATTATCGCTCATTTAGGCTTCAAGGAGGTCATCCTGAACAAAATACATGTTGAAGTGTGTGCATAAGTCCTTTGGTTTAGGCGTGACACTCAATTTGAGTTTTTATTGCTTTAAATGCATTTTCAGCCCGAGCTGAGCACGTTTTGTGAGTTTGAATGTATCTTCATAGGAATGAGTTGTGTGGTCAAATTAATGCTCATATGGTCTTCAGGAGGTCATCCTGAACAAAATAAATGTTGAAGTGTGTGCATAAGTCCTTTGGTTTAGGTGTGACACTCAATTTGAGTTTTTATTGCTTTAAATGCATTTTCAACCCGAGCTGAGCAGGTTTTGTGAGTTTTAATGTATCTTCATAGGAATGAGTTGTGTGGTCAAATGAATGCTCATATAGGCTTCAGGAGGTCATCCTGAACAAAATACATGTTGAAGTGTGTGCATAAGTCCTTTGGTTTAGGTGTGACACTCAATTTGAGTTTTTGTTGCTTTAAATGCATTTTCAGCCCGAGCTGAGCGCGCTTTCTGACTTTGAATGTATCTTCATAGGAATGAGTTGTGTGGTCAAATTATCGCTCATTTAGGCTTCAAGGAGGTCATCCTGAACAAAATACATGTTGAAGTGTGTGCATAAGTCCTTTGGTTTAGGCGTGACACTCAATTTGAGTTTTTATTGCTTTAAATGCATTTTCAGCCCGAGCTGAGCACGTTTTGTGAGTTTGAATGTATCTTCATAGGAATGAGTTGTGTAGTCAAATTAATGCTCTTATGGGCTTCAGGAGGTCATCCTGAACAAAATACATGTTGAAGTGTGTGCATAAGTCCTTTGGTTTAGGCGTGACACTCAATTTGAGTTTTTATTGCTTTAAATGCATTTTCAGCCCGAGCTGAGCGCGTTTTGTGAGTTTGAATGTATCTTCATAGGAATGAGTTGTGTGGTCAAATTAATGCTCATTTAGGCTTCAGGTGGTCATCCTGAACTAAATACATGTTGAAGTGTGTGCATAAGTCCTTTGGTTTAGGCATGACACTCAATTTGAGTTTTTATTGCTTTAAATGCATTTTCAGCCCGAGTTGAGCACGTTTTGTGAGTTTGAATGTATCTTCATAGGAATGAGTTGTGTAGTCAAATTAATGCTCATATGGGCTTCAGGAGGTCATCCTGAACAAAATACATGTTGAAGTGTGTGCATAAGTCCTTTGGTTTAGGCGTGACACTCAATTTGAGTTTTTATTGCTTTAAATGCATTTTCAGCCCGAGTTGAGCACGTTTTGTGAGTTTGAATGTATCTTCATAGGAATGAGTTGTGTGGTCAAATTAATGCTCATTTAGGCGTCAGGTGGTCATCCTGAACAAAATACATGTTGAAGTGTGTGCATAAGTCCTTTGGTTTAGGCGTGACACTCAATTTGAGTTTTTATTGCTTTAAATGCATTTTCAGCCCGAGCTGAGCACGTTTTGTGAGTTTGAATGTATCTTCATAGGAATGAGTTGTGTAGTCAAATTAATGCTCATATGGGCTTCAGGAGGTCATCCTGAACAAAATACATGTTGAAGTGTGTGCATAAGTCCTTTGGTTTAGGCGTGACACTCAATTTGAGTTTTTATTGCTTTAAATGCATTTTCAGCCCGAGTTGAGCACGTTTTGTGAGTTTGAATGTATCTTCATAGGACTGAGTTGTGTGGTCAAATTAATGCTCATTTAGGCTTCAGGTGGTCATCCTGAACTAAATACACGTTGAAATGTGTGCATAAGTCCTTTGGTTTAGGCGTGACACTCAATTTGAGTTTTTATTGCTTTAAATGCATTTTCAGCCCGAGCTGAGCACGTTTTGTGAGTTTGAATGTATCTTTATAGGAATGAGTTGTGTAGTCAAATTAATGCTCATATGGGCTTCAGGAGGTCATCCTGAACAAAATACATGTTGAAGTGTGTGCATAAGTCCTTTGGTTTAGGTGTGACACTCAATTTGAGTTTTTATTGCTTTAAATGCATTTTCAGCCCGAGCTGAGCACGTTTTGTGTGTTTGAATGTATCTTCATAGGAATGAGTTGTGTGGTCAAATTAATGCTCATATGGGCTTCAGGAGGTCATCCTGAATAAAATACATGTTGAAGTGTGTGTATAAGTCCTTTGGTTTAGGCGTGACACTCAATTTGAGTTTTTATTGCTTTAAATGCATTTTCAGCCCGAGCTGAGCACGTTTTGTGAGTTTGAATGTATCTTCATAGGAATGAGTTGTGTGGTCAAATTAATGCTCATTTAGGCTTCAAGGAGGTCATCCTGAACAAAATACATGTTGAAGTGTGTGCATAAGTCCTTTGGTTTAGGCGTGACACTCAATTTGAGTTTTTATTGCTTTAAATGCATTTTCAGCCCGAGCTGAGCACGTTTTGTGAGTTTGAATGTATCTTCATAGGAATGAGTTGTGTGGTCAAATTAATGCTCATTTAGGCTTCAGGTGGTCATCCTGAACTAAATACATGTTGAAGTGTGTGCATAAGTCCTTTGGTTTAGGCGTGACACTCAATTTAAGTTTTCATTGCTTTAAATGCATTTTAAGCCCGAGCTGAGCACGTTTTGTGAGTTTGAATGTATCTTCATAGGAATGAGTTGTGTGGTCAAATTAATTCTCATTTAGGCTTCAGGATGTCATCCTGAACAAAATACATGTTGAAGTGTGTGCATAAGTCCTTTGGTTTGGGCGCGACATTCAATTTGAGTTTTTATTGCTTTAAATACATTTTCAGGCCGAGCTGAGCACGTTTTGTGACTTTGAATGTATCTTCATTGGAATGAGTTGTGTAGTCAAATTAATTCTCATTTAGGCTTCAGGATGTCATCCTGAACAAAATACATGTTGAAGTGTGTGCATAAGTCCTTTGGTTTGGGCGCGACATTCAATTTGAGTTTTTATTGCTTTAAATACATTTTCAGGCCGAGCTGAGCACGTTTTGTGACTTTGAATGTATCTTCATAGGAATGAGTTGTGTGGTCAAATTAATGCTTATTTAGGCTTCAGGAGGACATCCTGAACTAAATACATGTTCAAGTGTGTGCATAAGTCCTTTGGTTTGGGCGCGACACTCAATTTGAGTTTTTATTGCTTTAAATGCATTTTCAGGCCGAGCTGAGCACGTTTTGTGACTTTGAATGTATCTTCATTGGAATGAGTTGTGTAGTCAAATTAATGCTCATTTAGGCTTCAGGAGGACATCCTGAACTAAATACATGTTGAAGTGTGTGCATAAGTCCTTTGGTTTAGGCGTGACACTCAATTTGAGTTTTTATTGCTTTAAATGCATTTTCAGCCCGAGCTGAGCACGTTTTGTGAGTTTGAATGTATCTTCATAGGAATATAGGCTTCAGGAGGTCATCCTGAACAAAATACATGTTGAAGTGTGTGCATAAGTCCTTTGGTTTAGGTGTGACACTAAATTTGAGTTTTTATTGCTTTAAATGCATTTTCAGCCCGAGCTGAGCACGTTTTGTGAGTTTGAATGTATCTTCATAGGAATGAGTTGTGTGATCAAAACAATGCTCATTTAGGCTTCAGGAGGACATCCTGAACTCAGTACATGTTGAAGTGTGTGCATAAGTCCTATGGTTTAGGCGTGACACTCAATTTGAGTTTTTATTGCTTTAAATGCATTTTCAGCCCGAGCTGAGCACGTTTTGTGAGTTTGAATGTATCTTCATAGGAATATAGGCTTCAGGAGGTCATCCTGAACAAAATACATGTTGAAGTGTGTGCAGAAGTCCTTTGGTTTAGGTGTGACACTAAATTTGAGTTTTTATTGCTTTGAATGCATTTTCAGCCCGAGCTGAGCGCGCTTTCTGACTTTGAATGTATCTTCATAGGAATGAGTTGTGTGGTCAAATTAATGCTTATTTAGGCTTCAGCAGGACATCCTGAACAAAATACATGTTCAAGTGTGTGCATAAGTCCTTTGGTTTAGGCGTGACACTCAATTTGATTTTTTTTTGCTTTAAATACATTTTCTGCCCAAGCTGAGCACGTTTTTTGAGTTAAATGTATCTTCATAGGAATGAGTTGTGTGGTCAAATTACTGCTCATTTAGGCTTCAGGAGGACATCCTGAACTAAATACATGTTGAAGTGTGTGCATTAGTCCTTTGGTTTAGGCGTGACACTCAATTTGAGTTTTTATTGCTTTAAATGCATTTTCAGCCCGAGCTGAGCACGTTTTGTGAGTTTGAATGTATCTTCATAGGAATGAGTTGTGTGGTCAAATTACTGCTCATTTAGGCTTCAGGAGGACATCCTGAACTAAATACATGTTGAAGTGTGTGCATAAGTCCTTTGGTTTAGGCGTGACAGTCAATTTGAGTTTTTATTGCTTTAAATGCATTTTCAGCCCGAGCTGAGCACGTTTTGTGAGTTTGAATGTATCTTCATAGGAATGAGTTGTGTGATCAAAACAATGCTCATTTAGGCTTCAGGAGGACATCCTGAACTCAGTACATGTTGAAGTGTGTGCATAAGTCCTTTGGTTTGGGCGTGACGGTCAATTTGAGTTTTCATTGCTTTAAATGCATTTTCAGGCCGAGCTGAGCACGTTTTGTGAGTTTGAATGTATCTTCATAGGAATGAGTTGTGTGGTCAAATTACTGCTCATTTAGGCTTCAGGAGGACATCCTGAACTAAATACATGTTGAAGTGTGTGCATAAGTCCTTTGGTTTAGGCGTGACAGTCAATTTGAGTTTTTATTGCTTTAAATGCATTTTCAGCCCGAGCTGAGCACGTTTTGTGAGTTTGAATGTATCTTCATAGGAATGAGTTGTGTGATCAAAACAATGCTCATTTAGGCTTCAGGAGGACATCCTGAACTCAGTACATGTTGAAGTGTGTGCATAAGTCCTTTGGTTTGGGCGTGACAGTCAATTTGAGTTTTCATTGCTTTAAATGCATTTTCAGGCCGAGCTGAGCACGTTTTGTGAGTTTGAATGTATCTTCATAGGAATGAGTTGTATGGTCAAATTAATGCTCATTTAGGCTTCAGGAGGTCATCCTGAACAAAATCCATGTTGAAGTGTGTGCAGAAGTCCTTTGGTTTAGGTGTGACACTAAATTTGAGTTTTTATTGCTTTGAATGCATTTTCAGCCCGACCTGAGCGCGCTTTCTGACTTTGAATGTATCTTCATAGGAATGAGTTGTTTAGTCAAATTAATGCTCATTTAGGCTTCAGGAGGCCATCCTGAACAAAATACATGTTGAAGTGTGTGCATCAGTCCTTTGGTTTAGGCGTGACACTCAATTTGAGTTTTTATTGCTTTAAATGCATTTTTTGCCGAGCTGAGCACGTTTTTTGAGTTTGAATGTATCTTTATAGGAATGAGTTGTGTAGTCAAATTAATGCTCATTTAGGCTTCAGGAGGACATCCTGAACTAAATACATGTTGAAGTGTGTGCATTAGTCCTTTGGTTTAGGCGTGACACTCAATTTGAGTTTTTTTTGCTTTAAATACATTTTCTGCCCAAGCTGAGCACGTTTTTTGAGTTAAATGTATCTTCATAGGAATGAGTTGTGTGGTCAAATTACTGCTCATTTAGGCTTCAGGAGGACATCCTGAACTAAATACATGTTGAAGTGTGTGCATAAGCCCTTTGGTTTAGGCGTGACACTCAATTTGAGTTTTTATTGCTTTAAATGCATTTTCAGGCCGAGCTGAGCACGTTTTGTGAGTTTGAATGTATCTTCAAAGGAATGAGTTGTGTGGTCAAATTAATGCTCATTAGGCTTCAGGAGGACATCCTGAAGTAAATACATGTTGAAGTGTGTGCATAAGTCCTTTGTTTTGGGCGTGACACTCAATGTGAGTTTTTATTGCTTTAAATGCATTTTCAGGCCGAGCTGAGCACGTTTTGTGACTTTGAATGTATCTTCATTGGAATGAGTTGTGTAGTCAAATTAATGCTCATTTATGCTTCAGGAGGCCATCCTGAACAAAAGACATGTTGAAGTGTGTGCATAAGTCCTTTGGTTTAGGTGTGACACTCAATTTGAGTTTTTATTGCTTTAAATGCATTTTCAGCCCGAGCTGAGCTCGTTTTCTGAGTTTGAATGTATCTTCATAGCAATGAGTTGTGTGGTCAAATTAATGCTTATTTAGGCTTCAGGAGGACATCCTGAACTAAATACATGTTCAAGTGTGTGCATAAGTCCTTTGGTTTAGGCGTGACACTCAATTTGAGTTTTTTTTGCTTTAAATACATTTTCTGCCCAAGCTGAGCACGTTTTTTGAGTTAAATGTATCTTCATAGGAATGAGTTGTGTGGTCAAATTACTGCTCATTTAGGCTTCAGGAGGACATCCTGAACTAAATACATGTTGAAGTGTGTGCATAAGTCCTTTGGTTTAGGCGTGACACTCAATTTGAGTTTTTATTGCTTTAAATGCATTTTCAGCCCGAGCTGAGCACGTTTTGTGAGTTTGAATGTATCTTCATAGGAATGAGTTGTGTGGTCAAATTACTGCTCATTTAGGCTTCAGGAGGACATCCTGAACTAAATACATGTTGAAGTGTGTGCATAAGTCCTTTGGTTTAGGCGTGACAGTCAATTTGAGTTTTTATTGCTTTAAATGCATTTTCAGCCCGAGCTGAGCACGTTTTGTGAGTTTGAATGTATCTTCATAGGAATGAGTTGTGTGATCAAAACAATGCTCATTTAGGCTTCAGGAGGACATCCTGAACTCAGTACATGTTGAAGTGTGTGCATAAGTCCTTTGGTTTGGGCGTGACAGTCAATTTGAGTTTTTATTGCTTTAAATGCATTTTCAGGCCGAGCTGAGCACGTTTTGTGAGTTTGAATGTATCTTCATAGGAATGAGTTGTATGGTCAAATTAATGCTCATTTAGGCTTCAGGAGGTCATCCTGAACAAAATCCATGTTGAAGTGTGTGCAGAAGTCCTTTGGTTTAGGTGTGACACTAAATTTGAGTTTTTATTGCTTTGAATGCATTTTCAGCCCGACCTGAGCGCGCTTTCTGACTTTGAATGTATCTTCATAGGAATGAGTTGTGTAGTCAAATTAATGCTCATTTAGGCTTCAGGAGGCCATCCTGAACAAAATACATGTTGAAGTGTGTGCATCAGTCCTTTGGTTTAGGCGTGACACTCAATTTGAGTTTTTATTGCTTTAAATGCATTTTTTGCCGAGCTGAGCACGTTTTTTGAGTTTGAATGTATCTTTATAGGAATGAGTTGTGTAGTCAAATGAATGCTCATTTAGGCTTCAGGAGGACATCCTGAACTAAATACATGTTGAAGTGTGTGCAAAAGTCCTTTGTTTTGGGTGTGACACTCAATTTGAGTTTTTATTGCTTTAAATGCATTTTCAGGCCAAGCTGAGCACGTTTTGTGAGTTTAAATGTATCTTCATAGGAATGAGTTGTGTGGTCAAATTACTGCTCATTTAGGCTTCAGGAGGACATCCTGAACTAAATACATGTGGAAGTGTGGGCACAAGTCCTTTGGTTTAGGCGTGACACTCAATTTGAGTTTTTATTACTTTAAATGCATTTTCAGCCCGAGCTGAGCACGTTTTTTGAGTTTGAATGTATCTTCATAGGAATGAGTTGTGTGGTCAAATTACTGCTCATTTAGGCTTCAGGAGGACATCCTGAACTAAATACATGTTGAAGTGTGGGCATAAGTCCTTTGGTTTAGGCGTGACACTCAATTTGAGTTTTTATTGCTTTAAATGCATTTTCAGCCCGAGCTGAGCACGTTTTGTGACTTTGAATGTATCTTCATTGGAATGAGTTGTGTGATCAAAAATATGCTCATTTAGGCTTCAGGAGGACATCCTGAACTCAGTACATGTTGAAGTGTGTGCATAAGTCCTTTGGTTTGGGCGCGACACTCAATTTGAGTTTTTATTGCTTTAAATGCATTTTCAGGCCGAGCTGAGCACGTTTTGTGACTTTGAATGTATCTTCATTGGAATGAGTTGTGTAGTCAAATTAATGCTCATTTATGCTTCAGGAGGCCATTCTGAACAAAAGACATGTTGAAGTGTGTGCATCAGTCCTTTGGTTTAGGCGTGACACTCAATATGAGTTTTTATTGCTTTAAATGCATTTTCAGCCCGAGCTGAGCGCGCTTTCTGACTTTGAATGTATCTTCATAGGAATGAGTTGTGTAGTCAAATTAATGCTCATTTAGGCTTCAGGATTCCATCCTGAACAAAACACATGTTGAAGTGTGTGCATCAGTCCTTTGGTTTAGGCGTGACACTCAATTTGAGTTTTTATTGCTTTAAATGCGTTTTTTGCCAAGCTGAGCACGTTTTTTGAGTTTGAATGTATCTTCATAGGAATGAGTTGTGTGATCAAATTAATGCTCATTTAGGCTTCAGGAGGACATCCTGAACTAAGTACATGTTGAAGTGTGTGCATAAGTCCCTTGGTTTGGGCGTGACACTCAATTTGAGTTTTTATTGCTTTAAATGCATTTTCAGGCCGAGCTGAGCACGTTTTGTGAGTTGGAATGTATCTTCATAGGAATGAGTTGTGTGGTCAAATTAATGCTCATTTAGGCTTCAGGAGGTCATCCTGAACAAAATACATGTTGAAGTGTGTGCATAAGTCCTTTGGTTTAGGCGTGACACTCAATTAGAGTTTTTATTGCTTTAAATGCATTTTCAGCCCGAGCTGAGCACGTTTTTTGAGTTTGAATGTATCTTCATAGGAATGAGTTGTGTGGTCAAATTAATGCTTATTTAGGCTTCAGGAGGACATCCTGAACTAAATACATGTTCAAGTGTGTGCATAAGTCCTTTGGTTTAGGCGTGACACTCAATTTGAGTTTTTATCGCTTTAAATGCATTTTCAGCCCGAGCTGAGCACGTTTTGTGAGTTTGAATGTATCTTCATAGGAATGAGTTTTGTGGTCAAATTAATGCTCATATAGGCTTCAGGAGGTCATCCTGAACAAAATACATGTTAAAGTGTGTGCATAGGTCCTTTGGTTTAGGTGTGACACTCAATTTGAGTTTTTAATGCTTTAAATGCATTTTCAACACGAGCTGAGCACGTTTTCTGAGTTTGAATGTATCTTCATAGGAATGAGTTGTGTGGTCAAATTAATGCTTATTTAGGCTTCAGGAGGACATCCTGAACTAAATACATGTTCAAGTGTGTGCATAAGTCCTTTGGTTTAGGTGTGACACTCAATTTGAGTTTTTTTTTGCTTTAAATGCATTTTCTGCCCAAGCTGAGCACGTTTTTTGAGTTAAATGTATCTTCATAGGAATGAGTTGTGTGGTCAAATTACTGCTCATTTAGGCTTCAGGAGGACATCCTGAACAAAATACACGTTGAAGTGTGTGCATAAGTCCTTTGGTTTAGGTGTGACACTCAATTTGAGTTTGTATTGCTTTAAATGCATTTTCAGCCCGAGCTGAGCACGTTTTGTGAGTTTGAATGTATCTTCATAGGAATGAGTTGTGTGGTCAAATTACTGCTCATTTAGGCTTCAGGAGGACATCCTGAACTAAATACATGTTGAAGTGTGTGCATAAGTCCTTTGGTTTAGGCGTGACACTCAATTTGAGTTTTTATTGCTTTAAATGCATTTTCAGCCCGAGCTGAGCACGTTTTGTGAGTTTGAATGTATCTTCATAGGAATGAGTTGTGTGATCAAAACAATGCTCATTTAGGCTTCAGGAGGACATCTGAACTCAGTACATGTTGAAGTGCGTGCATAAGTCCTATGGTTTAGGCGTGACACTCAATTTGAGTTTTTATTGCTTTAAATGCATTTTCAGCCCGAGCTGAGCGCGTTTTGTGAGTTTGAATGTATCTTCATAGTAATGAGTTGTGTGGTCAAATTAATGCTCATATAGGCTTCAGGCGGTCATCCTGAACATAATACATGTTCAAGTGCGTGCATAAGTCCTTTGGTTTAGGCGTGACACTCAATTTGAGTTTTTATTGCGAAATGCATTTTCAGGCCGAGCTGAGCACGTTTTCTGAGTTTGAATGTATCTTCATAGGAATGAGGGTTGTGGTCAAATTAATGCTCATTTAGGCTTCAGGATGTCATCCTGAACAAAATACATGTTGAAGTGTGTGCATAAGTCCTTTTGTTTAGGCGTGACACTCAATTTGAGTTTTTATTGCTTTAAATGCATTTTCAGCCCGAGCTGAGCAAGTTTTGTGAGTTTGAATGTATCTTCATAGGAATATAGGCTTCAGGAGGTCATCCTGAACAAAATAAATGTTGAAGTGTGTGCATAAGTCCTTTGGTTTAGGTGTGACACTCAATTTGAGTTTTTATTGCTTTAAATGCATTTTCAGCCCGAGCTGAGCGCGCTTTCTGGCTTTGAATGTATCTTCATAGGAATGAGTTGTGTAGTCAAATTAATGCTCATTTAGGCTTCAGGAGGCCATCCTGAACAAAATACATGTTGAAGTGTGTGCATCAGTCCTTTGGTTTAGGCGTGACACTCAACTTGAGTTTTTATTGCTTAAAATGCATTTTCAGCCTGAGCTGAGCGCGCTTTCTGACTTTGAATGTATCTTCATAGGAATGAGTTGTGTGGTCAAATTACTGCTCATTTAGGCTTCAGGAGGTCATCCTGAACAAAATACATGTTGCAGTGTGTGCATAAGTCCTTTGGTTTAGGCGTGACACTCAATTTGAGTTTTTATTGCTATAAATGCATTTTCAGACCGAGCTGAGCGCGCTTTCTGACTTTGAATGTATCTTCATAGGAATGAGTTGTGTAGTCAAATTAATTGTCATTTAGGCTTCAGGAGGACATACTGAACTAAATACATGTTGAAGTGTGTGCATAAGTCCTTTGGTTTAGGAGTGACACTCAATTTGAGTTTTTATTGCTTTAAATGCATTTTCAGCCCGAGCTGAGCAAGTTTTGTGAGTTTGAATATATCTTCATAGGAATGAGTTGTGTGATCAAAATAATGCTCATTTAGCCTTCAGGAGGACATCCTGAATTAAGTACATGTTGAAGTGTGTGCATAAGTCCTTTGGCTTGGGCGTGACACTCAATTTGAGTTTTTATTGCTTTAAATGCATTTTCAGGCCGAGCTGAGCACGTTTTGTGAGTTTGAATGTATCTTCATAGGAATGAGTTGTGTGGTCAAATTAATGCTTATTTAGGCTTCAGGAGGTCATCCTGAACAAAATACATGTTGAAGTGTGTGCATAAGTCCTTTGGTTTAGGCGTGACACTCAATTTGAGTTTTTATTGCTTTAAATGCATTTTCAGGCCGAGCTGAGCACGTTTTGTGAGTTTGAATGTATCTTCTTAGGAATGAGTTATGTGGTCAAATTAATGCTTATTTAGGCTTCAGGAGGTCATCCTGAACAAAATACATGTTGAAGTGTGTGCATAAGTTCTTTGGTTTAGGCGTGACACTCAATTTGAGTTTTTATTGCTTTAAATGCATTTTCAGCCCGAGCTGAGCACGTTTTGTGAGTTTGAATGTATCTTCATAGGAATGAGTTGTGTGGTCAAATTAATGCTCATATGGTCTTCAGGAGGTCATCCTGAACAAAATAAATGTTGAAGTGTGTGCATAAGTCCTTTGGTTTAGGTGTGACACTCAATTTGAGTTTTTATTGCTTTAAATGCATTTTCATCCCGAGCTGAGCGCGCTTTCTGACTTTGAATGTATCTTCATAGGAATGAGTTGTGTGGTCAAATTAATGCTCAATTAGGCTTCAGGTGGTCATCCTGAACAAAATTCATGTTGAAGTGTGTGCATAAGTCCTTTGGTTTAGGCGTGACACTCATTTTGAGTTTTTATTGCTTTAAATGCATTTTCAGCCCGAGCTGAGCACGTTTTGTGAGTTTGAATGTATCTTCATAGGAATGAGTTGTGTGGTCAAATTAATGCTCTTTAGGCTTCAGGTGGTCATCCTGAACTAAATACATGTTGAAGTGTGTGCATAAGTCCTTTGGTTTAGGCGTGACACTCAATTTGAGTTTTTATTGCTTTAAATGCATTTTCAGCCCGAGCTGAGCGCGGTTTCTGACTTTGAATGTATCTTCATAGGAATGAGTTGTGTGGTCAAATTATTGCTCATTTAGGCTTCAGGAGGTCATCCTGAACAAAATACATGTTGAAGTGTGTGCATAAGTCCTTTGGTTTAGGCGTGACACTCATTTTGAGTTTTTATTGCTTTAAATGCATTTTCAGCCCGAGCTGAGCACGTTTTGTGAGTTTGAATGTATCTTCATAGGAATGAGTTGTGTCGTCAAATTAATGCTCATTTAGGCTTCAGGTGGTTATCCTGAACTAAATACATGTTGAAGTGTGTGCATAAGTCCTTTGGTTTAGGCGTGACACTCAATTTGAGTTTTTATTGCTTTAAATGCATTTTCAGCCCAAGCTGAGCGCGCTTTCTGACTTTGAATGTATCTTCATAGGAATGAGTTGTGTGGTCAAATTAATGCTCATATAGGCTTCAGGAGGTCATCCTGAACAAAATACATGTTGAAGTGTGTGCATAATCCTTTGGTTTAGGTGTGACACTCAATTTGAGTTTTTATTGCTTTAAATGCATTTTCAGCCCGAGCTGAGCACGTTTTGTGAGTTTGAATGTATCTTCATAGGAATGAGTTGTGTGGTCAAATTAATGCTCATTTAGGCTTCAGGTGGTCATCCTGAACTAAATACATGTTGAAGTGTGTGCATAAGTCCTTTGGTTTAGGCGTGACACTCAATTTGAGTTTTTATTGCTTTAAATGCATTTTCAGCCCGAGCTGAGCACGTTTTGTGAGTTTGTATGTATCTTCATAGGAATGAGTTGTGTGGTCAAATTAATGCTCATTTAGGCTTCAGGTGGTCATCCTGAACTAAATACATGTTGAAGTGTGTGCATAAGTCCGTTGGTTTAGGCGTGACACTCAATTTGAGTTTTTATTGCTTTAAATGCATTTTCAGCCCGAGCTGAGCACGTTTTGTGAACTTGAATGTATCTTCATAGGAATGAGTTGTGTGGTCAAATTAATGCTCATATAGGCTTCAGGAGGTCATCCTGAACAAAATACATGTTGAAGTGTGTGCATAATCCTTTGGTTTAGGTGTGACACTCAATTTGAGTTTTTATTGCTTTAAATGCATTTTCAACCCGAGCTGAGCACGTTTTGTGAGTTTTAATGTATCTTCATAGGAATGAGTTGTGTGGTCAAATGAATGCTCATATAGGCTTCAGGAGGTCATCCTGAACAAAATACATGTTGAAGTGTGTGCATAAGTCCTTTGGTTTAGGTGTGACACTCAATTTGAGTTTTTGTTGCTTTAAATGCATTTTCAGCCCGAGCTGAGCGCGCTTTCTGACTTTGAATGTATCTTCATAGGAATGAGTTGTGTGGTCAAATTATCGCTCATTTAGGCTTCAAGGAGGTCATCCTGAACAAAATACATGTTGAAGTGTGTGCATAAGTCCTTTGGTTTAGGCGTGACACTCAATTTGAGTTTTTATTGCTTTAAATGCATTTTCAGCCCGAGCTGAGCACGTTTTGTGAGTTTGAATGTATCTTCATAGGAATGAGTTGTGTGGTCAAAGTAATGCTCATTTAGGCTTCAGGTGGTCATCCTGAACAAAACACACGTTGAAGTGTGTGCATAAGTCCTTTGGTTTAGGCATGACACTCAATTTGAGTTTTTATTGCTTTAAATGCATTTTCAGCCCGAGCTGAGCACGTTTTGTGAGTTTGAATGTATCTTCATAGGAATGAGTTGTGTAGTCAAATTAATGCTCTTATGGGCTTCAGGAGGTCATCCTGAACAAAATTCATGTTGAAGTGTGTGCATAAGTCCTTTGGTTTAGGCGTGACACTCAATTTGAGTTTTTATTGCTTTAAATGCATTTTCAGCCCGAGCTGAGCACGTTTTGTGAGTTTGAATGTATCTTCATAGGAATGAGTTGTGTGGTCAAGTTAATGCTCATTTAGGCTTCAGGTGGTCATCCTGAACTAAATACATGTTGAAGTGTGTGCATAAGTCCTTTGGTTTAGGCGTGACATTCAATTTGAGTTTTCATTGCTTTAAATGCATTTTCAGCCCGAGCTGAGCGCGCTTTCTGACTTTGAATGTATCTTCATAGGAATGAGTTGTGTGGTCAAATTAATGGTCATTTAGGCTTCAGGTGGTCATCCTGAACAAAATACATGTTGAAGTGTGTGCATAAGTCCTTTGGTTTAGGCGTGACACTCAATTTGAGTTTTTATTGCTTTAAATGCATTTTCAGCCCGAGCTGAGCGCGTTTTCTGACTTTGAATGTATCTTCATAGGAATGCGTTGTGTAGTCAAATTATTGCTCATTTAGGCTTCAGGAGGACAGCCTGAAATAAATACATGTTGAAGTATGTGCATAAGTCCTTTGGTTTAGGCGTGACACTCAATTTGAGTTTTTATTGCTTTAAATGCATTTTGAGCCCAAGCTGAGCACATTTTGTGAGTTTGAATGTATCTTCATAGGAATGAGTTGTGTGGTCAAATTAATGCTCATTTAGGCTTCAGGTGGTCATCCTGAACAAAATACATGTTGAAGTGTGTGCATAAGTCCTTTGGTTTAGGCGTGACACTCAATTTGAGTTTTTATTGCTTTAAATGCATTTTCAGCCCGAGCTGAGCGCGCTTTCTGACTTTGAATGTATCTTCATAGGAATGAGTTGTGTGGTCAAATTATCGCTCATTTAGGCTTCAAGGAGGTCATCCTGAACAAAATACATGTTGAAGTGTGTGCATAAGTCCTTTGGTTTAGGCGTGACACTCAATTTGAGTTTTTATTGCTTTAAATGCATTTTCAGCCCGAGCTGAGCACGTTTTCTGACTTTGAATGTATCTTCATAGGAATGCGTTGTGTAGTCAAATTATTGCTCATTTAGGCTTCAGGAGGACATCCTGAAATAAATACATGTTGAAGTATGTGCATAAGTCCTTTGGTTTAGGCGTGACACTCAATTTGAGTTTTTATTGCTTTAAATGCATTTTGAGCCCAAGCTGAGCGCGCTTTCTGACTTTGAATGTATCTTCATAGGAATGAGTTGTGTGGTCAAATTAATGCTCATTTAGGCTTCAGGTGGTCATCCTGAACAAAATTCATGTTGAAGTGTGTGCATAAGTCCTTTGGTTTAGGTGTGACACTCAATTTGAGTTTTCATTGCTTTAAATGCATTTTCAGCCCGAGCTGAGCACGTTTTGTGAGTTTGAGTGTATCTTCATAGGAATGAGTTGTGTGGTCAAATTAATGCTCTTTAGGCTTCAGGTGGTCATCCTGAACTAAATACATGTTGAAGTGTGTGCATAAGTCCTTTGGTTTAGGCGTGACACTCAATTTGAGTTTTTATTGCTTTAAATGCATTTTCAGCCCGAGCTGAGCGCGCTTTCTGACTTTGAATGTATCTTCATAGGAATGAGTTGTGTGGTCAAATTAATGCTCATTTAGGCTTCAGGTGGTTATCCTGAACTAAATACATGTTGAAGTGTGTGCATAAGTCCTTTGGTTTAGGCGTGACACTCAATTTGAGTTTTTATTGCTTTAAATGCATTTTCAGCCCAAGCTGAGCGCGCTTTCTGACTTTGAATGTATCTTCATAGGAATGAGTTGTGTGGTCAAATTAATGCTCATATAGGCTTCAGGAGGTCATCCTGAACAAAATACATGTTGAAGTGTGTGCATAATCCTTTGGTTTAGGTGTGACACTCAATTTGAGTTTTCATTGCTTTAAATGCATTTTCAGCCCGAGCTGAGCACGTTTTGTGAGTTTGAATGTATCTTCATAGGAATGAGTTGTGTGGTCAAATTAATGCTCTTTAGGCTTCAGGTGGTCATCCTGAACTAAATACATGTTGAAGTGTGTGCATAAGTCCTTTGGTTTAGGCGTGACACTCAAGTTGAGTTTTTATTGCTTTAAATGCATTTTCAGCCCGAGCTGAGCACGTTTTGTGAGTTTGAATGTATCTTCATAGGAATGAGTTGTGTGGTCAAATTAATGCTCATTTAGGCTTCAGGTGGTCATCCTGAACTAAATACATGTTGAAGTGTGTGCATAAGTCCTTTGGTTTAGGCGTGACACTCAATTTGAGTTTTTATTGCTTTAAATGCATTTTCAGCCCGAGCTGAGCACGTTTTGTGAGTTTGAATGTATCTTCATAGGAATGAGTTGTGTGGTCAAATTAATGCTCATTTAGGCTTCAGGTGGTCATCCTGAACTAAATACATGTTGAAGTGTGTGCATAAGTCCGTTGGTTTAGGCGTGACACTCAATTTGAGTTTTTATTGCTTTAAATGCATTTTCAGCCCGAGCTGAGCACGTTTTGTGAACTTGAATGTATCTTCATAGGAATGAGTTGTGTGGTCAAATTAATGCTCATATAGGCTTCAGGAGGTCATCCTGAACAAAATACATGTTGAAGTGTGTGCATAATCCTTTGGTTTAGGTGTGACACTCAATTTGAGTTTTTATTGCTTTAAATGCATTTTCAGCCCGAGCTGAGCACGTTTTGTGAGTTTTAATGTATCTTCATAGGAATGAGTTGTGTGGTCAAATTAATGCTCATATGGGCTTCAGGAGGTCATCCTGAACAAAATACATGTTGAAGTGTGTGCATAAGTCCTTTGGTTTAGGCGTGACACTCAATTTGAGTTTTTATTGCTTTAAATGCATTTTCAGCCCGAGATGAGCACGTTTTGTGAGTTTGAATGTATCTTCATAGGAATGAGTTGTGTGGTCAAATTAATGCTCATATGGGCTTCAGGAGGTCATCCTGAACAAAATACATGTTGAAGTGTGTGCATAAGTCCTTTGGTTTAGGCGTGACACTCAATTTGAGCTTTTATTGCTTTAAATGCATTTTCAGCCCGAGTTGAGCACGTTTTGTGAGTTTGAATGTATCTTCATAGGAATGAGTTGTGTGGTCAAATTAATGCTCATATAGGCTTCAGGAGGCCATCCTGAACAAAATACATGTTGAAGTGTGTGCATAAGTCCTTTGGTTTAGGCGTGACACTCAATTTGAGTTTTTATTGCTTTAAATGCATTTTCAGCCCGAGCTGAGCACGTTTTGTGAGTTTGAATGTATCTTCATAGGAATGAGTTGTGTGGTCAAATTAATGCTCATATGGGCTTCAGGAGGTCATCCTGAACAAAATACATGTTGAAGTGTGTGCATAAGTCCTTTGGTTTAGGTGTGACACTCAATTTGAGTTTTTATTGCTTTAAATGCATTTTCAGCCCGAGCTGAGCACGTTTTTTGAGTTTGAATGTATCTTCATAGGAATGAGTTGTGTGGTCAAATTATTGCTCATTTAGGCTACAGGAGGTCATCCTGAACAAAATACATGTTGAAGTGTGTGCATAAGTCCTTTGGTTTAGGCGTGACACTCAATTTGAGTTTTTATTGCTTTAAATGCATTTTCAGCCCGAGCTGAGCACGTTTTGTGAGTTTGAATGTATCTTCATAGAATGAGTTGTGTGGTCAAATTAATGCTCATTTAGGCTTCAGGAGGTCATCCTGAACAAAATACATGTTGAAGTGTGTGCATAAGTCCTTTGGTTTAGGTGTGACACTCAATTTGAGTTTTTGTTGCTTTAAATGCATTTTCAGCCCGAGCTGAGCGCGCTTTCTGACTTTGAATGTATCTTCATAGGAATGAGTTGTGTGGTCAAATTATCGCTCATTTAGGCTTCAAGGAGGTCATCCTGAACAAAATACATGTTGAAGTGTGTGCATAAGTCCTTTGGTTTAGGTGTGACACTCAATTTGAGTTTTTATTGCTTTAAATGCATTTTCAGCCCGAGCTTAAGCTGTTTTGTGAGTTTGAATGTATCTTCATAGGAATGAGTTGTGTGGTCAAATTAATGCTCATATGGTCTTCAGGAGGTCATCCTGAACAAAATAAATGTTGAAGTGTGTGCATAAGTCCTTTGGTTTAGGTGTGACACTCAATTTGAGTTTTTATTGCTTTAAATGCATTTTCAACCCGAGCTGAGCAGGTTTTGTGAGTTTTAATGTATCTTCATAGGAATGAGTTGTGTGGTCAAATGAATGCTCATATAGGCTTCAGGAGGTCATCCTGAACAAAATACATGTTGAAGTGTGTGCATAAGTCCTTTGGTTTAGGTGTGACACTCAATTTGAGTTTTTGTTGCTTTAAATGCATTTTCAGCCCGAGCTGAGCGCGCTTTCTGACTTTGAATGTATCTTCATAGGAATGAGTTGTGTGGTCAAATTATCGCTCATTTAGGCTTCAAGGAGGTCATCCTGAACAAAATACATGTTGAAGTGTGTGCATAAGTCCTTTGGTTTAGGCGTGACACTCAATTTGAGTTTTTATTGCTTTAAATGCATTTTCAGCCCGAGCTGAGCACGTTTTGTGAGTTTGAATGTATCTTCATAGGAATGAGTTGTGTAGTCAAATTAATGCTCTTATGGGCTTCAGGAGGTCATCCTGAACAAAATACATGTTGAAGTGTGTGCATAAGTCCTTTGGTTTAGGCGTGACACTCAATTTGAGTTTTTATTGCTTTAAATGCATTTTCAGCCCGAGCTGAGCACGTTTTGTGAGTTTGAATGTATCTTCATAGGAATGAGTTGTGTGGTCAAGTTAATGCTCATTTAGGCTTCAGGTGGTCATCCTGAACAAAACACACGTTGAAGTGTGTGCAAAAGTCCTTTGGTTTAGGCATGACACTCAATTTGAGTTTTTATTGCTTTAAATGCATTTTCAGCCCGAGCTGAGCACGTTTTGTGAGTTTGAATGTATCTTCATAGGAATGAGTTGTGTAGTCAAATTAATGCTCTTATGGGCTTCAGGAGGTCATCCTGAACAAAATACATGTTGAAGTGTGTGCATAAGTCCTTTGGTTTAGGCGTGACACTCAATTTGAGTTTTTATTGCTTTAAATGCATTTTCAGCCCGAGCTGAGCACGTTTTGTGAGTTTGAATGTATCTTCATAGGAATGAGTTGTGTGGTCAAGTTAATGCTCATTTAGGCTTCAGGTGGTCATCCTGAACTAAATACATGTTGAAGTGTGTGCATAAGTCCTTTGGTTTAGGCGTGACATTCAATTTGAGTTTTCATTGCTTTAAATGCATTTTCAGCCCGAGCTGAGCGCGCTTTCTGACTTTGAATGTATCTTCATAGGAATGAGTTGTGTGGTCAAATTAATGGTCATTTAGGCTTCAGGTGGTCATCCTGAACAAAATACATGTTGAAGTGTGTGCATAAGTCCTTTGGTTTAGGCGTGACACTCAATTTGAGTTTTTATTGCTTTAAATGCATTTTCAGCCCGAGCTGAGCGCGTTTTCTGACTTTGAATGTATCTTCATAGGAATGCGTTGTGTAGTCAAATTATTGCTCATTTAGGCTTCAGGAGGACATCCTGAACAAAATACATGTTGAAGTGTGTGCATAATCCTTTGGTTTAGGTGTGACACTCAATTTGAGTTTTTATTGCTTTAAATGCATTTTCAGCCCGAGCTGAGCACGTTTTGTGAGTTTGAATGTATCTTCATAGGAATGAGTTGTGTGGTCAAATTAATGCTCATTTAGGCTTCAGGTGGTCATCCTGAACTAAATACATGTTGAAGTGTGTGCATAAGTCCTTTGGTTTAGGCGTGACACTCAATTTGAGTTTTTATTGCTTTAAATGCATTTTCAGCCCGAGCTGAGCACGTTTTGTGAGTTTAAATGTATCTTCATAGGAATGAGTTGTGTGGTCAAATTAATGCTCATTTAGGCTTCAGGTGGTCATCGTGAACAAAATACATGTTGAAGTGTGTGCATAAGTCCTTAGATTTAGGCGTGACACTCAATTTGAGTTTTTATTGCTTTAAATGCATTTTCAGCCCGAGCTGAGCACGTTTTGTGAGTTTGAATGTATCTTCATAGGAATGAGTTGTGTAGTCAAATTAATGCTCATATGGGCTTCAGGAGGTCATCCTGAACAAAATACATGTTGAAGTGTGTGCATAAGTCCTTTGGTTTAGGCGTGACACTCAATTTGAGTTTTTATTGCTTTAAATGCATTTTCAGCCCGAGTTGAGCACGTTTTGTGAGTTTGAATGTATCTTCATAGGACTGAGTTGTGTGGTCAAATTAATGCTCATTTAGGCTTCAGGTGGTCATCCTGAACTAAATACATGTTGAAATGTGTGCATAAGTCCTTTGGTTTAGGCGTGACACTCAATTTGAGTTTTTATTGCTTTAAATGCATTTTCAGCCCGAGCTGAGCACGTTTTGTGAGTTTGAATGTATCTTTATAGGAATGAGTTGTGTAGTCAAATTAATGCTCATATGGGCTTCAGGAGGTCATCCTGAACAAAATACATGTTGAAGTGTGTGCATAAGTCCTTTGGTTTAGGTGTGACACTCAATTTGAGTTTTTATTGCTTTAAATGCATTTTCAGCCCGAGCTGAGCACGTTTTGTGAGTTTGAATGTATCTTCATAGGAATGAGATGTGTAGTCAAATTAATGCTCATTTAGGCTTCAGGTGGTCATCCTGAACTAAATACATGTTAAAGTGTGAGCATAAGTCCTTTGGTTTAGGCGTGACACTCAATTTGAGTTTTTATTGCTTTAAATGCATTTTCAGCCCGAGTTGAGCACGTTTTGTGAGTTTGAATGTATCTTCATAGGAATGAGTTGTGTGGTCAAATTAATGCTCATTTAGGCGTCAGGTGGTCATCCTGAACAAAATACATGTTGAAGTGTGCGCATAAGTCCTTTGGTTTAGGCGTGACACTCAATTTGAGTTTTTATTGCTTTAAATGCATTTTCAGCCCGAGCTGAGCACGTTTTGTGAGTTTGAATGTATCTTCATAGGAATGAGTTGTGTAGTCAAATTAATGCTCATATGGGCTTCAGGAGGTCATCCTGAACAAAATACATGTTGAAGTGTGTGCATAAGTCCTTTGGTTTAGGCGTGACACTCAATTTGAGTTTTTATTGCTTTAAATGCATTTTCAGCCCGAGTTGAGCACGTTTTGTGAGTTTGAATGTATCTTCATAGGAATGAGTTGTGTAGTCAAATTAATGCTCATATGGGCTTCAGGAGGTCATGCTGAACAAAATACATGTTGAAGTGTGTGAATAAGTCCTTTGGTTTAGGTGTGACACTCAATTTGAGTTTTATTGCTTTAAATGCATTTTCAGCCCGAGCTGAGCACGTTTTGTGAGTTTGAATGTATCTTTATAGGAATGAGTTGTGTGGTAAAAATTAATGCTCATTTAGGGTTCAGGTGGTCATCCGGAACTAAATACATGTTGAAGTGTGTGCATAAGTCGTTTGGTTTAGGTGTGACACTCAATTTGAGTTTTTATTGCTTTAAATGCATTTTCAGCCCGAGCTGAGCGCGCTTTCTGACTTTGAATGTATCTTCATAGGAATGAGTTGTGTGGTCAAATTAATGCTTATTTAGGCTTCAGGAGGTCATCCTGAACAAAATACATGTTGAAGTGTGTGCATAAGTCCTTTTGTTTAGGTGTGACACTCAATTTGAGTTTGTATTGCTTTAAATGCATTTTCAGCCCGAGCTGAGCACGTTTTGAGAGTTTGAATGTATCTTCATAGGAATGAGTTGTGTGGTCAAATTAATGCTCATTTAGGCTTCAGGTGGTCATCCTGAACTAAATACATGTTGAAGTGTGTGCATAAGTCCTTTGGTTTAGGCATGACACTCAATTTGAGTTTTTATTGCTTTAAATGCATTTTCAGCCCGAGTTGAGCACGTTTTGTGAGTTTGAATGTATCTTCATAGGAATGAGTTGTGTAGTCAAATTAATGCTCATATGGGCTTCAGGATGTCATCCTGAACTAAATACATGTTGAAGTGTGTGCATAAGTCCTTTGGTTTAGGTGTGACACTAAATTTGAGTTTTTATTGCTTTAAATGCATTTTCAGCCCGAGCTGAGCGCGTTTTGTGAGTTTGAATGTATCTTCATAGGAATGAGTTGTGTGGTCAAATTAATGCTCATTTAGGCTTCAGGTGGTCATCCTGAACTAAATACATGTTGAAGTGTGTGCATAAGTCCTTTGGTTTAGGCATGACACTCAATTTGAGTTTTTATTGCTTTAAATGCATTTTCAGCCCGAGTTGAGCACGTTTTGTGAGTTTGAATGTATCTTCATAGGAATGAGTTGTGTAGTCAAATTAATGCTCATATGGGCTTCAGGAGGTCATCCTGAACAAAATACATGTTGAAGTGTGTGCATAAGTCCTTTGGTTTAGGCGTGACACTCAATTTGAGTTTTTATTGCTTTAAATGCATTTTCAGCCCGAGTTGAGCACGTTTTGTGAGTTTGAATGTATCTTCATAGGAATGAGTTGTGTGGTCAAATTAATGCTCATTTAGGCGTCAGGTGGTCATCCTGAACAAAATACATGTTGAAGTGTGTGCATAAGTCCTTTGGTTTAGGCGTGACACTCAATTTGAGTTTTTATTGCTTTAAATGCATTTTCAGCCCGAGCTGAGCACGTTTTGTGAGTTTGAATGTATCTTCATAGGAATGAGTTGTGTAGTCAAATTAATGCTCATATGGGCTTCAGGAGGTCATCCTGAACAAAATACATGTTGAAGTGTGTGCATAAGTCCTTTGGTTTAGGCGTGACACTCAATTTGAGTTTTTATTGCTTTAAATGCATTTTCAGCCCGAGTTGAGCACGTTTTGTGAGTTTGAATGTATCTTCATAGGACTGAGTTGTGTGGTCAAATTAATGCTCATTTAGGCTTCAGGTGGTCATCCTGAACTAAATACACGTTGAAATGTGTGCATAAGTCCTTTGGTTTAGGCGTGACACTCAATTTGAGTTTTTATTGCTTTAAATGCATTTTCAGCCCGAGCTGAGCACGTTTTGTGAGTTTGAATGTATCTTTATAGGAATGAGTTGTGTAGTCAAATTAATGCTCATATGGGCTTCAGGAGGTCATCCTGAACAAAATACATGTTGAAGTGTGTGCATAAGTCCTTTGGTTTAGGTGTGACACTCAATTTGAGTTTTTATTGCTTTAAATGCATTTTCAGCCCGAGCTGAGCACGTTTTGTGAGTTTGAATGTATCTTCATAGGAATGAGATGTGTAGTCAAATTAATGCTCATTTAGGCTTCAGGTGGTCATCCTGAACTAAATACATGTTAAAGTGTGAGCATAAGTCCTTTGGTTTAGGCGTGACACTCAATTTGAGTTTTTATTGCTTTAAATGCATTTTCAGCCCGAGTTGAGCACGTTTTGTGAGTTTGAATGTATCTTCATAGGAATGAGTTGTGTGGTCAAATTAATGCTCATTTAGGCGTCAGGTGGTCATCCTGAACAAAATACATGTTGAAGTGTGCGCATAAGTCCTTTGGTTTAGGCGTGACACTCAATTTGAGTTTTTATTGCTTTAAATGCATTTTCAGCCCGAGCTGAGCACGTTTTGTGAGTTTGAATGTATCTTCATAGGAATGCGTTGTGTAGTCAAATTAATGCTCATATGGGCTTCAGGAGGTCATCCTGAACAAAATACATGTTGAAGTGTGTGCATAAGTCCTTTGGTTTAGGCGTGACACTCAATTTGAGTTTTTATTGCTTTAAATGCATTTTCAGCCCGAGATGAGCACGTTTTGTGAGTTTGAATGTATCTTCATAGGAATGAGTTGTGTAGTCAAATTAATGCTCATATGGGCTTCAGGAGGTCATCCTGAACAAAATACATGTTGAAGTGTGTGAATAAGTCCTTTGGTTTAGGTGTGACACTCAATTTGAGTTTTATTGCTTTAAATGCATTTTCAGCCCGAGCTGAGCACGTTTTGTGAGTTTGAATGTATCTTTATAGGAATGAGTTGTGTAGTAGAATTAATGCTCATATGGGCTTCAGGAGGTCATCCTGAACAAAATACATGTTGAAGTGTGTGCATAAGTCCTTTGGTTTAGGTGTGACACTCAATTTGAGTTTTTATTGCTTTAAATGCATTTTCAGCCCGAGCTGAGCACGTTTTGTGAGTTTGAATGTATCTTCATAGGAATGAGATGTGTAGTCAAATTAATGCTCATTTAGGCTTCAGGTGGTCATCCTGAACTAAATACATGTTAAAGTGTGAGCATAAGTCCTTTGGTTTAGGCGTGACACTCAATTTGAGTTTTTATTGCTTTAAATGCATTTTCAGCCCGAGTTGAGCACGTTTTGTGAGTTTGAATGTATCTTCATAGGAATGAGTTGTGTGGTCAAATTAATGCTCATTTAGGCGTCAGGTGGTAATCCTGAACAAAATACATGTTGAAGTGTGCGCATAAGTCCTTTGGTTTAGGCGTGACACTCAATTTGAGTTTTTATTGCTTTAAATGCATTTTCAGCCCGAGCTGAGCACGTTTTGTGAGTTTGAATGTATCTTCATAGGAATGCGTTGTGTAGTCAAATTAATGCTCATATGGGCTTCAGGAGGTCATCCTGAACAAAATACATGTTGAAGTGTGTGCATAAGTCCTTTGGTTTAGGCGTGACACTCAATTTGAGTTTTTATTGCTTTAAATGCATTTTCAGCCCGAGATGAGCACGTTTTGTGAGTTTGAATGTATCTTCATAGGAATGAGTTGTGTAGTCAAATTAATGCTCATATGGGCTTCAGGAGGTCATCCTGAACAAAATACATGTTGAAGTGTGTGAATAAGTCCTTTGGTTTAGGTGTGACACTCAATTTGAGTTTTATTGCTTTAAATGCATTTTCAGCCCGAGCTGAGCACGTTTTGTGAGTTTGAATGTATCTTTATAGGAATGAGTTGTGTGGTAAAAATTAATGCTCATTTAGGGTTCAGGTGGTCATCCGGAACTAAATACATGTTGAAGTGTGTGCATAAGTCCTTTGGTTTAGGTGTGACACTCAATTTGAGTTTTTATTGCTTTAAATGCATTTTCAGCCCGAGCTGAGCGCGCTTTCTGACTTTGAATGTATCTTCATAGGAATGAGTTGTGTGGTCAAATTATTGCTGATTTAGGCTTCAGGAGGTTATCCTGAACAAAATACATGTTGAAGTGTGTGCATAAGTCCTTTGGTTTAGGCGTGACACTCAATTTGATTTTTTTATTGCTTTAAATGCATTTTCAGCCCGAGCTGAGCGCGTTTTGTGAGTTTGAATGTATCTTCATAGGAATGAGTTGTGTGGTCAAATTAATGCTTATTTAGGCTTCAGGAGGTCATCCTGAACAAAATACATGTTGAAGTGTGTGCATAAGTCCTTTTGTTTAGGCGTGACACTCAATTTGAGTTTGTATTGCTTTAAATGCATTTTCAGCCCGAGCTGAGCACGTTTTGAGAGTTTGAATGTATCTTCATAGGAATGAGTTGTGTGGTCAAATTAATGCTCATATGGGCTTCAGGAGGTCATCCTGAACTAAATACATGTTGAAGTGTGTGCATAAGTCCTTTGGTTTAGGCGTGACACTCAATTTGAGTTTTTATTGCTTTAAATGCATTTTCACCCCGAGCTGAGCGCGCTTTCTGACTTTGAATGTATCTTCATAGGAATGAGTTGTGTGGTCAAATTATTGCTGATTTAGGCTTCAGGAGGTTATCCTGAACAAAATACATGTTGAAGTGTGTGCATAAGTCCTTTGGTTTAGGCGTGACACTCAATTTGATTTTTTTATTGCTTTAAATGCATTTTCAGCCCGAGCTGAGCGCGTTTTGTGAGTTTGAATGTATCTTCATAGGAATGAGTTGTGTGGTCAAATTAATGCTCATATGGGCTTCAGGAGGTCATCCTGAACAAAATACATGTTGAAGTGTGTGCATAAGTCCTTTTGTTTAGGCGTGACACTCAATTTGAGTTTGTATTGCTTTAAATGCATTTTCAGCCCGAGCTGAGCACGTTTTGAGAGTTTGAATGTATCTTCATAGGAATGAGTTGTGTGGTCAAATTAATGCTCATATGGGCTTCAGGAGGTCATCCTGAACTAAATACATGTTGAAGTGTGTGCATAAGTCCTTTGGTTTAGGCGTGACACTCAATTTGAGTTTTTATTGCTTTAAATGCATTTTCACCCCGAGCTGAGCGCGCTTTCTGACTTTGAATGTATCTTAATAGGAATGAGATGTGTGGTCAAATTAATGCTTATTTAGGCTTCAGGAGGTCATCCTGAACAAAATACATGTTCAAGTGTGTGCATAAGTCCTTTTGTTTAGGCGTGACACTCAATTTGCGTTTTTTTTTTTGCTTTAAATGCATTTTCAGCCCGAACTGAGCACGTTTTGTGAGTTTGAATGTATCTTCATAGGAATGAGTTGTATGGTCAAATTAATGCTCATTTAGGCTTCAGGTGGTCATCCTGAACTAAATACATGTTGAAGTGTGTGCATAAGTCCTTTGGTTTAGGCGTGACACTCAATTTGAGTTTTTATTGCTTTAAATGCATTTTCAGCCCGAGCTGAGCGCGCTTTCTGACTTTGAATGTATCTTCATAGGAATGAGTTGTGTAGTCAAATTAATGCTCATTTAGGCTTCAGGAGGACATCCTGAACTAAATATATGTTGAAGTGTGTGCATAAGCCCTTTGGTTTAGGCGTGACACTCAATTTGAGTTTTTATTGCGAAATGCATTTTCAGGCCGAACTGAGGGCGTTTTCTGAGTTTGAATGTATCTTCATAGGAATGAGTGTGTGGTCAAATTAATGCTAATTTAGGCTTCAGAAGGTCATCCTGAACAAAATACATGTTGAAGTGTGTGCATAAGTCCTTTGGTTTAGGCGTGACACTCAATTTGAGTTTTTATTGCTTTTAATGCATTTTCAGCCCGAGCTGAGCGCGCTTTATGACTTTGAATGTATCTTCATAGGAATGAGTTGTGTGGTCAAATTAATGCTCATTTAGGCTTCAGGTGGTCATCCTGAACAAAATACATGTTGAAGTGTGTGCATAAGTCCTTTGGTTTAGGCGTGACACTAAATTTGAGTTTTTATTGCTTTAAATGCATTTTCAGCCCGAGTTGAGCACGTTTTGTGAGTTTGAATGTATCTTCATAGGAATGAGTTGTGTAGACAAATTAATGCTCATATGGGCTTCAGGATGTCATCCTGAACTAAATACATGTTGAAGTGTGTGCATAAGTCCTTTGGTTTAGGTGTGACACTCAATTTGAGTTTTTATTTCTTTAAATGCATTTTCAGCCCGAGCTGAGCACGTTTTGTGAGTTTGAATGTATCTTCATAGGAATGAGTTGTGTGGTCAAATTAATGCTTATTTAGGCTTCAGGATGTCATCCTGAACAAAATACATGTTGAAGTGTGTGCATAAGTCCTTTGGTTTAGGCGTGACACTCAATTTGAGTTTTTATTTCTTTAAATGCATTCTCAGCCCGAGCTGATCACGTTTTGTGAGTTTGAATGTATCTTCATAGGAATGAGTTGTGTGGTCAAAGTAATGCTCATTTAGGCTTCAGGTGGTCATCCTGAACAAAACACACGTTGAAGTGTGTGCATAAGTCCTTTGGTTTAGGCGTGACACTCAATTTGAGTTTTTATTGCTTTAAATGCATTTTCAGCCCGAGCTGAGCACGTTTTGTGAGTTTGAATGTATCTTCATAGGAATGAGTTGTGTGGTCAAATTAATGCTCATATAGGCTTCAGGAGGTCATCCTGAACAAAATACATGTTGAAGTGTGTGCATAATCCTTTGGTTTAGGTGTGACACTCAATTTGAGTTTTTATCGCTTTAAATGCATTTTCAGCCCGAGCTGAGCACGTTTTGTGAGTTTGAATGTATCTTCATAGGAATGAGTTGTGTGGTCAAATTAATGCTCATTTAGGCTTCAGGTGGTCATCCCGAACAAAATACATGTTGAAGTGTGTGCATAAATCCTTTGGTTTAGGCGTGACACTCAATTTGAGTTTTTATTGCTTTAAATGCATTCTCAGCCCGAGCTGAGCACGTTTTGTGAGTTTGAATGTATCTTCATAGGAATGAGTTGTGTGGTCAAAGTAATGCTCATTTAGGCTTCAGGTGGTCATCCTGAACAAAACACACGTTGAAGTGTGTGCATAAGTCCTTTGGTTTAGGCGTGACACTCAATTTGAGTTTTTATTGCTTTAAATGCATTTTCAGCCCGAGCTGAGCACGTTTTGTGAGTTTGAATGTATCTTCATAGGAATGAGTTGTGTAGTCAAATTAATGCTCATATGGGCTTCAGGAGGTCATCCTGAACAAAATACATGTTGAAGTGTGTGCATAAGTCCTTTGGTTTAGGCGTGACACTCAATTTGAGTTTTTATTGCTTTAAATGCATTTTCAGCCCGAGCTGAGCACGTTTTGTGAGTTTGAATGTATCTTCATAGGAATGAGTTGTGTGGTCAAATTAATGCTCATATAGGCTTCAGGAGGTCATCCTGAACAAAATACATGTTGAAGTGTGTGCATAATCCTTTGGTTTAGGTGTGACACTCAATTTGAGTTTTTATCGCTTTAAATGCATTTTCAGCCCGAGCTGAGCACGTTTTGTGAGTTTGAATGTATCTTCATAGGAATGAGTTGTGTGGTCAAATTAATGCTCATTTAGGCTTCAGGTGGTCATCCCGAACAAAATACATGTTGAAGTGTGTGCATAAGTCCTTTGGTTTAGGTGTGACACTCAATTTGAGTTTTTATTGCTTTAAATGCATTTTCAGCCCGAGCTGAGCGCGCTTTCTGACTTTGAATGTATCTTCATAGGAATGAGTTGTTTGGTCAAATTATTTCTCATTTAGGCTTCAAGGAGGTCATCCTGAACAAAATACATGTTGAAGTGTGTGCATAAGTCCTTTGGTTTAGGCGTGACACTCAATTTGAGTTTTTATTGCTTTAAATGCATTTTTAGCCCGAGCTGAGCACGTTTTGTGAGTTTGAATGTATCTTCATAGGAATGAGTTGTGTGGTCAAATTAATGCTCATTTAGGCTTCAGGTGGTCATCCTGAACTAAATACATGTTGAAGTGTGTGCATAAGTCCTTTGGTTTAGGCGTGACACTCAATTTAAGTTTTCATTGCTTTAAATGCATTTTGAGCCCAAGCTGAGCACATTTTGTGAGTTTGAATGTATCTTCATAGGAATGAGTTGTGTGGTCAAATTAATGCTCATTTAGGCTTCAGGTGGTCATCCTGAACAAAACACACGTTGAAGTGTGTGCATAAGTCCTTTGGTTTAGGCGTGACACTCAATTTGAGTTTGTATTGCTTTAAATGCATTTTCAGCCCGAGCTGAGCACGTTTTGTGAGTTTGAATGTATCTTCATAGGAATGAGTTGTGTAGTCAAATTAATGCTCATTTAGGCTTCAGGATGTCATCCTGAACAAAATACATGTTGAAGTGTGTGCATAAGTCCTTTGGTTTGGGCGCGACACTCAATTTGAGTTTTTATTGCTTTAAATGCATTTTCAGGCCGAGCTGAGCACGTTTTGTGACTTTGAATGTATCTTCATTGGAATGAGTTGTGTAGTCAAATTAATGCTCATTTATGCTTCAGGAGGCCATCCTGAACAAAAGACATGTTGAAGTGTGTGCATAAGTCCTTTGGTTTAGGCGTGACACTCAATTTGAGTTTTTATTGCTTTAAATGCATTTTCAGCCCGAGCTGAGCACGTTTTGTGAGTTTGAATGTATCTTCATAGGAATGAGTTGTGTGGTCAAATTAATGCTCATTTAGGCTTCAGGTGGTCATCCCGAACAAAATACATGTTGAAGTGTGTGCATAAGTCCTTTGGTTTAGGTCTGACACTCAATTTGAGTTTTTATTGCTTTAAATGCATTTTCAGCCCGAGCTGAGCGCGCTTTCTGACTTTGAATGTATCTTCATAGGAATGAGTTGTGTGGTCAAATTATCGCTCATTTAGGCTTCAAGGAGGTCATCCTGAACAAAATACATGTTGAAGTGTGTGCATAAGTCCTTTGGTTTAGGCGTGACACTCAATTTGAGTTTTTATTGCTTTAAATGCATTTTTAGCCCGAGCTGAGCACGTTTTGTGAGTTTGAATGTATCTTCATAGGAATGAGTTGTGTGGTCAAATTAATGCTCATTTAGGCTTCAGGTGGTCATCCTGAACTAAATACATGTTGAAGTGTGTGCATAAGTCCTTTGGTTTAGGCGTGACACTCAATTTAAGTTTTCATTGCTTTAAATGCATTTTGAGCCCAAGCTGAGCACATTTTGTGAGTTTGAATGTATCTTCATAGGAATGAGTTGTGTGGTCAAATTAATGCTCATTTAGGCTTCAGGATGTCATCCTGAACAAAATACATGTTGAAGTGTGTGCATAAGTCCTTTGGTTTGGGCGCGACACTCAATTTGAGTTTTTATTGCTTTAAATGCATTTTCAGCCCGAGCTGAGCACGTTTTGTGACTTTGAATGTATCTTCATTGGAATGAGTTGTGTAGTCAAATTAATGCTCATTTATGCTTCAGGAGGCCATCCTGAACAAAAGACATGTTGAAGTGTGTGCATAAGTCCTTTGGTTTAGGCGTGACACTCAATTTGAGTTTTTATTGCTTTCAATGCATTTTCAGCCCGAGCTGAGCACGTTTTGTGAGTTTGAATGTATCTTCATAGGAATGAGTTGTGTGGTCATATTAATGCTCATATGGGCTTCAGGAGGTCATCCTGAACAAAATACATGTTGAAGTGTGTGCATAAGTCCTTTGGTTTAGGTGTGACACTCAATTTGAGTTTTTATTGCTTTAAATGCATTTTCAGCCCGAGCTGAGCACGTTTTGTGAGTTTGAATGTATCTTCATAGGAATGAGTTGTGTAGTCAAATTAATGCTCATTTAGGCTTCAGGATGTCATCCTGAACAAAATACATGTTGAAGTGTGTGCATAAGTCCTTTGGTTTGGGCGCGACACTCAATTTGAGTTTTTATTGCTTTAAATGCATTTTCAGGCCGAGCTGAGCACGTTTTGTGACTTTGAATGTATCTTCATTGGAATGAGTTGTGTAGTCAAATTAATGCTCATTTATGCTTCAGGAGGCCATCCTGAACAAAAGACATGTTGAAGTGTGTGCATAAGTCCTTTGGTTTAGGCGTGACACTCAATTTGAGTTTTTATTGCTTTAAATGCATTTTCAGCCCGAGCTGAGCACGTTTTGTGAGTTTGAATGTATCTTCATAGGAATGAGTTGTGTGGTCAAATTAATGCTCATTTAGGCTTCAGGTGGTCATCCTGAACTAAATACATGTTGAAGTGTGTGCATACGTCCTTTGTTTTAGGCGTGACACTCAATTTGAGTTTTTATTGCTTTAAATGCTTTTTCAGCCCGAGCTGAGCGCGCTTTCTGACTTTGAATGTATCTTCATAGGAATGAGTTGTGTGGTCAAATTATTGCTCATTTAGGCTTCAGGAGGTCATCCTGAACAAAATACATGTTGAAGTGTGTGTATAAGTCCTTTGGTTTAGGCGTGACACTCAATTTGAGTTTTTATTGCTTTAAATGCATTTTCAGCCCGAGCTGAGCACGTTTTGTGAGTTTGAATGTATCTTCATAGGAATGAGTTGTGTGGTCAAATTAATGCTTATTTAGGCGTCAGGTGGTCATCCTGAACAAAATACATGTTGAAGTGTGTGCATAAGTCCTTTGGTTTAGGCGTGACACTCAATTTGAGTTTTTATTGCTTTAAATGCATTTTAAGCCCGAGCTGAGCACGTTTTGTGAGTTTGAATGTATCTTCATAGGAATGAGTTGTGTAGTCAAATTAATGCTCATTTAGGCTTCAGGTGGTCATCCTGAACTAAATACATGTTGAAGTGTGTGCATAAGTCCTTTGGTTTAGGCGTGACACTCAATTTGAGTTTTTATTGCTTTAAATGCATTTTCAGCCCGAGCTGAGCGCGCTTTCTGACTTTGAATGTATCTTCATAGGAATGAGTTGTGTGGTCAAATTATTGCTCATTTAGGCTTCAGGAGGTCATCCTGAACAAAATACATGTTCAAGTGTGTGCATAAGTCCTTTGGTTTAGGCGTGACACTCAATTTGAGTTTTTATTGCTTTAAATGCATTTTCAGCCCGAGCTGAGCACGTTTTGTGAGTTTGAATGTATCTTCATAGGAATGAGTTGTGTGGTCAAATTAATGCTCTTTTAGGCGTCAGTCGGTCATCCTGAACAAAATACATGTTGAAGTGTGTGCATAAGTCCTTTGGTTTAGGCGTGACACTCAATTTGAGTTTTTATTGCTTTAAATGCATTTTCAGCCCGAGCTGAGCACGTTTTGTGTGTTTGAATGTATCTTCATAGGAATGAGTTGTGTGGTCAAATTAATGCTCATATGGGCTTCAGGAGGTCATCCTGAACAAAATACATGTTGAAGTGTGTGTATAAGTCCTTTGGTTTAGGCGTGACACTCAATTTGAGTTTTTATTGCTTTAAATGCATTTTCAGCCCGAGCTGAGCACGTTTTGTGAGTTTGAATGTATCTTCATAGGAATGAGTTGTGTGGTCAAATTAATGCTCATTTAGGCTTCAAGGAGGTCATCCTGAACAAAATACATGTTGAAGTGTGTGCATAAGTCCTTTGGTTTAGGCGTGACACTCAATTTGAGTTTTTATTGCTTTAAATGCATTTTCAGCCCGAGCTGAGCACGTTTTGTGAGTTTGAATGTATCTTCATAGGAATGAGTTGTGTGGTCAAATTAATGCTCATTTAGGCTTCAGGTGGTCATCCTGAACTAAATACATGTTGAAGTGTGTGCATAAGTCCTTTGGTTTAGGCGTGACACTCAATTTAAGTTTTCATTGCTTTAAATGCATTTTAAGCCCGAGCTGAGCACGTTTTGTGAGTTTGAATGTATCTTCATAGGAATGAGTTGTGTGGTCAAATTAATTCTCATTTAGGCTTCAGGATGTCATCCTGAACAAAATACATGTTGAAGTGTGTGCATAAGTCCTTTGGTTTGGGCGCGACACTCAATTTGAGTTTTTATTGCTTTAAATACATTTTCAGGCCGAGCTGAGCACGTTTTGTGACTTTGAATGTATCTTCATTGGAATGAGTTGTGTAGTCAAATTAATGCTCATTTATGCTTCAGGAGGCCATCCTGAACAAAAGACATGTTGAAGTGTGTGCATAAGTCCTTTGGTTTAGGTGTGACACTCAATTTGAGTTTTTATTGCTTTAAATGCATTTTCAGCCCGAGCTGAGCTCGTTTTCTGAGATTGAATGTATCTTCATAGGAATGAGTTGTGTGGTCAAATTAATGCTTATTTAGGCTTCAGGAGGACATCCTGAACTAAATACATGTTCAAGTGTGTGCATAAGTCCTTTGGTTTGGGCGCGACACTCAATTTGAGTTTTTATTGCTTTAAATGCATTTTCAGGCCGAGCTGAGCACGTTTTGTGACTTTGAATGTATCTTCATTGGAATGAGTTGTGTAGTCAAATTAATGCTCATTTAGGCTTCAGGAGGACATCCTGAACTAAATACATGTTGAAGTGTGTGCATAAGTCCTTTGGTTTAGGCGTGACACTCAATTTGAGTTTTTATTGCTTTAAATGCATTTTCAGCCCGAGCTGAGCACGTTTTGTGAGTTTGAATGTATCTTCATAGGAATATAGGCTTCAGGAGGTCATCCTGAACAAAATACATGTTGAAGTGTGTGCATAAGTCCTTTGGTTTAGGTGTGACACTAAATTTGAGTTTTTATTGCTTTAAATGCATTTTCAGCCCGAGCTGAGCACGTTTTGTGAGTTTGAATGTATCTTCATAGGAATGAGTTGTGTGATCAAAACAATGCTCATTTAGGCTTCAGGAGGACATCCTGAACTCAGTACATGTTGAAGTGTGTGCATAAGTCCTATGGTTTAGGCGTGACACTCAATTTGAGTTTTTATTGCTTTAAATGCATTTTCAGCCCGAGCTGAGCACGTTTTGTGAGTTTGAATGTATCTTCATAGGAATATAGGCTTCAGGAGGTCATCCTGAACAAAATACATGTTGAAGTGTGTGCAGAAGTCCTTTGGTTTAGGCGTGACACTCAATTTGAGTTTTTATTGCTTTAAATGCATTTTTAGCCCGAGCTGAGCGCGTTTTGTGAGTTTGAATGTATCTTCATAGGAATGAGTTGTGTGGTCAAATTAATGCTCATTTAGGCTTCAGGTGGTCATCCTGAACTAAATACATGTTGAAGTGTGTGCATAAGTCCTTTGGTTTAGGCGTGACACTCAATTTAAGTTTTCATTGCTTTAAATGCATTTTGAGCCCAAGCTGAGCACATTTTGTGAGTTTGAATGTATCTTCATAGGAATGAGTTGTGTGGTCAAATTAATGCTCATTTAGGCTTCAGGTGGTCATCCTGAACAAAACACACGTTGAAGTGTGTGCATAAGTCCTTTGGTTTAGGCGTGACACTCAATTTGAGTTTGTATTGCTTTAAATGCATTTTCAGCCCGAGCTGAGCACGTTTTGTGAGTTTGAATGTATCTTCATAGGAATGAGTTGTGTAGTCAAGTTAATGCTCATTTAGGCTTCAGGATGTCATCCTGAACAAAATACATGTTGAAGTGTGTGCATAAGTCCTTTGGTTTGGGCGCGACACTCAATTTGAGTTTTTATTGCTTTAAATGCATTTTCAGGCCGAGCTGAGCACGTTTTGTGACTTTGAATGTATCTTCATTGGAATGAGTTGTGTAGTCAAATTAATGCTCATTTATGCTTCAGGAGGCCATCCTGAACAAAAGACATGTTGAAGTGTGTGCATAAGTCCTTTGGTTTAGGCGTGACACTCAATTTGAGTTTTTATTGCTTTAAATGCATTTTCAGCCCGAGCTGAGCACGTTTTGTGAGTTTGAATGTATCTTCATAGGAATGAGTTGTGTGGTCAAATTAATGCTCATTTAGGCTTCAGGTGGTCATCCCGAACAAAATACATGTTGAAGTGTGTGCATAAGTCCTTTGGTTTAGGTCTGACACTCAATTTGAGTTTTTATTGCTTTAAATGCATTTTCAGCCCGAGCTGAGCGCGCTTTCTGACTTTGAATGTATCTTCATAGGAATGAGTTGTGTGGTCAAATTATCGCTCATTTAGGCTTCAAGGAGGTCATCCTGAACAAAATACATGTTGAAGTGTGTGCATAAGTCCTTTGGTTTAGGCGTGACACTCAATTTGAGTTTTTATTGCTTTAAATGCATTTTTAGCCCGAGCTGAGCACGTTTTGTGAGTTTGAATGTATCTTCATAGGAATGAGTTGTGTGGTCAAATTAATGCTCATTTAGGCTTCAGGTGGTCATCCTGAACTAAATACATGTTGAAGTGTGTGCATAAGTCCTTTGGTTTAGGCGTGACACTCAATTTAAGTTTTCATTGCTTTAAATGCATTTTGAGCCCAAGCTGAGCACATTTTGTGAGTTTGAATGTATCTTCATAGGAATGAGTTGTGTGGTCAAATTAATGCTCATTTAGGCTTCAGGATGTCATCCTGAACAAAATACATGTTGAAGTGTGTGCATAAGTCCTTTGGTTTGGGCGCGACACTCAATTTGAGTTTTTATTGCTTTAAATGCATTTTCAGCCCGAGCTGAGCACGTTTTGTGACTTTGAATGTATCTTCATTGGAATGAGTTGTGTAGTCAAATTAATGCTCATTTATGCTTCAGGAGGCCATCCTGAACAAAAGACATGTTGAAGTGTGTGCATAAGTCCTTTGGTTTAGGCGTGACACTCAATTTGAGTTTTTATTGCTTTCAATGCATTTTCAGCCCGAGCTGAGCACGTTTTGTGAGTTTGAATGTATCTTCATAGGAATGAGTTGTGTGGTCATATTAATGCTCATATGGGCTTCAGGAGGTCATCCTGAACAAAATACATGTTGAAGTGTGTGCATAAGTCCTTTGGTTTAGGTGTGACACTCAATTTGAGTTTTTATTGCTTTAAATGCATTTTCAGCCCGAGCTGAGCACGTTTTGTGAGTTTGAATGTATCTTCATAGGAATGAGTTGTGTAGTCAAATTAATGCTCATTTAGGCTTCAGGATGTCATCCTGAACAAAATACATGTTGAAGTGTGTGCATAAGTCCTTTGGTTTGGGCGCGACACTCAATTTGAGTTTTTATTGCTTTAAATGCATTTTCAGGCCGAGCTGAGCACGTTTTGTGACTTTGAATGTATCTTCATTGGAATGAGTTGTGTAGTCAAATTAATGCTCATTTATGCTTCAGGAGGCCATCCTGAACAAAAGACATGTTGAAGTGTGTGCATAAGTCCTTTGGTTTAGGCGTGACACTCAATTTGAGTTTTTATTGCTTTAAATGCATTTTCAGCCCGAGCTGAGCACGTTTTGTGAGTTTGAATGTATCTTCATAGGAATGAGTTGTGTGGTCAAATTAATGCTCATTTAGGCTTCAGGTGGTCATCCTGAACTAAATACATGTTGAAGTGTGTGCATACGTCCTTTGTTTTAGGCGTGACACTCAATTTGAGTTTTTATTGCTTTAAATGCTTTTTCAGCCCGAGCTGAGCGCGCTTTCTGACTTTGAATGTATCTTCATAGGAATGAGTTGTGTGGTCAAATTATTGCTCATTTAGGCTTCAGGAGGTCATCCTGAACAAAATACATGTTGAAGTGTGTGTATAAGTCCTTTGGTTTAGGCGTGACACTCAATTTGAGTTTTTATTGCTTTAAATGCATTTTCAGCCCGAGCTGAGCACGTTTTGTGAGTTTGAATGTATCTTCATAGGAATGAGTTGTGTGGTCAAATTAATGCTTATTTAGGCGTCAGGTGGTCATCCTGAACAAAATACATGTTGAAGTGTGTGCATAAGTCCTTTGGTTTAGGCGTGACACTCAATTTGAGTTTTTATTGCTTTAAATGCATTTTAAGCCCGAGCTGAGCACGTTTTGTGAGTTTGAATGTATCTTCATAGGAATGAGTTGTGTAGTCAAATTAATGCTCATTTAGGCTTCAGGTGGTCATCCTGAACTAAATACATGTTGAAGTGTGTGCATAAGTCCTTTGGTTTAGGCGTGACACTCAATTTGAGTTTTTATTGCTTTAAATGCATTTTCAGCCCGAGCTGAGCGCGCTTTCTGACTTTGAATGTATCTTCATAGGAATGAGTTGTGTGGTCAAATTATTGCTCATTTAGGCTTCAGGAGGTCATCCTGAACAAAATACATGTTCAAGTGTGTGCATAAGTCCTTTGGTTTAGGCGTGACACTCAATTTGAGTTTTTATTGCTTTAAATGCATTTTCAGCCCGAGCTGAGCACGTTTTGTGAGTTTGAATGTATCTTCATAGGAATGAGTTGTGTGGTCAAATTAATGCTCTTTTAGGCGTCAGTCGGTCATCCTGAACAAAATACATGTTGAAGTGTGTGCATAAGTCCTTTGGTTTAGGCGTGACACTCAATTTGAGTTTTTATTGCTTTAAATGCATTTTCAGCCCGAGCTGAGCACGTTTTGTGTGTTTGAATGTATCTTCATAGGAATGAGTTGTGTGGTCAAATTAATGCTCATATGGGCTTCAGGAGGTCATCCTGAACAAAATACATGTTGAAGTGTGTGTATAAGTCCTTTGGTTTAGGCGTGACACTCAATTTGAGTTTTTATTGCTTTAAATGCATTTTCAGCCCGAGCTGAGCACGTTTTGTGAGTTTGAATGTATCTTCATAGGAATGAGTTGTGTGGTCAAATTAATGCTCATTTAGGCTTCAAGGAGGTCATCCTGAACAAAATACATGTTGAAGTGTGTGCATAAGTCCTTTGGTTTAGGCGTGACACTCAATTTGAGTTTTTATTGCTTTAAATGCATTTTCAGCCCGAGCTGAGCACGTTTTGTGAGTTTGAATGTATCTTCATAGGAATGAGTTGTGTGGTCAAATTAATGCTCATTTAGGCTTCAGGTGGTCATCCTGAACTAAATACATGTTGAAGTGTGTGCATAAGTCCTTTGGTTTAGGCGTGACACTCAATTTAAGTTTTCATTGCTTTAAATGCATTTTAAGCCCGAGCTGAGCACGTTTTGTGAGTTTGAATGTATCTTCATAGGAATGAGTTGTGTGGTCAAATTAATTCTCATTTAGGCTTCAGGATGTCATCCTGAACAAAATACATGTTGAAGTGTGTGCATAAGTCCTTTGGTTTGGGCGCGACACTCAATTTGAGTTTTTATTGCTTTAAATACATTTTCAGGCCGAGCTGAGCACGTTTTGTGACTTTGAATGTATCTTCATTGGAATGAGTTGTGTAGTCAAATTAATGCTCATTTATGCTTCAGGAGGCCATCCTGAACAAAAGACATGTTGAAGTGTGTGCATAAGTCCTTTGGTTTAGGTGTGACACTCAATTTGAGTTTTTATTGCTTTAAATGCATTTTCAGCCCGAGCTGAGCTCGTTTTCTGAGATTGAATGTATCTTCATAGGAATGAGTTGTGTGGTCAAATTAATGCTTATTTAGGCTTCAGGAGGACATCCTGAACTAAATACATGTTCAAGTGTGTGCATAAGTCCTTTGGTTTGGGCGCGACACTCAATTTGAGTTTTTATTGCTTTAAATGCATTTTCAGGCCGAGCTGAGCACGTTTTGTGACTTTGAATGTATCTTCATTGGAATGAGTTGTGTAGTCAAATTAATGCTCATTTAGGCTTCAGGAGGACATCCTGAACTAAATACATGTTGAAGTGTGTGCATAAGTCCTTTGGTTTAGGCGTGACACTCAATTTGAGTTTTTATTGCTTTAAATGCATTTTCAGCCCGAGCTGAGCACGTTTTGTGAGTTTGAATGTATCTTCATAGGAATATAGGCTTCAGGAGGTCATCCTGAACAAAATACATGTTGAAGTGTGTGCATAAGTCCTTTGGTTTAGGTGTGACACTAAATTTGAGTTTTTATTGCTTTAAATGCATTTTCAGCCCGAGCTGAGCACGTTTTGTGAGTTTGAATGTATCTTCATAGGAATGAGTTGTGTGATCAAAACAATGCTCATTTAGGCTTCAGGAGGACATCCTGAACTCAGTACATGTTGAAGTGTGTGCATAAGTCCTATGGTTTAGGCGTGACACTCAATTTGAGTTTTTATTGCTTTAAATGCATTTTCAGCCCGAGCTGAGCACGTTTTGTGAGTTTGAATGTATCTTCATAGGAATATAGGCTTCAGGAGGTCATCCTGAACAAAATACATGTTGAAGTGTGTGCAGAAGTCCTTTGGTTTAGGTGTGACACTAAATTTGAGTTTTTATTGCTTTGAATGCATTTTCAGCCCGAGCTGAGCGCGCTTTCTGACTTTGAATGTATCTTCATAGGAATGAGTTGTGTGGTCAAATTAATGCTTATTTAGGCTTCAGCAGGACATCCTGAACAAAATACATGTTCAAGTGTGTGCATAAGTCCTTTGGTTTAGGCGTGACACTCAATTTGATTTTTTTTTGCTTTAAATACATTTTCTGCCCAAGCTGAGCACGTTTTTTGAGTTAAATGTATCTTCATAGGAATGAGTTATGTGGTCAAATTACTGCTCATTTAGGCTTCAGGAGGACATCCTGAACTAAATACATGTTGAAGTGTGTGCATTAGTCCTTTGGTTTAGGCGTGACACTCAATTTGAGTTTTTATTGCTTTAAATGCATTTTCAGCCCGAGCTGAGCACGTTTTGTGAGTTTGAATGTATCTTCATAGGAATGAGTTGTGTGGTCAAATTACTGCTCATTTAGGCTTCAGGAGGACATCCTGAACTAAATACATGTTGAAGTGTGTGCATAAGTCCTTTGGTTTAGGCGTGACAGTCAATTTGAGTTTTTATTGCTTTAAATGCATTTTCAGCCCGAGCTGAGCACGTTTTGTGAGTTTGAATGTATCTTCATAGGAATGAGTTGTGTGATCAAAACAATGCTCATTTAGGCTTCAGGAGGACATCCTGAACTCAGTACATGTTGAAGTGTGTGCATAAGTCCTTTGGTTTGGGTGTGACAGTCAATTTGAGTTTTCATTGCTTTAAATGCATTTTCAGCCCGAGCTGAGCACATTTTGTGAGTTTGAATGTATCTTCATAGAAATGAGTTGTGTGGTCAAATTAATGCTCATTTAGGCTTCAGGTGGTCATCCTGAACAAAATACATGTTGAAGTGTGTGCATAAGTCCTTTGGTTTAGGCGTGACACTCAATTTGAGTTTTTATTGCTTTAAATGCATTTTCAGCCCGAGCTGAGCACGTTTTGTGAGTTTGAATGTATCTTCATAGGAATGAGTTGTGTGGTCAAATTAATGCTCATATGGGTTTCAGGAGGTCATCCTGAACAAAATACATGTTGAAGTGTGTGCATAAGTCCTTTGGTTTAGGTGTGACACTCAATTTGAGTTTTTATTGCTTTAAATGCATTTTCAGCCCGAGCTGAGCACGTTTTGTGAGTTTGAATGTATCTTCATAGGAATGAGTTGTGTGGTCAAATTAATTCTCATTTAGGCTTCAGGTGGTCATCCTGAACTAAATACACGTTGAAGTGTGTGCATACGTCCTTTGTTTTAGGCGTGACACTCAATTTGAGCTTTTATTGCTTTAAATGCTTTTTCAGCCCGAGCTGAGCGCGCTTTCTGACTTTGAATGTATCTTCATAGGAATGAGTTGTGTGGTCAAATTATTGCTCATTTAGGCTTCAGGAGGTCATCCTGAACAAAATACATGTTGAAGTGTGTGTATAAGTCCTTTGGTTTAGGCGTGACACTCAATTTGAGTTTTTATTGCTTTAAATGCATTTTCAGCCCGAGCTGAGCACGTTTTGTGAGTTTGAATGTATCTTCATAGGAATGAGTTGTGTGGTCAAATTAATGCTTATTTAGGCGTCAGGTGGTCATCCTGAACAAAATACATGTTGAAGTGTGTGCATAAGTCCTTTGGTTTAGGCGTGACACTCAATTTGAGTTTTTATTGCTTTAAATGCATTTTCAGCCCGAGCTGAGCACGTTTTGTGTGTTTGAATGTATCTTCATAGGAATGAGTTGTGTAGTCAAATTAATGCTCATTTAGGCTTCAGGTGGTCATCCTGAACTAAATACATGTTGAAGTGTGTGCATACGTCCTTTGTTTTAGGCGTGACACTCAATTTGAGTTTTTATTGCTTTAAATGCTTTTTCAGCCCGAGCTGAGCGCGCTTTCTGACTTTGAATGTATCTTCATAGGAATGAGTTGTGTGGTCAAATTATTGCTCATTTAGGCTTCAGGAGGTCATCCTGAACAAAATACATGTTGAAGTGTGTGTATAAGTCCTTTGGTTTAGGCGTGACACTCAATTTGAGTTTTTATTGCTTTAAATGCATTTTCAGCCCGAGCTGAGCGCGCTTTCTGACTTTGAATGTATCTTCATAGGAATGAGTTGTGTGGTCAAATTATTGCTCATTTAGGCTTCAGGAGGTCATCCTGAACAAAATACATGTTCAAGTGTGTGCATAAGTCCTTTGGTTTAGGCGTGACACTCAATTTGAGTTTTTATTGCTTTAAATGCATTTTCAGCCCGAGCTGAGCACGTTTTGTGAGTTTGAATGTATCTTCATAGGAATGAGTTGTGTGGTCAAATTAATGCTCTTTTAGGCGTCAGTCGGTCATCCTGAACAAAATACATGTTGAAGTGTGTGCATAAGTCCTTTGGTTTAGGCGTGACACTCAATTTGAGTTTTTATTGCTTTAAATGCATTTTCAGCCCGAGCTGAGCACGTTTTGTGTGTTTGAATGTATCTTCATAGGAATGAGTTGTGTGGTCAAATTAATGCTCATATGGGCTTCAGGAGGTCATCCTGAATAAAATACATGTTGAAGTGTGTGTATAAGTCCTTTGGTTTAGGCGTGACACTCAATTTGAGTTTTTATTGCTTTAAATGCATTTTCAGCCCGAGCTGAGCACGTTTTGTGAGTTTGAATGTATCTTCATAGGAATGAGTTGTGTGGTCAAATTAATGCTCATTTAGGCTTCAAGGAGGTCATCCTGAACAAAATACATGTTGAAGTGTGTGCATAAGTCCTTTGGTTTAGGCGTGACACTCAATTTGAGTTTTTATTGCTTTAAATGCATTTTCAGCCCGAGCTGAGCACGTTTTGTGAGTTTGAATGTATCTTCATAGGAATGAGTTGTGTGGTCAAATTAATGCTCATTTAGGCTTCAGGTGGTCATCCTGAACTAAATACATGTTGAAGTGTGTGCATAAGTCCTTTGGTTTAGGCGTGACACTCAATTTAAGTTTTCATTGCTTTAAATGCATTTTAAGCCCGAGCTGAGCACGTTTTGTGAGTTTGAATGTATCTTCATAGGAATGAGTTGTGTGGTCAAATTAATTCTCATTTAGGCTTCAGGATGTCATCCTGAACAAAATACATGTTGAAGTGTGTGCATAAGTCCTTTGGTTTGGGCGCGACATTCAATTTGAGTTTTTATTGCTTTAAATACATTTTCAGGCCGAGCTGAGCACGTTTTGTGACTTTGAATGTATCTTCATTGGAATGAGTTGTGTAGTCAAATTAATGCTCATTTATGCTTCAGGAGGCCATCCTGAACAAAAGACATATTGAAGTGTGTGCATAAGTCCTTTGGTTTAGGTGTGACACTCAATTTGAGTTTTTATTGCTTTAAATGCATTTTCAGCCCGAGCTGAGCTCGTTTTCTGAGTTTGAATGTATCTTCATAGGAATGAGTTGTGTGGTCAAATTAATGCTTATTTAGGCTTCAGGAGGACATCCTGAACTAAATACATGTTCAAGTGTGTGCATAAGTCCTTTGGTTTGGGCGCGACACTCAATTTGAGTTTTTATTGCTTTAAATGCATTTTCAGGCCGAGCTGAGCACGTTTTGTGACTTTGAATGTATCTTCATTGGAATGAGTTGTGTAGTCAAATTAATGCTCATTTAGGCTTCAGGAGGACATCCTGAACTAAATACATGTTGAAGTGTGTGCATAAGTCCTTTGGTTTAGGCGTGACACTCAATTTGAGTTTTTATTGCTTTAAATGCATTTTCAGCCCGAGCTGAGCACGTTTTGTGAGTTTGAATGTATCTTCATAGGAATATAGGCTTCAGGAGGTCATCCTGAACAAAATACATGTTGAAGTGTGTGCATAAGTCCTTTGGTTTAGGTGTGACACTAAATTTGAGTTTTTATTGCTTTAAATGCATTTTCAGCCCGAGCTGAGCACGTTTTGTGAGTTTGAATGTATCTTCATAGGAATGAGTTGTGTGATCAAAACAATGCTCATTTAGGCTTCAGGAGGACATCCTGAACTCAGTACATGTTGAAGTGTGTGCATAAGTCCTATGGTTTAGGCGTGACACTCAATTTGAGTTTTTATTGCTTTGAATGCATTTTCAGCCCGAGCTGAGCGCGCTTTCTGACTTTGAATGTATCTTCATAGGAATGAGTTGTGTGGTCAAATTAATGCTTATTTAGGCTTCAGCAGGACATCCTGAACAAAATACATGTTCAAGTGTGTGCATAAGTCCTTTGGTTTAGGCGTGACACTCAATTTGATTTTTTTTTGCTTTAAATACATTTTCTGCCCAAGCTGAGCACGTTTTTTGAGTTAAATGTATCTTCATAGGAATGAGTTGTGTGGTCAAATTACTGCTCATTTAGGCTTCAGGAGGACATCCTGAACTAAATACATGTTGAAGTGTGTGCATTAGTCCTTTGGTTTAGGCGTGACACTCAATTTGAGTTTTTATTGCTTTAAATGCATTTTCAGCCCGAGCTGAGCACGTTTTGTGAGTTTGAATGTATCTTCATAGGAATGAGTTGTGTGGTCAAATTACTGCTCATTTAGGCTTCAGGAGGACATCCTGAACTAAATACATGTTGAAGTGTGTGCATAAGTCCTTTGGTTTAGGCGTGACAGTCAATTTGAGTTTTTATTGCTTTAAATGCATTTTCAGCCCGAGCTGAGCACGTTTTGTGAGTTTGAATGTATCTTCATAGGAATGAGTTGTGTGATCAAAACAATGCTCATTTAGGCTTCAGGAGGACATCCTGAACTCAGTACATGTTGAAGTGTGTGCATAAGTCCTTTGGTTTGGGCGTGACAGTCAATTTGAGTTTTCATTGCTTTAAATGCATTTTCAGGCCGAGCTGAGCACGTTTTGTGAGTTTGAATGTATCTTCATAGGAATGAGTTGTGTGGTCAAATTACTGCTCATTTAGGCTTCAGGAGGACATCCTGAACTAAATACATGTTGAAGTGTGTGCATAAGTCCTTTGGTTTAGGCGTGACAGTCAATTTGAGTTTTTATTGCTTTAAATGCATTTTCAGCCCGAGCTGAGCACGTTTTGTGAGTTTGAATGTATCTTCATAGGAATGAGTTGTGTGATCAAAACAATGCTCATTTAGGCTTCAGGAGGACATCCTGAACTCAGTACATGTTGAAGTGTGTGCATAAGTCCTTTGGTTTGGGCGTGACAGTCAATTTGAGTTTTCATTGCTTTAAATGCATTTTCAGGCCGAGCTGAGCACGTTTTGTGAGTTTGAATGTATCTTCATAGGAATGAGTTGTATGGTCAAATTAATGCTCATTTAGGCTTCAGGAGGTCATCCTGAACAAAATCCATGTTGAAGTGTGTGCAGAAGTCCTTTGGTTTAGGTGTGACACTAAATTTGAGTTTTTATTGCTTTGAATGCATTTTCAGCCCGACCTGAGCGCGCTTTCTGACTTTGAATGTATCTTCATAGGAATGAGTTGTGTAGTCAAATTAATGCTCATTTAGGCTTCAGGAGGCCATCCTGAACAAAATACATGTTGAAGTGTGTGCATCAGTCCTTTGGTTTAGGCGTGACACTCAATTTGAGTTTTTATTGCTTTAAATGCATTTTTTGCCGAGCTGAGCACGTTTTTTGAGTTTGAATGTATCTTTATAGGAATGAGTTGTGTAGTCAAATTAATGCTCATTTAGGCTTGAGGAGGACATCCTCAACTAAATACATGTTGAAGTGTGTGCAAAAGTCCTTTGTTTTGGGCGTGACACTCAATTTGAGTTTTTATTGCTTTAAATGCATTTTCAGGCCGAGCTGAGCACGTTTTGTGACTTTGAATGTATCTTCATAGGAATGAGTTTTGTGGTAAAATTAATGCTCATATAGGCTTCAGGAGGTCATCCTGAACAAAATACATGTTAAAGTGTGTGCATAGGTCCTTTGGTTTAGGTGTGACACTCAATTTGAGTTTTTATTGCTTTAAATGCATTTTCAACACGAGCTGAGCACGTTTTCTGAGTTTGAATGTATCTTCATAGGAATGAGTTGTGTGGTCAAATTAATGCTTATTTCGGCTTCAGGAGGACATCCTGAACTAAATACATGTTCAAGTGTGTGCATAAGTCCTTTGGTTTAGGCGTGACACTCAATTTGAGTTTTTTTTTTTGCTTTAAATGCATTTTCTGCCCAAGCTGAGCACGTTTTTTGAGTTAAATGTATCTTCATAGGAATGAGTTGTGTGGTCAAATTACTGCTCATTTAGGCTTCAGGAGGACATCCTGAACTAAATACATGTTGAAGTGTGTGCATAAGTCCTTTGGTTTAGGTGTGACACTCAATTTGAGTTTGTATTGCTTTAAATGCATTTTCAGCCCGAGCTGAGCACGTTTTGTGAGTTTGAATGTATCTTCATAGGAATGAGTTGTGTGGTCAAATTACTGCTCATTTAGGCTTCAGGAGGACATCCTGAACTAAATACATGTTGAAGTGTGTGCATAAGTCCTTTGGTTTGGGCGTGACAGTCAATTTGAGTTTTTATTGCTTTAAATGCATTTTCAGGCCGAGCTGAGCACGTTTTGTGAGTTTGAATGTATCTTCATAGGAATGAGTTGTGTGGTCAAATTACTGCTCATTTAGGCTTCAGGAGGACATCCTGAACTAAATACATGTTGAAGTGTGTGCATAAGTCCTTTGGTTTAGGCGTGACACTCAATTTGAGTTTTTATTGCTTTAAATGCATTTTCAGCCCGAGCTGAGCACGTTTTTTGAGTTAAATGTATCTTCATAGGAATGAGTTGTGTGGTCAAATTACTGCTCATTTAGGCTTCAGGAGGACATCCTGAACTAAATACATGTTGAAGTGTGTGCATAAGTCCTTTGGTTTAGGTGTGACACTCAATTTGAGCTTTTATTGCTTTAAATGCATTTTCAGCCCGAGCTGAGCACGTTTTGTGAGTTTGAATGTATCTTCATAGGAATGAGTTGTGTGGTCAAATTACTGCTCATTTAGGCTTCAGGAGGACATCCTGAACTAAATACATGTTGAAGTGTGTGCATAAGTCCTTTGGTTTAGGCGTGACACTCAATTTGAGTTTTTATTGCTTTAAATGCATTTTCAGGCCGAGCTGAGCACGTTTTGTGAGTTTGAATGTATCTTCATAGGAATGAGTTGTGTGGTCAAATGAATGCTTATTTAGGCTTCAGGAGGACATCCTGAACTAAATACATGTTCAAGTGTGTGCATAAGTCCTTTGGTTTAGGTGTGACACTCAATTTGAGTTTTTTTTTGCTTTAAATGCATTTTCTGCCCAAGCTGAGCACGTTTTTTGAGTTAAATGTATCTTCATAGGAATGAGTTGTGTGGTCAAATTACTGCTCATTTAGGCTTCAGGAGGACATCCTGAACAAAATACACGTTGAAGTGTGTGCATAAGTCCTTTGGTTTAGGTGTGACACTCAATTTGAGTTTGTATTGCTTTAAATGCATTTTCAGCCCGAGCTGAGCACGTTTTGTGAGTTTGAATGTATCTTCATAGGAATGAGTTGTGTGGTCAAATTACTGCTCATTTAGGCTTCAGGAGGACATCCTGAACTAAATACATGTTGAAGTGTGTGCATAAGTCCTTTGGTTTAGGCGTGACACTCAATTTGAGTTTTTATTGCTTTAAATGCATTTTCAGCCCGAGCTGAGCACGTTTTGTGAGTTTGAATGTATCTTCATAGGAATGAGTTGTGTGATCAAAACAATGCTCATTTAGGCTTCAGGAGGACATCTGAACTCAGTACATGTTGAAGTGCGTGCATAAGTCCTATGGTTTAGGCGTGACACTCAATTTGAGTTTTTATTGCTTTAAATGCATTTTCAGCCCGAGCTGAGCGCGTTTTGTGAGTTTGAATGTATCTTCATAGTAATGAGTTGTGTGGTCAAATTAATGCTCATATAGGCTTCAGGCGGTCATCCTGAACATAATACATGTTCAAGTGCGTGCATAAGTCCTTTGGTTTAGGCGTGACACTCAATTTGAGTTTTTATTGCGAAATGCATTTTCAGGCCGAGCTGAGCACGTTTTCTGAGTTTGAATGTATCTTCATAGGAATGAGGGTTGTGGTCAAATTAATGCTCATTTAGGCTTCAGGATGTCATCCTGAACAAAATACATGTTGAAGTGTGTGCATAAGTCCTTTTGTTTAGGCGTGACACTCAATTTGAGTTTTTATTGCTTTAAATGCATTTTCAGCCCGAGCTGAGCAAGTTTTGTGAGTTTGAATGTATCTTCATAGGAATATAGGCTTCAGGAGGTCATCCTGAACAAAATAAATGTTGAAGTGTGTGCATAAGTCCTTTGGTTTAGGTGTGACACTCAATTTGAGTTTTTATTGCTTTAAATGCATTTTCAGCCCGAGCTGAGCGCGCTTTCTGGCTTTGAATGTATCTTCATAGGAATGAGTTGTGTAGTCAAATTAATGCTCATTTAGGCTTCAGGAGGCCATCCTGAACAAAATACATGTTGAAGTGTGTGCATCAGTCCTTTGGTTTAGGCGTGACACTCAACTTGAGTTTTTATTGCTTAAAATGCATTTTCAGCCTGAGCTGAGCGCGCTTTCTGACTTTGAATGTATCTTCATAGGAATGAGTTGTGTGGTCAAATTACTGCTCATTTAGGCTTCAGGAGGTCATCCTGAACAAAATACATGTTGCAGTGTGTGCATAAGTCCTTTGGTTTAGGCGTGACACTCAATTTGAGTTTTTATTGCTATAAATGCATTTTCAGACCGAGCTGAGCGCGCTTTCTGACTTTGAATGTATCTTCATAGGAATGAGTTGTGTAGTCAAATTAATTGTCATTTAGGCTTCAGGAGGACATACTGAACTAAATACATGTTGAAGTGTGTGCATAAGTCCTTTGGTTTAGGAGTGACACTCAATTTGAGTTTTTATTGCTTTAAATGCATTTTCAGCCCGAGCTGAGCAAGTTTTGTGAGTTTGAATATATCTTCATAGGAATGAGTTGTGTGATCAAAATAATGCTCATTTAGCCTTCAGGAGGACATCCTGAATTAAGTACATGTTGAAGTGTGTGCATAAGTCCTTTGGCTTGGGCGTGACACTCAATTTGAGTTTTTATTGCTTTAAATGCATTTTCAGGCCGAGCTGAGCACGTTTTGTGAGTTTGAATGTATCTTCATAGGAATGAGTTGTGTGGTCAAATTAATGCTTATTTAGGCTTCAGGAGGTCATCCTGAACAAAATACATGTTGAAGTGTGTGCATAAGTCCTTTGGTTTAGGCGTGACACTCAATTTGAGTTTTTATTGCTTTAAATGCATTTTCAGGCCGAGCTGAGCACGTTTTGTGAGTTTGAATGTATCTTCTTAGGAATGAGTTATGTGGTCAAATTAATGCTTATTTAGGCTTCAGGAGGTCATCCTGAACAAAATACATGTTGAAGTGTGTGCATAAGTTCTTTGGTTTAGGCGTGACACTCAATTTGAGTTTTTATTGCTTTAAATGCATTTTCAGCCCGAGCTGAGCACGTTTTGTGAGTTTGAATGTATCTTTATAGGAATGAGTTGTGTGGTCAAATTAATGCTCATATGGTCTTCAGGAGGTCATCCTGAACAAAATAAATGTTGAAGTGTGTGCATAAGTCCTTTGGTTTAGGTGTGACACTCAATTTGAGTTTTTATTGCTTTAAATGCATTTTCATCCCGAGCTGAGCGCGCTTTCTGACTTTGAATGTATCTTCATAGGAATGAGTTGTGTGGTCAAATTAATGCTCATTTAGGCTTCAGGTGGTCATCCTGAACAAAATTCATGTTGAAGTGTGTGCATAAGTCCTTTGGTTTAGGCGTGACACTCATTTTGAGTTTTTATTGCTTTAAATGCATTTTCAGCCCGAGCTGAGCACGTTTTGTGAGTTTGAATGTATCTTCATAGGAATGAGTTGTGTGGTCAAATTAATGCTCATTTAGGCTTCAGGTGGTTATCCTGAACTAAATACATGTTGAAGTGTGTGCATAAGTCCTTTGGTTTAGGCGTGACACTCAATTTGAGTTTTTATTGCTTTAAATGCATTTTCAGCCCAAGCTGAGCGCGCTTTCTGACTTTGAATGTATCTTCATAGGAATGAGTTGTGTGGTCAAATTAATGCTCATATAGGCTTCAGGAGGTCATCCTGAACAAAATACATGTTGAAGTGTGTGCATAATCCTTTGGTTTAGGTGTGACACTCAATTTGAGTTTTTATTGCTTTAAATGCATTTTCAGCCCGAGCTGAGCACGTTTTGTGAGTTTGAATGTATCTTCATAGGAATGAGTTGTGTGGTCAAATTAATGCTCATTTAGGCTTCAGGTGGTCATCCTGAACTAAATACATGTTGAAGTGTGTGCATAAGTCCTTTGGTTTAGGCGTGACACTCAATTTGAGTTTTTATTGCTTTAAATGCATTTTCAGCCCGAGCTGAGCACGTTTTGTGAGTTTGTATGTATCTTCATAGGAATGAGTTGTGTGGTCAAATTAATGCTCATTTAGGCTTCAGGTGGTCATCCTGAACTAAATACATGTTGAAGTGTGTGCATAAGTCCGTTGGTTTAGGCGTGACACTCAATTTGAGTTTTTATTGCTTTAAATGCATTTTCAGCCCGAGCTGAGCACGTTTTGTGAACTTGAATGTATCTTCATAGGAATGAGTTGTGTGGTCAAATTAATGCTCATATAGGCTTCAGGAGGTCATCCTGAACAAAATACATGTTGAAGTGTGTGCATAATCCTTTGGTTTAGGTGTGACACTCAATTTGAGTTTTTATTGCTTTAAATGCATTTTCAACCCGAGCTGAGCACGTTTTGTGAGTTTTAATGTATCTTCATAGGAATGAGTTGTGTGGTCAAATGAATGCTCATATAGGCTTCAGGAGGTCATCCTGAACAAAATACATGTTGAAGTGTGTGCATAAGTCCTTTGGTTTAGGTGTGACACTCAATTTGAGTTTTTGTTGCTTTAAATGCATTTTCAGCCCGAGCTGAGCGCGCTTTCTGACTTTGAATGTATCTTCATAGGAATGAGTTGTGTGGTCAAATTATCGCTCATTTAGGCTTCAAGGAGGTCATCCTGAACAAAATACATGTTGAAGTGTGTGCATAAGTCCTTTGGTTTAGGCGTGACACTCAATTTGAGTTTTTATTGCTTTAAATGCATTTTCAGCCCGAGCTGAGCACGTTTTGTGAGTTTGAATGTATCTTCATAGGAATGAGTTGTGTGGTCAAAGTAATGCTCATTTAGGCTTCAGGTGGTCATCCTGAACAAAACACACGTTGAAGTGTGTGCATAAGTCCTTTGGTTTAGGCATGACACTCAATTTGAGTTTTTATTGCTTTAAATGCATTTTCAGCCCGAGCTGAGCACGTTTTGTGAGTTTGAATGTATCTTCATAGGAATGAGTTGTGTAGTCAAATTAATGCTCTTATGGGCTTCAGGAGGTCATCCTGAACAAAATTCATGTTGAAGTGTGTGCATAAGTCCTTTGGTTTAGGCGTGACACTCAATTTGAGTTTTTATTGCTTTAAATGCATTTTCAGCCCGAGCTGAGCACGTTTTGTGAGTTTGAATGTATCTTCATAGGAATGAGTTGTGTGGTCAAGTTAATGCTCATTTAGGCTTCAGGTGGTCATCCTGAACTAAATACATGTTGAAGTGTGTGCATAAGTCCTTTGGTTTAGGCGTGACATTCAATTTGAGTTTTCATTGCTTTAAATGCATTTTCAGCCCGAGCTGAGCGCGCTTTCTGACTTTGAATGTATCTTCATAGGAATGAGTTGTGTGGTCAAATTAATGGTCATTTAGGCTTCAGGTGGTCATCCTGAACAAAATACATGTTGAAGTGTGTGCATAAGTCCTTTGGTTTAGGCGTGACACTCAATTTGAGTTTTTATTGCTTTAAATGCATTTTCAGCCCGAGCTGAGCGCGTTTTCTGACTTTGAATGTATCTTCATAGGAATGCGTTGTGTAGTCAAATTATTGCTCATTTAGGCTTCAGGAGGACATCCTGAAATAAATACATGTTGAAGTATGTGCATAAGTCCTTTGGTTTAGGCGTGACACTCAATTTGAGTTTTTATTGCTTTAAATGCATTTTGAGCCCAAGCTGAGCACATTTTGTGAGTTTGAATGTATCTTCATAGGAATGAGTTGTGTGGTCAAATTAATGCTCATTTAGGCTTCAGGTGGTCATCCTGAACAAAATACATGTTGAAGTGTGTGCATAAGTCCTTTGGCTTGGGCGTGACACTCAATTTGAGTTTTTATTGCTTTAAATGCATTTTCAGGCCGAGCTGAGCACGTTTTGTGAGTTTGAATGTATCTTCATAGGAATGAGTTGTGTGGTCAAATTAATGCTTATTTAGGCTTCAGGAGGTCATCCTGAACAAAATACATGTTGAAGTGTGTGCATAAGTCCTTTGGTTTAGGCGTGACACTCAATTTGAGTTTTTATTGCTTTAAATGCATTTTCAGGCCGAGCTGAGCACGTTTTGTGAGTTTGAATGTATCTTCTTAGGAATGAGTTATGTGGTCAAATTAATGCTTATTTAGGCTTCAGGAGGTCATCCTGAACAAAATACATGTTGAAGTGTGTGCATAAGTTCTTTGGTTTAGGCGTGACACTCAATTTGAGTTTTTATTGCTTTAAATGCATTTTCAGCCCGAGCTGAGCACGTTTTGTGAGTTTGAATGTATCTTCATAGGAATGAGTTGTGTGGTCAAATTAATGCTCATATGGTCTTCAGGAGGTCATCCTGAACAAAATAAATGTTGAAGTGTGTGCATAAGTCCTTTGGTTTAGGTGTGACACTCAATTTGAGTTTTTATTGCTTTAAATGCATTTTCATCCCGAGCTGAGCGCGCTTTCTGACTTTGAATGTATCTTCATAGGAATGAGTTGTGTGGTCAAATTAATGCTCATTTAGGCTTCAGGTGGTCATCCTGAACAAAATTCATGTTGAAGTGTGTGCATAAGTCCTTTGGTTTAGGCGTGACACTCATTTTGAGTTTTTATTGCTTTAAATGCATTTTCAGCCCGAGCTGAGCACGTTTTGTGAGTTTGAATGTATCTTCATAGGAATGAGTTGTGTGGTCAAATTAATGCTCATTTAGGCTTCAGGTGGTTATCCTGAACTAAATACATGTTGAAGTGTGTGCATAAGTCCTTTGGTTTAGGCGTGACACTCAATTTGAGTTTTTATTGCTTTAAATGCATTTTCAGCCCAAGCTGAGCGCGCTTTCTGACTTTGAATGTATCTTCATAGGAATGAGTTGTGTGGTCAAATTAATGCTCATATAGGCTTCAGGAGGTCATCCTGAACAAAATACATGTTGAAGTGTGTGCATAATCCTTTGGTTTAGGTGTGACACTCAATTTGAGTTTTTATTGCTTTAAATGCATTTTCAGCCCGAGCTGAGCACGTTTTGTGAGTTTGAATGTATCTTCATAGGAATGAGTTGTGTGGTCAAATTAATGCTCATTTAGGCTTCAGGTGGTCATCCTGAACTAAATACATGTTGAAGTGTGTGCATAAGTCCTTTGGTTTAGGCGTGACACTCAATTTGAGTTTTTATTGCTTTAAATGCATTTTCAGCCCGAGCTGAGCACGTTTTGTGAGTTTGTATGTATCTTCATAGGAATGAGTTGTGTGGTCAAATTAATGCTCATTTAGGCTTCAGGTGGTCATCCTGAACTAAATACATGTTGAAGTGTGTGCATAAGTCCGTTGGTTTAGGCGTGACACTCAATTTGAGTTTTTATTGCTTTAAATGCATTTTCAGCCCGAGCTGAGCACGTTTTGTGAACTTGAATGTATCTTCATAGGAATGAGTTGTGTGGTCAAATTAATGCTCATATAGGCTTCAGGAGGTCATCCTGAACAAAATACATGTTGAAGTGTGTGCATAATCCTTTGGTTTAGGTGTGACACTCAATTTGAGTTTTTATTGCTTTAAATGCATTTTCAACCCGAGCTGAGCACGTTTTGTGAGTTTGAATGTATCTTCATAGGAATGAGTTGTGTAGTCAAATTAATGCTCTTATGGGCTTCAGGAGGTCATCCTGAACAAAATTCATGTTGAAGTGTGTGCATAAGTCCTTTGGTTTAGGCGTGACACTCAATTTGAGTTTTTATTGCTTTAAATGCATTTTCAGCCCGAGCTGAGCACGTTTTGTGAGTTTGAATGTATCTTCATAGGAATGAGTTGTGTGGTCAAGTTAATGCTCATTTAGGCTTCAGGTGGTCATCCTGAACTAAATACATGTTGAAGTGTGTGCATAAGTCCTTTGGTTTAGGCGTGACATTCAATTTGAGTTTTCATTGCTTTAAATGCATTTTCAGCCCGAGCTGAGCGCGCTTTCTGACTTTGAATGTATCTTCATAGGAATGAGTTGTGTGGTCAAATTCATGGTCATTTAGGCTTCAGGTGGTCATCCTGAACAAAATACATGTTGAAGTGTGTGCATAAGTCCTTTGGTTTAGGCGTGACACTCAATTTGAGTTTTTATTGCTTTAAATGCATTTTCAGCCCGAGCTGAGCGCGTTTTCTGACTTTGAATGTATCTTCATAGGAATGCGTTGTGTAGTCAAATTATTGCTCATTTAGGCTTCAGGAGGACATCCTGAAATAAATACATGTTGAAGTATGTGCATAAGTCCTTTGGTTTAGGCGTGACACTCAATTTGAGTTTTTATTGCTTTAAATGCATTTTGAGCCCAAGCTGAGCACATTTTGTGAGTTTGAATGTATCTTCATAGGAATGAGTTGTGTGGTCAAATTAATGCTCATTTAGGCTTCAGGTGGTCATCCTGAACAAAATACATGTTGAAGTGTGTGCATAAGTCCTTTGGTTTAGGCGTGACACTCAATTTGAGTTTTTATTGCTTTAAATGCATTTTCAGCCCGAGCTGAGCGCGCTTTCTGACTTTGAATGTATCTTCATAGGAATGAGTTGTGTGGTCAAATTATCGCTCATTTAGGCTTCAAGGAGGTCATCCTGAACAAAATACATGTTGAAGTGTGTGCATAAGTCCTTTGGTTTAGGCGTGACACTCAATTTGAGTTTTTATTGCTTTAAATGCATTTTCAGCCCGAGCTGAGCACGTTTTCTGACTTTGAATGTATCTTCATAGGAATGCGTTGTGTAGTCAAATTATTGCTCATTTAGGCTTCAGGAGGACATCCTGAAATAAATACATGTTGAAGTATGTGCATAAGTCCTTTGGTTTAGGCGTGACACTCAATTTGAGTTTTTATTGCTTTAAATGCATTTTGAGCCCAAGCTGAGCGCGCTTTCTGACTTTGAATGTATCTTCATAGGAATGAGTTGTGTGGTCAAATTAATGCTCATTTAGGCTTCAGGTGGTCATCCTGAACAAAATTCATGTTGAAGTGTGTGCATAAGTCCTTTGGTTTAGGTGTGACACTCAATTTGAGTTTTCATTGCTTTAAATGCATTTTCAGCCCGAGCTGAGCACGTTTTGTGAGTTTGAGTGTATCTTCATAGGAATGAGTTGTGTGGTCAAATTAATGCTCTTTAGGCTTCAGGTGGTCATCCTGAACTAAATACATGTTGAAGTGTGTGCATAAGTCCTTTGGTTTAGGCGTGACACTCAATTTGAGTTTTTATTGCTTTAAATGCATTTTCAGCCCGAGCTGAGCGCGCTTTCTGACTTTGAATGTATCTTCATAGGAATGAGTTGTGTGGTCAAATTAATGCTCATTTAGGCTTCAGGTGGTTATCCTGAACTAAATACATGTTGAAGTGTGTGCATAAGTCCTTTGGTTTAGGCGTGACACTCAATTTGAGTTTTTATTGCTTTAAATGCATTTTCAGCCCAAGCTGAGCGCGCTTTCTGACTTTGAATGTATCTTCATAGGAATGAGTTGTGTGGTCAAATTAATGCTCATATAGGCTTCAGGAGGTCATCCTGAACAAAATACATGTTGAAGTGTGTGCATAATCCTTTGGTTTAGGCGTGACACTCAATTTGAGTTTTTATTGCTTTAAATGCATTTTCAGCCCGAGATGAGCACGTTTTGTGAGTTTGAATGTATCTTCATAGGAATGAGTTGTGTGGTCAAATTAATGCTCATATGGGCTTCAGGAGGTCATCCTGAACAAAATACATGTTGAAGTGTGTGCATAAGTCCTTTGGTTTAGGCGTGACACTCAATTTGAGCTTTTATTGCTTTAAATGCATTTTCAGCCCGAGCTGAGCACGTTTTGTGAGTTTGAATGTATCTTCATAGGAATGAGTTGTGTGGTCAAATTAATGCTCATATAGGCTTCAGGAGGCCATCCTGAACAAAATACATGTTGAAGTGTGTGCATAAGTCCTTTGGTTTAGGCGTGACACTCAAGTTGAGTATTTATTGCTTTAAATGCATTTTCAGCCCGAGCTGAGCACGTTTTGTGAGTTTGAATGTATCTTCATAGGAATGAGTTGTGTGGTCAAATTAATGCTCATTTAGGCTTCAGGTGGTCATCCTGAACTAAATACATGTTGAAGTGTGTGCATAAGTCCTTTGGTTTAGGCGTGACACTCAATTTGAGTTTTTATTGCTTTAAATGCATTTTCAGCCCGAGCTGAGCACGTTTTGTGAGTTTGAATGTATCTTCATAGGAATGAGTTGTGTGGTCAAATTAATGCTCATTTAGGCTTCAGGTGGTCATCCTGAACTAAATACATGTTGAAGTGTGTGCATAAGTCCGTTGGTTTAGGCGTGACACTCAATTTGAGTTTTTATTGCTTTAAATGCATTTTCAGCCCGAGCTGAGCACGTTTTGTGAACTTGAATGTATCTTCATAGGAATGAGTTGTGTGGTCAAATTAATGCTCATATAGGCTTCAGGAGGTCATCCTGAACAAAATACATGTTGAAGTGTGTGCATAATCCTTTGGTTTAGGTGTGACACTCAATTTGAGTTTTTATTGCTTTAAATGCATTTTCAGCCCGAGCTGAGCACGTTTTGTGAGTTTTAATGTATCTTCATAGGAATGAGTTGTGTGGTCAAATTAATGCTCATATGGGCTTCAGGAGGTCATCCTGAACAAAATACATGTTGAAGTGTGTGCATAAGTCCTTTGGTTTAGGCGTGACACTCAATTTGAGTTTTTATTGCTTTAAATGCATTTTCAGCCCGAGATGAGCACGTTTTGTGAGTTTGAATGTATCTTCATAGGAATGAGTTGTGTGGTCAAATTAATGCTCATATGGGCTTCAGGAGGTCATCCTGAACAAAATACATGTTGAAGTGTGTGCATAAGTCCTTTGGTTTAGGCGTGACACTCAATTTGAGCTTTTATTGCTTTAAATGCATTTTCAGCCCGAGTTGAGCACGTTTTGTGAGTTTGAATGTATCTTCATAGGAATGAGTTGTGTGGTCAAATTAATGCTCATATAGGCTTCAGGAGGCCATCCTGAACAAAATACATGTTGAAGTGTGTGCATAAGTCCTTTGGTTTAGGCGTGACACTCAATTTGAGTTTTTATTGCTTTAAATGCATTTTCAGCCCGAGCTGAGCACGTTTTGTGAGTTTGAATGTATCTTCATAGGAATGAGTTGTGTGGTCAAATTAATGCTCATATGGGCTTCAGGAGGTCATCCTGAACAAAATACATGTTGAAGTGTGTGCATAAGTCCTTTGGTTTAGGTGTGACACTCAATTTGAGTTTTTATTGCTTTAAATGCATTTTCAGCCCGAGCTGAGCACGTTTTTTGAGTTTGAATGTATCTTCATAGGAATGAGTTGTGTGGTCAAATTATTGCTCATTTAGGCTACAGGAGGTCATCCTGAACAAAATACATGTTGAAGTGTGTGCATAAGTCCTTTGGTTTAGGCGTGACACTCAATTTGAGTTTTTATTGCTTTAAATGCATTTTCAGCCCGAGCTGAGCACGTTTTGTGAGTTTGAATGTATCTTCATAGGAATGAGTTGTGTGGTCAAATTAATGCTCATTTAGGCTTCAGGTGGTCATCCTGAACAAAATTCATGTTGAAGTGTGTGCATAAGTCCTTTGCTTTAGGTGTGACACTCAATTTGAGTTTTCATTGCTTTAAATGCATTTTCAGCCCGAGCTGAGCACGTTTTGTGAGTTTGAGTGTATCTTCATAGGAATGAGTTGTGTGGTCAAATTAATGCTCTTTAGGCTTCAGGTGGTCATCCTGAACTAAATACATGTTGAAGTGTGTGCATAAGTCCTTTGGTTTAGGCGTGACACTCAATTTGAGTTTTTATTGCTTTAAATGCATTTTCAGCCCGAGCTGAGCGCGCTTTCTGACTTTGAATGTATCTTCATAGGAATGAGTTGTGTGGTCAAATTAATGCTCATTTAGGCTTCAGGTGGTTATCCTGAACTAAATACATGTTGAAGTGTGTGCATAAGTCCTTTGGTTTAGGCGTGACACTCAATTTGAGTTTTTATTGCTTTAAATGCATTTTCAGCCCAAGCTGAGCGCGCTTTCTGACTTTGAATGTATCTTCATAGGAATGAGTTGTGTGGTCAAATTAATGCTCATATAGGCTTCAGGAGGTCATCCTGAACAAAATACATGTTGAAGTGTGTGCATAATCCTTTGGTTTAGGCGTGACACTCAATTTGAGTTTTTATTGCTTTAAATGCATTTTCAGCCCGAGATGAGCACGTTTTGTGAGTTTGAATGTATCTTCATAGGAATGAGTTGTGTGGTCAAATTAATGCTCATATGGGCTTCAGGAGGTCATCCTGAACAAAATACATGTTGAAGTGTGTGCATAAGTCCTTTGGTTTAGGCGTGACACTCAATTTGAGCTTTTATTGCTTTAAATGCATTTTCAGCCCGAGTTGAGCACGTTTTGTGAGTTTGAATGTATCTTCATAGGAATGAGTTGTGTGGTCAAATTAATGCTCATATAGGCTTCAGGAGGCCATCCTGAACAAAATACATGTTGAAGTGTGTGCATAAGTCCTTTGGTTTAGGCGTGACACTCAAGTTGAGTTTTTATTGCTTTAAATGCATTTTCAGCCCGAGCTGAGCACGTTTTGTGAGTTTGAATGTATCTTCATAGGAATGAGTTGTGTGGTCAAATTAATGCTCATTTAGGTTTCAGGTGGTCATCCTGAACTAAATACATGTTGAAGTGTGTGCATAAGTCCTTTGGTTTAGGCGTGACACTCAATTTGAGTTTTTATTGCTTTAAATGCATTTTCAGCCCGAGCTGAGCACGTTTTGTGAGTTTGAATGTATCTTCATAGGAATGAGTTGTGTGGTCAAATTAATGCTCATTTAGGCTTCAGGTGGTCATCCTGAACTAAATACATGTTGAAGTGTGTGCATAAGTCCGTTGGTTTAGGCGTGACACTCAATTTGAGTTTTTATTGCTTTAAATGCATTTTCAGCCCGAGCTGAGCACGTTTTGTGAACTTGAATGTATCTTCATAGGAATGAGTTGTGTGGTCAAATTAATGCTCATATAGGCTTCAGGAGGTCATCCTGAACAAAATACATGTTGAAGTGTGTGCATAATCCTTTGGTTTAGGTGTGACACTCAATTTGAGTTTTTATTGCTTTAAATGCATTTTCAGCCCGAGCTGAGCACGTTTTGTGAGTTTTAATGTATCTTCATAGGAATGAGTTGTGTGGTCAAATTAATGCTCATATGGGCTTCAGGAGGTCATCCTGAACAAAATACATGTTGAAGTGTGTGCATAAGTCCTTTGGTTTAGGCGTGACACTCAATTTGAGTTTTTATTGCTTTAAATGCATTTTCAGCCCGAGATGAGCACGTTTTGTGAGTTTGAATGTATCTTCATAGGAATGAGTTGTGTGGTCAAATTAATGCTCATATGGGCTTCAGGAGGTCATCCTGAACAAAATACATGTTGAAGTGTGTGCATAAGTCCTTTGGTTTAGGCGTGACATTCAATTTGAGCTTTTATTGCTTTAAATGCATTTTCAGCCCGAGTTGAGCACGTTTTGTGAGTTTGAATGTATCTTCATAGGAATGAGTTGTGTGGTCAAATTAATGCTCATATAGGCTTCAGGAGGCCATCCTGAACAAAATACATGTTGAAGTGTGTGCATAAGTCCTTTGGTTTAGGCGTGACACTCAATTTGAGTTTTTATTGCTTTAAATGCATTTTCAGCCCGAGCTGAGCACGTTTTGTGAGTTTGAATGTATCTTCATAGGAATGAGTTGTGTGGTCAAATTAATGCTCATATGGGCTTCAGGAGGTCATCCTGAACAAAATACATGTTGAAGTGTGTGCATAAGTCCTTTGGTTTAGGTGTGACACTCAATTTGAGTTTTTATTGCTTTAAATGCATTTTCAGCCCGAGCTGAGCACGTTTTTTGAGTTTGAATGTATCTTCATAGGAATGAGTTGTGTGGTCAAATTATTGCTCATTTAGGCTACAGGAGGTCATCCTGAACAAAATACATGTTGAAGTGTGTGCATAAGTCCTTTGGTTTAGGCGTGACACTCAATTTGAGTTTTTATTGCTTTAAATGCATTTTCAGCCCGAGCTGAGCACGTTTTGTGAGTTTGAATGTATCTTCATAGAATGAGTTGTGTGGTCAAATTAATGCTCATTTAGGCTTCAGGAGGTCATCCTGAACAAAATACATGTTGAAGTGTGTGCATAAGTCCTTTGGTTTAGGTGTGACACTCAATTTGAGTTTTTGTTGCTTTAAATGCATTTTCAGCCCGAGCTGAGCGCGCTTTCTGACTTTGAATGTATCTTCATAGGAATGAGTTGTGTGGTCAAATTATCGCTCATTTAGGCTTCAAGGAGGTCATCCTGAACAAAATACATGTTGAAGTGTGTGCATAAGTCCTTTGGTTTAGGCGTGACACTCAATTTGAGTTTTTATTGCTTTAAATGCATTTTCAGCCCGAGCTGAGCACGTTTTGTGAGTTTGAATGTATCTTCATAGGAATGAGTTGTGTGGTCAAATTAATGCTCATATGGTCTTCAGGAGGTCATCCTGAACAAAATAAATGTTGAAGTGTGTGCATAAGTCCTTTGGTTTAGGTGTGACACTCAATTTGAGTTTTTATTGCTTTAAATGCATTTTCAACCCGAGCTGAGCACGTTTTGTGAGTTTTAATGTATCTTCATAGGAATGAGTTGTGTGGTCAAATGAATGCTCATATAGGCTTCAGGAGGTCATCCTGAACAAAATACATGTTGAAGTGTGTGCATAAGTCCTTTGGTTTAGGTGTGACACTCAATTTGAGTTTTTGTTGCTTTAAATGCATTTTCAGCCCGAGCTGAGCGCGCTTTCTGACTTTGAATGTATCTTCATAGGAATGAGTTGTGTGGTCAAATTATCGCTCATTTAGGCTTCAAGGAGGTCATCCTGAACAAAATACATGTTGAAGTGTGTGCATAAGTCCTTTGGTTTAGGCGTGACACTCAATTTGAGTTTTTATTGCTTTAAATGCATTTTCAGCCCGAGCTGAGCACGTTTTGTGAGTTTGAATGTATCTTCATAGGAATGAGTTGTGTGGTCAAAGTAATGCTCATTTAGGCTTCAGGTGGTCATCCTGAACAAAACACACGTTGAAGTGTGTGCAAAAGTCCTTTGGTTTAGGCATGACACTCAATTTGAGTTTTTATTGCTTTAAATGCATTTTCAGCCCGAGCTGAGCACGTTTTTTGAGTTTGAATGTATCTTCATAGGAATGAGTTGTGTAGTCAAATTAATGCTCTTATGGGCTTCAGGAGGTCATCCTGAACAAAATACATGTTGAAGTGTGTGCATAAGTCCTTTGGTTTAGGCGTGACACTCAATTTGAGTTTTTATTGCTTTAAATGCATTTTCAGCCCGAGCTGAGCACGTTTTGTGAGTTTGAATGTATCTTCATAGGAATGAGTTGTGTGGTCAAGTTAATGCTCATTTAGGCTTCAGGTGGTCATCCTGAACTAAATACATGTTGAAGTGTGTGCATAAGTCCTTTGGTTTAGGCGTGACATTCAATTTGAGTTTTCATTGCTTTAAATGCATTTTCAGCCCGAGCTGAGCGCGCTTTCTGACTTTGAATGTATCTTCATAGGAATGAGTTGTGTGGTCAAATTAATGGTCATTTAGGCTTCAGGTGGTCATCCTGAACAAAATACATGTTGAAGTGTGTGCATAAGTCCTTTGGTTTAGGCGTGACACTCAATTTGAGTTTTTATTGCTTTAAATGCATTTTCAGCCCGAGCTGAGCGCGTTTTCTGACTTTGAATGTATCTTCATAGGAATGCGTTGTGTAGTCAAATTATTGCTCATTTAGGCTTCAGGAGGACATCCTGAACTAAATACATGTTGAAGTGTGTGCATAAGTCCTTTGGTTTAGGCGTGACACTCAATTTGAGTTTTTATTGCTTTAAATGCATTTTCAGCCCAAGCTGAGCGCGCTTTCTGACTTTGAATGTATCTTCATAGGAATGAGTTGTGTGGTCAAATTAATGCTCATATAGGCTTCAGGAGGTCATCCTGAACAAAATACATGTTGAAGTGTGTGCATAATCCTTTGGTTTAGGTGTGACACTCAATTTGAGTTTTTATTGCTTTAAATGCATTTTCAGCCCGAGCTGAGCACGTTTTGTGAGTTTGAATGTATCTTCATAGGAATGAGTTGTGTGGTCAAATTAATGCTCATTTAGGCTTCAGGTGGTCATCCTGAACTAAATACATGTTGAAGTGTGTGCATAAGTCCTTTGGTTTAGGCGTGACACTCAATTTGAGTTTTTATTGCTTTAAATGCATTTTCAGCCCGAGCTGAGCACGTTTTGTGAGTTTAAATGTATCTTCATAGGAATGAGTTGTGTGGTCAAATTAATGCTCATTTAGGCTTCAGGTGGTCATCCTGAACTAAATACATGTTGAAGTGTGTGCATAAGTCCGTTGGTTTAGGCGTGACACTCAATTTGAGTTTTTATTGCTTTAAATGCATTTTCAGCCCGAGCTGAGCACGTTTTGTGAACTTGAATGTATCTTCATAGGAATGAGTTGTGTGGTCAAATTAATGCTCATATAGGCTTCAGGAGGTCATCCTGAACAAAATACATGTTGAAGTGTGTGCATAATCCTTTGGTTTAGGTGTGACACTCAATTTGAGTTTTTATTGCTTTAAATGCATTTTCAGCCTGAGCTGAGCACGTTTTGTGAGTTTGAATGTATCTTCATAGGAATGAGTTGTGTGGTCAAATTAATGCTCATATAGGCTTCAGGAGGTCATCCTGAACTAAATACATGTTGAAGTGTGTGCATAAGTCCTTTGGTTTAGGCGTGACACTCAATTTGAGTTTTTATTGCTTTAAATGCATTTTCAGCCCGAGCTGAGCGCGCTTTCTGACTTTGAATGTATCTTCATAGGAATGAGTTGTGTGGTCAAATTAATGCTCATATAGGCTTCAGGAGGTCATCCTGAACAAAATACATGTTGAAGTGTGTGCATAATCCTTTGGTTTAGGTGTGACACTCAATTTGAGTTTTTATTGCTTTAAATGCATTTTCAGCCCGAGCTGAGCATGTTTTGTGAGTTTGAATGTATCTTCATAGGAATGAGGTGTGTGGTCAAATTAATGCTCATTTAGGCTTCAGGTGGTCATCCTGAACAAAATACATGTTGAAGTGTGTGCATAAGTCCTTTGGTTTAGGTGTGACACTCAATTTGAGTTTTCATTGCTTTAAATGCATTTTCAGCCCGAGCTGAGCGCGCTTTCTGACTTTGAATGTATCTTCATAGGAATGAAATGTGTGGTCAAATTATCGCTCATTTAGGCTTCAAGGAGGTCATCCTGAACAAAATACATGTTGAAGTGTGTGCATAAGTCCTTTGGTTTAGGTGTGACACTCAATTTGAGTTTTCATTGCTTTAAATGCATTTTCAGCCCGAGCTGAGCGCGCTTTCTGACTTTGAATGTATCTTCATAGGAATGAGTTGTGTGGTCAAATTATTGCTCATTTAGGCTTCAGGAGGTCATCCTGAACAAAATACATGTTGAAGTGTGTGCATAAGTCCTTTGGTTTAGGCGTGACACTCATTTTGAGTTTTTATTGCTTTAAATGCATTTTCAGCCCGAGCTGAGCACGTTTTGTGAGTTTGAATGTATCTTCATAGGAATGAGTTGTGTGGTCAAATTAATGCTCATTTAGGCTTCAGGTGGTTATCCTGAACTAAATACATGTTGAAGTGTGTGCATAAGTCCTTTGGTTTAGGCGTCACACTCAATTTGAGTTTTTATTGCTTTAAATGCATTTTCAGCCCGAGCTGAGCGCGCTTTCTGACTTTGAATGTATCTTCATAGGAATGAAATGTGTGGTCAAATTATCGCTCATTTAGGCTTCAAGGAGGTCATCCTCAACAAAATACATGTTGAAGTGTGTGCATAAGTCCTTTGGTTTAGGCGTGACACTCAATTTGAGTTTTTATTGCTTTAAATGCATTTTCAGCCCGAGCTGAGCGCGCTTTCTGACTTTGAATGTATCTTCATAGGAATGAGTTGTGTGGTCAAATTAATGCTCATATAGGCTTCAGGAGGTCATCCTGAACAAAATACATGTTGAAGTGTGTGCATAATCCTTTGGTTTAGGTGTGACACTCAATTTGAGTTTTTATTGCTTTAAATGCATTTTCAGCCCGAGCTGAGCATGTTTTGTGAGTTTGAATGTATCTTCATAGGAATGAGGTGTGTGGTCAAATTAATGCTCATTTAGGCTTCAGGTGGTCATCCTGAACAAAATACATGTTGAAGTGTGTGCATAAGTCCTTTGGTTTAGGTGTGACACTCAATTTGAGTTTTCATTGCTTTAAATGCATTTTCAGCCCGAGCTGAGCGCACTTTCTGACTTTGAATGTATCTTCATAGGAATGAAATGTGTGGTCAAATTATCGCTCATTTAGGCTTCAAGGAGGTCATCCTCAACAAAATACATGTTGAAGTGTGTGCATAAGTCCTTTGGTTTAGGCGTGACACTCAATTTGAGTTTTTATTGCTTTAAATGCATTTTCAGCCCGAGCTGAGCACGTTTTGTGAGTTTGAATGTATCTTCATAGGAATGAGTTGTGTGGTCAAAACAATGCTCATTTAGGCTTCAGGAGGACATCCTGAACTAAGTACATGTGAAGTGTGTGCATAAGTCCTTTGCTTCAGGCGTGACACTCAATTTGAGTTTTTATTGCTTTAAATGCATTTTTAGACCGAGCCGAGCACCTTTTTTGAGTTTGAATGTATCTTCATAGGAATGAGTTGTGTGGTCAAATGAATGCCCATTTAGGCTTCAGGAGGTCATCCTGAACAAAATACATGTTGAAGTGTGTGCATAAGTCCTTTGGTTTAGGCGTGACACTCAATTTGAGTTTTTATTGCTTTAAATGCATTTTCAGCCCGAGCTGAGCGCGCTTTGTGAGTTTTGAATGTATCTTCATAGGAATGAGTTGTGTGGTCAAATTATTGCTCATTTAGGCTTCAGGTGGTCATCCTGAACAAAATACATGTTGAAGTGTGTGCATAAGTCCTTTGGTTTAGGCGTGACACTCAATTTGAGTTTTTATTGCTTTAAATGCTTTTTCAGCCCGAGCTGAGCGCGCTTTCTGACTTTGAATGTATCTTCATAGGAATGAGTTGTGTAGTCAAACTAATGCTCATTTAGGCTTCAGGAGGCCGTCCTGAACAAAATACATGTTGAAGTGTGTGCATAAGTCCTTTGGTTTAGGTGTGACACTCAATTTGAGTTTTTATTGCTTTAAATGCATTTTCAGCCCGAGCTGAGCACGTTTTCTGAGTTTGAATGTATCTTCATAGGAATGAGTTGTATGGTCAAAATAATGCTCATTTAGGCTTCAGGAGGACATCCTGAACTAAATACATGTTCAAGTGTAGCATAAGTCCTTTGGTTTAGGCGTGACACTCAATTTGAGTTTTTTTTTTTTGCTTTAATTGCATTTTCTGCCCGAGCTGAGCACGTTTTTAGAGTTTGAATGTATCTTCATAGGAATGAGTTGTGTGGTCAAATTACTGCTCATTTAGGCTTCAGGAGGACATCCTGAACTAAATACATGTTGAAGTGTGTGCATAAGTCCTTTAGTTTAGGCGTGACACTCAATTTGAGTATTTATTGCTTTAAATGCATTTTCAGCCCGAGCTGAGCAAGTTTTGTGAGTTTGAATGTATCTTCATAGGAATGAGTTGTGTGATCAAATTAATGCTCATTTAGGCTTCAGGAGGACATCCTGAACTAAGTACATGTTGAAGTGTGTGCATAAGTCCCTTGGTTTGGGCGTGACATTCAATTTGAGTTTTTATTGCTTTAAATGCATTTTCAGGCCGAGCTGAGCACGTTTTGTGAGTTTGAATGTATCTTCATAGGAATGAGTTGTGTGGTCAAATTAATGCTCATTTAGGCTTCAGGATGTCATCCTGAACAAAATACATGTTGAAGTGTGTGCATAAGTCCTTTGGTTTGGGCGTGACATTCAATTTGAGTTTTTATTGCTTTAAATGCATTTTCAGGCCGAGCTGAGCACGTTTTGTGACTTTGAATGTATCTTCATTGGAATGAGTTGTGTAGTCAAATTAATGCTCATTTATGCTTCAGGAGGCCATCCTGAACAAAAGACATGTTGAAGTGTGTGTATAAGTCCTTTGGTTTAGGAGTGACACTCAATTTGAGTTTAATTGCTTTAAATGCATTTTCAGCACGAGCTGAGCACGTTTTGTGAGTTTGAATGTATCTTCATAGATATGAGTTGTGTGGTCAAATTAATGCTCATATAGGCTTCAGGAGGTCATCCTGAACAAAATACATGTTGAAGTGTGTGCATAAGTCCTTTGGTTTAGGCATGACACTCAATTTGAGTTTTTATTGCTTTAAATGCATTTTCAGCCCGAGCTGAGCACGTTTTGTGAGTTTGAATGTATCTTCATAGGAATGAGTTGTGTGGTCAAATTAATGCTCATTTAGGCTTCAGGAGGTCATCCTGAACAAAATACATGTTGAAGTGTGTGCATAAGTCCTTTGGTTTAGGCGTGACACTCAATTTGAGTTTTTATTGCTTTAAATGCATTTTCAGCCCGAGCTGAGCACGTTTTGTGAGTTTAAATGTATCTTCATAGGAATGAGTTGTGTGGTCAAATTAATGCTCATTTAGGCTTCAGGTGGTCATCTTGAACAAAATGCATGTTGAAGTGTGTGCATAAGTCCTTTGGTTTAGGCGTGACACTCAATTTGAGTTTTTATCGCTTTAAATGCATTTTCAGCCCGAGCTGAGCACGTTTTGTGAGTTTGAATGTATCTTCATAGGAATGAGTTGTGTGGTCAAATTAATGCTCATATAGGCTTCAGGAGGTCATCCTGAACAAAATACATGTTAAAGTGTGTGCATAGGTCCTTTGGTTTAGGTGTGACACTCAATTTGAGTTTTTATTGCTTTAAATGCATTTTCAGCCCGAGCTGAGCACGTTTTGTGAGTTTGAATGTATCTTCATAGGAATGAGTTGTGTGGTCAAATTACTGCTCATTTAGGCTTCAGGAGGACATCCTGAACTAAATACATGTTGAAGTGTGTGCATAAGTCCTTTGGTTTAGGCGTGACACTCAATATGAGTTTTTATTGCTTTAAATGCATTTTCAGCCCGAGCTGAGCGCGCTTTCTGACTTTGAATATATCTTCATAGGAATGAGTTGTGTAGTCAAAATAATGATCATTTAGGCTTCAGGAGGCCATCCTGAACAAAACACATGTTGAAGTGTGTGCATCAGTCCTTTGGTTTAGGCGTGACACTCAATTTGAGTTTTTATTGCTTTAAATGCGTTTTTTGCCAAGCTGAGCACGTTTTTTGAGTTTGAATGTATCTTCATAGGAATGAGTTGTGTGATCAAAGTAATGCTCATTTAGGCTTCAGGAGGACATCCTGAACTAAGTACATGTTGAAGTGTGTGCATAAGTCCCTTGGTTTGGGCGTGACACTCAATTTGAGTTTTTATTGCTTTAAATGCATTTTCAGGCCGAGCTGAGCACGTTTTGTGAGTTTGAATGTATCCTCATAGGACTGAGTTGTGTGGTCAAATTACTGCTCATTTAGGCTTCAGGAGGACATCCTGAACTAAATACATGTTGAAGTGTAAGCATATGTCCTTTGGTTTAGGCGTGACACTCAATTTGAATTTTTATCGCTTTAAATGCATTTTCAGCCCGAGCTGAGCACGTTTTGTGAGTTTGAATGTATCTTCATAGGAATGAGTTGTGTGGTCAAATTAATGCTCATATAGGCTTCAGGAGGTCATCCTGAACAAAATACATGTTAAAGTGTGTGCATAGGTCCTTTGGTTTAGGTGTGACACTCAATTTGAGTTTTTATTGCTTTAAATGCATTTTCAGCCCGAGCTGAGTGCGCTTTCTGACTTTGAATGTATCTTCATAGGAATGAGTTGTGTAGTCAAATTAATGCTCATTTAGGCTTCAGGAGACCATCCTGAACAAAATACATGTTGAAGTGTGTGCATTAGTCCTTTGGTTTAGGCGTGACACTCAATTTGAGTTTTAATTGCTTTAAATGCATTTTCTGCCCAAGCTGAGCACGTTTTTTGAGTTAATAATAATAATAATAATAATAATAATAATACATTTTATTTATAAGCGCCTTTCAAGACACCCAAGGACACTTTACAAGAACAAAAAACACAAAACAATACGGGTTGAGCAGCGGCAGCCAAAACGCGCCAGCGTTCACTCAACCCGAAGGTCAGAAAGAAACCACAGGGGAGGGAGAGAGGGAGAAAAAAACCCACGCTCGAACTACCCTCATTTTGAGGATAATTTGAGTGAGGCAAAAAAACTCCTGCACAAGCATATGACAGTTACAACAGGTTAAATGTATCTTCATAGGAATGAGTTGTGTGGTCAAATTACTGCTCATTTAGGCTTCAGGAGGACATCCTGAACTAAATACATGTTGATGTGTGTGCATAAGTCCTTTGGTTTAGGCGTGACACTCAATTTGAGTTTTTATTGCTTTAAATGCATTTTCAGCCCGAGCTGAGCACGTTTTGTGAGTTTGAATGTATCTTCATAGGAATGAGTTGTGTGGTCAAATTACTGCTCATTTAGGCTTCAGGAGGACATCCTGAACTAAATACATGTTGAAGTGTGTGCATAAGTCCTTTGGTTTAGGCGTGACACTCAATTTGAGTTTTTATTGCTTTAAATGCATTTTCAGCCCGAGCTGAGCACGTTTTGTGAGTTTGAATGTATCTTCATAGGAATGAGTTGTGTGATCAAAACAATGCTCATTTAGGCTTCAGGAGGACATCCTGAACTCAGTACATGTTGAAGTGCGTGCATAAGTCCTTTGGTTTAGGCGTGACACTCAATTTGAGTTTTTATTGCTTTAAATGCATTTTCAGCCCGAGCTGAGCACGTTTTGTGAGTTTGAATGTATCTTTATAGGAATGAGTTGTGTGATCAAAACAATGCTCATTTAGGCTTCAGGAGGTCATCCTGAACAAAATACATGTTGAAGTGTGTGCATAAGTCCTTTGGTTTGGGCGTGACACTCAATTTGAGTTTTTATTGCTTTAAATGCATTTTCAGGCCGAGCTGAGCACGTTTTGTGAGTTTGAATGTATCTTCATAGGAATGAGTTGTGTGGTCAAATTACTGCTCATTTAGGCTTCAGGAGGACATCCTGAACTAAATACATGTTGAAGTGTGGGCATAAGTCCTTTGGTTTAGGCGTGACACTCAATTTGAGTTTTTATTGCTTTAAATGCATTTTCAGCCCGAGCTGAGCACGTTTTGAGTTTGAATGTATCTTTATAGGAATGAGTTGTGTGGTCAAATTAATGCTCATATAGGCTTCAGGAGGTCATCTTGAACAAAATACATGTTGAAGTGTGTGCATTTAGGCGTGACACACAATTCGAGTTTTTATTGCTTTAAATGCATTTTCAGCCCGAGCTGAGTGCGCTTTCTGACTTTGAATGTATCTTCATAGGAATGAGTTGTGTAGTCAAATTAATGCTCATTTAGGCTTCAGGAGGCCATCCTGAACAAAATACATGTTGAAGTGGTGCATAAGTCCTTTGGTTTAGGCGTGACACTCAATTTGAGTTTTTATTGCTTTAAATGCATTTTCAGCCCGAGCAGAGCACGTTTTGTGAGTTTAAATGTATCTTCATAGGAATGAGTTGTGTGGTCAAATTATTGCTCATTTAGGCTTCAGGAGGTCATCCTGAACAAAATACATGTTGAAGTGTGTGCATAAGTCCTTTGGTTTAGGTGTGACACACAATTCGAGTTTTTATTGCTTTAAATGCATTTTCAGCCCGAGCTGAGTGCGCTTTCTGACTTTGAATGTATCTTCATAGGAATGAGTTGTGTAGTCAAATTAATGCTCATTTAGGCTTCAGGAGGCCATCCTGAACAAAATACATGTTGAAGTGGTGCATAAGTCCTTTGGTTTAGGCGTGACACTCAATTTGAGTTTTTATTGCTTTGAATGCATTTTCAGCCCGAGCAGAGCACGTTTTGTGAGTTTACATGTATCTTCATAGGAATGAGTTGTGTGGTCAAATTATTGCTCATATAGGCTTCAGGAGGCCATCCTGAACAAAATATATGTTGAAGTGTGTGCATCAGTCCTTTGGTTTAGGCGTGACACTCAATTTGAGTTTTTATTGCTTTAAATGCATTTTTTGCCGAGCTGAGCACGTTTTTTGAGTTTGAATGTATCTTTATAGGAATGAGTTGTGTAGTCAAATTACTGCTCATTTAGGCTTCAGGGGGACATCCTGAACTAAATACATGTTGAAGTGTAAGCATAAGTCCTTTGGTTTAGGCGTGACACTCAATTTGAGTTTTTATCGCTTTAAATGCATTTTCAGCCCAAGCTGAGCACGTTTTGTGAGTTTGAATGTATCTTCATAGGAATGAGTTGTGTGGTCAAATTAATGCTCATATAGGCTTCAGGAGGTCATCCTGAACAAAATACATGTTAAAGTGTGTAAATAGGTCCTTTGGTTTAGGTGTGACACTCAATTTGAGTTTTTATTGCTTTAAATGCATTTTCAGCCCGAGCTGAGCGCGCTTTCTGACTTTGAATGTATCTTCATAGGAATGAGTTGCGTAGTCAAAATAATGATCATTTAGGCTTCAGGAGGCCATCCTGAACAAAACACATGTTGAAGTGTGTGCATCAGTCCTTTGGTTTAGGCGTGACACTCAATTTGAGTTTTTATTGCTTTAAATGCGTTTTTTGCCAAGCTGAGCACGTTTTTTGAGTTTGAATGTATCTTCATAGGAATGAGTTGTGTGATCAAGACAATGCTCATTTAGGCTTCAGGAGGACATCCTGAACTCAGTACATGTTGAAGTGTGTGCATAAGTCCTTTGGTTTGGGCGTGACAGTCAATTTGAGTTTTTATTGCTTTAAATGCATTTTCAGGCCGAGCTGAGCACGTTTTGTGAGTTTGAATGTATCTTCATAGGAATGAGTTGTATGGTCAAATTAATGCTCATTTAGGCTTCAGGAGGTCATCCTGAACAAAATACATGTTGAAGTGTGTGCATAAGTCCTTTGGTTTAGGCGTGACACTCAATTTGAGTTTTTATTGCTTTAAATGCATTTTCAGCCCGAGCTGAGCACGTTTTGTGAGTTTGAATGTATCTTCATAGGAATGAGTTGTGTGATCAAAACAATGCTCATTTAGGCTTCAGGAGGACATCCTGAACTCAGTACATGTTGAAGTGCGTGCATAAGTCCTTTGGTTTAGGCGTGACACTCAATTTGAGTTTTTATTGCTTTAAATGCATTTTCAGCCCGAGCTGAGCACGTTTTGTGAGTTTGAATGTATCTTCATAGGAATGAGTTGTGTGATCAAAACAATGCTCATTTAGGCTTCAGGAGGTCATCCTGAACAAAATACATGTTGAAGTGTGTGCATAAGTCCTTTGGTTTGGGCGTGACACTCAATTTGAGTTTTTATTGCTTTAAATGCATTTTCAGGCCGAGCTGAGCACGTTTTGTGAGTTTGAATGTATCTTCATAGGAATGAGTTGTGTGGTCAAATTACTGCTCATTTAGGCTTCAGGAGGACATCCTGAACTCAGTACATGTTGAAGTGCGTGCATAAGTCCTTTGGTTTAGGCGTGACACTCAATTTGAGTTTTTATTGCTTTAAATGCATTTTCAGCCCGACCTGAGCGCGCTTTCTGACTTTGAATGTATCTTCATAGGAATGAGTTGTGTAGTCAAATTAATGCTCATTTAGGCTTCAGGAGGACATCCTGAACTAAATACATGTTGAAGTGTGTGCAAAAGTCCTTTGTTTTGGGCGTGACACTCAATTTGAGTTTTTATTGCTTTAAATGCATTTTCAGGCCGAGCTGAGCACGTTTTGTGACTTTGAATGTATCTTCATTGGAATGAGTTGTGTAGTCAAATTAATGCTCATTTAGGCTTCAGGAGGCCATCCTGAACAAAAGACATGTTGAAGTGTGTGCATCAGTCCTTTGGTTTAGGCGTGACACTCAATATGAGTTTTTATTGCTTTAAATGCATTTTCAGCCCGAGCTGAGCGCGCTTTCTGACTTTGAATGTATCTTCATAGGAATGAGTTGTGTAGTCAAATTAATGATCATTTCGGCTTCAGGAGGCCATCCTGAACAAAACACATGTTGAAGTGTGTGCATCAGTCCTTTGGTTTAGGCGTGACACTCAATTTGAGTTTTTATTGCTTTAAATGCATTTTCAGCCCGAGCTGAGCACGTTTTGTGACTTTGAATGTATCTTCATTGGAATGAGTTGTGTGGTCAAATTAATGCTCATTTAGGCTTCAGGTGGTCATCCTGAACTAAATACATGTTGAAGTGTGTGCATAAGTCCTTTGGTTTAGGCGTGACACTCAATTTGAGTTTTTATTGCTTTAAATTAAATGCATTTTCAGCCCGAGCTGAGCGCGCTTTCTGACTTTGAATGTATCTTCATAGGAATGAGTTGTGTGGTGAAATTATTGCTGATTTAGGCTTCAGGAGGTCATCCTGAACAAAATACATGTTGAAGTGTGGGCATAAGTCCTTTGGTTTAGGCGTGACACTCAATTTGAGTTTTTATTGCTTTAAATTAAATGCATTTTCAGCCCGAGCTGAGCGCGCTTTCTGACTTTGAATGTATCTTCATAGGAATGAGTTGTGTGGTCAAATTAATGCTCATTTAGGCTTCAGGTGGTCATCCTGAACAAAATACATGTTGAAGTGTGTGCATAAGTCCTTTGGTTTAGGTATGACACTCAATTTGAGTTTTTATTGCTTTAAATGCATTTTCAGCCCGAGCTGAGCGCGTTTTGTGAGTTTGAATGTATCTTCATAGGAATGAGTTGTGTGGTCAAATTAATGCTCATATGGGCTTCAGGAGGTCATCCTGAATAAAATACATGTTGAAGTGTGTGCATAAGTCCTTTGGTTTAGGCGTGACACTCAATTTGAGTTTTTATTGCTTTAAATGCATTTTCAGCCCGAGCTAAGCAAGTTTTGTGAGTTTAAATGTATCTTCATAGGAATGAGTTGTGTAGTCAAATTAATGCTCATATGGGGTTCAGAGGGTCATCCTGAACAAAATACATGTTGAAGTGTGTGCATAAGTCCTTTGGTTTAGGTGTGACACTCAATTTGAGTTTTTATTGCTTTAAATGCATTTTCAGCCCGAGCTGAGCGCGTTTTGTGAGTTTGAATGTATCGTCATAGGAATGAGTTGTGTGGTCAAATTAATGCTTATTTAGGCTTCAGGAGGTCATCCTGAACAAAATACATGTTGAAGTGTGTGCATAAGTCCTTTGGTTTAGGCGTGACACTCAATTTGAGTTTTTATTGCTTTAAATGCATTTTCAGCCCGAGCTGAGCACGTTTTGTGAGTTTGAATGTATCTTCATAGGAATGAGTTGTGTAGTCAAATTAATGCTCATATGGGCTTCGGGAGGTCATCCTGAACAAAATACATGTTGAAGTGTGTGCATAAGTCCTTTGGTTTAGGCGTGACACTCAATTTGAGTTTTTATTGCTTTAAATGCATTTTCAGCCCGAGCTGAGCACGTTTTGTGAGTTTGAATGTATCTTCATAGGAATGAGTTGTGTAGTCAAATTAATGCTCATATGGGCTTCGGGAGGTCATCCTGAACAAAATACATGTTGAAGTGTGTGCATAAGTCCTTTGGTTTAGGTGTGACACTCAATTTGAGTTTTTATTGCTTTAAATGCATTTTCAGCCCGAGCTGAGCACGTTTTGTGAGTTTGAATGTATCTTCATAAGAATGAGTTGTGTGGTCAAATTAATGCTCATTTAGGCTTCAGGTGGTCATCCTGAACTAAATACATGTTGAAGTGTGTGCATAAGTCCTTTGGTTTAGGCGTGACACTCAATTTGAGTTTTTATTGCTTTAAATTAAATGCATTTTCAGCCCGAGCTGAGCGCGCTTTCTGACTTTGAATGTATCTTCATAGGAATGAGTTGTGTGGTCAAATTAATGCTCATTTAGGCGTCAGGTGGTCATCCTGAACAAAATACATGTTGAAGTGTGTGCATAAGTCCTTTGGTTTAGGCGTGACACTCAATTTGAGTTTTTATTGCTTTAAATGCATTTTCAGCCCGAGCTGAGCACGTTTTCTGAGTTTGAATGTATCTTCATAGGAATGAGTTGTGTGGTCAAATTAATGCTCATTTAGGCGTCAGGCTGTCATCCTGAACTAAATACATGTTGAAGTGTGTGCATAAGTCCTTTGGTTTAGGCGTGACACTCAATTTGAGTTTTTATTGCTTTAAATGCATTTTCAGGCCGAGCAGAGCACGTTTTGTGTGTTTGAATGTATCTTCATAGGAATGAGTTGTGTGGTCAAATTAATGCTCATATGGGCTTCAGGAGGTCATCCTGAACAAAATACATGTTGAAGTGTGTGCATAAGTCCTTTGGTTCAGGTGTGACACTCAATTTGAGTTTTTATTCCTTTAAATGCATTTTCAGCCCGAGTTGAGCACGTTTTGTGAGTTTGAATGTATCTTCATAGGAATGAGTTGTGTGGTCAAATTAATGCTCATTTAGGCTTCAGGTGGTCATCCTGAACTAAATACATGTTGAAGTGTGTGCATAAGTCCTTTGGTTTAGGCGTGACACTCAATTTGAGTTTTTATTGCTTTAAATGCATTTTCAGCCCGAGCTGAGCACGTTTTGTGAGTTTGAATGTATCTTTATAGGAATGAGTTGTGTAGTCAAATTAATGCTCATATGGGCTTCAGGAGGTCATCCTGAACAAAATACATGTTGAAGTGTGTGCATGAGTCCTTTGGTTTAGGTGTGACACTCAATTTGAGTTTTTATTGCTTTAAATGCATTTTCAGCCCGAGTTGAGCACGTTTTGTGAGTTTGAATGTATCTTCATAGGAATGAGTTGTGTAGTCAAATTAATGCTCATATGGGCTTCAGGAGGTCATCCTGAACAAAATACATGTTGAAGTGTGTGCATGAGTCCTTTGGTTTAGGTGTGACACTCAATTTGAGTTTTTATTGCTTTAAATTAAATGCATTTTCAGCCCGAGCTGAGCGCGCTTTCTGACTTTGAATGTATCTTCATAGGAATGAGTTGTGTGGTCAAATTAATGCTCATTTAGGCGTCAGGTGGTCATCCTGAACAAAATACATGTTGAAGTGTGTGCATAAGTCCTTTGGTTTAGGCGTGACACTCAATTTGAGTTTTTATTGCTTTAAATGCATTTTCAGCCCGAGCTGAGCACGTTTTGTGAGTTTGAATGTATCTTCATAGGAATGAGTTGTGTAGTCAAATTAATGCTCATATGGGCTTCAGGATGTCATCCTGAACTAAATACATGTTGAAGTGTGTGCATAAGTCCTTTGGTTTAGGCGTGACACTCAATTTGAGTTTTTATTGCTTTAAATGCATTTTCAGCCCGAGTTGAGCACGTTTTGTGAGTTTGAATGTATCTTCATAGGAATGAGTTGTGTGGTCAAATTAATGCTCATTTAGGCTTCAGGTGGTCATCCTGAACTAAATACATGTTGAAGTGTGTGCATAAGTCCTTTGGTTTAGGTGTGACACTCAATTTGAGTTTTTATTGCTTTAAATGCATTTTCAGCCCAAGCTGAGCACGTTTTGTGAGTTTGAATGTATCTTCATAGGAATGAGTTGTGTGGTCAAATTAATGCTCATTTAGGCTTCAGGTGGTCATCCTGAACTAAATACATGTTGAAGTGTGTGCATAAGTCCTTTGGTTTAGGCGTGACACTCAATTTGAGTTTTTATTGCTTTAAATTAAATGCATTTTCAGCCCGAGCTGAGCGCGCTTTCTGACTTTGAATGTATCTTCATAGGAATGAGTTGTGCGGTCAAATTAATTCTGATTTAGGCTTCAGGAGGTCATCCTGAACAAAATACATGTTGAAGTGTGTGCATAAGTCCTTTGGTTTAGGCTTGACACTCAATTTGAGTTTTTATTGCTTTAAATGCATTTTCAGCCCGAGCTGAGCACGTTTTGTGAGTTTGAATGTATCTTCATAGGAATGAGTTGTGTGGTCAAATTAATGCTCATTTAGGCGTCAGGTGGTCATCCTGAACAAAATACATGTTGAAGTGTGTGCATAAGTCCTTTGGTTTAGGCGTGACACTCAATTTGAGTTTTTATTGCTTTAAATGCATTTTCAGCCCGAGCTGAGCACGTTTTGTGAGTTTGAATGTATCTTCATAGGAATGAGTTGTGTGGTCAAATTAATGCTCATATGGGCTTCAGGAGGTCATCCTGAACAAAATACATGTTGAAGCGTGTGCATAAGTCCTTTGGTTTAGGTGTGACACTCAATTTGAGTTTTTATTGCTTTAAATTAAATGCATTTTCAGCCCGAGCTGAGCGCGCTTTCTGACTTTGAATGTATCTTCATAGGAATGAGTTGTGCGGTCAAATTAATTCTGATTTAGGCTTCAGGAGGTCATCCTGAACAAAATACATGTTGAAGTGTGTGCATAAGTCCTTTGGTTTAGGCTTGACACTCAATTTGAGTTTTTATTGCTTTAAATGCATTTTCAGCCCGAGCTGAGCACGTTTTGTGAGTTTGAATGTATCTTCATAGGAATGAGTTGTGTGGTCAAATTAATGCTCATTTAGGCGTCAGGTGGTCATCCTGAACAAAATACATGTTGAAGTGTGTGCATAAGTCCTTTGGTTTAGGCGTGACACTCAATTTGAGTTTTTATTGCTTTAAATGCATTTTCAGCCCGAGCTGAGCACGTTTTGTGAGTTTGAATGTATCTTCATAGGAATGAGTTGTGTGGTCAAATTAATGCTCATATGGGCTTCAGGAGGTCATCCTGAACAAAATACATGTTGAAGCGTGTGCATAAGTCCTTTGGTTTAGGTGTGACACTCAATTTGAGTTTTTATTGCTTTAAATGCATTTTCAGCCCGAGCTGAGCACGTTTTGTGAGTTTGAATGTATCTTCATAGGAATGAGTTGTGTGGTCAAATTAATGCTCATATGGGCTTCAGGAGGTCATCCTGAACAAAATACATGTTGAAGCGTGTGCATAAGTCCTTTGGTTTAGGTGTGACACTCAATTTGAGTTTTTATTGCTTTAAATGCATTTTCAGCCCGAGCTGAGCACGTTTTTTGAGTTTGAATGTATCTTCATAGGAATGAGTTGTGTGGTCAAATTATTGCTCATTTAGGCTTCAGGAGGTCATCCTGAACAAAATACATGTTGAAGTGTGTGCATAAGTCCTTTGGTTTAGGCGGGACACTCAATTTGAGTTTTTATTGCTTTAAATGCATTTTCAGCCCGAGCTGAGCACGTTTTGTGAGTTTGAATGTATCTTCATAGAATGAGTTGTGTGGTCAAATTAATGCTCATTTAGGCTTCAGGTGGTCATCCTGAACAAAATACATGTTGAAGTGTGTGCATAAGTCCTTTGGTTTAGGCGTGACATTCAATTTGAGTTTTTATTGCTTTAAATGCATTTTTAGCCCGAGCTGAGCATGTTTTGTGAGTTTGAATGTATCTTCATAGGAATGAGTTGTGTGGTCAAATTAATGCTCATTTAGGCTTCAGGTGGTCATCCTGAACTAAATACATGTTGAAGTGTGTGCATAAGTCCTTTGGTTTAGGTGTGACACTCAATTTGAGTTTTTATTGCTTTAAATGCATTTTCAGCCCGAGCTGAGCGCGCTTTCTGACTTTGAATGTATCTTCATAGGAATGAGTTGTGTGGTCAAATTATTGCTGATTTAGGCTTCAGGAGGTCATCCTGAACAAAATACATGTTGAAGTGTGTGCATAAGTCCTTTGGTTTAGGCGTGACACTCAATTTGAGTTTTTATTGCTTTAAATGCATTTTCAAGCCGAGCTGAGCACGTTTTGTGTGTTTGAATGTATCTTCATAGGAATGAGTTGTGTGGTCAAATTAATGCTCATTTAGGCTTCAGGTGGTCATCCTGAACAAAATACATGTTGAAGTGTGTGCATAAGTCCTTTGGTTTAGGCGTGACATTCAATTTGAATTTTTATTGCTTTAAATGCATTTTCAGCCCGAGCTGAGCATGTTTTGTGAGTTTGAATGTATCTTCATAGGAATGAGTTGTGTGGTCAAATTAATGCTCATTTAGGCTTCAGGTGGTCATCCTGAACAAAATACATGTTGACGTGTGTGCATAAGTCCTTTGGTTTAGGTGTGACACTCAATTTGAGTTTTTATTGCTTTAAATGCATTTTCAGCCCGAGCTGAGCGCGTTTTGTGAGTTTGAATGTATCTTCATAGGAATGAGTTGTGTTGTCAAAATCATGCTTATTTAGGCTTCAGGAGGTCATCCTGAACAAAATACATGTTGAAGTGTGTGCATAAGTCCTTTGGTTTAGGCGTGACACTCAATTTGAGTTTTTATTGCTTTAAATTAAATGCATTTTCAGCCCGAGCTGAGCGCGCTTTCTGACTTTGAATGTATCTTCATAGGAATGAGTTGTGTGGTCAAATTAATGCTCATTTAGGCGTCAGGTGGTCATCGTGAACAAAATACATGTTGAAGTGTGTGCATAAGTCCTTTGGTTTAGGCGTGACACTCAATTTGAGTTTTTATTGCTTTAAATGCATTTTCAGCCCGAGCTGAGCACGTTTTGTAAGTTTGAATGTATCTTTATAGGAATGAGTTGTGTAGTCAAATTAATGCTCATTTAGGCGTCAGGTGGTCATCCTGAACAAAATACATGTTGAAGTGTGTGCATAAGTCCTTTGGTTTAGGCGTGACACTCAATTTGAGTTTTTATTGCTTTAAATGCATTTTCAGCCCGAGCTGAGCACGTTTTGTGAGTTTGAATGTATCTTCATAGGAATGAGTTGTGTAGTCAAATTAATGCTCATTTAGGCTTCAGGTGGTCATCCTGAACTAAATACATGTTGAAGTGTGTGCATAAGTCCTTTGGTTTAGGCGGGACACTCAATTTGAGTTTTTATTGCTTTAAATTAAATGCATTTTCAGCCCGAGCTGAGCGCGCTTTCTGACTTTGAATGTATCTTCATAGGAATGAGTTGTGTGGTCAAATTAATGCTCATTTAGGCGTCAGGTGGTCATCCTGAACAAAATACATGTTGAAGTGTGTGCATAAGTCCTTTGGTTTAGGCGTGACACTCAATTTGAGTTTTTATTGCTTTAAATGCATTTTCAGCCCGAGCTGAGCACGTTTTGTGAGTTTGAATGTATCTTCATAGGAATGAGTTGTGTAGTCAGATTAATGCTCATATGGGCTTCAGGAGGTCATCCTGAACAAAATACATGTTAAAGTGTGTGCATAAGTCCTTTGGTTTAGGCGTGACATTCAATTTGAGTTTTTATTGCTTTAAATGCATTTTCAGCCCGAGCTGAGCATGTTTTGTGAGTTTGAATGTATCTTCATAGGAATGAGTTGTGTGGTCAAATTAATGCTCATTTAGGCTTCAGGTGGTCATCCTGAACAAAATACATGTTGAAGTGTGTGCATAAGTCCTTTGGTTTAGGTGTGACACTCAATTTGAGTTTTTATTGCTTTAAATGCATTTTCAGCCCGAGCTGAGCGCGTTTTGTGAGTTTGAATGTATCTTCATAGGAATGAGTTGTGTGGTCAAATTAATGCTTATTTAGGATTCAGGAGGTCATCCTGAACAAAATACATGTTGAAGCGTGTGCATAAGTCCTTTGGTTTAGGCGTGACACTCAATTTGAGTTTTTATTGCTTTAAATGCATTTTCAGCCCGAGCTGAGCACGTTTTGTGAGTTTGAATGTATCTTCATAGGAATGAGTTGTGTGGTCAAATTAATGCTCATTTAGGCTTCAGGTGGTCATCCTGAACTAAATACATGTTGAAGTGTGGGCATAAGTCCTTTGGTTTAGGCGTGACACTCAATTTGAGTTTTTATTGCTTTAAATGCATTTTCAGCCCGAGCTGAGCACGTTTTGTGAGTTTGAATGTATCTTCATAGGAATGAGTTGTGTGGTCAAATTAATGCTCATTTAGGCTTCAGGTGGTCATCCTGAACAAAATACATGTTGAAGTGTGTGCATAAGTCCTTTGGTTTAGGCGTGACATTCAATTTGAGTTTTTATTGCTTTAAATGCATTTTCAGCCCGAGCTGAGCATGTTTTGTGAGTTTGAATGTATCTTCATAGGAATGAGTTGTGTGGTCAAATTAATGCTCATTTAGGCTTCAGGTGGTCATCCTGAACAAAATACATGTTGACGTGTGTGCATAAGTCCTTTGGTTTAGGTGTGACACTCAATTTGAGTTTTTATTGCTTTAAATGCATTTTCAGCCCGAGTTGAGCATGTTTTGTGAGTTTGAAAATATCTTCATAGGAATGAGTTGTGTGGTCAAATTAATGCTCATTTAGGCTTCAGGTGGTCATCCTGAACTAAATACATGTTGAAGTGTGTGCATAAGTCCTTTGGTTTAGGCGTGACACTCAATTTGAGTTTTTATTGCTTTAAATGCATTTTCAGCCCGAGCTGAGCACGTTTTGTGAGTTTGAATGTTTCTTCATAGGAATGAGTTGTGTAGTCAAATTAATGCTCATATGGGCTTCAGGAGGTCATCCTGAACAAAATACATGTTGAAGTGTGTGCATAAGTCCTTTGGTTTAGGTGTGACACTCAATTTGAGTTTTTATTGCTTTAAATGCATTTTCAGCCCGAGTTGAGCACGTTTTGTGAGTTTGAAAATATCTTCATAGGAATGAGTTGTGTGGTCAAATTAATGCTCATTTAGGCTTCAGGTGGTCATCCTGAACTAAATACATGTTGAAGTGTGTGCATAAGTCCTTTGGTTTAGGCGTGACACTCAATTTGAGTTTTTATTGCTTTAAATGCATTTTCAGCCCGAGCTGAGCACGTTTTGTGAGTTTGAATGTATCTTCATAGGAATGAGTTGTGTAGTCAAATTAATGCTCATTTAGGCTTCAGGTGGTCATCCTGAACTAAATACATGTTGAAGTGTGTGCATAAGTCCTTTGGTTTAGGCGTGACACTCAATTTGAGTTTTTATTGCTTTAAATTAAATGCATTTTCAGCCCGAGCTGAGCGCGCTTTCTGACTTTGAATGTATCTTCATAGGAATGAGTTGTGTGGTCAAATTAATGCTCATTTAGGCTTCAGGAGGTCATCCTGAACAAAATACATGTTAAAGTGTGTGCATAAGTCCTTAGATTTAGGCGTGACACTCAATTTGAGTTTTTATTGCTTTAAATGCATTTTCAGCCCGAGCTGAGCACGTTTTGTGAGTTTGAATGTATCTTCATAGGAATGAGTTGTGTGGTCAAATTAATGCTCATTTAGGCTTCAGGTGGTCATCCTGAACAAAATACATGTTGAAGTGTGTGCATAAGTCCTTTGGTTTAGGCGTGACATTCAATTTGAGTTTTTATTGCTTTAAATGCATTTTCAGCCCGAGCTGAGCACGTTTTGTGAGTTTGAATGTATCTTCATAGGAATGAGTTGTGTGGTCAAATTAATGCTCATTTAGGCTTCAGGTGGTCATCCTGAACAAAATACATGTTGAAGTGTGTGCATAAGTCCTTTGGTTTAGGCGTGACACTCAATTTGAGTTTTTATTGCTTTAAATGCATTTTCAGCCCGAGCTGAGCACGTTTTGTGAGTTTGAATGTATCTTCATAGAATGAGTTGTGTGGTCAAATTAATGCTCATTTAGGCTTCAGGAGGTCATCCTGAACAAAATACATGTTGAAGTGTGTGCATAAGTCCTTTGGTTTAGGCGTGACACTCAATTTGAGTTTTTATTGCTTTAAATGCATTTTCAGCCCGAGCTGAGCACGTTTTGTGAGTTTGAATGTATCTTCATAGGAATGAGTTGTGTGGTCAAATTAATGCTCATTTAGGCTTCAGGTGGTCATCCTGAACAAAATACATGTTGAAGTGTGTGCATAAGTCCTTTGGTTTAGGCGTGACATTCAATTTGAGTTTTTATTGCTTTAAATGCATTTTCAGCCAGAGCTGAGCATGTTTTGTGAGTTTGAATGTATCTTCATAGGAATGAGTTGTGTGGTCAAATTAATGCTCATTTAGGCTTCAGGTGGTCATCCTGAACAAAATACATGTTGACGTATGTGCATAAGTCCTTTGGTTTAGGTGTGACACTCAATTTGAGTTTTTATTGCTTTAAATGCATTTTCAGCCCGAGCTGAGCACGTTTTGTGACTTTGAATGTTTCTTCATAGGAATGAGTTGTGTGGTCAAATTAATGCTCATTTAGGCTTCAGGTGGTCATCCTGAACTAAATACATGTTGAAGTGTGTGCATAAGTCCTTTGGTTTAGGCGTGACACTCAATTTGAGTTTTTATTGCTTTAAATGCATTTTCAGCCCGAGCTGAGCACGTTTTGTGAGTTTGAATGTTTCTTCATAGGAATGAGTTGTGTAGTCAAATTAATGCTCATATGGGCTTCAGGAGGTCATCCTGAACAAAATACATGTTGAAGTGTGTGCATAAGTCCTTTGGTTTAGGTGTGACACTCAATTTGAGTTTTTATTGCTTTAAATGCATTTTCAGCCCGAGCTGAGCACGTTTTGTGAGTTTGAATGTATCTTCATAGGAATGAGTTGTGTAGTCAAATTAATGCTCATTTAGGCTTCAGGTGGTCATCCTGAACTAAATACATGTTGAAGTGTGTGCATAAGTCCTTTAGTTTAGGCGTGACACTCAATTTGAGTTTTTATTGCTTTAAATTAAATGCATTTTCAGCCCGAGCTGAGCGCGCTTTCTGACTTTGAATGTATCTTCATAGGAATGAGTTGTGTGGTCAAATTAATGCTCATTTAGGCGTCAGGTGGTCATCCTGAACAAAATACATGTTGAAGTGTGTGCATAAGTCCTTTGGTTTAGGCGTGACACTCAATTTGAGTTTTTATTGCTTTAAATGCATTTTCAGCCCGAGCTGAGCGCGTTTTGTGAGTTTGAATGTATCTTCATAGGAATGAGTTGTGTGGTCAAATTAATGCTTATTTAGGCTTCAGGAGGTCATCCTGAACAAAATACACGTTGAAGTGTGTGCATAAGTCCTTTGGTTTAGGCGTGACACTCAATTTGAGTTTTTATTGCTTTAAATGCATTTTCAGCCCGAGCTGAGGACGTTTTGTGAGTTTGAATGTATCTTTATAGGAATGAGTTGTGTGGTCAAATTAATGCTCATTTAGGCTTCAGGTGGTCATCCTGAACTAAATACATGTTGAAGTGTGTGCATAAGTCCTTTGGTTTAGGCGTGACACTCAATTTGAGTTTTTATTGCTTTAAATTAAATGCATTTTCAGCCCGAGCTGAGCGCGCTTTCTGACTTTGAATGTATCTTCATAGGAATGAGTTGTGTGGTCAAATTAATGCTCATTTAGGCTTCAGGAGGTCATCCTGAATAAAATACATGTTAAAGTGTGTGCATAAGTCCTTAGATTTAGGCGTGACACTCAATTTGAGTTTTTATTGCTTTAAATGCATTTTCAGCCCGAGCTGAGCACGTTTTGTGAGTTTGAATGTATCTTCATAGGAATGAGTTGTGTGGTCAAATTAATGCTCATTTAGGCTTCAGGTGGTCATCCTGAACAAAATACATGTTGAAGTGTGTGCATAAGTCCTTTGGTTTAGGCGTGACATTCAATTTGAGTTTTTATTGCTTTAAATATATTTTCAGCCCGAGCTGAGCACGTTTTGTGAGTTTGAATGTATCTTCATAGGAATGAGTTGTGTGGTCAAATGAATGCTCATTTAGGCTTCAGGTGGTCATCCTGAACAAAATACATGTTGAAGTGTGTGCATAAGTCCTTTGGTTTAGGCGTGACACTCAATTTGAGTTTTTATTGCTTTAAATGCATTTTCAGCCCGAGCTGAGCACGTTTTGTGAGTTTGAATGTATCTTCATAGAATGAGTTGTGTGGTCAAATTAATGCTCATTTAGGCTTCAGGTGGTCATCCTGAACAAAATACATGTTGAAGTGTGTGCATAAGTCCTTTGGTTTAGACGTGACATTCAATTTGAGTTTTTATTGCTTTAAATGCATTTTTAGCCCGAGCTGAGCATGTTTTGTGAGTTTGAATGTATCTTCATAGGAATGAGTTGTGTGGTCAAATTAATGCTCATTTAGGCTTCAGGTGGTCATCCTGAACTAAATACATGTTGAAGTGTGTGCATAAGTCCTTTGGTTTAGGTGTGACACTCAATTTGAGTTTTTATTGCTTTAAATGCATTTTCAGCCCGAGCTGAGCGCGCTATCTGACTTTGAATGTATCTTCATAGGAATGAGTTGTGTGGTCAAATTATTGCTGATTTAGGCTTCAGGAGGTCATCCTGAACAAAATACATGTTGAAGTGTGTGCATAAGTCCTTTGGTTTAGGCGTGACACTCAATTTGAGTTTTTATTGCTTTAAATGCATTTTCAAGCCGAGCTGAGCACGTTTTGTGTGTTTGAATGTATCTTCATAGGAATGAGTTGTGTGGTCAAATTAATGCTCATTTAGGCTTCAGGTGGTCATCCTGAACAAAATACATGTTGAAGTGTGTGCATAAGTCCTTTGGTTTAGGCGTGACATTCAATTTGAATTTTTATTGCTTTAAATGCATTTTCAGCCCGAGCTGAGCATGTTTTGTGAGTTTGAATGTATCTTCATAGGAATGAGTTGTGTGGTCAAATTAATGCTCATTTAGGCTTCAGGTGGTCATCCTGAACAAAATACATGTTGACGTGTGTGCATAAGTCCTTTGGTTTAGGTGTGACACTCAATTTGAGTTTTTATTGCTTTAAATTCATACTATATTATTGAATAAATTAGAGAGATATGGCATCAGAGGCACAGCATATAAATGGATTGAAAGTTATTTAGAAAACAGATATCAGTATGTGCAGTTCAAAAACAAAAAATCCAATCTACTGAAGATTAGCCATGGAGTGCCTCAGGGGTCAGTGATTGGACCAAAACTATTCATTTTATATATAAACGATATTTGTAGGGTATCAAATCAACTCAAATCCGTCCTATTCGCCGATGACACAACCTTTTACTGCTCTGGAAAAAATATGAAAGAACTCCAGAAAATTGTGGAAAATGAATTGACAAAATTAAAAAACTGGTTCGACAGAAATAAACTATCTTTAAATTTAACAAAAACAAAGTTAGTGGTCTTTGGCACAAGACCAATCAAAGACCAAGTTAAAATAAAGATAAATTCAATCGAAATAGAACAAGTCTATGAAAATAAGTTTCTTGGACTAGTAATAGATACAAAACTATCCTGGAAGCCACACATAGATAACATTATAAAAAAAATATCGAAAACTATCGGAATACTCCACAAAACGAAGGATGTGTTGAGTAAGAACTCCTTGTACACACTATATTATTCATTATTACTCCCATATATGACCTACTGTGTAGAAATATGGGGAAAAGCTTGTAAAACAAACACACTCCCTGTTTTAAAACTACAAAAAAAAGCAATCAGAATAATCAATAGGTCTAAATATATAGAACCCACAAATCCAATATTCATCAAATTAAACACAATAAAATTCTACGACTTGGTTGACTTCAAGATTACCCAATTAATGTACAAAGTACATAACAACCTCCTCTGCCAAAATATCCAGCAGCTTTTTGAAATTAGAGAGAGCTGTTATCATCTAAGGGGTACAAAACAATACAAAAAATCCAGAACAAGAACAAACATCAAACAAAGGTGTGTATCAGTAATAGGTGTCAACTTGTGGAACAAGCTTGAAACGGACCTGAAAATGAGCAAATCGTTGGAGGAGTTCAAAAACAAATTCAAAAGATTAGTACAAAAAAACTACATGAATCAGAACTAAAAAGATAAATTTGATATACATGTAAAATATAGTAAGACAACCGTTTGTTCTTGTTTTGAATTTGATCAACTTATCAATTGTATTCAAGAAATGAAAACTATAATGAATATCAGAAAATTGGAATACAAAAGGAGAAAGAATAACTATATAAACACTATTTATACATTTATACTATACTATTATACTATTTTTATTATTTTATACTATTATGATACTATTTATACTATTTATCTATTTATACACCAAAAGGTGTATAAATAGAATAGTATAGTATACATAAGGGTAAAAGCATTTGATGATATGTAGATTTTCTTTTGTTCTTTGTTTTGAAAAATGATCACATCAAATTGTTACAAAATAAGGGGTAGGACTAGATAAGTTACTTACTTCTTCCTACTCCCTTGAGCATACAACCGTGATGATGTGTGTTTTCTACTTTTATCTACTTTCTAATTTTCCTCACATAATTTTTGTTTGACTTTTGTCAACCTGTTATTGTGTATATTATATGCTCAAGGCTCAATAAACAATCCTGGCCTCCAATTGGCCAAGAGAGGGAAATAAATGCATTTTCAGCCCGAGCTGAGCGCGTTTTGTGAGTTTGAATGTATCTTCATAGGAATGAGTTGTGTGGTCAAATTAATGCTTATTTAGGCTTCAGGAGGTCATCCTGAACAAAATACATGTTGAAGTGTGTGCATAAGTCCTTTGGTTTAGGCGTGACACTCAATTTGAGTTTTTATTGCTTTAAATTAAATGCATTTTCAGCCCGAGCTGAGCGCGCTTTCTGACTTTGAATGTATCTTCATAGGAATGAGTTGTGTGGTCAAATTAATGCTCATTTAGGCGTCAGGTGGTCATCGTGAACAAAATACATGTTGAAGTGTGTGCATAAGTCCTTTGGTTTAGGCGTGACACTCAATTTGAGTTTTTATTGCTTTAAATGCATTTTCAGCCCGAGCTGAGCACGTTTTGTGAGTTTGAATGTATCTTTATAGGAATGAGTTGTGTAGTCAAATTAATGCTCATTTAGGCGTCAGGTGGTCATCCTGAACAAAATACATGTTGAAGTGTGTGCATAAGTCCTTTGGTTTAGGCGTGACACTCAATTTGAGTTTTTATTGCTTTAAATGCATTTTCAGCCCGAGCTGAGCACGTTTTGTGAGTTTGAATGTATCTTCATAGGAATGAGTTGTGTAGTCAAATTAATGCTCATTTAGGCTTCAGGTGGTCATCCTGAACTAAATACATGTTGAAGTGTGTGCATAAGTCCTTTGGTTTAGGCGTGACACTCAATTTGAGTTTTTATTGCTTTAAATTAAATGCATTTTCAGCCCGAGCTGAGCGCGCTTTCTGACTTTGAATGTATCTTCATAGGAATGAGTTGTGTGGTCAAATTAATGCTCATTTAGGCGTCAGGTGGTCATCCTGAACAAAATACATGTTGAAGTGTGTGCATAAGTCCTTTGGTTTAGGCGTGACACTCAATTTGAGTTTTTATTGCTTTAAATGCATTTTCAGCCCGAGCTGAGCACGTTTTGTGAGTTTGAATGTATCTTCATAGGAATGAGTTGTGTAGTCAGATTAATGCTCATATGGGCTTCAGGAGGTCATCCTGAACAAAATACATGTTAAAGTGTGTGCATAAGTCCTTTGGTTTAGGCGTGACATTCAATTTGAGTTTTTATTGCTTTAAATGCATTTTCAGCCCGAGCTGAGCATGTTTTGTGAGTTTGAATGTATCTTCATAGGAATGAGTTGTGTGGTCAAATTAATGCTCATTTAGGCTTCAGGTGGTCATCCTGAACAAAATACATGTTGAAGTGTGTGCATAAGTCCTTTGGTTTAGGTGTGACACTCAATTTGAGTTTTTATTGCTTTAAATGCATTTTCAGCCCGAGCTGAGCGCGTTTTGTGAGTTTGAATGTATCTTCATAGGAATGAGTTGTGTGGTCAAATTAATGCTTATTTAGGCTTCAGGAGGTCATCCTGAACAAAATACATGTTGAAGCGTGTGCATAAGTCCTTTGGTTTAGGCGTGACACTCAATTTGAGTTTTTATTGCTTTAAATGCATTTTCAGCCCGAGCTGAGCACGTTTTGTGAGTTTGAATGTATCTTCATAGGAATGAGTTGTGTGGTCAAATTAATGCTCATTTAGGCGTCAGGTGGTCATCCTGAACAAAATACATGTTGAAGTGTGTGCATAAGTCCTTTGGTTTAGGCGTGTCACTCAATTTGAGTTTTTATTGCTTTAAATGCATTTTCAGCCCGAGCTGAGCACGTTTTGTGTGTTTGAATGTATCTTCATAGGAATGAGTTGTGTGGTCAAATTAATGCTCATATGGGCTTCAGGAGGTCATCCTGAACAAAATACATGTTGAAGTGTGTGCATAAGTCCTTTGGTTTAGGCGTGACACTCAATTTGAGCTTTTATTGCTTTAAATGCATTTTCAGCCCGAGTTGAGCACGTTTTGTGAGTTTGAATGTATCTTCATAGGAATGAGTTGTGTGGTCAAATTAATGCTCATTTAGGCTTCAGGTGGTCATCGTGAACAAAATACATGTTGAAGTGTGTGCATAAGTCCTTAGATTTAGGCGTGACACTCAATTTGAGTTTTTATTGCTTTAAATGCATTTTCAGCCCGAGCTGAGCACGTTTTGTGAGTTTGAATGTATCTTCATAGGAATGAGTTGTGTGGTCAAATTAATGCTCATTTAGGCTTCAGGTGGTCATCCTGAACTAAATACATGTTGAAGTGTGGGCATAAGTCCTTTGGTTTAGGCGTGACACTCAATTTGAGTTTTTATTGCTTTAAATGCATTTTCAGCCCGAGCTGAGCACGTTTTGTGAGTTTGAATGTATCTTCATAGGAATGAGTTGTGTGGTCAAATTAATGCTCATTTAGGCTTCAGGTGGTCATCCTGAACAAAATACATGTTGAAGTGTGTGCATAAGTCCTTTGGTTTAGGCGTGACATTCAATTTGAGTTTTTATTGCTTTAAATGCATTTTCAGCCCGAGCTGAGCATGTTTTGTGAGTTTGAATGTATCTTCATAGGAATGAGTTGTGTGGTCAAATTAATGCTCATTTAGGCTTCAGGTGGTCATCCTGAACAAAATACATGTTGACGTGTGTGCATAAGTCCTTTGGTTTAGGTGTGACACTCAATTTGAGTTTTTATTGCTTTAAATGCATTTTCAGCCCGAGTTGAGCACGTTTTGTGAGTTTGAAAATATCTTCATAGGAATGAGTTGTGTGGTCAAATTAATGCTCATTTAGGCTTCAGGTGGTCATCCTGAACTAAATACATGTTGAAGTGTGTGCATAAGTCCTTTGGTTTAGGCGTGACACTCAATTTGAGTTTTTATTGCTTTAAATGCATTTTCAGCCCGAGCTGAGCACGTTTTGTGAGTTTGAATGTTTCTTCATAGGAATGAGTTGTGTAGTCAAATTAATGCTCATATGGGCTTCAGGAGGTCATCCTGAACAAAATACATGTTGAAGTGTGTGCATAAGTCCTTTGGTTTAGGTGTGACACTCAATTTGAGTTTTTATTGCTTTAAATGCATTTTCAGCCCGAGTTGAGCACGTTTTGTGAGTTTGAAAATATCTTCAGGAATGAGTTGTGTGGTCAAATTAATGCTCATTTAGGCTTCAGGTGGTCATCCTGAACTAAATACATGTTGAAGTGTGTGCATAAGTCCTTTGGTTTAGGCGTGACACTCAATTTGAGTTTTTATTGCTTTAAATGCATTTTCAGCCCGAGCTGAGCACGTTTTGTGAGTTTGAATGTTTCTTCATAGGAATGAGTTGTGTAGTCAAATTAATGCTCATATGGGCTTCAGGAGGTCATCCTGAACAAAATACATGTTGAAGTGTGTGCATAAGTCCTTTGGTTTAGGTGTGACACTCAATTTGAGTTTTTATTGCTTTAAATGCATTTTCAGCCCGAGCTGAGCACGTTTTGTGAGTTTGAATGTATCTTCATAGGAATGAGTTGTGTAGTCAAATTAATGCTCATTTAGGCTTCAGGTGGTCATCCTGAACTAAATACATGTTGAAGTGTGTGCATAAGTCCTTTAGTTTAGGCGTGACACTCAATTTGAGTTTTTATTGCTTTAAATTAAAAGCATTTTCAGCCCGAGCTCAGCGCGCTTTCTGACTTTGAATGTATCTTCATAGGAATGAGTTGTGTGGTCAAATTAATGCTCATTTAGGCGTCAGGTGGTCATCCTGAACAAAATACATGTTGAAGTGTGTGCATAAGTCCTTTGGTTTAGGCGTGACACTCAATTTGAGTTTTTATTGCTTTAAATGCATTTTCAGCCCGAGCTGAGCACGTTTTGTGAGTTTGAATGTATCTTCATAGGAATGAGTTGTGTAGTCAAATTAATGCTCATATGGGCTTCAGGAGGTCATCCTGAACAAAATACATGTTGAAGTGTGTGCATAAGTCCTTTGGTTTAGGCGTGACATTCAATTTGAGTTTTTATTGCTTTAAATGCATTTTCAGCCCGAGCTGAGCATGTTTTGTGAGTTTGAATGTATCTTCATAGGAATGAGTTGTGTGGTCAAATTAATGCTCATTTAGGCTTCAGGTGGTCATCCTGAACAAAATACATGTTGAAGTGTGTGCATAAGTCCTTTGGTTTAGGCGTGACACTCAATTTGAGTTTTTATTGCTTTAAATGCATTTTCAGCCCGAGCTGAGCACGTTTTGTGAGTTTGAATGTATCTTCATAGGAATGAGTTGTGTAGTCAAATTAATGCTCATTTAGGCTTCAGGTGGTCATCCTGAACTAAATACATGTTGAAGTGTGTGCATAAGTCCTTTGGTTTAGGCGTGACACTCAATTTGAGTTTTTATTGCTTTAAATTAAATGCATTTTCAGCCCGAGCTGAGCGCGCTTTCTGACTTTGAATGTATCTTCATAGGAATGAGTTGTGTGGTCAAATTAATGCTCATTTAGGCTTCAGGAGGTCATCCTGAACAAAATACATGTTAAAGTGTGTGCATAAGTCCTTTGGTTTAGGCGTGACACTCAATTTGAGCTTTTATTGCTTTAAATGCATTTTCAGCCCGAGTTGAGCACGTTTTGTGAGTTTGAATGTATCTTCATAGGAATGAGTTGTGTGGTCAAATTAATGCTCATTTAGGCTTCAGGTGGTCATCGTGAACAAAATACATGTTGAAGTGTGTGCATAAGTCCTTAGATTTAGGCGTGACACTCAATTTGAGTTTTTATTGCTTTAAATGCATTTTCAGCCCGAGCTGAGCACGTTTTGTGAGTTTGAATGTATCTTCATAGGAATGAGTTGTGTGGTCAAATTAATGCTCATTTAGGCTTCAGGTGGTCATCCTGAACAAAATACATGTTGACGTGTGTGCATAAGTCCTTTGGTTTAGGTGTGACACTCAATTTGAGTTTTTATTGCTTTAAATGCATTTTCAGCCCGAGCTGAGCGCGTTTTGTGAGTTTGAATGTATCTTCATAGGAATGAGTTGTGTGGTCAAATTAATGCTTATTTAGGCTTCAGGAGGTCATCCTGAACAAAATACATGTTGAAGTGTGTGCATAAGTCCTTTGGTTTAGGCGTGACACTCAATTTGAGTTTTTATTGCTTTAAATGCACTTTCAGCCCGAGTTGAGCACGTTTTGTGAGTTTGAAAATATCTTCATAGGAATGAGTTGTGTGGTCAAATTAATGCTCATTTAGGCTTCAGGTGTTCATCCTGAACTAAATACATGTTGAAGTGTGTGCATAAGTCCTTTGGTTTAGGCGTGACACTCAATTTGAGTTTTTATTGCTTTAAATGCATTTTCAGCCCGAGCTGAGCACGTTTTGTGAGTTTGAATGTATCTTCATAGAATGAGTTGTGTGGTCAAATTAATGCTCATTTAGGCTTCAGGTGGTCATCCTGAACAAAATACATGTTGAAGTGTGTGCATAAGTCCTTTGGTTTAGGCGTGACATTCAATTTGAGTTTTTATTGCTTTAAATGCATTTTCAGCCCGAGCTGAGCATGTTTTGTGAGTTTGAATGTATCTTCAAAGGAATGAGTTGTGTGGTCAAATTAATGCTCATTTAGGCTTCAGGTGGTCATCCTGAACAAAATACATGTTGACGTGTGTGCATAAGTCCTTTGGTTTAGGTGTGACACTCAATTTGAGTTTTTATTGCTTTAAATGCATTTTCAGCCCGAGCTGAGCGCGTTTTGTGAGTTTGAATGTATCTTCATAGGAATGAGTTGTGTGGTCAAATTAATGCTTATTTAGGCTTCAGGAGGTCATCCTGAACAAAATACATGTTGAAGTGTGTGCATAAGTCCTTTGGTTTAGGCGTGACACTCAATTTGAGTTTTTATTGCTTTAAATGCATTTTCAGCCCGAGTTGAGCACGTTTTGTGAGTTTGAAAATATCTTCATAGGAATGAGTTGTGTGGTCAAATTAATGCTCATTTAGGCTTCAGGTGTTCATCCTGAACTAAATACATGTTGAAGTGTGTGCATAAGTCCTTTGGTTTAGGCGTGACACTCAATTTGAGTTTTTATTGCTTTAAATGCATTTTCAGCCCGAGCTGAGCACGTTTTGTGAGTTTGAATGTTTCTTCATAGGAATGAGTTGTGTAGTCAAATTAATGCTCATATGGGCTTCAGGAGGTCATCCTGAACAAAATACATGTTGAAGTGTGTGCATAAGTCCTTTGGTTTAGGTGTGACACTCAATTTGAGTTTTTATTGCTTTAAATGCATTTTCAGCCCGAGCTGAGCACGTTTTGTGAGTTTGAATGTATCTTCATAGGAATGAGTTGTGTGGTCAAATTAATGCTCATTTAGGCTTCAGGTGGTCATCCAGAACTAAATACATGTTGAAGTGTGTGCATAAGTCCTTTGGTTTAGGCGTGACACTCAATTTGAGTTTTTATTGCTTTAAATTAAATGCATTTTCAGGCCGAGCTGAGCGCGCTTTCTGACTTTGGATGTATCTTCATAGGAATGAGTTGTGTGGTGAAATTATTGCTGATTTAGGCTTCAGGAGGTCATCCTGAACAAAATACATGTTGAAGTGTGTGCATAAGTCCTTTGGTTTAGGCGTGACACTCAATTTGAGTTTTATTGCTTTAAATGCATTTTCAGCCCGAGCTGAGCACGTTTTGTGAGTTTGAATGTGTCTTTATAGGAATGAGTTGTGTAGTCAAATTAATGCTCATATGGGCTTCAGGAGGTCATCCTGAACAAAATACATGTTGAAGTGTGTGCATAAGTCCTTTGGTTTACGTGTGACACTCAATTTGAGTTTTTATTGCTTTAAATGCATTTTCAGCCCGAGCTGAGCACGTTTTGTGAGTTTGAATGTATCTTCATAGGAATGAGTTGTGTAGTCAAATTAATGCTCATTTAGGCTTCAGGTGGTCATCCTGAACTAAATACATGTTGAAGTGTGTGCATAAGTCCTTTGGTTTAGGCGTGACACTCAATTTGAGTTTTTATTGCTTTAAATTAAATGCATTTTCAGCCCGAGCTGAGCGCGCTTTCTGACTTTGAATGTATCTTCATAGGAATGAGTTGTGTGGTCAAATTAATGCTCATTTAGGCGTCAGGTGGTCATCCTGAACAAAATACATGTTGAAGTGTGTGCATAAGTCCTTTGGTTTAGGCGTGACACTCAATTTGAGTTTTTATTGCTTTAAATGCATTTTCAGCCCGAGCTGAGCACGTTTTGTGAGTTTGAATGTATCTTCATAGGAACGAGTTGTGTAGTCAAATTAATGCTCATATGGGCTTCAGGAGGTCATCCTGAACAAAATACATGTTGAAGTGTGTGCATAAGTCCTTTGGTTTAGGCGTGACATTCAATTTGAGTTTTTATTGCTTTAAATGCATTTTCAGCCCGAGCTGAGCATGTTTTGTGAGTTTGAATGTATCTTCATAGGAATGAGTTGTGTGGTCAAATTAATGCTCATTTAGGCTTCAGGTGGTCATCCTGAACAAAATACATGTTGAAGTGTGTGCATAAGTCCTTTGGTTTAGGTGTGACACTCAATTTGAGTTTTTATTGCTTTAAATGCATTTTCAGCCCGAGCTGAGCGCGTTTTGTGAGTTTGAATGTATCTTCATAGGAATGAGTTGTGTGGTCAAATTAATGCTTATTTAGGCTTCAGGAGGTCATCCTGAACAAAATACATGTTGAAGTGTGTGCATAAGTCCTTTGGTTTAGGCGTGACACTCAATTTGAGTTTTTATTGCTTTAAATGCATTTTCAGCCCGAGTTGAGCACGTTTTGTGAGTTTTAATGTATCTCCATAGGAATGAGTTGTGTGGTCAAATGAATGCTCATTTAGGCGTCAGGTGGTCATCCTGAACAAAATACATGTTGAAGTGTGTGCATAAGTCCTTTGGTTTAGGCGTGACACTCAATTTGAGTTTTTATTGCTTTAAATGCATTTTCAGCCCGAGCTGAGCGCGTTTTGTGAGTTTGAATGTATCTTCATAGGAATGAGTTGTGTGGTCAAATTAATGCTTATTTAGGCTTCAGGAGGTCATCCTGAACAAAATACATGTTGAAGTGTGTGCATAAGTCCTTTGGTTTAGGCGTGACACTCAATTTGAGTTTTTATTGCTTTAAATGCATTTTCAGCCCGAGTTGAGCACGTTTTGTGAGTTTGAAAATATCTTCATAGGAATGAGTTGTGTGGTCAAATTAATGCTCATTTAGGCTTCAGGTGTTCATCCTGAACTAAATACATGTTGAAGTGTGTGCATAAGTCCTTTGGTTTAGGCGTGACACTCAATTTGAGTTTTTATTGCTTTAAATGCATTTTCAGCCCGAGCTGAGCACGTTTTGTGAGTTTGAATGTTTCTTCATAGGAATGAGTTGTGTAGTCAAATTAATGCTCATATGGGCTTCAGGAGGTCATCCTGAACAAAATACATGTTGAAGTGTGTGCATAAGTCCTTTGGTTTAGGTGTGACACTCAATTTGAGTTTTTATTGCTTTAAATGCATTTTCAGCCCGAGCTGAGCACGTTTTGTGAGTTTGAATGTATCTTCATAGGAATGAGTTGTGTGGTCAAATTAATGCTCATTTAGGCTTCAGGTGGTCATCCAGAACTAAATACATGTTGAAGTGTGTGCATAAGTCCTTTGGTTTAGGCGTGACACTCAATTTGAGTTTTTATTGCTTTAAATTAAATGCATTTTCAGGCCGAGCTGAGCGCGCTTTCTGACTTTGGATGTATCTTCATAGGAATGAGTTGTGTGGTGAAATTATTGCTGATTTAGGCTTCAGGAGGTCATCCTGAACAAAATACATGTTGAAGTGTGTGCATAAGTCCTTTGGTTTAGGCGTGACACTCAATTTGAGTTTTATTGCTTTAAATGCATTTTCAGCCCGAGCTGAGCACGTTTTGTGAGTTTGAATGTGTCTTTATAGGAATGAGTTGTGTAGTCAAATTAATGCTCATATGGGCTTCAGGAGGTCATCCTGAACAAAATACATGTTGAAGTGTGTGCATAAGTCCTTTGGTTTACGTGTGACACTCAATTTGAGTTTTTATTGCTTTAAATGCATTTTCAGCCCGAGCTGAGCACGTTTTGTGAGTTTGAATGTATCTTCATAGGAATGAGTTGTGTAGTCAAATTAATGCTCATTTAGGCTTCAGGTGGTCATCCTGAACTAAATACATGTTGAAGTGTGTGCATAAGTCCTTTGGTTTACGTGTGACACTCAATTTGAGTTTTTATTGCTTTAAATGCATTTTCAGCCCGAGCTGAGCACGTTTTGTGAGTTTGAATGTATCTTCATAGGAATGAGTTGTGTAGTCAAATTAATGCTCATTTAGGCTTCAGGTGGTCATCCTGAACTAAATACATGTTGAAGTGTGTGCATAAGTCCTTTGGTTTAGGCGTGACACTCAATTTGAGTTTTTATTGCTTTAAATTAAATGCATTTTCAGCCCGAGCTGAGCGCGCTTTCTGACTTTGAATGTATCTTCATAGGAATGAGTTGTGTGGTCAAATTAATGCTCATTTAGGCGTCAGGTGGTCATCCTGAACAAAATACATGTTGAAGTGTGTGCATAAGTCCTTTGGTTTAGGCGTGACACTCAATTTGAGTTTTTATTGCTTTAAATGCATTTTCAGCCCGAGCTGAGCACGTTTTGTGAGTTTGAATGTATCTTCATAGGAATGAGTTGTGTAGTCAAATTAATGCTCATATGGGCTTCAGGAGGTCATCCTGAACAAAATACATGTTGAAGTGTGTGCATAAGTCCTTTGGTTTAGGCGTGACATTCAATTTGAGTTTTTATTGCTTTAAATGCATTTTCAGCCCGAGCTGAGCATGTTTTGTGAGTTTGAATGTATCTTCATAGGAATGAGTTGTGTGGTCAAATTAATGCTCATTTAGGCTTCAGGTGGTCATCCTGAACAAAATACATGTTGAAGTGTGTGCATAAGTCCTTTGGTTTAGGTGTGACACTCAATTTGAGTTTTTATTGCTTTAAATGCATTTTCAGCACGAGCTGAGCGCGTTTTGTGAGTTTGAATGTATCTTCATAGGAATGAGTTGTGTGGTCAAATTAATGCTTATTTAGGCTTCAGGAGGTCATCCTGAACAAAATACATGTTGAAGTGTGTGCATAAGTCCTTTGGTTTAGGCGTGACACTCAATTTGAGTTTTTATTGCTTTAAATGCATTTTCAGCCCGAGTTGAGCACGTTTTGTGAGTTTTAATGTATCTCCATAGGAATGAGTTGTGTGGTCAAATGAATGCTCATTTAGGCGTCAGGTGGTCATCCTGAACAAAATACATGTTGAAGTGTGTGCATAAGTCCTTTGGTTTAGGCGTGACACTCAATTTGAGTTTTTATTGCTTTAAATGCATTTTCAGCCCGAGCTGAGCGCGTTTTGTGAGTTTGAATGTATCTTCATAGGAATGAGTTGTGTGGTCAAATTAATGCTTATTTAGGCTTCAGGAGGTCATCCTGAACAAAATACATGTTGAAGTGTGTGCATAAGTCCTTTGGTTTAGGCGTGACACTCAATTTGAGTTTTTATTGCTTTAAATGCATTTTCAGCCCGAGTTGAGCACGTTTTGTGAGTTTGAAAATATCTTCATAGGAATGAGTTGTGTGGTCAAATTAATGCTCATTTAGGCTTCAGGTGTTCATCCTGAACTAAATACATGTTGAAGTGTGTGCATAAGTCCTTTGGTTTAGGCGTGACACTCAATTTGAGTTTTTATTGCTTTAAATGCATTTTCAGCCCGAGCTGAGCACGTTTTTTGAGTTTGAATGTATCTTCATAGGAATGAGTTGTGTAATCAAATTATTGCTCATTTAGGCTTCAGGAGGTCATCTTGAACAAAATCCATGTTGAAGTGTGTGCATAAGTCCTTTGGTTTAGGCGTGACACTCAATTTGAGTTTCTATTGCTTTAAATGCATTTTCAGCCCGAGCTGAGCGTGTTTTGTGAGTTTGAATGTATCTTCATAGGAATGAGTTGTGTGGTCAAATTAATGCTTATTTAGGCTTCAGGAGGTCATCCTGAATAAAATACATGTTGAAGTGTGTGCATAAGTCCTTTGGTTTAGGCGTGACACTCAATTTGAGTTTTTATTGCTTTAAATGCATTTTCAGCCCGAGCTGAGCACGTTTTGTGAGTTTGAATGTATCTTCATAGGAATGAGTTGTGTAGTCAAATTAATGCTCATATGGGGTTCAGAAGGTCATCCTGAACAAAATACATGTTGAAATGTGTGCATAAGTCCTTTGGTTTAGGTGTGACACTCAATTTGAGTTTTTATTGCTTTAAATGCATTTTCAGCCCGAGCTGAGCACGTTTTGTGAGTTTGAATGTATCTTCATAGGAATGAGTTGTGTGGTCAAATTAATGATTATTTAGGCTTCAGGTGGTCATCCTGAACTAAATACATGTTGAAGTGTGTGCATAAGTCCTTTGGTTTAGGCGTGACACTCAATTGGAGTTTTTATTGCTTTAAATGCATTTTCAGCCCGAGCTGAGCACGTTTTGTGAGTTTGAATGTATCTTCATAGAATGAGTTGTGTGGTCAAATTAATGCTCATTTAGGCTTCAGGTGGTCATCCTGAACAAAATACATGTTGAAGTGTGTGCATAAGTCCTTTGGTTTAGGCGTGACACTCAATTTGAGTTTTTATTGCTTTAAATGCATTTTCAGCCCGAGCTGAGCACGTTTTTTGAGTTTGAATGTATCTTCATAGGAATGAGTTGTGTGATCAAAACAATGCTCATTTAGGCTTCAGGAGGACATCCTGAACTCAGTACATGTTGAAGTGCGTGCATAAGTCATTTGGTTTAGGCGTGACACTCAATTTGAGTTTTTATTGCTTTAAATGCATTTTCAGCCCGACCTGAGCGCGCTTTCTGACTTTGAATGTATCTTCATAGGAATGAGTTGTGTGGTCAAATTAATGCTCATTTAGGCGTCAGGTGGTCATCCTGAACAAAATACATGTTGAAGTGTGTGCATAAGTCCTTTGGTTTAGGCGTGACACTCAATTTGAGTTTTTATTGCTTTAAATGCATTTTCAGCCCGAGCTGAGCACGTTTTGTGAGTTTGAATGTATCTTCATAGGAATGAGTTGTGTAGTCAAATTAATGCTCATATGGGCTTCAGGAGGTCATCCTGAACAAAATACATGTTGAAGTGTGTGCATAAGTCCTTTGGTTTAGGCGTGACATTCAATTTGAGTTTTTATTGCTTTAAATGCATTTTCAGCCCGAGCTGAGCATGTTTTGTGAGTTTGAATGTATCTTCATAGGAATGAGTTGTGTGGTCAAATTAATGCTCATTTAGGCTTCAGGTGGTCATCCTGAACAAAATACATGTTGAAGTGTGTGCATAAGTCCTTTGGTTTAGGTGTGACACTCAATTTGAGTTTTTATTGCTTTAAATGCATTTTCAGCCCGAGCTGAGCGCGTTTTGTGAGTTTGAATGTATCTTCATAGGAATGAGTTGTGTGGTCAAATTAATGCTTATTTAGGCTTCAGGAGGTCATCCTGAACAAAATACATGTTGAAGTGTGTGCATAAGTCCTTTGGTTTAGGCGTGACACTCAATTTGAGTTTTTATTGCTTTAAATGCATTTTCAGCCCGAGTTGAGCACGTTTTGTGAGTTTTAATTTATCTCCATAGGAATGAGTTGTGTGGTCAAATGAATGCTCATTTAGGCGTCAGGTGGTCATCCTGAACAAAATACATGTTGAAGTGTGTGCATAAGTCCTTTGGTTTAGGCGTGACACTCAATTTGAGTTTTTATTGCTTTAAATGCATTTTCAGCCCGAGCTGAGCGCGTTTTGTGAGTTTGAATGTATCTTCATAGGAATGAGTTGTGTGGTCAAATTAATGCTTATTTAGGCTTCAGGAGGTCATCCTGAACAAAATACATGTTGAAGTGTGTGCATAAGTCCTTTGGTTTAGGCGTGACACTCAATTTGAGTTTTTATTGCTTTAAATGCATTTTCAGCCCGAGTTGAGCACGTTTTGTGAGTTTGAAAATATCTTCATAGGAATGAGTTGTGTGGTCAAATTAATGCTCATTTAGGCTTCAGGTGTTCATCCTGAACTAAATACATGTTGAAGTGTGTGCATAAGTCCTTTGGTTTAGGCGTGACACTCAATTTGAGTTTTTATTGCTTTAAATGCATTTTCAGCCCGAGCTGAGCACGTTTTGTGAGTTTGAATGTTTCTTCATAGGAATGAGTTGTGTAGTCAAATTAATGCTCATATGGGCTTCAGGAGGTCATCCTGAACAAAATACATGTTGAAGTGTGTGCATAAGTCCTTTGGTTTAGGTGTGACACTCAATTTGAGTTTTTATTGCTTTAAATGCATTTTCAGCCCGAGCTGAGCACGTTTTGTGAGTTTGAATGTATCTTCATAGGAATGAGTTGTGTGGTCAAATTAATGCTCATTTAGGCTTCAGGTGGTCATCCAGAACTAAATACATGTTGAAGTGTGTGCATAAGTCCTTTGGTTTAGGCGTGACACTCAATTTGAGTTTTTATTGCTTTAAATTAAATGCATTTTCAGGCCGAGCTGAGCGCGCTTTCTGACTTTGGATGTATCTTCATAGGAATGAGTTGTGTGGTGAAATTATTGCTGATTTAGGCTTCAGGAGGTCATCCTGAACAAAATACATGTTGAAGTGTGTGCATAAGTCCTTTGGTTTAGGCGTGACACTCAATTTGAGTTTTATTGCTTTAAATGCATTTTCAGCCCGAGCTGAGCACGTTTTGTGAGTTTGAATGTGTCTTTATAGGAATGAGTTGTGTAGTCAAATTAATGCTCATATGGGCTTCAGGAGGTCATCCTGAACAAAATACATGTTGAAGTGTGTGCATAAGTCCTTTGGTTTACGTGTGACACTCAATTTGAGTTTTTATTGCTTTAAATGCATTTTCAGCCCGAGCTGAGCACGTTTTGTGAGTTTGAATGTATCTTCATAGGAATGAGTTGTGTAGTCAAATTAATGCTCATTTAGGCTTCAGGTGGTCATCCTGAACTAAATACATGTTGAAGTGTGTGCATAAGTCCTTTGGTTTACGTGTGACACTCAATTTGAGTTTTTATTGCTTTAAATGCATTTTCAGCCCGAGCTGAGCACGTTTTGTGAGTTTGAATGTATCTTCATAGGAATGAGTTGTGTAGTCAAATTAATGCTCATTTAGGCTTCAGGTGGTCATCCTGAACTAAATACATGTTGAAGTGTGTGCATAAGTCCTTTGGTTTAGGCGTGACACTCAATTTGAGTTTTTATTGCTTTAAATTAAATGCATTTTCAGCCCGAGCTGAGCGCGCTTTCTGACTTTGAATGTATCTTCATAGGAATGAGTTGTGTGGTCAAATTAATGCTCATTTAGGCGTCAGGTGGTCATCCTGAACAAAATACATGTTGAAGTGTGTGCATAAGTCCTTTGGTTTAGGCGTGACACTCAATTTGAGTTTTTATTGCTTTAAATGCATTTTCAGCCCGAGCTGAGCACGTTTTGTGAGTTTGAATGTATCTTCATAGGAATGAGTTGTGTAGTCAAATTAATGCTCATATGGGCTTCAGGAGGTCATCCTGAACAAAATACATGTTGAAGTGTGTGCATAAGTCCTTTGGTTTAGGCGTGACATTCAATTTGAGTTTTTATTGCTTTAAATGCATTTTCAGCCCGAGCTGAGCATGTTTTGTGAGTTTGAATGTATCTTCATAGGAATGAGTTGTGTGGTCAAATTAATGCTCATTTAGGCTTCAGGTGGTCATCCTGAACAAAATACATGTTGAAGTGTGTGCATAAGTCCTTTGGTTTAGGTGTGACACTCAATTTGAGTTTTTATTGCTTTAAATGCATTTTCAGCCCGAGCTGAGCGCGTTTTGTGAGTTTGAATGTATCTTCATAGGAATGAGTTGTGTGGTCAAATTAATGCTTATTTAGGCTTCAGGAGGTCATCCTGAACAAAATACATGTTGAAGTGTGTGCATAAGTCCTTTGGTTTAGGCGTGACACTCAATTTGAGTTTTTATTGCTTTAAATGCATTTTCAGCCCGAGTTGAGCACGTTTTGTGAGTTTTAATGTATCTCCATAGGAATGAGTTGTGTGGTCAAATGAATGCTCATTTAGGCGTCAGGTGGTCATCCTGAACAAAATACATGTTGAAGTGTGTGCATAAGTCCTTTGGTTTAGGCGTGACACTCAATTTGAGTTTTTATTGCTTTAAATGCATTTTCAGCCCGAGCTGAGCGCGTTTTGTGAGTTTGAATGTATCTTCATAGGAATGAGTTGTGTGGTCAAATTAATGCTTATTTAGGCTTCAGGAGGTCATCCTGAACAAAATACATGTTGAAGTGTGTGCATAAGTCCTTTGGTTTAGGCGTGACACTCAATTTGAGTTTTTATTGCTTTAAATGCATTTTCAGCCCGAGTTGAGCACGTTTTGTGAGTTTGAAAATATCTTCATAGGAATGAGTTGTGTGGTCAAATTAATGCTCATTTAGGCTTCAGGTGTTCATCCTGAACTAAATACATGTTGAAGTGTGTGCATAAGTCCTTTGGTTTAGGCGTGACACTCAATTTGAGTTTTTATTGCTTTAAATGCATTTTCAGCCCGAGCTGAGCACGTTTTTTGAGTTTGAATGTATCTTCATAGGAATGAGTTGTGTAATCAAATTATTGCTCATTTAGGCTTCAGGAGGTCATCTTGAACAAAATCCATGTTGAAGTGTGTGCATAAGTCCTTTGGTTTAGGCGTGACACTCAATTTGAGTTTCTATTGCTTTAAATGCATTTTCAGCCCGAGCTGAGCGTGTTTTGTGAGTTTGAATGTATCTTCATAGGAATGAGTTGTGTGGTCAAATTAATGCTTATTTAGGCTTCAGGAGGTCATCCTGAATAAAATACATGTTGAAGTGTGTGCATAAGTCCTTTGGTTTAGGCGTGACACTCAATTTGAGTTTTTATTGCTTTAAATGCATTTTCAGCCCGAGCTGAGCACGTTTTGTGAGTTTGAATGTATCTTCATAGGAATGAGTTGTGTAGTCAAATTAATGCTCATATGGGGTTCAGAAGGTCATCCTGAACAAAATACATGTTGAAATGTGTGCATAAGTCCTTTGGTTTAGGTGTGACACTCAATTTGAGTTTTTTGTTTGTTTGTTTGTTTGTTTGTTTGTTTGTTTATTGAACATAAAACATATATACAGTAATAATTTGACAGAAAATAAGGTAGATAAAAAAAGTAAAAAGAAAGAAATCAATCTTCATTCAACACAGTTATTATGTTCAAGGGAGTAGGAAGAAGTAAAAAACTTATCTAGTCCTACCCCGTTATGTGATTGTATCTAATAAATCATTTTTATATCAATCAGAAAAGTAAGAAGAAAGAAGTCTCCATTAAGGCTCATACTTTACCCTTAACCGTGATATTTTTACAACTTTTGGTTTGTATCGGGATTATATACTTACACACCCTGACACTCTTGTGTCAATTTTCTCTTAAATTCATAATGGATATTTATATACCTTTCTCTATTTATCAACTTAGTTCTGATTTATCATTATATTTAATGTTTTGAATTTATCATTTTAACTCTGATTGATGTAGGTTGTTTGTACTATTTTTTTGAATTTGTTTTTTAACTCAGCAAGCGATTTACTCATTTTCAGGTCCGTTTCGAGATTATTCCACAGATTAACACCTTTGATAGATACACTTCTTTGCTTGATGTTTGTTCTTGTTTTGAGTTTTTTGAATAAGTTGGTACCTCTTAAATCATAGCTGCTTTCTCGAATTTCGAAAAACTTCTGAATGTTTTGGCAGAGCAGGTTATTGTGTGCTTTGTACATTAATTGGGCGATTTTAAAGTCAACCAGGTCATAAAATTTCATCGTATTTAATTTGATAAATAGTGGATTTGTGGGTTCCGTATATTTTGATCTATTAATAATTCGAATTGCTTTTTTTTGTAGGTTGAGAATAGGGAGTGTGTTTGTTTTGCAGGCATTTCCCCATATTTCCACACAGTAGGTCATATATGGTAATAATAATGAGGTGTACAATGTGTACAAAGATCTCTTATTTAGCACTTCCTTGGTTTTGTAGAGGATCCCTACGGTTTTGGCTATTTTTCTTTTTACGTTATCGATATGTGGCTTCCAACATAGTTTTGAGTCTATTACTAATCCGAGAAACTTGGTTTCATACGCTCTTTCTATCTCAATTGAGTTTACCATAATTTTAGCTTGGTGTTTGATTGGTCTTGTGCCAAAAACAATTAACTTCGATTTTTTCAGGTTAAGTGACAATTTATTTCTGTCGAACCAGTTTTTTAATTTGTTTAATTCGTTTTCTACGGTTGTCAGGAGCTGTTTCAGATTTATTCCAGAACAGTAGAAAGTTGTATCATCAGCAAATAGGACACATTTAAATTGTTTTGAGACCTTGCAGATATCATTTATATATAAGATGAATAGTTTTGGACCAAGCACTGACCCCTGAGGAACTCCGTGAGTGATTTTTAGTTGATTAGTTTTTTTATTGTTGAGTTGCACGTACTGATATCTGTTTTCTAAATAACTTTTTATCCATTTATAAGCTACACCTCTAATGCCATATCTTTCTAGTTTTTTCAATAATATACTGTGATCTATTGTGTCAAAAGCTTTTTTTAGATCTAGGAAAACCCCAACAGTAAATTCTTTGTTGTCTATATTAGTGGCTATTGCTTCCACAAACTCCATAACTGCCATTGAGGTGGTCCGCTTTTCCCTGAAGCCATATTGATTCTCACTTAACAGCGCATGCTTTTGTATAAAGCTATCAAGTCTGCGAGAAAATAGTTTTTCTAATATTTTTGAAAATTGTGGTAGTAGTGATATTGGTCTATAATTTGTAAACCGATGTCTTTCTCCACTTTTATAGATTGGAATAACTTTAGCAATTTTCATTTTTGATGGAAAGATACCAGCTTTGAATGACAGGTTGCATATGTGCGTGAAAGGTCGCACTACATATTCTATAATCTGCTTTATTATTGTCATGTCAATATTAAAGCAATCAGTTGACTTTTTATTTTTAAAAGTTTTTATAATATTTGATACTTCTTCTTGTTTTACAGCAGTAAGGAACATCGTGGAGGAGTTTTTTTCTACATATCTATCTATTTCAAACAAGTTTGTTGGATCAGGAATTTGTTTTGCTAGGTTACTGCCGATGTTGACAAAATACTCATTAAATTCAGTTGCTATTTCTGCAGTTTTTTCCAAAATAGTATTTTTGCCTTTGATAAAATACTCTGGATAATCCATTTTTTTAGGACTATTTCTGATTACTTGGTTAAGTATCTTCCATATTTCTTGTGTGTTACTTTTATTCTGCTCTAATAGTGCATGATAATGATCTCTTTTACTGGTTCTTATAATATTTACTAGTTTATTTTTATAGGTCTTATATTTTTTTTCTGCTTCTTCAGTTCTCAATTTTAAAAACAATTTATATAAATTGTTTTTCTTTTTACATGCGTTTTCTATGCCTTTCGTTATCCATGGCTTACTTGGGTCTTTATACTTTTTGGAGACTTTAGTTAATGGAAAATGTTTATCATATAAGGAGATTATGGTAGACTGAAATACTTCAAACGCTGTATTTGGGTCTTCGTTTGAATAGACCTCGGTTTTATTGCTTTAAATGCATTTTCAGCCCGAGCTGAGCACGTTTTGTGAGTTTGAATGTATCTTCATAGGAATGAGTTGTGTGGTCAAATTAATGATTATTTAGGCTTCAGGTGGTCATCCTGAACTAAATACATGTTGAAGTGTGTGCATAAGTCCTTTGGTTTAGGCGTGACACTCAATTGGAGTTTTTATTGCTTTAAATGCATTTTCAGCCCGAGCTGAGCACGTTTTGTGAGTTTGAATGTATCTTCATAGAATGAGTTGTGTGGTCAAATTAATGCTCATTTAGGCTTCAGGTGGTCATCCTGAACAAAATACATGTTGAAGTGTGTGCATAAGTCCTTTGGTTTAGGCGTGACACTCAATTTGAGTTTTTATTGCTTTAAATGCATTTTCAGCCCGAGCTCAGCACGTTTTGTGAGTTTGAATGTATCTTCATAGGAATGAGTTGTGTGGTCAAATTAATGCTCATTTAGGCTTCAGGTGGTCATCCTGAACTAAATACATGTTGAAGTGTGTGCATAAGTCCTTTGGTTTAGGCGTGACACTCAATTGGAGTTTTTATTGCTTTAAATGAAATGCATTTTCAGCCCGAGCTGAGCGCACTTTCTGACTTTGAATGTATCTTCATAGGAATGAGTTGTGTGGTCAAATTATTGCTGATTTAGGCTTCAGGAGGTCATCCTGAACAAAATACATGTTGAAGTGTGTGCATAAGTCCTTTGGTTTAGGCGTGACACTCAATTTGAGTTTTTATTGCTTTAAATGCATTTTCAGCCCGAGCTGAGTGCGCTTTCTGACTTTGAATGTATCTTCATAGGAATGAGTTGTGTGGTCAAATTATTGCTCATTTAGGCTTCAGGAGGTCATCCTGAACAAAATACATGTTGAAGTGTGTGCATAAGTCCTTTTGTTTAGGCGTGACACTCAATTTGAGTTTTTATTGCTTTAAATGCATTTTCAGCCCGAGCTGAGCAAGTTTTGTGAGTTTGAATGTATCTTCATAGGAATGAGTTGTGTGGTCAAATTAATGCTCATTTAGGCTTCAGGTGGTCATCCTGAACAAAATACATGTTGAAGTGTGTGCATGAGTCCTTTGGTTTAGGTGTGACACTCAATTTGAGTTTTTATTGCTTTAAATGCATTTGCAGCCCGAGCTGAGCGCGTTTTATGAGTTTGAATGTATCTTCATAGGAATGAGTTGTGTGGTCAAATTAATGCTTATTTAGGCTTCAGGAGGTCATCCTGAACAAAATACATGTTGAAGTGTGTGCATAAGTCCTTTGGTTTAGGTGTGACACTCAATTTGAGTTTTAATTGCTTTAAATGCATTTTCAGCCCGAGCTGAGCACGTTTTGTGAGTTTGAATGTATCTTCATAGGAATGAGTTGTGTGGTCAAATTAATGCTCATTTAGGCTTCAGGTGGTCATCCTGAACAAAATACATGTTGAAGTGTGTGCATAAGTCCTTTGGTTTAGGCGTGACACTCAATTTGAGTTTTTATTGCTTTAAATGCATTTTCAGCCCGAGCTGAGCACGTTTTGTGAGTTTGAATGTATCTTCATAGAATGAGTTGTGTGGTCAAATTAATGCTCATTTAGGCTTCAGGTGGTCATCCTGAACAAAATACATGTTGAAGTGTGTGCATAAGTCCTTTGGTTTAGGCGTGACATTCAATTTGAGTTTTTATTGCTTTAAATGCATTTTTAGCCCGAGCTGAGCATGTTTTGTGAGTTTGAATGTATCTTCATAGGAATGAGTTGTGTGGTCAAATTAATGCTCATTTAGGCTTCAGGTGGTCATCCTGAACTAAATACATGTTGAAGTGTGTGCATAAGTCCTTTGGTTTAGGTGTGACACTCAATTTGAGTTTTTATTGCTTTAAATGCATTTTCAGCCCGAGCTGAGCGTGTTTTGTGAGTTTGAATGTATCTTCATAGGAATGAGTTGTGTGGTCAAATTAATGCTTATTTAGGCTTCAGGAGGTCATCCTGAATAAAATACATGTTGAAGTGTGTGCATAAGTCCTTTGGTTTAGGCGTGACACTCAATTTGAGTTTTTATTGCTTTAAATGCATTTTCAGCCCGAGCTGAGCACGTTTTGTGAGTTTGAATGTATCTTCATAGGAATGAGTTGTGTAGTCAAATTAATGCTCATATGGGGTTCAGAAGGTCATCCTGAACAAAATACATGTTGAAATGTGTGCATAAGTCCTTTGGTTTAGGTGTGACACTCAATTTGAGTTTTTATTGCTTTAAATGCATTTTCAGCCCGAGCTGAGCACGTTTTGTGAGTTTGAATGTATCTTCATAGGAATGAGTTGTGTGGTCAAATTAATGCTCATTTAGGCTTCAGGTGGTCATCCTGAACTAAATACATGTTGAAGTGTGTGCATAAGTCCTTTGGTTTAGGCGTGACACTCAATTGGAGTTTTTATTGCTTTAAATTAAATGCATTTTCAGCCCGAGCTGAGCGCACTTTCTGACTTTGAATGTATCTTCATGGGAATGAGTTGTGTGGTCAAATTATTGCTGATTTAGGCTTCAGGAGGTCATCCTGAACAAAATACATGTTGAAGTGTGTGCATAAGTCCTTTGGTTTAGGCGTGACACTCAATTTGAGTTTTTATTGCTTTAAATGCATTTTCAGCCCGAGCTGAGTGCGCTTTCTGACTTTGAATGTATCTTCATAGGAATGAGTTGTGTGGTCAAATTATTGCTCATTTAGGCTTCAGGAGGTCATCCTGAACAAAATACATGTTGAAGTGTGTGCATAAGTCCTTTGGTTTAGGCGTGACACTCAATTTGAGTTTTTATTGCTTTAAATGCATTTTCAGCCCGAGCTGAGCAAGTTTTGTGAGTTTGAATGTATCTTCATAGGAATGAGTTGTGTGGTCAAATTAATGCTCATTTAGGCTTCAGGTGGTCATCCTGAACAAAATACATGTTGAAGTGTGTGCATGAGTCCTTTGGTTTAGGCGTGACATTCAATTTGAGTTTTTATTGCTTTAAATGCATTTTCAGCCCGAGCTGAGCATGTTTTGTGAGTTTGAATGTATCTTTATAGGAATGAGTTGTGTGGTCAAATTAATGCTCATTTAGGCTTCAGGTGGTCATCCTGAACAAAATACATGTTGACGTGTGTGCATAAGTCCTTTGGTTTAGGTGTGACACTCAATTTGAGTTTTTATTGCTTTAAATGCATTTGCAGCCCGAGCTGAGCGCGTTTTATGAGTTTGAATGTATCTTCATAGGAATGAGTTGTGTGGTCAAATTAATGCTTATTTAGGCTTCAGGAGGTCATCCTGAATAAAATACACGTTGAAGTGTGTGCATAAGTCCTTTGGTTTAGGCGTGACACTCAATTTGAGTTTTTATTGCTTTAAATGCATTTTCAGCCCGAGCTGAGCACGTTTTGTGAGTTTGAATGTATCTTCATAGGAATGAGTTGTGTAGTCAAATTAATGCTCATATGGGGTTCAGAAGGCCATCCTGGACAAAATACATGTTGAAATGTGTGCAAAAGTCCTTTGGTTTAGGTGTGACACTCAATTTGAGTTTTTATTGCTTTAAATGCATTTTCAGCCCGAGCTGAGCACGTTTTGTGAGTTTGAATGTATCTTCATAGGAATGAGTTGTGTGGTCAAATTAATGCTCATTTAGGCTTCAGGTGGTCATCCTGAACTAAATACATGTTGAAGTGTGTGCATAAGTCCTTTGGTTTAGGCGTGACACTCAATTGGAGTTTTTATTGCTTTAAATGAAATGCATTTTCAGCCCGAGCTGAGCGCACTTTCTGACTTTGAATGTATCTTCATAGGAATGAGTTGTGTGGTCAAATTATTGCTGATTTAGGCTTCAGGAGGTCATCCTGAACAAAATACATGTTGAAGTGTGTGCATAAGTCCTTTGGTTTAGGCGTGACACTCAATTTGAGTTTTTATTGCTTTAAATGCATTTTCAGCCCGAGCTGAGTGCGCTTTCTGAATTTGAATGTATCTTCATAGGAATGAGTTGTGTGGTCAAAGTATTGCTCATTTAGGCTTCAGGAGGTCATCCTGAACAAAATACATGTTGAAGTGTGTGCATAAGTCCTTTGGTTTAGGCGTGACACTCAATTTGAGTTTTTATTGCTTTAAATGCATTTTCAGCCCGAGCTGAGCAAGTTTTGTGAGTTTGAATGTATCTTCATAGGAATGAGTTGTGTGGTCAAATTAATGCTCATTTAGGCTTCAGGTGGTCATCCTGAACAAAATACATGTTGAAGTGTGTGCATGAGTCCTTTGGTTTAGGCGTGACATTCAATTTGAGTTTTTATTGCTTTAAATGCATTTTCAGCCCGAGCTGAGCATGTTTTGTGAGTTTGAATGTATCTTTATAGGAATGAGTTGTGTGGTCAAATTAATGCTCATTTAGGCTTCAGGTGGTCATCCTGAACAAAATACATGTTGACGTGTGTGCATAAGTCCTTTGGTTTAGGTGTGACACTCAATTTGAGTTTTTATTGCTTTAAATGCATTTGCAGCCCGAGCTGAGCGCGTTTTATGAGTTTGAATGTATCTTCATAGGAATGAGTTGTGTGGTCAAATTAATGCTTATTTAGGCTTCAGGAGGTCATCCTGAACAAAATACATGTTGAAGTGTGTGCATAAGTCCTTTGGTTTAGGTGTGACACTCAATTTGAGTTTTAATTGCTTTAAATGCATTTTCAGCCCGAGCTGAGCACGTTTTGTGAGTTTGAATGTATCTTCATAGGAATGAGTTGTGTAGTCAAATTAATGCTCATTTAGGCTTCAGGTGGTCATCCTGAACTAAATACATGTTGAAGTGTGTGCATAAGTCCTTTGGTTTAGGCGTGACACTCAATTTGAGTTTTTATTGCTTTAAATGCATTTTCAGCCCGAGTTGAGCACGTTTTGTGAGTTTGAATGTATCTTCATAGGAATGAGTTGTGTGGTCAAATTAATGCTCATTTAGGCTTCAGGTGGTCATCCTGAACTAAATACATGTTGAAGTGTGTGCATAAGTCCTTTGGTTTAGGCGTGACACTCAATTTGAGTTTTTATTGCTTTAAATGCATTTTCAGCCCGAGCTGAGCACGTTTTGTGAGTTTGAATGTATCTTCATAGGAATGAGTTGTGTAGTCAAATTACTGCTCATATGGGCTTCAGGAGGTCATCCTGAACAAAATACATGTTGAAGTGTGTGCATAAGTCCTTTGGTTTAGGTGTGACACTCAATTTGAGTTTTTATTGCTTTAAATGCATTTTCAGCCCGAGCTGAGCACGTTTTGTGAGTTTGAATGTATCTTCATAGGAATGAGTTGTGTGGTCAAATTAATGCTCATTTAGGCTTCAGGTGGTCATCCTGAACTAAATACATGTTGAAGTGTGTGCATAAGTCCTTTGGTTTAGGCGTGACACTCAATTTGAGTTTTTATTGCTTTAAATTAAATGCATTTTCAGCCCGAGCTGAGCGCGCTTTCTGACTTTGAATGTATCTTCATAGGAATGAGTTGTGTGGTGAAATTTTTTCTGATTTAGGCTTCAGGAGGTCATTCTGAACAAAATACATGTTGAAGGGTGTGCATAAGTCCTTTGGTTTAGGCGTGACACTCAATTTGAGTTTTTATTGCTTTAAATGCATTTTCAGCCCGAGCTGAGCACGTTTTGTGAGTTTGAATGTATCTTCATAGCAATGAGTTGTGTGGTCAAATTAATGCTCATTTAGGCTTCAGGTGGTCATCCTGAACTAAATACATGTTGAAGTGTGGGCATAAGTCCTTTGGTTTAGGCGTGACACTCAATTTGAGTTTTTATTGCTTTAAATGCATTTTCAGCCCGAGCTGAGCACGTTTTGTGAGTTTGAATGTATCTTCATAGAATGAGTTGTGTGGTCAAATTAATGCTCATTTAGGCTTCAGGTGGTCATCCTGAACAAAATACATGTTGAAGTGTGTGCATAAGTCCTTTGGTTTAGGCGTGACACTCAATTTGAGTTTTTATTGCTTTAAATGCATTTTCAGCCCGAGCTCAGCACGTTTTGTAAGTTTGAATGTATCTTCATAGGAATGAGTTGTGTGGTCAAATTAATGCTCATTTAGGCTTCAGGTGGTCATCCTGAACTAAATACATGTTGAAGTGTGTGCATAAGTCCTTTGGTTTAGGCGTGACACTCAATTGGAGTTTTTATTGCTTTAAATGAAATGCATTTTCAGCCCGAGCTGAGCGCACTTTCTGACTTTGAATGTATCTTCATAGGAATGAGTTGTGTGGTCAAATTATTGCTGATTTAGGCTTCAGGAGGTCATCCTGAACAAAATACATGTTGAAGTGTGTGCATAAGTCCTTTGGTTTAGGCGTGACACTCAATTTGAGTTTTTATTGCTTTAAATGCATTTTCAGCCCGAGCTGAGTGCGCTTTCTGACTTTGAATGTATCTTCATAGGAATGAGTTGTGTGGTCAAATTATTGCTCATTTAGGCTTCAGGAGGTCATCCTGAACAAAATACATGTTGAAGTGTGTGCATAAGTCCTTTGGTTTAGGCGTGACACTCAATTTGAGTTTTTATTGCTTTAAATGCATTTTCAGCCCGAGCTGAGCAAGTTTTGTGAGTTTGAATGTATCTTCATAGGAATGAGTTGTGTGGTCAAATTAATGCTCATTTAGGCTTCAGGTGGTCATCCTGAACAAAATACATGTTGAAGTGTGTGCATGAGTCCTTTGGTTTAGGTGTGACACTCAATTTGAGTTTTTATTGCTTTAAATGCATTTGCAGCCCGAGCTGAGCGCGTTTTATGAGTTTGAATGTATCTTCATAGGAATGAGTTGTGTGGTCAAATTAATGCTTATTTAGGCTTCAGGAGGTCATCCTGAACAAAATACATGTTGAAGTGTGTGCATAAGTCCTTTGGTTTAGGTGTGACACTCAATTTGAGTTTTAATTGCTTTAAATGCATTTTCAGCCCGAGCTGAGCACGTTTTGTGAGTTTGAATGTATCTTCATAGGAATGAGTTGTGTGGTCAAATTAATGCTCATTTAGGCTTCAGGTGGTCATCCTGAACAAAATACATGTTGACGTGTGTGCATAAGTCCTTTGGTTTAGGCGTGACACTCAATTTGAGTTTTTATTGCTTTAAATGCATTTTCAGCCCGAGCTGAGCACGTTTTGTGAGTTTGAATGTATCTTCATAGAATGAGTTGTGTGGTCAAATTAATGCTCATTTAGGCTTCAGGTGGTCATCCTGAACAAAATACATGTTGAAGTGTGTGCATAAGTCCTTTGGTTTAGGCGTGACATTCAATTTGAGTTTTTATTGCTTTAAATTTATTTTTAGCCCGAGCTGAGCATGTTTTGTGAGTTTGAATGTATCTTCATAGGAATGAGTTGTGTGGTCAAATTAATGCTCATTTAGGCTTCAGGTGGTCATCCTGAACAAAATACATGTTGAAGTGTGTGCATAAGTCCTTTGGTTTAGGCGTGACACTCAATTTGAGTTTTTATTGCTTTAAATGCATTTTCAGCCCGAGCTGAGCAAGTTTTGTGAGTTTGAATGTATCTTCATAGGAATGAGTTGTGTGGTCAAATTAATGCTCATTTAGGCTTCAGGTGGTCATCCTGAACAAAATACATGTTGAAGTGTGTGCATGAGTCCTTTGGTTTAGGCGTGACATTCAATTTGAGTTTTTATTGCTTTAAATGCATTTTCAGCCCGAGCTGAGCATGTTTTGTGAGTTTGAATGTATCTTTATAGGAATGAGTTGTGTGGTCAAATTAATGCTCATTTAGGCTTCAGGTGGTCATCCTGAACAAAATACATGTTGACGTGTGTGCATAAGTCCTTTGGTTTAGGTGTGACACTCAATTTGAGTTTTTATTGCTTTAAATGCATTTGCAGCCCGAGCTGAGCGCGTTTTATGAGTTTGAATGTATCTTCATAGGAATGAGTTGTGTGGTCAAATTAATGCTTATTTAGGCTTCAGGAGGTCATCCTGAATAAAATACACGTTGAAGTGTGTGCATAAGTCCTTTGGTTTAGGCGTGACACTCAATTTGAGTTTTTATTGCTTTAAATGCATTTTCAGCCCGAGCTGAGCACGTTTTGTGAGTTTGAATGTATCTTCATAGGAATGAGTTGTGTAGTCAAATTAATGCTCATATGGGGTTCAGAAGGCCATCCTGGACAAAATACATGTTGAAATGTGTGCATAAGTCCTCTGGTTTAGGTGTGACACTCAATTTGAGTTTTTATTGCTTTAAATGCATTTTCAGCCCGAGCTGAGCACGTTTTGTGAGTTTGAATGTATCTTCATAGGAATGAGTTGTGTGGTCAAATTAATGCTCATTTAGGCTTCAGGTGGTCATCCTGAACTAAATACATGTTGAAGTGTGTGCATAAGTCCTTTGGTTTAGGCGTGACACTCAATTTGAGTTTTTATTGCTTTAAATGCATTTTCAGCCCGAGTTGAGCACGTTTTGTGAGTTTGAATGTATCTTCATAGGAATGAGTTGTGTGGTCAAATTAATGCTCATTTAGGCTTCAGGTGGTCATCCTGAACTAAATACATGTTGAAGTGTGTGCATAAGTCCTTTGGTTTAGGCGTGACACTCAATTTGAGTTTTTATTGCTTTAAATGCATTTTCAGCCCGAGCTGAGCACGTTTTGTGAGTTTGAATGTATCTTCATAGGAATGAGTTGTGTAGTCAAATTACTGCTCATATGGGCTTCAGGAGGTCATCCTGAACAAAATACATGTTGAAGTGTGTGCATAAGTCCTTTGGTTTAGGTGTGACACTCAATTTGAGTTTTTATTGCTTTAAATGCATTTTCAGCCCGAGCTGAGCACGTTTTGTGAGTTTGAATGTATCTTCATAGGAATGAGTTGTGTGGTCAAATTAATGCTCATTTAGGCTTCAGGTGGTCATCCTGAACTAAATACATGTTGAAGTGTGTGCATAAGTCCTTTGGTTTAGGTGTGACACTCAATTTGAGTTTTTATTGCTTTAAATGCATTTTCAGCCCGAGCTGAGCACGTTTTGTGAGTTTGAATGTATCTTCATAGGAATGAGTTGTGTGGTCAAATTAATGCTTATTTAGGCTTCAGGAGGTCATCCTGAACAAAATACATGTTGAAGTGTGTGCATAAGTCCTTTGGTTTAGGCGTGACACTCAATTTGAGTTTTTATTGCTTTAAATGCATTTTCAGCCCGAGTTGAGCACGTTTTGTGAGTTTTAATGTATCTCCATAGGAATGAGTTGTGTGGTCAAATGAATGCTCATTTAGGCGTCAGGTGGTCATCCTGAACAAAATACATGTTGAAGTGTGTGCATAAGTCCTTTGGTTTAGGCGTGACACTCAATTTGAGTTTTTATTGCTTTAAATGCATTTTCAGCCCGAGCTGAGCGCGTTTTGTGAGTTTGAATGTATCTTCATAGGAATGAGTTGTGTGGTCAAATTAATGCTTATTTAGGCTTCAGGAGGTCATCCTGAACAAAATACATGTTGAAGTGTGTGCATAAGTCCTTTGGTTTAGGCGTGACACTCAATTTGAGTTTTTATTGCTTTAAATGCATTTTCAGCCCGAGTTGAGCACGTTTTGTGAGTTTGAAAATATCTTCATAGGAATGAGTTGTGTGGTCAAATTAATGCTCATTTAGGCTTCAGGTGTTCATCCTGAACTAAATACATGTTGAAGTGTGTGCATAAGTCCTTTGGTTTAGGCGTGACACTCAATTTGAGTTTTTATTGCTTTAAATGCATTTTCAGCCCGAGCTGAGCACGTTTTGTGAGTTTGAATGTTTCTTCATAGGAATGAGTTGTGTAGTCAAATTAATGCTCATATGGGCTTCAGGAGGTCATCCTGAACAAAATACATGTTGAAGTGTGTGCATAAGTCCTTTGGTTTAGGTGTGACACTCAATTTGAGTTTTTATTGCTTTAAATGCATTTTCAGCCCGAGCTGAGCACGTTTTGTGAGTTTGAATGTATCTTCATAGGAATGAGTTGTGTGGTCAAATTAATGCTCATTTAGGCTTCAGGTGGTCATCCAGAACTAAATACATGTTGAAGTGTGTGCATAAGTCCTTTGGTTTAGGCGTGACACTCAATTTGAGTTTTTATTGCTTTAAATTAAATGCATTTTCAGGCCGAGCTGAGCGCGCTTTCTGACTTTGGATGTATCTTCATAGGAATGAGTTGTGTGGTGAAATTATTGCTGATTTAGGCTTCAGGAGGTCATCCTGAACAAAATACATGTTGAAGTGTGTGCATAAGTCCTTTGGTTTAGGCGTGACACTCAATTTGAGTTTTATTGCTTTAAATGCATTTTCAGCCCGAGCTGAGCACGTTTTGTGAGTTTGAATGTGTCTTTATAGGAATGAGTTGTGTAGTCAAATTAATGCTCATATGGGCTTCAGGAGGTCATCCTGAACAAAATACATGTTGAAGTGTGTGCATAAGTCCTTTGGTTTACGTGTGACACTCAATTTGAGTTTTTATTGCTTTAAATGCATTTTCAGCCCGAGCTGAGCACGTTTTGTGAGTTTGAATGTATCTTCATAGGAATGAGTTGTGTAGTCAAATTAATGCTCATTTAGGCTTCAGGTGGTCATCCTGAACTAAATACATGTTGAAGTGTGTGCATAAGTCCTTTGGTTTACGTGTGACACTCAATTTGAGTTTTTATTGCTTTAAATGCATTTTCAGCCCGAGCTGAGCACGTTTTGTGAGTTTGAATGTATCTTCATAGGAATGAGTTGTGTAGTCAAATTAATGCTCATTTAGGCTTCAGGTGGTCATCCTGAACTAAATACATGTTGAAGTGTGTGCATAAGTCCTTTGGTTTAGGCGTGACACTCAATTTGAGTTTTTATTGCTTTAAATTAAATGCATTTTCAGCCCGAGCTGAGCGCGCTTTCTGACTTTGAATGTATCTTCATAGGAATGAGTTGTGTGGTCAAATTAATGCTCATTTAGGCGTCAGGTGGTCATCCTGAACAAAATACATGTTGAAGTGTGTGCATAAGTCCTTTGGTTTAGGCGTGACACTCAATTTGAGTTTTTATTGCTTTAAATGCATTTTCAGCCCGAGCTGAGCACGTTTTGTGAGTTTGAATGTATCTTCATAGGAATGAGTTGTGTAGTCAAATTAATGCTCATATGGGCTTCAGGAGGTCATCCTGAACAAAATACATGTTGAAGTGTGTGCATAAGTCCTTTGGTTTAGGCGTGACATTCAATTTGAGTTTTTATTGCTTTAAATGCATTTTCAGCCCGAGCTGAGCATGTTTTGTGAGTTTGAATGTATCTTCATAGGAATGAGTTGTGTGGTCAAATTAATGCTCATTTAGGCTTCAGGTGGTCATCCTGAACAAAATACATGTTGAAGTGTGTGCATAAGTCCTTTGGTTTAGGTGTGACACTCAATTTGAGTTTTTATTGCTTTAAATGCATTTTCAGCACGAGCTGAGCGCGTTTTGTGAGTTTGAATGTATCTTCATAGGAATGAGTTGTGTGGTCAAATTAATGCTTATTTAGGCTTCAGGAGGTCATCCTGAACAAAATACATGTTGAAGTGTGTGCATAAGTCCTTTGGTTTAGGCGTGACACTCAATTTGAGTTTTTATTGCTTTAAATGCATTTTCAGCCCGAGTTGAGCACGTTTTGTGAGTTTTAATGTATCTCCATAGGAATGAGTTGTGTGGTCAAATGAATGCTCATTTAGGCGTCAGGTGGTCATCCTGAACAAAATACATGTTGAAGTGTGTGCATAAGTCCTTTGGTTTAGGCGTGACACTCAATTTGAGTTTTTATTGCTTTAAATGCATTTTCAGCCCGAGCTGAGCGCGTTTTGTGAGTTTGAATGTATCTTCATAGGAATGAGTTGTGTGGTCAAATTAATGCTTATTTAGGCTTCAGGAGGTCATCCTGAACAAAATACATGTTGAAGTGTGTGCATAAGTCCTTTGGTTTAGGCGTGACACTCAATTTGAGTTTTTATTGCTTTAAATGCATTTTCAGCCCGAGTTGAGCACGTTTTGTGAGTTTGAAAATATCTTCATAGGAATGAGTTGTGTGGTCAAATTAATGCTCATTTAGGCTTCAGGTGTTCATCCTGAACTAAATACATGTTGAAGTGTGTGCATAAGTCCTTTGGTTTAGGCGTGACACTCAATTTGAGTTTTTATTGCTTTAAATGCATTTTCAGCCCGAGCTGAGCACGTTTTTTGAGTTTGAATGTATCTTCATAGGAATGAGTTGTGTAATCAAATTATTGCTCATTTAGGCTTCAGGAGGTCATCTTGAACAAAATCCATGTTGAAGTGTGTGCATAAGTCCTTTGGTTTAGGCGTGACACTCAATTTGAGTTTCTATTGCTTTAAATGCATTTTCAGCCCGAGCTGAGCGTGTTTTGTGAGTTTGAATGTATCTTCATAGGAATGAGTTGTGTGGTCAAATTAATGCTTATTTAGGCTTCAGGAGGTCATCCTGAATAAAATACATGTTGAAGTGTGTGCATAAGTCCTTTGGTTTAGGCGTGACACTCAATTTGAGTTTTTATTGCTTTAAATGCATTTTCAGCCCGAGCTGAGCACGTTTTGTGAGTTTGAATGTATCTTCATAGGAATGAGTTGTGTAGTCAAATTAATGCTCATATGGGGTTCAGAAGGTCATCCTGAACAAAATACATGTTGAAATGTGTGCATAAGTCCTTTGGTTTAGGTGTGACACTCAATTTGAGTTTTTATTGCTTTAAATGCATTTTCAGCCCGAGCTGAGCACGTTTTGTGAGTTTGAATGTATCTTCATAGGAATGAGTTGTGTGGTCAAATTAATGATTATTTAGGCTTCAGGTGGTCATCCTGAACTAAATACATGTTGAAGTGTGTGCATAAGTCCTTTGGTTTAGGCGTGACACTCAATTGGAGTTTTTATTGCTTTAAATGCATTTTCAGCCCGAGCTGAGCACGTTTTGTGAGTTTGAATGTATCTTCATAGAATGAGTTGTGTGGTCAAATTAATGCTCATTTAGGCTTCAGGTGGTCATCCTGAACAAAATACATGTTGAAGTGTGTGCATAAGTCCTTTGGTTTAGGCGTGACACTCAATTTGAGTTTTTATTGCTTTAAATGCATTTTCAGCCCGAGCTGAGCACGTTTTTTGAGTTTGAATGTATCTTCATAGGAATGAGTTGTGTGATCAAAACAATGCTCATTTAGGCTTCAGGAGGACATCCTGAACTCAGTACATGTTGAAGTGCGTGCATAAGTCCTTTGGTTTAGGCGTGACACTCAATTTGAGTTTTTATTGCTTTAAATGCATTTTCAGCCCGACCTGAGCGCGCTTTCTGACTTTGAATGTATCTTCATAGGAATGAGTTGTGTGGTCAAATTAATGCTCATTTAGGCGTCAGGTGGTCATCCTGAACAAAATACATGTTGAAGTGTGTGCATAAGTCCTTTGGTTTAGGCGTGACACTCAATTTGAGTTTTTATTGCTTTAAATGCATTTTCAGCCCGAGCTGAGCACGTTTTGTGAGTTTGAATGTATCTTCATAGGAATGAGTTGTGTAGTCAAATTAATGCTCATATGGGCTTCAGGAGGTCATCCTGAACAAAATACATGTTGAAGTGTGTGCATAAGTCCTTTGGTTTAGGCGTGACATTCAATTTGAGTTTTTATTGCTTTAAATGCATTTTCAGCCCGAGCTGAGCATGTTTTGTGAGTTTGAATGTATCTTCATAGGAATGAGTTGTGTGGTCAAATTAATGCTCATTTAGGCTTCAGGTGGTCATCCTGAACAAAATACATGTTGAAGTGTGTGCATAAGTCCTTTGGTTTAGGTGTGACACTCAATTTGAGTTTTTATTGCTTTAAATGCATTTTCAGCCCGAGCTGAGCGCGTTTTGTGAGTTTGAATGTATCTTCATAGGAATGAGTTGTGTGGTCAAATTAATGCTTATTTAGGCTTCAGGAGGTCATCCTGAACAAAATACATGTTGAAGTGTGTGCATAAGTCCTTTGGTTTAGGCGTGACACTCAATTTGAGTTTTTATTGCTTTAAATGCATTTTCAGCCCGAGTTGAGCACGTTTTGTGAGTTTTAATTTATCTCCATAGGAATGAGTTGTGTGGTCAAATGAATGCTCATTTAGGCGTCAGGTGGTCATCCTGAACAAAATACATGTTGAAGTGTGTGCATAAGTCCTTTGGTTTAGGCGTGACACTCAATTTGAGTTTTTATTGCTTTAAATGCATTTTCAGCCCGAGCTGAGCGCGTTTTGTGAGTTTGAATGTATCTTCATAGGAATGAGTTGTGTGGTCAAATTAATGCTTATTTAGGCTTCAGGAGGTCATCCTGAACAAAATACATGTTGAAGTGTGTGCATAAGTCCTTTGGTTTAGGCGTGACACTCAATTTGAGTTTTTATTGCTTTAAATGCATTTTCAGCCCGAGTTGAGCACGTTTTGTGAGTTTGAAAATATCTTCATAGGAATGAGTTGTGTGGTCAAATTAATGCTCATTTAGGCTTCAGGTGTTCATCCTGAACTAAATACATGTTGAAGTGTGTGCATAAGTCCTTTGGTTTAGGCGTGACACTCAATTTGAGTTTTTATTGCTTTAAATGCATTTTCAGCCCGAGCTGAGCACGTTTTGTGAGTTTGAATGTTTCTTCATAGGAATGAGTTGTGTAGTCAAATTAATGCTCATATGGGCTTCAGGAGGTCATCCTGAACAAAATACATGTTGAAGTGTGTGCATAAGTCCTTTGGTTTAGGTGTGACACTCAATTTGAGTTTTTATTGCTTTAAATGCATTTTCAGCCCGAGCTGAGCACGTTTTGTGAGTTTGAATGTATCTTCATAGGAATGAGTTGTGTGGTCAAATTAATGCTCATTTAGGCTTCAGGTGGTCATCCAGAACTAAATACATGTTGAAGTGTGTGCATAAGTCCTTTGGTTTAGGCGTGACACTCAATTTGAGTTTTTATTGCTTTAAATTAAATGCATTTTCAGGCCGAGCTGAGCGCGCTTTCTGACTTTGGATGTATCTTCATAGGAATGAGTTGTGTGGTGAAATTATTGCTGATTTAGGCTTCAGGAGGTCATCCTGAACAAAATACATGTTGAAGTGTGTGCATAAGTCCTTTGGTTTAGGCGTGACACTCAATTTGAGTTTTATTGCTTTAAATGCATTTTCAGCCCGAGCTGAGCACGTTTTGTGAGTTTGAATGTGTCTTTATAGGAATGAGTTGTGTAGTCAAATTAATGCTCATATGGGCTTCAGGAGGTCATCCTGAACAAAATACATGTTGAAGTGTGTGCATAAGTCCTTTGGTTTACGTGTGACACTCAATTTGAGTTTTTATTGCTTTAAATGCATTTTCAGCCCGAGCTGAGCACGTTTTGTGAGTTTGAATGTATCTTCATAGGAATGAGTTGTGTAGTCAAATTAATGCTCATTTAGGCTTCAGGTGGTCATCCTGAACTAAATACATGTTGAAGTGTGTGCATAAGTCCTTTGGTTTACGTGTGACACTCAATTTGAGTTTTTATTGCTTTAAATGCATTTTCAGCCCGAGCTGAGCACGTTTTGTGAGTTTGAATGTATCTTCATAGGAATGAGTTGTGTAGTCAAATTAATGCTCATTTAGGCTTCAGGTGGTCATCCTGAACTAAATACATGTTGAAGTGTGTGCATAAGTCCTTTGGTTTAGGCGTGACACTCAATTTGAGTTTTTATTGCTTTAAATTAAATGCATTTTCAGCCCGAGCTGAGCGCGCTTTCTGACTTTGAATGTATCTTCATAGGAATGAGTTGTGTGGTCAAATTAATGCTCATTTAGGCGTCAGGTGGTCATCCTGAACAAAATACATGTTGAAGTGTGTGCATAAGTCCTTTGGTTTAGGCGTGACACTCAATTTGAGTTTTTATTGCTTTAAATGCATTTTCAGCCCGAGCTGAGCACGTTTTGTGAGTTTGAATGTATCTTCATAGGAATGAGTTGTGTAGTCAAATTAATGCTCATATGGGCTTCAGGAGGTCATCCTGAACAAAATACATGTTGAAGTGTGTGCATAAGTCCTTTGGTTTAGGCGTGACATTCAATTTGAGTTTTTATTGCTTTAAATGCATTTTCAGCCCGAGCTGAGCATGTTTTGTGAGTTTGAATGTATCTTCATAGGAATGAGTTGTGTGGTCAAATTAATGCTCATTTAGGCTTCAGGTGGTCATCCTGAACAAAATACATGTTGAAGTGTGTGCATAAGTCCTTTGGTTTAGGTGTGACACTCAATTTGAGTTTTTATTGCTTTAAATGCATTTTCAGCCCGAGCTGAGCGCGTTTTGTGAGTTTGAATGTATCTTCATAGGAATGAGTTGTGTGGTCAAATTAATGCTTATTTAGGCTTCAGGAGGTCATCCTGAACAAAATACATGTTGAAGTGTGTGCATAAGTCCTTTGGTTTAGGCGTGACACTCAATTTGAGTTTTTATTGCTTTAAATGCATTTTCAGCCCGAGTTGAGCACGTTTTGTGAGTTTTAATGTATCTCCATAGGAATGAGTTGTGTGGTCAAATGAATGCTCATTTAGGCGTCAGGTGGTCATCCTGAACAAAATACATGTTGAAGTGTGTGCATAAGTCCTTTGGTTTAGGCGTGACACTCAATTTGAGTTTTTATTGCTTTAAATGCATTTTCAGCCCGAGCTGAGCGCGTTTTGTGAGTTTGAATGTATCTTCATAGGAATGAGTTGTGTGGTCAAATTAATGCTTATTTAGGCTTCAGGAGGTCATCCTGAACAAAATACATGTTGAAGTGTGTGCATAAGTCCTTTGGTTTAGGCGTGACACTCAATTTGAGTTTTTATTGCTTTAAATGCATTTTCAGCCCGAGTTGAGCACGTTTTGTGAGTTTGAAAATATCTTCATAGGAATGAGTTGTGTGGTCAAATTAATGCTCATTTAGGCTTCAGGTGTTCATCCTGAACTAAATACATGTTGAAGTGTGTGCATAAGTCCTTTGGTTTAGGCGTGACACTCAATTTGAGTTTTTATTGCTTTAAATGCATTTTCAGCCCGAGCTGAGCACGTTTTTTGAGTTTGAATGTATCTTCATAGGAATGAGTTGTGTAATCAAATTATTGCTCATTTAGGCTTCAGGAGGTCATCTTGAACAAAATCCATGTTGAAGTGTGTGCATAAGTCCTTTGGTTTAGGCGTGACACTCAATTTGAGTTTCTATTGCTTTAAATGCATTTTCAGCCCGAGCTGAGCGTGTTTTGTGAGTTTGAATGTATCTTCATAGGAATGAGTTGTGTGGTCAAATTAATGCTTATTTAGGCTTCAGGAGGTCATCCTGAATAAAATACATGTTGAAGTGTGTGCATAAGTCCTTTGGTTTAGGCGTGACACTCAATTTGAGTTTTTATTGCTTTAAATGCATTTTCAGCCCGAGCTGAGCACGTTTTGTGAGTTTGAATGTATCTTCATAGGAATGAGTTGTGTAGTCAAATTAATGCTCATATGGGGTTCAGAAGGTCATCCTGAACAAAATACATGTTGAAATGTGTGCATAAGTCCTTTGGTTTAGGTGTGACACTCAATTTGAGTTTTTATTGCTTTAAATGCATTTTCAGCCCGAGCTGAGCACGTTTTGTGAGTTTGAATGTATCTTCATAGGAATGAGTTGTGTGGTCAAATTAATGATTATTTAGGCTTCAGGTGGTCATCCTGAACTAAATACATGTTGAAGTGTGTGCATAAGTCCTTTGGTTTAGGCGTGACACTCAATTGGAGTTTTTATTGCTTTAAATGCATTTTCAGCCCGAGCTGAGCACGTTTTGTGAGTTTGAATGTATCTTCATAGAATGAGTTGTGTGGTCAAATTAATGCTCATTTAGGCTTCAGGTGGTCATCCTGAACAAAATACATGTTGAAGTGTGTGCATAAGTCCTTTGGTTTAGGCGTGACACTCAATTTGAGTTTTTATTGCTTTAAATGCATTTTCAGCCCGAGCTCAGCACGTTTTGTGAGTTTGAATGTATCTTCATAGGAATGAGTTGTGTGGTCAAATTAATGCTCATTTAGGCTTCAGGTGGTCATCCTGAACTAAATACATGTTGAAGTGTGTGCATAAGTCCTTTGGTTTAGGCGTGACACTCAATTGGAGTTTTTATTGCTTTAAATGAAATGCATTTTCAGCCCGAGCTGAGCGCACTTTCTGACTTTGAATGTATCTTCATAGGAATGAGTTGTGTGGTCAAATTATTGCTGATTTAGGCTTCAGGAGGTCATCCTGAACAAAATACATGTTGAAGTGTGTGCATAAGTCCTTTGGTTTAGGCGTGACACTCAATTTGAGTTTTTATTGCTTTAAATGCATTTTCAGCCCGAGCTGAGTGCGCTTTCTGACTTTGAATGTATCTTCATAGGAATGAGTTGTGTGGTCAAATTATTGCTCATTTAGGCTTCAGGAGGTCATCCTGAACAAAATACATGTTGAAGTGTGTGCATAAGTCCTTTTGTTTAGGCGTGACACTCAATTTGAGTTTTTATTGCTTTAAATGCATTTTCAGCCCGAGCTGAGCAAGTTTTGTGAGTTTGAATGTATCTTCATAGGAATGAGTTGTGTGGTCAAATTAATGCTCATTTAGGCTTCAGGTGGTCATCCTGAACAAAATACATGTTGAAGTGTGTGCATGAGTCCTTTGGTTTAGGTGTGACACTCAATTTGAGTTTTTATTGCTTTAAATGCATTTGCAGCCCGAGCTGAGCGCGTTTTATGAGTTTGAATGTATCTTCATAGGAATGAGTTGTGTGGTCAAATTAATGCTTATTTAGGCTTCAGGAGGTCATCCTGAACAAAATACATGTTGAAGTGTGTGCATAAGTCCTTTGGTTTAGGTGTGACACTCAATTTGAGTTTTAATTGCTTTAAATGCATTTTCAGCCCGAGCTGAGCACGTTTTGTGAGTTTGAATGTATCTTCATAGGAATGAGTTGTGTGGTCAAATTAATGCTCATTTAGGCTTCAGGTGGTCATCCTGAACAAAATACATGTTGAAGTGTGTGCATAAGTCCTTTGGTTTAGGCGTGACACTCAATTTGAGTTTTTATTGCTTTAAATGCATTTTCAGCCCGAGCTGAGCACGTTTTGTGAGTTTGAATGTATCTTCATAGAATGAGTTGTGTGGTCAAATTAATGCTCATTTAGGCTTCAGGTGGTCATCCTGAACAAAATACATGTTGAAGTGTGTGCATAAGTCCTTTGGTTTAGGCGTGACATTCAATTTGAGTTTTTATTGCTTTAAATGCATTTTTAGCCCGAGCTGAGCATGTTTTGTGAGTTTGAATGTATCTTCATAGGAATGAGTTGTGTGGTCAAATTAATGCTCATTTAGGCTTCAGGTGGTCATCCTGAACTAAATACATGTTGAAGTGTGTGCATAAGTCCTTTGGTTTAGGTGTGACACTCAATTTGAGTTTTTATTGCTTTAAATGCATTTTCAGCCCGAGCTGAGCGTGTTTTGTGAGTTTGAATGTATCTTCATAGGAATGAGTTGTGTGGTCAAATTAATGCTTATTTAGGCTTCAGGAGGTCATCCTGAATAAAATACATGTTGAAGTGTGTGCATAAGTCCTTTGGTTTAGGCGTGACACTCAATTTGAGTTTTTATTGCTTTAAATGCATTTTCAGCCCGAGCTGAGCACGTTTTGTGAGTTTGAATGTATCTTCATAGGAATGAGTTGTGTAGTCAAATTAATGCTCATATGGGGTTCAGAAGGTCATTCTGAACAAAATACATGTTGAAATGTGTGCATAAGTCCTTTGGTTTAGGTGTGACACTCAATTTGAGTTTTTATTGCTTTAAATGCATTTTCAGCCCGAGCTGAGCACGTTTTGTGAGTTTGAATGTATCTTCATAGGAATGAGTTGTGTGGTCAAATTAATGCTCATTTAGGCTTCAGGTGGTCATCCTGAACTAAATACATGTTGAAGTGTGTGCATAAGTCCTTTGGTTTAGGCGTGACACTCAATTGGAGTTTTTATTGCTTTAAATTAAATGCATTTTCAGCCCGAGCTGAGCGCACTTTCTGACTTTGAATGTATCTTCATGGGAATGAGTTGTGTGGTCAAATTAATGCTCATATGGGGTTCAGAAGGTCATTCTGAACAAAATACATGTTGAAATGTGTGCATAAGTCCTTTGGTTTAGGCGTGACACTCAATTTGAGTTTTTATTGCTTTAAATGCATTTTCAGCCCGAGCTGAGTGCGCTTTCTGACTTTGAATGTATCTTCATAGGAATGAGTTGTGTGGTCAAATTATTGCTCATTTAGGCTTCAGGAGGTCATCCTGAACAAAATACATGTTGAAGTGTGTGCATAAGTCCTTTGGTTTAGGCGTGACACTCAATTTGAGTTTTTATTGCTTTAAATGCATTTTCAGCCCGAGCTGAGCAAGTTTTGTAAGTTTGAATGTATCTTCATAGGAATGAGTTGTGTGGTCAAATTAATGCTCATTTAGGCTTCAGGTGGTCATCCTGAACAAAATACATGTTGAAGTGTGTGCATGAGTCCTTTGGTTTAGGCGTGACATTCAATTTGAGTTTTTATTGCTTTAAATGCATTTTCAGCCCGAGCTGAGCATGTTTTGTGAGTTTGAATGTATCTTTATAGGAATGAGTTGTGTGGTCAAATTAATGCTCATTTAGGCTTCAGGTGGTCATCCTGAACAAAATACATGTTGACGTGTGTGCATAAGTCCTTTGGTTTAGGTGTGACACTCAATTTGAGTTTTTATTGCTTTAAATGCATTTGCAGCCCGAGCTGAGCGCGTTTTATGAGTTTGAATGTATCTTCATAGGAATGAGTTGTGTGGTCAAATTAATGCTTATTTAGGCTTCAGGAGGTCATCCTGAATAAAATACACGTTGAAGTGTGTGCATAAGTCCTTTGGTTTAGGCGTGACACTCAATTTGAGTTTTTATTGCTTTAAATGCATTTTCAGCCCGAGCTGAGCACGTTTTGTGAGTTTGAATGTATCTTCATAGGAATGAGTTGTGTAGTCAAATTAATGCTCATATGGGGTTCAGAAGGCCATCCTGGACAAAATACATGTTGAAATGTGTGCAAAAGTCCTTTGGTTTAGGTGTGACACTCAATTTGAGTTTTTATTGCTTTAAATGCATTTTCAGCCCGAGCTGAGCACGTTTTGTGAGTTTGAATGTATCTTCATAGGAATGAGTTGTGTGGTCAAATTAATGCTCATTTAGGCTTCAGGTGGTCATCCTGAACTAAATACATGTTGAAGTGTGTGCATAAGTCCTTTGGTTTAGGCGTGACACTCAATTGGAGTTTTTATTGCTTTAAATGAAATGCATTTTCAGCCCGAGCTGAGCGCACTTTCTGACTTTGAATGTATCTTCATAGGAATGAGTTGTGTGGTCAAATTATTGCTGATTTAGGCTTCAGGAGGTCATCCTGAACAAAATACATGTTGAAGTGTGTGCATAAGTCCTTTGGTTTAGGCGTGACACTCAATTTGAGTTTTTATTGCTTTAAATGCATTTTCAGCCCGAGCTGAGTGCGCTTTCTGAATTTGAATGTATCTTCATAGGAATGAGTTGTGTGGTCAAAGTATTGCTCATTTAGGCTTCAGGAGGTCATCCTGAACAAAATACATGTTGAAGTGTGTGCATAAGTCCTTTGGTTTAGGCGTGACACTCAATTTGAGTTTTTATTGCTTTAAATGCATTTTCAGCCCGAGCTGAGCAAGTTTTGTGAGTTTGAATGTATCTTCATAGGAATGAGTTGTGTGGTCAAATTAATGCTCATTTAGGCTTCAGGTGGTCATCCTGAACAAAATACATGTTGAAGTGTGTGCATGAGTCCTTTGGTTTAGGCGTGACATTCAATTTGAGTTTTTATTGCTTTAAATGCATTTTCAGCCCGAGCTGAGCATGTTTTGTGAGTTTGAATGTATCTTTATAGGAATGAGTTGTGTGGTCAAATTAATGCTCATTTAGGCTTCAGGTGGTCATCCTGAACAAAATACATGTTGACGTGTGTGCATAAGTCCTTTGGTTTAGGTGTGACACTCAATTTGAGTTTTTATTGCTTTAAATGCATTTGCAGCCCGAGCTGAGCGCGTTTTATGAGTTTGAATGTATCTTCATAGGAATGAGTTGTGTGGTCAAATTAATGCTTATTTAGGCTTCAGGAGGTCATCCTGAACAAAATACATGTTGAAGTGTGTGCATAAGTCCTTTGGTTTAGGTGTGACACTCAATTTGAGTTTTAATTGCTTTAAATGCATTTTCAGCCCGAGCTGAGCACGTTTTGTGAGTTTGAATGTATCTTCATAGGAATGAGTTGTGTGGTCAAATTAATGCTTATTTAGGCTTCAGGAGGTCATCCTGAACAAAATACATGTTGAAGTGTGTGCATAAGTCCTTTGGTTTAGGTGTGACACTCAATTTGAGTTTTAATTGCTTTAAATGCATTTTCAGCCCGAGCTGAGCACGTTTTGTGAGTTTGAATGTATCTTCATAGGAATGAGTTGTGTAGTCAAATTAATGCTCATTTAGGCTTCAGGTGGTCATCCTGAACAAAATACATGTTGAAGTGTGTGCATAAGTCCTTTGGTTTAGGCGTGACACTCAATTTGAGTTTTTATTGCTTTAAATGCATTTTCAGCCCGAGCTGAGTGCGCTTTCTGACTTTGAATGTATCTTCATAGGAATGAGTTGTGTGGTCAAATTATTGCTCATTTAGGCTTCAGGAGGTCATCCTGAACAAAATACATGTTGAAGTGTGTGCATAAGTCCTTTTGTTTAGGCGTGACACTCAATTTGAGTTTTTATTGCTTTAAATGCATTTTCAGCCCGAGCTGAGCAAGTTTTGTGAGTTTGAATGTATCTTCATGGGAATGAGTTGTGTGGTCAAATTAATTCTCATTTAGGCTTCAGGTGGTCATCCTGAACAAAATACATGTTGAAGTGTGTGCATGAGTCCTTTGGTTTAGGTGTGACACTCAATTTGAGTTTTTATTGCTTTAAATGCATTTGCAGCCCGAGCTGAGCGCGTTTTATGAGTTTGAATGTATCTTCATAGGAATGAGTTTTGTGGTCAAATTAATGCTTATTTAGGCTTCAGGAGGTCATCCTGAACAAAATACATGTTGAAGTGTGTGCATAAGTCCTTTGGTTTAGGTGTGACACTCAATTTGAGTTTTAATTGCTTTAAATGCATTTTCAGCCCGAGCTGAGCACGTTTTGTGAGTTTGAATGTATCTTCATAGGAATGAGTTGTGTGGTCAAATTAATGCTCATTTAGGCTTCAGGTGGTCATCCTGAACAAAATACATGTTGAAGTGTGTGCATAAGTCCTTTGGTTTAGGCGTGACACTCAATTTGAGTTTTTATTGCTTTAAATGCATTTTCAGCCCGAGCTGAGCACGTTTTGTGAGTTTGAATGTATCTTCATAGAATGAGTTGTGTGGTCAAATTAATGCTCATTTAGGCTTCAGGTGGTCATCCTGAACAAAATACATGTTGAAGTGTGTGCATAAGTCCTTTGGTTTAGGCGTGACATTCAATTTGAGTTTTTATTGCTTTAAATGCATTTTTAGCCCGAGCTGAGCATGTTTTGTGAGTTTGAATGTATCTTCATAGGAATGAGTTGTGTGGTCAAATTAATGCTCATTTAGGCTTCAGGTGGTCATCCTGAACTAAATACATGTTGAAGTGTGTGCATAAGTCCTTTGGTTTAGGTGTGACACTCAATTTGAGTTTTTATTGCTTTAAATGCATTTTCAGCCCGAGCTGAGCGTGTTTTGTGAGTTTGAATGTATCTTCATAGGAATGAGTTGTGTGGTCAAATTAATGCTTATTTAGGCTTCAGGAGGTCATCCTGAATAAAATACATGTTGAAGTGTGTGCATAAGTCCTTTGGTTTAGGCGTGACACTCAATTTGAGTTTTTATTGCTTTAAATGCATTTTCAGCCCGAGCTGAGCGTGTTTTGTGAGTTTGAATGTATCTTCATAGGAATGAGTTGTGTGGTCAAATTAATGCTTATTTAGGCTTCAGGAGGTCTCCCGAATAAAATACATGTTGAAGTGTGTGCATGAGTCCTTTGGTTTAGGCGTGACATTCAATTTGAGTTTTTATTGCTTTAAATGCATTTTCAGCCCGAGCTGAGCATGTTTTGTGAGTTTGAATGTATCTTTATAGGAATGAGTTGTGTGGTCAAATTAATGCTCATTTAGGCTTCAGGTGGTCATCCTGAACAAAATACATGTTGACGTGTGTGCATAAGTCCTTTGGTTTAGGTGTGACACTCAATTTGAGTTTTTATTGCTTTAAATGCATTTGCAGCCCGAGCTGAGCGCGTTTTATGAGTTTGAATGTATCTTCATAGGAATGAGTTGTGTGGTCAAATTAATGCTTATTTAGGCTTCAGGAGGTCATCCTGAATAAAATACACGTTGAAGTGTGTGCATAAGTCCTTTGGTTTAGGCGTGACACTCAATTTGAGTTTTTATTGCTTTAAATGCATTTTCAGCCCGAGCTGAGCACGTTTTGTGAGTTTGAATGTATCTTCATAGGAATGAGTTGTGTAGTCAAATTAATGCTCATATGGGGTTCAGAAGGCCATCCTGGACAAAATACATGTTGAAATGTGTGCAAAAGTCCTTTGGTTTAGGTGTGACACTCAATTTGAGTTTTTATTGCTTTAAATGCATTTTCAGCCCGAGCTGAGCACGTTTTGTGAGTTTGAATGTATCTTCATAGGAATGAGTTGTGTGGTCAAATTAATGCTCATTTAGGCTTCAGGTGGTCATCCTGAACTAAATACATGTTGAAGTGTGTGCATAAGTCCTTTGGTTTAGGCGTGACACTCAATTGGAGTTTTTATTGCTTTAAATGAAATGCATTTTCAGCCCGAGCTGAGCGCACTTTCTGACTTTGAATGTATCTTCATAGGAATGAGTTGTGTGGTCAAATTATTGCTGATTTAGGCTTCAGGAGGTCATCCTGAACAAAATACATGTTGAAGTGTGTGCATAAGTCCTTTGGTTTAGGCGTGACACTCAATTTGAGTTTTTATTGCTTTAAATGCATTTTCAGCCCGAGCTGAGTGCGCTTTCTGAATTTGAATGTATCTTCATAGGAATGAGTTGTGTGGTCAAAGTATTGCTCATTTAGGCTTCAGGAGGTCATCCTGAACAAAATACATGTTGAAGTGTGTGCATAAGTCCTTTGGTTTAGGCGTGACACTCAATTTGAGTTTTTATTGCTTTAAATGCATTTTCAGCCCGAGCTGAGCAAGTTTTGTGAGTTTGAATGTATCTTCATAGGAATGAGTTGTGTGGTCAAATTAATGCTCATTTAGGCTTCAGGTGGTCATCCTGAACAAAATACATGTTGAAGTGTGTGCATGAGTCCTTTGGTTTAGGCGTGACATTCAATTTGAGTTTTTATTGCTTTAAATGCATTTTCAGCCCGAGCTGAGCATGTTTTGTGAGTTTGAATGTATCTTTATAGGAATGAGTTGTGTGGTCAAATTAATGCTCATTTAGGCTTCAGGTGGTCATCCTGAACAAAATACATGTTGACGTGTGTGCATAAGTCCTTTGGTTTAGGTGTGACACTCAATTTGAGTTTTTATTGCTTTAAATGCATTTGCAGCCCGAGCTGAGCGCGTTTTATGAGTTTGAATGTATCTTCATAGGAATGAGTTGTGTGGTCAAATTAATGCTTATTTAGGCTTCAGGAGGTCATCCTGAACAAAATACATGTTGAAGTGTGTGCATAAGTCCTTTGGTTTAGGTGTGACACTCAATTTGAGTTTTAATTGCTTTAAATGCATTTTCAGCCCGAGCTGAGCACGTTTTGTGAGTTTGAATGTATCTTCATAGGAATGAGTTGTGTAGTCAAATTAATGCTCATTTAGGCTTCAGGTGGTCATCCTGAACTAAATACATGTTGAAGTGTGTGCATAAGTCCTTTGGTTTAGGCGTGACACTCAATTTGAGTTTTTATTGCTTTAAATGCATTTTCAGCCCGAGTTGAGCACGTTTTGTGAGTTTGAATGTATCTTCATAGGAATGAGTTGTGTGGTCAAATTAATGCTCATTTAGGCTTCAGGTGGTCATCCTGAACTAAATACATGTTGAAGTGTGTGCATAAGTCCTTTGGTTTAGGCGTGACACTCAATTTGAGTTTTTATTGCTTTAAATGCATTTTCAGCCCGAGCTGAGCACGTTTTGTGAGTTTGAATGTATCTTCATAGGAATGAGTTGTGTAGTCAAATTACTGCTCATATGGGCTTCAGGAGGTCATCCTGAACAAAATACATGTTGAAGTGTGTGCATAAGTCCTTTGGTTTAGGTGTGACACTCAATTTGAGTTTTTATTGCTTTAAATGCATTTTCAGCCCGAGCTGAGCACGTTTTGTGAGTTTGAATGTATCTTCATAGGAATGAGTTGTGTGGTCAAATTAATGCTCATTTAGGCTTCAGGTGGTCATCCTGAACTAAATACATGTTGAAGTGTGTGCATAAGTCCTTTGGTTTAGGCGTGACACTCAATTTGAGTTTTTATTGCTTTAAATTAAATGCATTTTCAGCCCGAGCTGAGCGCGCTTTCTGACTTTGAATGTATCTTCATAGGAATGAGTTGTGTGGTGAAATTTTTTCTGATTTAGGCTTCAGGAGGTCATTCTGAACAAAATACATGTTGAAGGGTGTGCATAAGTCCTTTGGTTTAGGCGTGACACTCAATTTGAGTTTTTATTGCTTTAAATGCATTTTCAGCCCGAGCTGAGCACGTTTTGTGAGTTTGAATGTATCTTCATAGCAATGAGTTGTGTGGTCAAATTAATGCTCATTTAGGCTTCAGGTGGTCATCCTGAACTAAATACATGTTGAAGTGTGGGCATAAGTCCTTTGGTTTAGGCGTGACACTCAATTTGAGTTTTTATTGCTTTAAATGCATTTTCAGCCCGAGCTGAGCACGTTTTGTGAGTTTGAATGTATCTTCATAGAATGAGTTGTGTGGTCAAATTAATGCTCATTTAGGCTTCAGGTGGTCATCCTGAACAAAATACATGTTGAAGTGTGTGCATAAGTCCTTTGGTTTAGGCGTGACACTCAATTTGAGTTTTTATTGCTTTAAATGCATTTTCAGCCCGAGCTCAGCACGTTTTGTAAGTTTGAATGTATCTTCATAGGAATGAGTTGTGTGGTCAAATTAATGCTCATTTAGGCTTCAGGTGGTCATCCTGAACTAAATACATGTTGAAGTGTGTGCATAAGTCCTTTGGTTTAGGCGTGACACTCAATTGGAGTTTTTATTGCTTTAAATGAAATGCATTTTCAGCCCGAGCTGAGCGCACTTTCTGACTTTGAATGTATCTTCATAGGAATGAGTTGTGTGGTCAAATTATTGCTGATTTAGGCTTCAGGAGGTCATCCTGAACAAAATACATGTTGAAGTGTGTGCATAAGTCCTTTGGTTTAGGCGTGACACTCAATTTGAGTTTTTATTGCTTTAAATGCATTTTCAGCCCGAGCTGAGTGCGCTTTCTGACTTTGAATGTATCTTCATAGGAATGAGTTGTGTGGTCAAATTATTGCTCATTTAGGCTTCAGGAGGTCATCCTGAACAAAATACATGTTGAAGTGTGTGCATAAGTCCTTTGGTTTAGGCGTGACACTCAATTTGAGTTTTTATTGCTTTAAATGCATTTTCAGCCCGAGCTGAGCAAGTTTTGTGAGTTTGAATGTATCTTCATAGGAATGAGTTGTGTGGTCAAATTAATGCTCATTTAGGCTTCAGGTGGTCATCCTGAACAAAATACATGTTGAAGTGTGTGCATGAGTCCTTTGGTTTAGGTGTGACACTCAATTTGAGTTTTTATTGCTTTAAATGCATTTGCAGCCCGAGCTGAGCGCGTTTTATGAGTTTGAATGTATCTTCATAGGAATGAGTTGTGTGGTCAAATTAATGCTTATTTAGGCTTCAGGAGGTCATCCTGAACAAAATACATGTTGAAGTGTGTGCATAAGTCCTTTGGTTTAGGTGTGACACTCAATTTGAGTTTTAATTGCTTTAAATGCATTTTCAGCCCGAGCTGAGCACGTTTTGTGAGTTTGAATGTATCTTCATAGGAATGAGTTGTGTGGTCAAATTAATGCTCATTTAGGCTTCAGGTGGTCATCCTGAACAAAATACATGTTGACGTGTGTGCATAAGTCCTTTGGTTTAGGCGTGACACTCAATTTGAGTTTTTATTGCTTTAAATGCATTTTCAGCCCGAGCTGAGCACGTTTTGTGAGTTTGAATGTATCTTCATAGAATGAGTTGTGTGGTCAAATTAATGCTCATTTAGGCTTCAGGTGGTCATCCTGAACAAAATACATGTTGAAGTGTGTGCATAAGTCCTTTGGTTTAGGCGTGACATTCAATTTGAGTTTTTATTGCTTTAAATGCATTTTTAGCCCGAGCTGAGCATGTTTTGTGAGTTTGAATGTATCTTCATAGGAATGAGTTGTGTGGTCAAATTAATGCTCATTTAGGCTTCAGGTGGTCATCCTGAACAAAATACATGTTGAAGTGTGTGCATAAGTCCTTTGGTTTAGGCGTGACACTCAATTTGAGTTTTTATTGCTTTAAATGCATTTTCAGCCCGAGCTGAGCAAGTTTTGTGAGTTTGAATGTATCTTCATAGGAATGAGTTGTGTGGTCAAATTAATGCTCATTTAGGCTTCAGGTGGTCATCCTGAACAAAATACATGTTGAAGTGTGTGCATGAGTCCTTTGGTTTAGGCGTGACATTCAATTTGAGTTTTTATTGCTTTAAATGCATTTTCAGCCCGAGCTGAGCATGTTTTGTGAGTTTGAATGTATCTTTATAGGAATGAGTTGTGTGGTCAAATTAATGCTCATTTAGGCTTCAGGTGGTCATCCTGAACAAAATACATGTTGACGTGTGTGCATAAGTCCTTTGGTTTAGGTGTGACACTCAATTTGAGTTTTTATTGCTTTAAATGCATTTGCAGCCCGAGCTGAGCGCGTTTTATGAGTTTGAATGTATCTTCATAGGAATGAGTTGTGTGGTCAAATTAATGCTTATTTAGGCTTCAGGAGGTCATCCTGAATAAAATACACGTTGAAGTGTGTGCATAAGTCCTTTGGTTTAGGCGTGACACTCAATTTGAGTTTTTATTGCTTTAAATGCATTTTCAGCCCGAGCTGAGCACGTTTTGTGAGTTTGAATGTATCTTCATAGGAATGAGTTGTGTAGTCAAATTAATGCTCATATGGGGTTCAGAAGGCCATCCTGGACAAAATACATGTTGAAATGTGTGCATAAGTCCTCTGGTTTAGGTGTGACACTCAATTTGAGTTTTTATTGCTTTAAATGCATTTTCAGCCCGAGCTGAGCACGTTTTGTGAGTTTGAATGTATCTTCATAGGAATGAGTTGTGTGGTCAAATTAATGCTCATTTAGGCTTCAGGTGGTCATCCTGAACTAAATACATGTTGAAGTGTGTGCATAAGTCCTTTGGTTTAGGCGTGACACTCAATTTGAGTTTTTATTGCTTTAAATGCATTTTCAGCCCGAGTTGAGCACGTTTTGTGAGTTTGAATGTATCTTCATAGGAATGAGTTGTGTGGTCAAATTAATGCTCATTTAGGCTTCAGGTGGTCATCCTGAACTAAATACATGTTGAAGTGTGTGCATAAGTCCTTTGGTTTAGGCGTGACACTCAATTTGAGTTTTTATTGCTTTAAATGCATTTTCAGCCCGAGCTGAGCACGTTTTGTGAGTTTGAATGTATCTTCATAGGAATGAGTTGTGTAGTCAAATTACTGCTCATATGGGCTTCAGGAGGTCATCCTGAACAAAATACATGTTGAAGTGTGTGCATAAGTCCTTTGGTTTAGGTGTGACACTCAATTTGAGTTTTTATTGCTTTAAATGCATTTTCAGCCCGAGCTGAGCACGTTTTGTGAGTTTGAATGTATCTTCATAGGAATGAGTTGTGTGGTCAAATTAATGCTCATTTAGGCTTCAGGTGGTCATCCTGAACTAAATACATGTTGAAGTGTGTGCATAAGTCCTTTGGTTTAGGCGTGACACTCAATTTGAGTTTTTATTGCTTTAAATTAAATGCATTTTCAGCCCGAGCTGAGCGCGCTTTCTGACTTTGAATGTATCTTCATAGGAATGAGTTGTGTGGTGAAATTTTTGCTGATTTAGGCTTCAGGAGGTCATCCTGAACAAAATACATGTTGAAGGGTGTGCATAAGTCCTTTGGTTTAGGCGTGACACTCAATTTGAGTTTTTATTGCTTTAAATGCATTTTCAGCCCGAGCTGAGCACGTTTTGTGAGTTTGAATGTATCTTCATAGCAATGAGTTGTGTGGTCAAATTAATGCTCATTTAGGCTTCAGGTGGTCATCCTGAACTAAATACATGTTGAAGTGTGGGCATAAGTCCTTTGGTTTAGGCGTGACACTCAATTTGAGTTTTTATTGCTTTAAATGCATTTTCAGCCCGAGCTGAGCACGTTTTGTGAGTTTGAATGTATCTTCATAGAATGAGTTGTGTGGTCAAATTAATGCTCATTTAGGCTTCAGGTGGTCATCCTGAACAAAATACATGTTGAAGTGTGTGCATAAGTCCTTTGGTTTAGGCGTGACACTCAATTTGAGTTTTTATTGCTTTAAATGCATTTTCAGCCCGAGCTCAGCACGTTTTGTGAGTTTGAATGTATCTTCATAGGAATGAGTTGTGTGGTCAAATTAATGCTCATTTAGGCTTCAGGTGGTCATCCTGAACTAAATACATGTTGAAGTGTGTGCATAAGTCCTTTGGTTTAGGCGTGACACTCAATTTGAGTTTTTATTGCTTTAAATGCATTTTCAGCCCGAGCTGAGTGCGCTTTCTGACTTTGAATGTATCTTCATAGGAATGAGTTGTGTGGTCAAATTATTGCTCATTTAGGCTTCAGGAGGTCATCCTGAACAAAATACATGTTGAAGTGTGTGCATAAGTCCTTTGGTTTAGGCGTGACACTCAATTTGAGTTTTTATTGCTTTAAATGCATTTTCAGCCCGAGCTGAGCAAGTTTTGTGAGTTTGAATGTATCTTCATAGGAATGAGTTGTGTGGTCAAATTAATGCTCATTTAGGCTTCAGGTGGTCATCCTGAACAAAATACATGTTGAAGTGTGTGCATGAGTCCTTTGGTTTAGGTGTGACACTCAATTTGAGTTTTTATTGCTTTAAATGCATTTGCAGCCCGAGCTGAGCGCTATTTATGAGTTTGAATGTATCTTCATAGGAATGAGTTGTGTGGTCAAATTAATGCTTATTTAGGCTTCAGGAGGTCATCCTGAACAAAATACATGTTGAAGTGTGTGCATAAGTCCTTTGGTTTAGGTGTGACACTCAATTTGAGTTTTAATTGCTTTAAATGCATTTTCAGCCCGAGCTGAGCACGTTTTGTGAGTTTGAATGTATCTTCATAGGAATGAGTTGTGTAGTCAAATTAATGCTCATTTAGGCTTCAGGTGGTCATCCTGAACTAAATACATGTTGAAGTGTATGCATAAGTCCTTTGGTTTAGGCGTGACACTCAATTTGAGTTTTTATTGCTTTAAATGCATTTTCAGCCCGAGTTGAGCACGTTTTGTGAGTTTGAATGTATCTTCATAGGAATGAGTTGTGTGGTCAAATTAATGCTCATTTAGGCTTCAGGTGGTCATCCTGAACTAAATACATGTTGAAGTGTGTGCATAAGTCCTTTGGTTTAGGCGTGACACTCAATTTGAGTTTTTATTGCTTTAAATGCATTTTCAGCCCGAGCTGAGCACGTTTTGTGAGTTTGAATGTATCTTCATAGGAATGAGTTGTGTAGTCAAATTACTGCTCATATGGGCTTCAGGAGGTCATCCTGAACAAAATACATGTTGAAGTGTGTGCATAAGTCCTTTGGTTTAGGTGTGACACTCAATTTGAGTTTTTATTGCTTTAAATGCATTTTCAGCCCGAGCTGAGCACGTTTTGTGAGTTTGAATGTATCTTCATAGGAATGAGTTGTGTGGTCAAATTAATGCTCATTTAGGCTTCAGGTGGTCATCCTGAACTAAATACATGTTGAAGTGTGTGCATAAGTCCTTTGGTTTAGGCGTGACACTCAATTTGAGTTTTTATTGCTTTAAATTAAATGCATTTTCAGCCCGAGCTGAGCGCGCTTTCTGACTTTGAATGTATCTTCATAGGAATGAGCTGTGTGGTGAAATTGTTGCTGATTTAGGCTTCAGGAGGTCATCCTGAACAAAATACATGTTGAAGGGTGTGCATAAGTCCTTTGGTTTAGGCGTGACACTCAATTTGAGTTTTTATTGCTTTAAATGCATTTTCAGCCCGAGCTGAGCACGTTTTGTGAGTTTGAATGTATCTTCATAGCAAAGAGTTGTGTGGTCAAATTAATGCTCATTTAGGCTTCAGGTGGTCATCCTGAACTAAATACATGTTGAAGTGTGGGCATAAGTCCTTTGGTTTAGGCGTGACACTCAATTTGAGTTTTTATTGCTTTAAATGCATTTTCAGCCCGAGCTGAGCACGTTTTGTGAGTTTGAATGTATCTTCATAGAATGAGTTGTGTGGTCAAATTAATGCTCATTTAGGCTTCAGGTGGTCATCCTGAACAAAATACATGTTGAAGTGTGTGCATAAGTCCTTTGGTTTAGGTGTGACATTCAATTTGAGTTTTTATTGCTTTAAATGCATTTTCAGCCCGAGCTGAGCATGTTTTGTGAGTTTGAATGTATCTTCATAGGAATGAGTTGTGTGGTCAAATTAATGCTCATTTAGGCTTCAGGTGGTCATCCTGAACAAAATACATGTTGACGTGTGTGCATAAGTCCTTTGGTTTAGGCGTGACACTCAATTTGAGTTTTTATTGCTTTAAATGCATTTTCAGCCCGAGCTGAGCACGTTTTGTGAGTTTGAATGTATCTTCATAGGAATGAGTTGTGTGGTCAAATTAATGCTCATTTAGGCTTCAGGTGGTCATCCTGAACTAAATACATGTTGAAGTGTGTGCATAAGTCCTTTGGTTTAGGCGTGACACTCAATTTGAGTTTTTATTGCTTTAAATGCATTTTCAGCCCGAGCTGAGCACGTTTTGTGAGTTTGAATGTATCTTCATAGGAATGAGTTGTGTAGTCAAATTAATGCTCAAATGGGCTTCAGGAGGTCATCCTGAACAAAATACATGTTGAAGTGTGTGCATAAGTCCTTTGGTTTAGGCGTGACACTCAATTTGAGTTTTTATTGCTTTAAATGCATTTTCAGCCCGAGCTGAGCACGTTTTGTGAGTTTGAATGTATCTTCATAGGAATGAGTTGTGTGGTCAAATTAATAATCATTTAGGCTTCAGGTGGTCATCCAGAACTAAATACATGTTGAAGTGTGTGCATAAGTCCTTTGGTTTAGGCGTGACACTCAATTTGAGTTTTTATTGCTTTAAATTAAATGCATTTTCAGCCCGAGCTGAGCGCGCTTTCTGAATTTGAATGTATCTTCATAGGAATGAGTTGTGTGGTGAAATTATTGCTGATTTAGGATTCAGGAGGTCATCCTGAACAAAATACATGTTGAAGTGTGTGCATAAGTCCTTTGGTTTAGGCGTGACACTCAATTTGAGTTTTTATTGCTTTAAATGCATTTTCAGCCCGAGCTGAGCACGTTTTGTGAGTTTGAATGTATCTTTATAGGAATGAGTTGTGTAGTCAAATTAATGCTCATATGGGCTTCAGGAGGTCATCCTGAACAAAATACATGTTGAAGTGTGTGCATAAGTCCTTTGGTTTAGGTGTGACACTCAATTTGAGTTTTTATTGCTTTAAATGCATTTTCAGCCCGAGTTGAGCACGTTTTGTGAGTTTGAATGTATCTTCATAGGAATGAGTTGTGTAGTCAAATTAATGCTCATTTAGGCTTCAGGTGGTCATCCTGAACAAAATACATGTTGAAGTGTGTGCATAAGTCCTTTGGTTTAGGCGTGACACTCAATTTGAGTTTTTATTGCTTTAAATTAAATGCATTTTCAGCCCAAGCTGAGCGCGCTTTCTGACTTTGAATGTATCTTCATAGGAATGAGTTGTGTGGTCAAATTAATGCTCATTTAGGTGTCAGGTGGTCATCCTGAACAAAATACATGTTGAAGTGTGTGCATAAGTCCTTTGGTTTAGGCGTGACACTCAATTTGAGTTTTTATTGCTTTAAATGCATTTTCAGCCCGAGCTGAGCACGTTTTGTGAGTTTGAATGTATCTTCATAGGAATGAGTTGTGTAGTCAAATTAATGCTCATATGGGCTTCAGGAGGTCATCCTGAACAAAATACATGTTGAAGTGTGTGCATAAGTCCTTTGGTTTAGGCGTGACACTCAATTTGAGTTTTTATTGCTTTAAATGCATTTTCAGCCCGAGTTGAGCACATTTTGTGAGTTTGAATGTATCTTCATAGGAATGAGTTGTGTAGACAAATTAATGCTCATATGGGCTTCAGGATGTCATCCTGAACTAAATACATGTTGAAGTGTGTGCATAAGTCCTTTGGTTTAGGTGTGACACTAAATTTGAGTTTTTATTGCTTTAAAGGCATTTTCAGCCCGAGCTGAGCGCGTTTTGTGAGTTTGAATGTATCTTCATAGGAATGAGTTGTGTGGTCAAATTAATGCTTATTTAGGCTTCAGGAGGTCACCCTGAACAAAATACATGTTGAAGTGTGTGCATGAGTCCTTTGGTTTAGGCGTGACACTCAATTTGAGTTTTTATTGCTTTAAATGCATTTTCAGCCCGAGCTGAGCGCGTTTTGTGAGTTTGAATGTATCTTCATAGGAATGAGTTGTGTGGTCAAATTAATGCTCATTTAGGCGTCAGGTGGTCATCCTGAACAAAATACATGTTGAAGTGTGTGCATAAGTCCTTTGGTTTAGGCGTGACACTCAATTTGAGTTTTTATTGCTTTAAATGCATTTTCAGGCCGAGCTGAGCACGTTTTGTGTGTTTGAATGTATCTTCATAAGAATGAGTTGTGTGGTCAAATTAATGATCATATGGGCTTCAGGAGGTCATCCTGAACAAAATACATGTTGAAGTGTGTCCATAAGTCCTTTGGTTTAGGCGTGACACTCAATTTGAGTTTTTATTGCTTTAAATGCATTTTCATCCCGAGCTGAGCACGTTTTGTGAGTTTGAATGTATCTTCATAGGAATGAGTTGTGTAGACAAATTAATGCTCATATGGGCTTCAGGATGTCATCCTGAACTAAATACATGTTGAAGTGTGTGCATAAGTCCTTTGGTTTAGGTGTGACACTAAATTTGAGTTTTTATTGCTTTAAATGCATTTTCAGCCCGAGCTGAGCGCGTTTTGTGAGTTTGAATGTATCTTCATAGGAATGAGTTGTGTGGTCAAATTAATGCTCATTTAGGCTTCAGGTGGTCATCCTGAACTAAATACTTGTTGAAGTGTGTGCATAAGTCCTTTGGTTTAGGCGTGACACTCAATTGGAGTTTTTATTGCTTTAAATGAAATGCATTTTCAGCCTGAGCTGAGCGCACTTTCTGACTTTGAATGTATCTTCATAGGAATGAGTTGTGTGGTCAAATTATTGCTGATTTAGGCTTCAGGAGGTCATCCTGAACAAAATACATGTTGAAGTGTGTGCATAAGTCCTTTGGTTTAGGCGTGACACTCAATTTGAGTTTTTATTGCTTTAAATGCATTTTCAGCCCGAGCTGAGTGCGCTTTCTGACTTTGAATGTATCTTCATAGGAATGAGTTGTGTGGTCAAAGTATTGCTCATTTAGGCTTCAGGAGGTCATCCTGAACAAAATACATGTTGAAGTGTGTGCATAAGTCCTTTGGTTTAGGCGTGACACTCAATTTGAGTTTTTATTGCTTTAAATGCATTTTCAGCCCGAGCTGAGCAAGTTTTGTGAGTTTGAATGTATCTTCATAGGAATGAGTTGTGTGGTCAAATTAATGCTCATTTAGGCTTCAGGTGGTCATCCTGAACAAAATACATGTTGAAGTGTGTGCATGAGTCCTTTGGTTTAGGCGTGACATTCAATTTGAGTTTTTATTGCTTTAAATGCATTTTCAGCCCGAGCTGAGCATGTTTTGTGAGTTTGAATGTATCTTTATAGGAATGAGTTGTGTGGTCAAATTAATGCTCATTTAGGCTTCAGGTGGTCATCCTGAACAAAATACATGTTGACGTGTGTGCATAAGTCCTTTGGTTTAGGTGTGACACTCAATTTGAGTTTTTATTGCTTTAAATGCATTTGCAGCCCGAGCTGAGCGCGTTTTATGAGTTTGAATGTATCTTCATAGGAATGAGTTGTGTGGTCAAATTAATGCTTATTTAGGCTTCAGGAGGTCATCCTGAACAAAATACATGTTGAAGTGTGTGCATAAGTCCTTTGGTTTAGGTGTGACACTCAATTTGAGTTTTAATTGCTTTAAATGCATTTTCAGCCCGAGCTGAGCACGTTTTGTGAGTTTGAATGTATCTTCATAGGAATGAGTTGTGTAGTCAAATTAATGCTCATTTAGGCTTCAGGTGGTCATCCTGAACTAAATACATGTTGAAGTGTGTGCATAAGTCCTTTGGTTTAGGCGTGACACTCAATTTGAGTTTTTATTGCTTTAAATGCATTTTCAGCCCGAGTTGAGCACGTTTTGTGAGTTTGAATGTATCTTCATAGGAATGAGTTGTGTGGTCAAATTAATGCTCATTTAGGCTTCAGGTGGTCATCCTGAACTAAATACATGTTGAAGTGTGTGCATAAGTCCTTTGGTTTAGGCGTGACACTCAATTTGAGTTTTTATTGCTTTAAATGCATTTTCAGCCCGAGCTGAGCACGTTTTGTGAGTTTGAATGTATCTTCATAGGAATGAGTTGTGTAGTCAAATTACTGCTCATATGGGCTTCAGGAGGTCATCCTGAACAAAATACATGTTGAAGTGTGTGCATAAGTCCTTTGGTTTAGGTGTGACACTCAATTTGAGTTTTTATTGCTTTAAATGCATTTTCAGCCCGAGCTGAGCACGTTTTGTGAGTTTGAATGTATCTTCATAGGAATGAGTTGTGTGGTCAAATTAATGCTCATTTAGGCTTCAGGTGGTCATCCTGAACTAAATACATGTTGAAGTGTGTGCATAAGTCCTTTGGTTTAGGCGTGACACTCAATTTGAGTTTTTATTGCTTTAAATTAAATGCATTTTCAGCCCGAGCTGAGCGCGCTTTCTGACTTTGAATGTATCTTCATAGGAATGAGTTGTGTGGTGAAATTTTTGCTGATTTAGGCTTCAGGAGGTCATCCTGAACAAAATACATGTTGAAGGGTGTGCATAAGTCCTTTGGTTTAGGCGTGACACTCAATTTGAGTTTTTATTGCTTTAAATGCATTTTCAGCCCGAGCTGAGCACGTTTTGTGAGTTTGAATGTATCTTCATAGCAATGAGTTGTGTGGTCAAATTAATGCTCATTTAGGCTTCAGGTGGTCATCCTGAACTAAATACATGTTGAAGTGTGGGCATAAGTCCTTTGGTTTAGGCGTGACACTCAATTTGAGTTTTTATTGCTTTAAATGCATTTTCAGCCCGAGCTGAGCACGTTTTGTGAGTTTGAATGTATCTTCATAGAATGAGTTGTGTGGTCAAATTAATGCTCATTTAGGCTTCAGGTGGTCATCCTGAACAAAATACATGTTGAAGTGTGTGCATAAGTCCTTTGGTTTAGGCGTGACACTCAATTTGAGTTTTTATTGCTTTAAATGCATTTTCAGCCCGAGCTCAGCACGTTTTGTGAGTTTGAATGTATCTTCATAGGAATGAGTTGTGTGGTCAAATTAATGCTCATTTAGGCTTCAGGTGGTCATCCTGAACTAAATACATGTTGAAGTGTGTGCATAAGTCCTTTGGTTTAGGCGTGACACTCAATTTGAGTTTTTATTGCTTTAAATGCATTTTCAGCCCGAGCTGAGTGCGCTTTCTGACTTTGAATGTATCTTCATAGGAATGAGTTGTGTGGTCAAATTATTGCTCATTTAGGCTTCAGGAGGTCATCCTGAACAAAATACATGTTGAAGTGTGTGCATAAGTCCTTTGGTTTAGGCGTGACACTCAATTTGAGTTTTTATTGCTTTAAATGCATTTTCAGCCCGAGCTGAGCAAGTTTTGTGAGTTTGAATGTATCTTCATAGGAATGAGTTGTGTGGTCAAATTAATGCTCATTTAGGCTTCAGGTGGTCATCCTGAACAAAATACATGTTGAAGTGTGTGCATGAGTCCTTTGGTTTAGGTGTGACACTCAATTTGAGTTTTTATTGCTTTAAATGCATTTGCAGCCCGAGCTGAGCGCTATTTATGAGTTTGAATGTATCTTCATAGGAATGAGTTGTGTGGTCAAATTAATGCTTATTTAGGCTTCAGGAGGTCATCCTGAACAAAATACATGTTGAAGTGTGTGCATAGGTCCTTTGGTTTAGGCGTGACACTCAATTTGAGTTTTTATTGCTTTAAATGCATTTTCAGCCCGAGCTGAGCGCGCTTTCTGACTTTGAATGTATCTTCATAGGAATGAGTTGTGTGGTCAAATTAATGCTCATTTAGGCGTCAGGTGGTCATCCTGAACAAAATACATGTTGAAGTGTGTGCATAAGTCCTTTGGTTTAGGCGTGACACTCAATTTGAGTTTTTATTGCTTTAAATGCATTTTCAGCCCGAGCTGAGCACATTTTGTGAGTTTGAATGTATCTTCATAGGAATGAGTTGTGTAGTCAAATTAATGCTCATATGGGCTTCAGGAGGTCATCCTGAACAAAATACATGTTGAAGTGTGTGCATAAGTCCTTTGGTTTAGGCGTGGCACTCAATTTGAGTTTTTATTGCTTTAAATGCATTTTCAGCCCGAGTTGAGCACGTTTTGTGAGTTTGAATGTATCTTCATAGGAATGAGTTGTGTAGACAAATTAATGCTCATATGGGCTTCAGGATGTCATCCTGAACTAAATACATGTTGAAGTGTGTGCATAAGTCCTTTGGTTTAGGTGTGACACTGAATTTGAGTTTTTATTGCTTTAAATGCATTTTCAGCCCGAGTTGAGCACGTTTTGTGAGTTTGAATGTATCTTCATAGGAATGAGTTGTGTAGACAAATTAATGCTCATATGGGCTTCAGGATGTCATCCTGAACTAAATACATGTTGAAGTGTGTGCATAAGTCCTTTGGTTTAGGTGTGACACTAAATTTGAGTTTTTATTGCTTTAAATGCATTTTCTGCCCGAGCTGAGCGCGTTTTGTGAGTTTGAATGTATCTTCATAGGAATGAGTTGTGTGGTCAAATTAATGCTTATTTAGGCTTCAGGAGGTCACCCTGAACAAAATACATGTTGAAGTGTGTGCATAAGTCCTTTGGTTTAGGCGTGACACTCAATTTGAGTTTTTATTGCTTTAAATGCATTTTCAGCCCGAGCTGAGCGCGTTTTGTGAGTTTGAATGTATCTTCATAGGAATGAGTTGTGTGGTCAAATTAATGCTCATTTAGGCGTCAGGTGGTCATCCTGAACAAAATACATGTTGAAGTGTGTGCATAAGTCCTTTGGTTTAGGCGTGACACTCAATTTGAGTTTTTATTGCTTTAAATGCATTTTCAGGCCGAGCTGAGCACGTTTTGTGTGTTTGAATGTATCTTCATAAGAATGAGTTGTGTGGTCAAATTAATGATCATATGGGCTTCAGGAGGTCATCCTGAACAAAATACATGTTGAAGTGTGTCCATAAGTCCTTTGGTTTAGGCGTGACACTCAATTTGAGTTTTTATTGCTTTAAATGCATTTTCAGCCCGAGCTGAGCGCGTTTTGTGAGTTTGAATGTATCTTCATAGGAATGAGTTGTGTGGTCAAATTAATGCTCAATTAGGCGTCAGGTGGTCATCCTGAACAAAATACATGTTGAAGTGTGTGCATAAGTCCTTTGGTTTAGGCGTGACACTCAATTTGAGTTTTTATTGCTTTAAATGCATTTTCAGGCCGAGCTGAGCACGTTTTGTGGGTTTGAATGTATCTTCATAGGAATGAGTTGTGTGGTCAAATTAATGCTCATATGGGCTTCAGGAGGTCATCCTGAACAAAATACATGTTGAAGTGTGTGCATAAGTCCTTTGGTTTAGGCGTGACACTCAATTTGAGTTTTTATTGCTTTAAATGCATTTTCAGCCCGAGCTGAGCACTTTTTTTGAGTTTGAATGTATCTTCATAGGAATGAGTTGTGTGGTCAAATTATTGCTCATTTAGGCTTCAGGAGGTCATCCTGAACAAAACACATGTTGAAGTGTGTGCATAAGTCCTTTGGTTTAGGCGTGACACTCAATTTGAGTTTTTATTGCTTTAAATGCATTTTCAGGCCGAGCTGAGCACGTTTTGTGTGTTTGAATGTATCTTCATAGGAATGAGTTGTGTGGTCAAATGAATGCTCATTTAGGCGTCAGGTGGTCATCCTGAACAAAATACATGTTGAAGTGTGTGCATAAGTCCTTTGGTTTAGGCGTGACACTCAATTTGAGTTTTTATTGCTTTAAATGCATTTTCAGGCCGAGCTGAGCACGTTTTGTGTGTTTGAATGTATCTTCATAGGAATGAGTTGTGTGGTCAAATTAATGCTCATATGGGCTTCAGGAGGTCATCCTGAACAAAATACATGTTGAAGTGTGTGCATAAGTCCTTTGGTTTAGGCGTGACACTCAATTTGAGCTTTTATTGCTTTAAATGCATTTTCAGCCCGAGTTGAGCACGTTTTGTGAGTTTGAATGTATCTTCATAGGAATGAGTTGTGTGGTCAAATTAATGCTCATTTAGGCTTCAGGTGGTCATCGTGAACAAAATACATGTTGAAGTGTGTGCATAAGTCCTTTGGTTTAGGCGTGACACTCAATTTGAGTTTTTATTGCTTTAAATGCATTTTCAGCCCGAGCTGAGCACGTTTTGTGAGTTTGAATGTATCTTCATAGGAATGAGTTGTGTGGTCAAATTAATGCTCATATGGGCTTCAGGAGGTCATCCTGAACAAAATACATGTTGAAGTGTGTGCATAAGTCCTTTGGTTTAGGTGTGACACTCAATTTGAGTTTCTATTGCTTTAAATGCATTTTCAGCCCGAGCTGAGCACATTTTGTGAGTTTGAATGTATCTTCATAGGAATGAGTTGTGTAGTCAAATTAATGCTCATATGGGCTTCAGGAGGTCATCCTGAACAAAATACATGTTGAAGTGTGTGCATAAGTCCTTTGGTTTAGGCGTGGCACTCAATTTGAGTTTTTATTGCTTTAAATGCATTTTCAGCCCGAGTTGAGCACGTTTTGTGAGTTTGAATGTATCTTCATAGGAATGAGTTGTGTAGACAAATTAATGCTCATATGGGCTTCAGGATGTCATCCTGAACTAAATACATGTTGAAGTGTGTGCATAAGTCCTTTGGTTTAGGCGTGACACTCAATTGGAGTTTTTATTGCTTTAAATTAAATGCATTTTCAGCCCGAGCTGAGCGCACTTTCTGACTTTGAATGTATCTTCATAGGAATGAGTTGTGTGGTCAAATTATTGCTGATTTAGGCTTCAGGAGGTCATCCTGAACAAAATACATGTTGAAGTGTGTGCATAAGTCCTTTGGTTTAGGCGTGACACTCAATTTGAGTTTTTATTGCTTTAAATGCATTTTCAGCCCGAGCTGAGCGCGCTTTCTGACTTTGAATGTATCTTCATAGGAATGAGTTGTGTGGTCAAATTAATGCTCATTTAGGCGTCAGGTGGTCATCCTGAACAAAATACATGTTGAAGTGTGTGCATAAGTCCTTTGGTTTAGGTGTGACACTCAATTTGAGTTTTTATTGCTTTAAATGCATTTTCAGCCCGAGCTGAGCACATTTTGTGAGTTTGAATGTATCTTCATAGGAATGAGTTGTGTAGTCAAATTAATGCTCATTTAGGCTTCAGGTGGTCATCCTGAACTAAATACATGTTGAAGTGTGTGCATAAGTCCTTTGGTTTAGGCGTGACACTCAATTGGAGTTTTTATTGCTTTAAATTAAATGCATTTTCAGCCCGAGCTGAGCGCACTTTCTGACTTTGAATGTATCTTCATAGGAATGAGTTGTGTGGTCAAATTATTGCTGATTTAGGCTTCAGGAGGTCATCCTGAACAAAATACATGTTGAAGTGTGTGCATAAGTCCTTTGGTTTAGGCGTGACACTCAATTTGAGTTTTTATTGCTTTAAATGCATTTTCAGCCCGAGCTGAGCGCGCTTTCTGACTTTGAATGTATCTTCATAGGAATGAGTTGTGTGGTCAAATTAATGCTCATTTAGGCGTCAGGTGGTCATCCTGAACAAAATACATGTTGAAGTGTGTGCATAAGTCCTTTGGTTTAGGCGTGACACTCAATTTGAGTTTTTATTGCTTTAAATGCATTTTCAGCCCGAGCTGAGCACATTTTGTGAGTTTGAATGTATCTTCATAGGAATGAGTTGTGTAGTCAAATTAATGCTCATATGGGCTTCAGGAGGTCATCCTGAACAAAATACATGTTGAAGTGTGTGCATAAGTCCTTTGGTTTAGGCGTGGCACTCAATTTGATTTTTTATTGCTTTAAATGCATTTTCAGCCCGAGTTGAGCACGTTTTGTGAGTTTGAATGTATCTTCATAGGAATGAGTTGTGTAGACAAATTAATGCTCATATGGGCTTCAGGATGTCATCCTGAACTAAATACATGTTGAAGTGTGTGCATAAGTCCTTTGGTTTAGGTGTGACACTGAATTTGAGTTTTTATTGCTTTAAATGCATTTTCAGCCCGAGTTGAGCACGTTTTGTGAGTTTGAATGTATCTTCATAGGAATGAGTTGTGTAGACAAATTAATGCTCATATGGGCTTCAGGATGTCATCCTGAACTAAATACATGTTGAAGTGTGTGCATAAGTCCTTTGGTTTAGGTGTGACACTAAATTTGAGTTTTTATTGCTTTAAATGCATTTTCAGCCCGAGCTGAGCGCGTTTTGTGAGTTTGAATGTATCTTCATAGGAATGAGTTGTGTGGTCAAATTAATGCTTATTTAGGCTTCAGGAGGTCACCCTGAACAAAATACATGTTGAAGTGTGTGCATAAGTCCTTTGGTTTAGGCGTGACACTCAATTTGAGTTTTTATTGCTTTAAATGCATTTTCAGCCCGAGCTGAGCGCGTTTTGTGAGTTTGAATGTATCTTCTTAGGAATGAGTTGTGTGGTCAAATTAATGCTCATTTAGGCGTCAGGTGGTCATCCTGAACAAAATACATGTTGAAGTGTGTGCATAAGTCCTTTGGTTTAGGCGTGACACTCAATTTGAGTTTTTATTGCTTTAAATGCATTTTCAGGCCGAGCTGAGCACGTTTTGTGTGTTTGAATGTATCTTCATAAGAATGAGTTGTGTGGTCAAATTAATGATCATATGGGCTTCAGGAGGTCATCCTGAACAAAATACATGTTGAAGTGTGTCCATAAGTCCTTTGGTTTAGGCGTGACACTCAATTTGAGTTTTTATTGCTTTAAATGCATTTTCAGCCCGAGCTGAGCGCGTTTTGTGAGTTTGAATGTATCTTCATAGGAATGAGTTGTGTGGTCAAATTAATGCTCAATTAGGCGTCAGGTGGTCATCCTGAACAAAATACATGTTGAAGTGTGTGCATAAGTCCTTTGGTTTAGGCGTGACACTCAATTTGAGTTTTTATTGCTTTAAATGCATTTTCAGGCCGAGCTGAGCACGTTTTGTGGGTTTGAATGTATCTTCATAGGAATGAGTTGTGTGGTCAAATTAATGCTCATATGGGCTTCAGGAGGTCATCCTGAACAAAATACATGTTGAAGTGTGTGCATAAGTCCTTTGGTTTAGGCGTGACACTCAATTTGAGTTTTTATTGCTTTAAATGCATTTTCAGCCCGAGCTGAGCGCTTTTTTTGAGTTTGAATGTATCTTCATAGGAATGAGTTGTGTGGTCAAATTATTGCTCATTTAGGCTTCAGGAGGTCATCCTGAACAAAACACATGTTGAAGTGTGTGCATAAGTCCTTTGGTTTAGGCGTGACACTCAATTTGAGTTTTTATTGCTTTAAATGCATTTTCAGGCCGAGCTGAGCACGTTTTGTGTGTTTGAATGTATCTTCATAGGAATGAGTTGTGTGGTCAAATGAATGCTCATTTAGGCGTCAGGTGGTCATCCTGAACAAAATACATGTTGAAGTGTGTGCATAAGTCCTTTGGTTTAGGCGTGACACTCAATTTGAGTTTTTATTGCTTTAAATGCATTTTCAGGCCGAGCTGAGCACGTTTTGTGTGTTTGAATGTATCTTCATAGGAATGAGTTGTGTGGTCAAATTAATGCTCATATGGGCTTCAGGAGGTCATCCTGAACAAAATACATGTTGAAGTGTGTGCATAAGTCCTTTGGTTTAGGCGTGACACTCAATTTGAGCTTTTATTGCTTTAAATGCATTTTCAGCCCGAGTTGAGCACGTTTTGTGAGTTTGAATGTATCTTCATAGGAATGAGTTGTGTGGTCAAATTAATGCTCATTTAGGCTTCAGGTGGTCATCGTGAACAAAATACATGTTGAAGTGTGTGCATAAGTCCTTTGGTTTAGGCGTGACACTCAATTTGAGTTTTTATTGCTTTAAATGCATTTTCAGCCCGAGCTGAGCACGTTTTGTGAGTTTGAATGTATCTTCATAGGAATGAGTTGTGTGGTCAAATTAATGCTCATATGGGCTTCAGGAGGTCATCCTGAACAAAATACATGTTGAAGTGTGTGCATAAGTCCTTTGGTTTAGGTGTGACACTCAATTTGAGTTTCTATTGCTTTAAATGCATTTTCAGCCCGAGCTGAGCACGTTTTTTGAGTTTGAATGTATCTTCATAGGAATGAGTTGTGTAATCAAATTATTGCTCATTTAGGTTTCAGGAGGTCATCTTGAACAAAATCCATGTTGAAGTGTGTGCATAAGTCCTTTGGTTTAGGCGTGACACTCAATTTGAGTTTTTATTGCTTTAAATGCATTTTCAGCCCGAGCTGAGCGTGTTTTGTGAGTTTGAATGTATCTTCATAGGAATGAGTTGTGTGGTCAAATTAATGCTTATTTAGGCTTCAGGAGGTCATCCTGAATAAAATACATGTTGAAGTGTGTGCATAAGTCCTTTGGTTTAGGCGTGACACTCAATTTGAGTTTTTATTGCTTTAAATGCATTTTCAGCCCGAGCTGAGCACGTTTTGTGAGTTTGAATGTATCTTCATAGGAATGAGTTGTGTAGTCAAATTAATGCTCATATGGGGTTCAGAAGGTCATCCTGAACAAAATACATGTTGAAATGTGTGCATAAGTCCTTTGGTTTAGGTGTGACACTCAATTTGAGTTTTTATTGCTTTAAATGCATTTTCAGCCCGAGCTGAGCACGTTTTGTGAGTTTGAATGTATCTTCATAGGAATGAGTTGTGTGGTCAAATTAATGCTCATTTAGGCTTCAGGTGGTCATCCTGAACTAAATACATGTTGAAGTGTGTGCATAAGTCCTTTGGTTTAGGCGTGACACTCAATTGGAGTTTTTATTGCTTTAAATTAAATGCATTTTCAGCCCGAGCTGAGCGCACTTTCTGACTTTGAATGTATCTTCATAGGAATGAGTTGTGTGGTCAAATTATTGCTGATTTAGGCTTCAGGAGGTCATCCTGAACAAAATACATGTTGAAGTGTGTGCATAAGTCCTTTGGTTTAGGCGTGACACTCAATTTGAGTTTTTATTGCTTTAAATGCATTTTCAGCCCGAGCTGAGCGCGCTTTCTGACTTTGAATGTATCTTCATAGGAATGAGTTGTGTGGTCAAATTAATGCTCATTTAGGCGTTAGGTGGTCATCCTGAACAAAATACATGTTGAAGTGTGTGCATAAGTCCTTTGGTTTAGGCGTGACACTCAATTTGAGTTTTTATTGCTTTAAATGCATTTTCAGCCCGAGTTGAGCACGTTTTGTGAGTTTGAATGTATCTTCATAGGAATGAGTTTTGTAGACAAATTAATGCTCATATGGGCTTCAGGATGTCATCCTGAACTAAATACATGTTGAAGTGTGTGCATAAGTCCTTTGGTTTAGGTGTGACACTAAATTTGAGTTTTTATTGCTCTAAATGCATTTTCAGCCCGAGCTGAGCGCGTTTTGTGAGTTTGAATGTATCTTCATAGGAATGAGTTGTGTGGTCAAATTAATGCTTATTTAGGCTTCAGGAGGTCACCCTGAACAAAATACATGTTGAAGTGTGTGCATAAGTCCTTTGGTTTAGGCGTGACACTCAATTTGAGTTTTTATTGCTTTAAATGCATTTTCAGCCCGAGCTGAGCGCGTTTTGTGAGTTTGAATGTATCTTCATAGGAATGAGTTGTGTGGTCAAATTAATGCTCATTTAGGCGTCAGGTGGTCATCCTGAACAAAATACATGTTGAAGTGTGTGCATAAGTCCTTTGGTTTAGGCGTGACACTCAATTTGAGTTTTTATTGCTTTAAATGCATTTTCAGGCCGAGCTGAGCACGTTTTGTGTGTTTGAATGTATCTTCATAAGAATGAGTTGTGTGGTCAAATTAATGATCATATGGGCTTCAGGAGGTCATCCTGAACAAAATACATGTTGAAGTGTGTCCATAAGTCCTTTGGTTTAGGCGTGACACTCAATTTGAGTTTTTATTGCTTTAAATGCATTTTCAGCCCGAGCTGAGCGCGTTTTGTGAGTTTGAATGTATCTTCATAGGAATGAGTTGTGTGGTCAAATTAATGCTCAATTAGGCGTCAGGTGGTCATCCTGAACAAAATACATGTTGAAGTGTATGCATAAGTCCTTTGGTTTAGGCGTGACACTCAATTTGAGTTTTTATTGCTTTAAATGCATTTTCAGGCCGAGCTGAGCACGTTTTGTGTGTTTGAATGTATCTTCATAGGAATGAGTTGTGTGGTCAAATTAATGCTCATATGGGCTTCAGGAGGTCATCCTGAACAAAATACATGTTGAAGTGTGTGCATAAGTCCTTTGGTTTAGGCGTGACACTCAATTTGAGTTTTTATTGCTTTAAATGCATTTTCAGCCCGAGCTGAGCACTTTTTTTGAGTTTGAATGTATCTTCATAGGAATGAGTTGTGTGGTCAAATGAATGCTCATTTAGGCGTCAGGTGGTCATCCTGAACAAAATACATGTTGAAGTGTGTGCATAAGTCCTTTGGTTTAGGCGTGACACTCAATTTGAGTTTTTATTGCTTTAAATGCATTTTCAGGCCGAGCTGAGCACGTTTTGTGTGTTTGAATGTATCTTCATAGGAATGAGTTGTGTGGTCAAATTAATGCTCATATGGGCTTCAGGAGGTCATCCTGAACAAAATACATGTTGAAGTGTGTGCATAAGTCCTTTGGTTTAGGCGTGACACTCAATTTGAGCTTTTATTGCTTTAAATGCATTTTCAGCCCGAGTTGAGCACGTTTTGTGAGTTTGAATGTATCTTCATAGGAATGAGTTGTGTGGTCAAATTAATGCTCATTTAGGCTTCAGGTGGTCATCGTGAACAAAATACATGTTGAAGTGTGTGCATAAGTCCTTTGGTTTAGGCGTGACACTCAATTTGAGTTTTTATTGCTTTAAATGCATTTTCAGCCCGAGCTGAGCACGTTTTGTGAGTTTGAATGTATCTTCATAGGAATGAGTTGTGTGGTCAAATTAATGCTCATATGGGCTTCAGGAGGTCATCCTGAACAAAATACATGTTGAAGTGTGTGCATAAGTCCTTTGGTTTAGGTGTGACACTCAATTTGAGTTTTTATTGCTTTAAATGCATTTTCAGCCCGAGCTGAGCACGTTTTTTGAGTTTGAATGTATCTTCATAGGAATGAGTTGTGTAATCAAATTATTGCTCATTTAGGCTTCAGGAGGTCATCTTGAACAAAATCCATGTTGAAGTGTGTGCATAAGTCCTTTGGTTTAGGCGTGACACTCAATTTGAGTTTTTATTGCTTTAAATGCATTTTCAGCCCGAGCTGAGCGTGTTTTGTGAGTTTGAATGTATCTTCATAGGAATGAGTTGTGTGGTCAAATTAATGCTTATTTAGGCTTCAGGAGGTCATCCTGAATAAAATACATGTTGAAGTGTGTGCATAAGTCCTTTGGTTTAGGCGTGACACTCAATTTGAGTTTTTATTGCTTTAAATGCATTTTCAGCCCGAGCTGAGCACGTTTTGTGAGTTTGAATGTATCTTCATAGGAATGAGTTGTGTAGTCAAATTAATGCTCATATGGGGTTCAGAAGGTCATCCTGAACAAAATACATGTTGAAATGTGTGCATAAGTCCTTTGGTTTAGGTGTGACACTCAATTTGAGTTTTTATTGCTTTAAATGCATTTTCAGCCCGAGCTGAGCACGTTTTGTGAGTTTGAATGTATCTTCATAGGAATGAGTTGTGTGGTCAAATTAATGCTCATTTAGGCTTCAGGTGGTCATCCTGAACTAAATACATGTTGAAGTGTGTGCATAAGTCCTTTGGTTTAGGCGTGACACTCAATTGGAGTTTTTATTGCTTTAAATTAAATGCATTTTCAGCCCGAGCTGAGCGCACTTTCTGACTTTGAATGTATCTTCATAGGAATGAGTTGTGTGGTCAAATTATTGCTGATTTAGGCTTCAGGAGGTCATCCTGAACAAAATACATGTTGAAGTGTGTGCATAAGTCCTTTGGTTTAGGCGTGACACTCAATTTGAGTTTTTATTGCTTTAAATGCATTTTCAGCCCGAGCTGAGCGCGCTTTCTGACTTTGAATGTATCTTCATAGGAATGAGTCGTGTGGTCAAATTAATGCTCATTTAGGCGTCAGGTGGTCATCCTGAACAAAATACATGTTGAAGTGTGTGCATAAGTCCTTTGGTTTAGGCGTGACACTCAATTTGAGTTTTTATTGCTTTAAATGCATTTTCAGCCCGAGCTGAGCACGTTTTGTGAGTTTGAATGTATCTTCATAGGAATGAGTTGTGTAGTCAAATTAATGCTCATATGGGCTTCAGGAGGTCATCCTGAACAAACTACATGTTGAAGTGTGTGCATAAGTCCTTTGGTTTAGGCGTGACACTCAATTTGAGTTTTTAATGCTTTAAATGCATTTTCAGCCCGAGTTGAGCACGTTTTGTGAGTTTGAATGTATCTTCATAGGAATGAGTTGTGTAGACAAATTAATGCTCATATGGGCTTCAGGATGTCATCCTGAACTAAATACATGTTGAAGTGTGTGCATAAGTCCTTTGGTTTAGGTGTGACACTAAATTTGAGTTTTTATTGCTTTAAATGCATTTTCAGCCCGAGCTGAGCGCGTTTTGTGAGTTTGAATGTATCTTCATAGGAATGAGTTGTGTGGTCAAATTAATGCTTATTTAGGCTTCAGGAGGTCACCCTGAACAAAATACATGTTGAAGTGTGTGCATAAGTCTTTTGGTTTAGGCGTGACACTCAATTTGAGTTTTTATTGCTTTAAATGCATTTTCAGTCCGAGCTGAGCGCGTTTTGTGAGTTTGAATGTATCTTCATAGGAATGAGTTGTGTGGTCAAATTAATGCTCATTTAGGCGTCAGGTGGTCATCCTGAACAAAATACATGTTGAAGTGTGTGCATAAGTCCTTTGGTTTAGGCGTGACACTCAATTTGAGTTTTTATTGCTTTAAATGCATTTTCAGGCCGAGCTGAGCACGTTTTGTGTGTTTGAATGTATCTTCATAATAATGAGTTGTGTGGTCAAATTAATGATCATATGGGCTTCAGGAGGACATCCTGAACTAAATACATGTTGAAGTGTGTGCATAAGTCCTTTGGTTTAGGTGTGACACTCAATTTGAGTTTGTATTGCTTTAAATGCATTTTCAGCCCGAGCTGAGCGCGTTTTGTGAGTTTGAATGTATCTTCATAGGAATGAGTTGTGTGGTCAAATTAATGCTCATTTAGGCGTCAGGTGGTCATCCTGAACAAAATACATGTTGAAGTGTGTGCATAAGTCCTTTGGTTTAGGCGTGACACTCAATTTGAGTTTTTATTGCTTTAAATGCATTTTCAGCCCGAGCTGAGCGCGTTTTGTGAGTTTGAATGTATCTTCATAGGAATGAGTTGTGTGGTCAAATTAATGCTCATTTAGGCGTCAGGTGGTCATCCTGAACAAAATACATGTTGAAGTGTGTGCATAAGTCCTTTGGTTTAGGCGTGACACTCAATTTGAGTTTTTATTGCTTTAAATGCATTTTCAGGCCGAGCTGAGCACGTTTTGTGTGTTTGAATGTATCTTCATAAGAATGAGTTGTGTGGTCAAATTAATGATCATATGGGCTTCAGGAGGTCATCCTGAACAAAATACATGTTGAAGTGTGTCCATAAGTCCTTTGGTTTAGGCGTGACACTCAATTTGAGTTTTTATTGCTTTAAATGCATTTTCAGCCCGAGCTGAGCGCGTTTTGTGAGTTTGAATGTATCTTCATAGGAATGAGTTGTGTGGTCAAATTAATGCTCAATTAGGCGTCAGGTGGTCATCCTGAACAAAATACATGTTGAAGTGTGTGCATAAGTCCTTTGGTTTAGGCGTGACACTCAATTTGAGTTTTTATTGCTTTAAATGCATTTTCAGGCCGAGCTGAGCACGTTTTGTGTGTTTGAATGTATCTTCATAGGAATGAGTTGTGTGGTCAAATTAATGCTCATATGGGCTTCAGGAGGTCATCCTGAACAAAATACATGTTGAAGTGTGTGCATAAGTCCTTTGGTTTAGGCGTGACACTCAATTTGAGTTTTTATTGCTTTAAATGCATTTTCAGCCCGAGCTGAGCACGTTTTTTGAGTTTGAATGTATCTTCATAGGAATGAGTTGTGTGGTCAAATTAATGCTCATTTAGGCTTCAGGTGGTCATCGTGAACAAAATACATGTTGAAGTGTGTGCATAAGTCCTTTGGTTTAGGCGTGACACTCAATTTGAGTTTTTATTGCTTTAAATGCATTTTCAGGCCGAGCTGAGCACGTTTTGTGTGTTTGAATGTATCTTCATAAGAATGAGTTGTGTGGTCAAATTAATGATCATATGGGCTTCAGGAGGTCATCCTGAACAAAATACATGTTGAAGTGTGTCCATAAGTCCTTTGGTTTAGGCGTGACACTCAATTTGAGTTTTTATTGCTTTAAATGCATTTTCAGCCCGAGCTGAGCGCGTTTTGTGAGTTTGAATGTATCTTCATAGGAATGAGTTGTGTGGTCAAATTAATGCTTATTTAGGCTTCAGGAGGTCACCCTGAACAAAATACATGTTGAAGTGTGTGCATAAGTCCTTTGGTTTAGGCGTGACACTCAATTTGAGTTTTTATTGCTTTAAATGCATTTTCAGGCCGAGCTGAGCACGTTTTGTGTGTTTGAATGTATCTTCATAGGAATGAGTTGTGTGGTCAAATTAATGCTCATATGGGCTTCAGGAGGTCATCCTGAACAAAATACATGTTGAAGTGTGTGCATAAGTCCTTTGGTTTAGGCGTGACACTCAATTTGAGTTTTTATTGCTTTAAATGCATTTTCAGCCCGAGCTGAGCACGTTTTTTGAGTTTGAATGTATCTTCATAGGAATGAGTTGTGTGGTCAAATTAATGCTCAATTAGGCGTCAGGTGGTCATCCTGAACAAAATACATGTTGAAGTGTGTGCATAAGTCCTTTGGTTTAGGCGTGACACTCAATTTGAGTTTTTATTGCTTTAAATGCATTTTCAGGCCGAGCTGAGCACGTTTTGTGTGTTTGAATGTATCTTCATAAGAATGAGTTGTGTGGTCAAATTAATGATCATATGGGCTTCAGGAGGTCATCCTGAACAAAATACATGTTGAAGTGTGTCCATAAGTCCTTTGGTTTAGGCGTGACACTCAATTTGAGTTTTTATTGCTTTAAATGCATTTTCAGCCCGAGCTGAGCGCGTTTTGTGAGTTTGAATGTATCTTCATAGGAATGAGTTGTGTGGTCAAATTAATGCTCATTTAGGCTTCAGGTGGTCATCGTGAACAAAATACATGTTGAAGTGTGTGCATAAGTCCTTTGGTTTAGGCGTGACACTCAATTTGAGTTTTTATTGCTTTAAATGCATTTTCAGCCCGAGCTGAGCACGTTTTGTGAGTTTGAATGTATCTTCATAGGAATGAGTTGTGTGGTCAAATTAATGCTCATATGGGCTTCAGGAGGTCATCCTGAACAAAATACATGTTGAAGTGTGTGCATAAGTCCTTTGGTTTAGGTGTGACACTCAATTTGAGTTTTTATTGCTTTAAATGCATTTTCAGCCCGAGCTGAGCACGTTTTTTGAGTTTGAATGTATCTTCATAGGAATGAGTTGTGTAATCAAATTATTGCTCATTTAGGCTTCAGGAGGTCATCTTGAACAAAATCCATGTTGAAGTGTGTGCATAAGTACTTTGGTTTAGGCGTGACACTCAATTTGAGTTTTTATTGCTTTAAATGCATTTTCAGCCCGAGCTGAGCGTGTTTTGTGAGTTTGAATGTATCTTCATAGGAATGAGTTGTGTGGTCAAATTAATGCTTATATGGGGTTCAGAAGGTCATCCTGAACAAAATACATGTTGAAGTGTGTGCATAAGTCCTTTGGTTTAGGTGTGACACTCAATTTGAGTTTTTATTGCTTTAAATGCATTTTCAGCCCGAGCTGAGCACGTTTTGTGAGTTTGAATGTATCTTCATAGGAATGAGTTGTGTGGTCAAATTAATGCTCATTTAGGCTTCAGGTGGTCATCCTGAACTAAATACATGTTGAAGTGTGTGCATAAGTCCTTTGGTTTAGGCGTGACACTCAATTGGAGTTTTTATTGCTTTAAATTAAATGCATTTTCAGCCCGAGCTGAGCGCACTTTCTGACTTTGAATGTATCTTCATAGGAATGAGTTGTGTGGTCAAATTATTGCTGATTTAGGCTTCAGGAGGTCATCCTGAACAAAATACATGTTGAAGTGTGTGCATAAGTCCTTTTGTTTAGGCGTGACACTAAATTTGAGTTTTTATTGCTTTAAATGCATTTTCAGCCCGAGCTGAGCACGTTTTGTGAGTTTGAATGTATCTTCATAGAATGAGTTGTGTGGTCAAATTAATGCTTATTTGGGCTTCAGGAGGTCATCCTGAACAAAATACACGTTGGAGTGTGTGAATAAGTCCTTTGGTTTAGGTGTGACACTCAATTTGAGTTTTATTGCTTTAAATGCATTTTCAGCCCGAGCTGAGCACGTTTTGTGAGTTTGAATGTATCTTCATAGGAATGAGTTGTGTGGTCAAATTAATGCTCATTTAGGCTTCAGGTGGTCATCCTGAACAAAATACATGTTGAAGTGTGTGCATAAGTCCTTTGGTTTAGGCGTGACACTCAATTTGAGTTTTTATTGCTTTAAATGCATTTTCAGCCCGAGCTGAGCACGTTTTTTGAGTTTGAATGTATCTTCATAGGAATGAGTTGTGTGGTCAAATTAATGCTCAATTAGGCGTCAGGTGGTCATCCTGAACAAAATACATGTTGAAGTGTGTGCATAAGTCCTTTGGTTTAGGCGTGACACTCAATTTGAGTTTTTATTGCTTTAAATGCATTTTCAGGCCGAGCTGAGCACGTTTTGTGTGTTTGAATGTATCTTCATAAGAATGAGTTGTGTGGTCAAATTAATGATCATATGGGCTTCAGGAGGTCATCCTGAACAAAATACATGTTGAAGTGTGTCCATAAGTCCTTTGGTTTAGGCGTGACACTCAATTTGAGTTTTTATTGCTTTAAATGCATTTTCAGCCCGAGCTGAGCGCGTTTTGTGAGTTTGAATGTATCTTCATAGGAATGAGTTGTGTGGTCAAATTAATGCTCATTTAGGCTTCAGGTGGTCATCCTGAACAAAATACATGTTGAAGTGTGTGCATAAGTCCTTTGGTTTAGGCGTGACACTCAATTTGAGTTTTTATTGCTTTAAATGCATTTTCAGCCCGAGCTGAGCACGTTTTTTGAGTTTGAATGTATCTTCATAGGAATGAGTTGTGTGGTCAAATTAATGCTCAATTAGGCGTCAGGTGGTCATCCTGAACAAAATACATGTTGAAGTGTGTGCATAAGTCCTTTGGTTTAGGCGTGACACTCAATTTGAGTTTTTATTGCTTTAAATGCATTTTCAGGCCGAGCTGAGCACGTTTTGTGTGTTTGAATGTATCTTCATAAGAATGAGTTGTGTGGTCAAATTAATGATCATATGGGCTTCAGGAGGTCATCCTGAACAAAATACATGTTGAAGTGTGTCCATAAGTCCTTTGGTTTAGGCGTGACACTCAATTTGAGTTTTTATTGCTTTAAATGCATTTTCAGCCCGAGCTGAGCGCGTTTTGTGAGTTTGAATGTATCTTCATAGGAATGAGTTGTGTGGTCAAATTAATGCTCATTTAGGCTTCAGGTGGTCATCGTGAACAAAATACATGTTGAAGTGTGTGCATAAGTCCTTTGGTTTAGGCGTGACACTCAATTTGAGTTTTTATTGCTTTAAATGCATTTTCAGCCCGAGCTGAGCACGTTTTGTGAGTTTGAATGTATCTTCATAGGAATGAGTTGTGTGGTCAAATTAATGCTCATATGGGCTTCAGGAGGTCATCCTGAACAAAATACATGTTGAAGTGTGTGCATAAGTCCTTTGGTTTAGGTGTGACACTCAATTTGAGTTTTTATTGCTTTAAATGCATTTTCAGCCCGAGCTGAGCACGTTTTTTGAGTTTGAATGTATCTTCATAGGAATGAGTTGTGTAATCAAATTATTGCTCATTTAGGCTTCAGGAGGTCATCTTGAACAAAATCCATGTTGAAGTGTGTGCATAAGTACTTTGGTTTAGGCGTGACACTCAAATTGAGTTTTTATTGCTTTAAATGCATTTTCAGCCCGAGCTGAGCGTGTTTTGTGAGTTTGAATGTATCTTCATAGGAATGAGTTGTGTGGTCAAATTAATGCTTATATGGGGTTCAGAAGGTCATCCTGAACAAAATACATGTTGAAGTGTGTGCATAAGTCCTTTGGTTTAGGTGTGACACTCAATTTGAGTTTTTATTGCTTTAAATGCATTTTCAGCCCGAGCTGAGCACGTTTTGTGAGTTTGAATGTATCTTCATAGGAATGAGTTGTGTGGTCAAATTAATGCTCATTTAGGCTTCAGGTGGTCATCCTGAACTAAATACATGTTGAAGTGTGTGCATAAGTCCTTTGGTTTAGGCGTGACACTCAATTGGAGTTTTTATTGCTTTAAATTAAATGCATTTTCAGCCCGAGCTGAGCGCACTTTCTGACTTTGAATGTATCTTCATAGGAATGAGTTGTGTGGTCAAATTATTGCTGATTTAGGCTTCAGGAGGTCATCCTGAACAAAATACATGTTGAAGTGTGTGCATAAGTCCTTTGGTTTAGGCGTGACACTCAATTTGAGTTTTTATTGCTTTAAATGCATTTTCAGCCCGAGCTGAGCGCGCTTTCTGACTTTGAATGTATCTTCATAGGAATGAGTTGTGTGGTCAAATTAATGCTCATTTAGGCGTCAGGTGGTCATCCTGAACAAAATACATGTTGAAGTGTGTGCATAAGTCCTTTGGTTTAGGCGTGACACTCAATTGAGTTTTTATTGCTTTAAATGCATTTTCAGCCCGAGCTGAGCACGTTTTGTGAGTTTGAATGTATCTTCATAGGAATGAGTTGTGTAGTCAAATTAATGCTCATATGGGCTTCAGGAGGTCATCCTGAACAAAATACATGTTGAAGTGTGTGCATAAGTCCTTTGGTTTAGGCGTGACACTCAATTTGAGTTTTTATTGCTTTAAATGCATTTTCAGCCCGAGCTGAGCGCGTTTTGTGAGTTTGAATGTATCTTCATAGGAATGAGTTGTGTGGTCAAATTAATGCTTATTTAGGCTTCAGGAGGTCATCCTGAACAAAATACATGTTGAAGTGTGTGCATAAGTCCTTTGGTTTAGGCGTGACACTCAATTTGAGTTTTTATTGCTTTAAATGCATTTTCAGCCCGAGCTGAGCACGTTTTGTGAGTTTGAATGTATCTTCATAGGAATGAGTTGTGTAGTCAAATTAATGCTCATATGGGCTTCAGGAGGTCATCCTGAACAAAATACATGTTGAAGTGTGTGCATAAGTCCTTTGGTTTAGGCGTGACACTCAATTTGAGTTTTTATTGCTTTAAATGCATTTTCAGCCCGAGCTGAGCGCGTTTTGTGAGTTTGAATGTATCTTCATAGGAATGAGTTGTGTGGTCAAATTAATGCTCATTTAGGCGTCAGGTGGTCATCCTGAACAAAATACATGTTGAAGTGTGTGCATAAGTCCTTTGGTTTAGGCGTGACACTCAATTTGAGTTTTTATTGCTTTAAATGCATTTTCAGGCCGAGCTGAGCACGTTTTGTGTGTTTGAATGTATCTTCATAAGAATGAGTTGTGTGGTCAAATTAATGATCATATGGGCTTCAGGAGGTCATCCTGAACAAAATACATGTTGAAGTGTGTCCATAAGTCCTTTGGTTTAGGCGTGACACTCAATTTGAGTTTTTATTGCTTTAAATGCATTTTCAGCCCGAGCTGAGCGCGTTTTGTGAGTTTGAATGTATCTTCATAGGAATGAGTTGTGTGGTCAAATTAATGCTCAATTAGGCGTCAGGTGGTCATCCTGAACAAAATACATGTTGAAGTGTGTGCATAAGTCCTTTGGTTTAGGCGTGACACTCAATTTGAGTTTTTATTGCTTTAAATGCATTTTCAGGCCGAGCTGAGCACGTTTTGTGTGTTTGAATGTATCTTCATAGGAATGAGTTGTGTGGTCAAATTAATGCTCATATGGGCTTCAGGAGGTCATCCCGAACAAAATACATGTTGAAGTGTGTGCATAAGTCCTTTGGTTTAGGCGTGACACTCAATTTGAGTTTTTATTGCTTTAAATGCATTTTCAGCCTGAGTTGAGCACGTTTTGTGAGTTTGAATGTATCTTCATAGGAATGAGTTGTGTGGTCAAATTAATGCTCATTTAGGCTTCAGGTGGTCATCCTGAACTAAATACATGTTGAAGTGTGTGCATAAGTCCTTTGGTTTAGGCGTGACACTCAATTTGAGTTTTTATTGCTTTAAATGCATTTTCATCCCGAGCTGAGCACGTTTTGTGAGTTTGAATGTATCTTCATAGGAATGAGTTATTTGGTCAAATTAATGCTCATATGGGCTTCAGGAGGTCATCCTGAACAAAATACATGTTGAAGTGTGTGCATAAGTCCTTTGGTTTAGGTGTGACACTCAATTTGAGTTTTTATTGCTTTAAATGCATTTTCAGACCGAGCTGAGCACGTTTTTTGAGTTTGAATGTATCTTCATAGGAATGAGTTGTGTGGTCAAATTATTGCTCATTTAGGCTTCAGGAGGTCATCCTGAACAAAATACATGTTGAAGTGTGTGCATAAGTCCTTTGGTTTAGGCGTGACACTCAATTTGAGTTTTTATTGCTTTAAATGCATTTTCAGCCCGAGCTGAGCACGTTTTGTGAGTTTGAATGTATCTTCATAGGAATGAGTTGTGTGGTCAAATTAATGCTCATTTAGGCTTCAGGTGGTCATCCTGAACTAAATACATGTTGAAGTGTGTGCATAAGTCCTTTGGTTTAGGCGTGACACTCAATTGGAGTTTTTATTGCTTTAAATTAAATGCATTTTCAGCCCGAGCTGAGCGCACTTTCTGACTTTGAATGTATCTTCATAGGAATGAGTTGTGTGGTCAAATTATTGCTGATTTAGGCTTCAGGAGGTCATCCTGAACAAAATACATGTTGAAGTGTGTGCATAAGTCCTTTGGTTTAGGCGTGACACTCAATTTGAGTTTTTATTGCTTTAAATGCATTTTCAGCCCGAGCTGAGCGCGCTTTCTGACTTTGAATGTATCTTCATAGGAATGAGTTGTGTGGTCAAATTAATGCTCATTTAGGCGTCAGGTGGTCATCCTGAACAAAATACATGTTGAAGTGTGTGCATAAGTCCTTTGGTTTAGGCGTGACACTCAATTGAGTTTTTATTGCTTTAAATGCATTTTCAGCCCGAGCTGAGCACGTTTTGTGAGTTTGAATGTATCTTCATAGGAATGAGTTGTGTAGTCAAATTAATGCTCATATGGGCTTCAGGAGGTCATCCTGAACAAAATACATGTTGAAGTGTGTGCATAAGTCCTTTGGTTTAGGCGTGACACTCAATTTGAGTTTTTATTGCTTTAAATGCATTTTCAGCCCGAGCTGAGCGCGTTTTGTGAGTTTGAATGTATCTTCATAGGAATGAGTTGTGTGGTCAAATTAATGCTTATTTAGGCTTCAGGAGGTCATCCTGAACAAAATACATGTTGAAGTGTGTGCATAAGTCCTTTGGTTTAGGCGTGACACTCAATTTGAGTTTTTATTGCTTTAAATGCATTTTCAGCCCGAGCTGAGCACGTTTTGTGAGTTTGAATGTATCTTCATAGGAATGAGTTGTGTAGTCAAATTAATGCTCATATGGGCTTCAGGAGGTCATCCTGAACAAAATACATGTTGAAGTGTGTGCATAAGTCCTTTGGTTTAGGCGTGACACTCAATTTGAGTTTTTATTGCTTTAAATGCATTTTCAGCCCGAGCTGAGCGCGTTTTGTGAGTTTGAATGTATCTTCATAGGAATGAGTTGTGTGGTCAAATTAATGCTCATTTAGGCGTCAGGTGGTCATCCTGAACAAAATACATGTTGAAGTGTGTGCATAAGTCCTTTGGTTTAGGCGTGACACTCAATTTGAGTTTTTATTGCTTTAAATGCATTTTCAGGCCGAGCTGAGCACGTTTTGTGTGTTTGAATGTATCTTCATAAGAATGAGTTGTGTGGTCAAATTAATGATCATATGGGCTTCAGGAGGTCATCCTGAACAAAATACATGTTGAAGTGTGTCCATAAGTCCTTTGGTTTAGGCGTGACACTCAATTTGAGTTTTTATTGCTTTAAATGCATTTTCAGCCCGAGCTGAGCGCGTTTTGTGAGTTTGAATGTATCTTCATAGGAATGAGTTGTGTGGTCAAATTAATGCTCAATTAGGCGTCAGGTGGTCATCCTGAACAAAATACATGTTGAAGTGTGTGCATAAGTCCTTTGGTTTAGGCGTGACACTCAATTTGAGTTTTTATTGCTTTAAATGCATTTTCAGGCCGAGCTGAGCACGTTTTGTGTGTTTGAATGTATCTTCATAGGAATGAGTTGTGTGGTCAAATTAATGCTCATATGGGCTTCAGGAGGTCATCCCGAACAAAATACATGTTGAAGTGTGTGCATAAGTCCTTTGGTTTAGGCGTGACACTCAATTTGAGTTTTTATTGCTTTAAATGCATTTTCAGCCTGAGTTGAGCACGTTTTGTGAGTTTGAATGTATCTTCATAGGAATGAGTTGTGTGGTCAAATTAATGCTCATTTAGGCTTCAGGTGGTCATCCTGAACTAAATACATGTTGAAGTGTGTGCATAAGTCCTTTGGTTTAGGCGTGACACTCAATTTGAGTTTTTATTGCTTTAAATGCATTTTCATCCCGAGCTGAGCACGTTTTGTGAGTTTGAATGTATCTTCATAGGAATGAGTTATTTGGTCAAATTAATGCTCATATGGGCTTCAGGAGGTCATCCTGAACAAAATACATGTTGAAGTGTGTGCATAAGTCCTTTGGTTTAGGTGTGACACTCAATTTGAGTTTTTATTGCTTTAAATGCATTTTCAGACCGAGCTGAGCACGTTTTTTGAGTTTGAATGTATCTTCATAGGAATGAGTTGTGTGGTCAAATTATTGCTCATTTAGGCTTCAGGAGGTCATCCTGAACAAAATACATGTTGAAGTGTGTGCATAAGTCCTTTGGTTTAGGCGTGACACTCAATTTGAGTTTTTATTGCTTTAAATGCACTTTCAGCCCGAGCTGAGCACGTTTTGTGAGTTTGAATGTATCTTCATAGGAATGAGTTGTGTGGTCAAATTAATGCTTATTTAGGCTTCAGGAGGTCACCCTGAACAAAATACATGTTGAAGTGTGTGCATAAGTCCTTTGGTTTAGGCGTGACACTCAATTTGAGTTTTTATTGCTTTAAATGCATTTTCAGCCCGAGCTGAGCAAGTTTTGTGAGTTTGAATGTATCTTCATAGGAATGAGTTGTGTGGTCAAATTAATGCTCATTTAGGCTTCAGGTGGTCATCCTGAACAAAATACATGTTGAAGTGTGTGCATAAGTCCTTTGGTTTAGGTGTGACACTCAATTTGAGTTTTAATTGCTTTAAATGCATTTTCAGCCCAAGCTGAGCACGTTTTGTGAGTTTGAATGTATCTTCATAGGAATGAGTTGTGTAGTCAAATTAATGCTCATTTAGGCTTCAGGTGGTCATCCTGAACTAAATACATGTTGAAGTGTGTGCATAAGTCCTTTGGTTTAGGCGTGACACTCAATTTGAGTTTTTATTGCTTTAAATGCATTTTCAGGCCGAGCTGAGCACGTTTTGTGTGTTTGAATGTATCTTCATAGGAATGAGTTGTGTGGTCAAATTAATGCTCATATGGGCTTCAGGAGGTCATCCTGAACAAAATACATGTTGAAGTGTGTGCATAAGTCCTTTGGTTTAGGCGTGACACTCAATTTGAGCTTTTATTGCTTTAAATGCATTTTCAGCCCGAGTTGAGCACGTTTTGTGAGTTTGAATGTATCTTCATAGGAATGAGTTGTGTGGTCAAATTAATGCTCATTTAGGCTTCAGGTGGTCATCGTGAACAAAATCCATGTTGAAGTGTGTGCATAAGTCCTTTGGTTTAGGCGTGACACTCAATTTGAGTTTTTATTGCTTTAAATGCATTTTCAGCCCGAGCTGAGCGTGTTTTGTGAGTTTGAATGTATCTTCATAGGAATGAGTTGTGTGGTCAAATTAATGCTTATTTAGGCTTCAGGAGGTCATCCTGAATAAAATACATGTTGAAGTGTGTGCATAAGTCCTTTGGTTTAGGCGTGACACTCAATTTGAGTTTTTATTGCTTTAAATGCATTTTCAGCCCGAGCTGAGCACGTTTTGTGAGTTTGAATGTATCTTCATAGGAATGAGTTGTGTAGTCAAATTAATGCTCATATGGGGTTCAGAAGGTCATCCTGAACAAAATACATGTTGAAATGTGTGCATAAGTCCTTTGGTTTAGGTGTGACACTCAATTTGAGTTTTTATTGCTTTAAATGCATTTTCAGCCCGAGCTGAGCACGTTTTGTGAGTTTGAATGTATCTTCATAGGAATGAGTTGTGTGGTCAAATTAATGCTCATTTAGGCGTCAGGTGGTCATCCTGAACTAAATACATGTTGAAGTGTGTGCATAAGTCCTTTGGTTTAGGCGTGACACTCAATTTGAGTTTTTATTGCTTTAAATGCATTTTCAGGCCGAGCTGAGCACGTTTTGTGTGTTTGAATGTATCTTCATAAGAATGAGTTGTGTGGTCAAATTAATGATCATATGGGCTTCAGGAGGTCATCCTGAACAAAATACATGTTGAAGTGTGTCCATAAGTCCTTTGGTTTAGGCGTGACACTCAATTTGAGTTTTTATTGCTTTAAATGCATTTTCAGCCCGAGCTGAGCGCGTTTTGTGAGTTTGAATGTATCTTCATAGGAATGAGTTGTGTGGTCAAATTAATGCTCAATTAGGCGTCAGGTGGTCATCCTGAACAAAATACATGTTGAAGTGTGTGCATAAGTCCTTTGGTTTAGGCGTGACACTCAATTTGAGTTTTTATTGCTTTAAATGCATTTTCAGGCCGAGCTGAGCACGTTTTGTGTGTTTGAATGTATCTTCATAGGAATGAGTTGTGTGGTCAAATTAATGCTCATATGGGCTTCAGGAGGTCATCCCGAACAAAATACATGTTGAAGTGTGTGCATAAGTCCTTTGGTTTAGGCGTGACACTCAATTTGAGTTTTTATTGCTTTAAATGCATTTTCAGCCTGAGTTGAGCACGTTTTGTGAGTTTGAATGTATCTTCATAGGAATGAGTTGTGTGGTCAAATTAATGCTCATTTAGGCTTCAGGTGGTCATCCTGAACTAAATACATGTTGAAGTGTGTGCATAAGTCCTTTGGTTTAGGCGTGACACTCAATTTGAGTTTTTATTGCTTTAAATGCATTTTCATCCCGAGCTGAGCACGTTTTGTGAGTTTGAATGTATCTTCATAGGAATGAGTTATTTGGTCAAATTAATGCTCATATGGGCTTCAGGAGGTCATCCTGAACAAAATACATGTTGAAGTGTGTGCATAAGTCCTTTGGTTTAGGTGTGACACTCAATTTGAGTTTTTATTGCTTTAAATGCATTTTCAGACCGAGCTGAGCACGTTTTTTGAGTTTGAATGTATCTTCATAGGAATGAGTTGTGTGGTCAAATTATTGCTCATTTAGGCTTCAGGAGGTCATCCTGAACAAAATACATGTTGAAGTGTGTGCATAAGTCCTTTGGTTTAGGCGTGACACTCAATTTGAGTTTTTATTGCTTTAAATGCACTTTCAGCCCGAGCTGAGCACGTTTTGTGAGTTTGAATGTATCTTCATAGGAATGAGTTGTGTGGTCAAATTAATGCTTATTTAGGCTTCAGGAGGTCACCCTGAACAAAATACATGTTGAAGTGTGTGCATAAGTCCTTTGGTTTAGGCGTGACACTCAATTTGAGTTTTTATTGCTTTAAATGCATTTTCAGCCCGAGCTGAGCAAGTTTTGTGAGTTTGAATGTATCTTCATAGGAATGAGTTGTGTGGTCAAATTAATGCTCATTTAGGCTTCAGGTGGTCATCCTGAACAAAATACATGTTGAAGTGTGTGCATAAGTCCTTTGGTTTAGGTGTGACACTCAATTTGAGTTTTAATTGCTTTAAATGCATTTTCAGCCCAAGCTGAGCACGTTTTGTGAGTTTGAATGTATCTTCATAGGAATGAGTTGTGTAGTCAAATTAATGCTCATTTAGGCTTCAGGTGGTCATCCTGAACTAAATACATGTTGAAGTGTGTGCATAAGTCCTTTGGTTTAGGCGTGACACTCAATTTGAGTTTTTATTGCTTTAAATGCATTTTCAGGCCGAGCTGAGCACGTTTTGTGTGTTTGAATGTATCTTCATAGGAATGAGTTGTGTGGTCAAATTAATGCTCATATGGGCTTCAGGAGGTCATCCTGAACAAAATACATGTTGAAGTGTGTGCATAAGTCCTTTGGTTTAGGCGTGACACTCAATTTGAGCTTTTATTGCTTTAAATGCATTTTCAGCCCGAGTTGAGCACGTTTTGTGAGTTTGAATGTATCTTCATAGGAATGAGTTGTGTGGTCAAATTAATGCTCATTTAGGCTTCAGGTGGTCATCGTGAACAAAATCCATGTTGAAGTGTGTGCATAAGTCCTTTGGTTTAGGCGTGACACTCAATTTGAGTTTTTATTGCTTTAAATGCATTTTCAGCCCGAGCTGAGCGTGTTTTGTGAGTTTGAATGTATCTTCATAGGAATGAGTTGTGTGGTCAAATTAATGCTTATTTAGGCTTCAGGAGGTCATCCTGAATAAAATACATGTTGAAGTGTGTGCATAAGTCCTTTGGTTTAGGCGTGACACTCAATTTGAGTTTTTATTGCTTTAAATGCATTTTCAGCCCGAGCTGAGCACGTTTTGTGAGTTTGAATGTATCTTCATAGGAATGAGTTGTGTAGTCAAATTAATGCTCATATGGGGTTCAGAAGGTCATCCTGAACAAAATACATGTTGAAATGTGTGCATAAGTCCTTTGGTTTAGGTGTGACACTCAATTTGAGTTTTTATTGCTTTAAATGCATTTTCAGCCCGAGCTGAGCACGTTTTGTGAGTTTGAATGTATCTTCATAGGAATGAGTTGTGTGGTCAAATTAATGCTCATTTAGGCTTCAGGTGGTCATCCTGAACTAAATACATGTTGAAGTGTGTGCATAAGTCCTTTGGTTTAGGCGTGACACTCAATTGGAGTTTTTATTGCTTTAAATTAAATGCATTTTCAGCCCGAGCTGAGCGCACTTTCTAACTTTGAATGTATCTTCATAGGAATGAGTTGTGTGGTCAAATTATTGCTGATTTAGGCTTCAGGAGGTCATCCTGAACAAAATACATGTTGAAGTGTGTGCATAAGTCCTTTGGTTTAGGCGTGACACTCAATTTGAGTTTTTATTGCTTTAAATGCATTTTCAGCCCGAGCTGAGCGCGCTTTCTGACTTTGAATGTATCTTCATAGGAATGAGTTGTGTGGTCAAATTAATGCTCATTTAGGCGTCAGGTGGTCATCCTGAACAAAATACATGTTGAAGTGTGTGCATAAGTCCTTTGGTTTAGGCGTGACACTCAATTTGAGTTTTTATTGCTTTAAATGCATTTTCAGCCCGAGCTGAGCACGTTTTGTGAGTTTGAATGTATCTTCATAGGAATGAGTTGTGTAGTCAAATTAATGCTCATATGGGCTTCAGGAGGTCATCCTGAACAAAATACATGTTGAAGTGTGTGCATAAGTCCTTTGGTTTAGGCGTGACACTCAATTTGAGTTTTTATTGCTTTAAATGCATTTTCAGCCCGAGTTGAGCACGTTTTGTGAGTTTGAATGTATCTTCATAGGAATGAGTTGTGTAGACAAATTAATGCTCATATGGGCTTCAGGATGTCATCCTGAACTAAATACATGTTGAAGTGTGTGCATAAGTCCTTTGGTTTAGGTGTGACACTCAATTTGAGTTTTTATTGCTTTAAATGCATTTTCAGACCGAGCTGAGCACGTTTTTTGAGTTTGAATGTATCTTCATAGGAATGAGTTGTGTGGTCAAATTAATGCTTATTTAGGCTTCAGGAGGTCATCCTGAATAAAATACATGTTGAAGTGTGTGCATAAGTCCTTTGGTTTAGGCGTGACACTCAATTTGAGTTTTTATTGCTTTAAATGCATTTTCAGCCCGAGCTGAGCACGTTTTGTGAGTTTGAATGTATCTTCATAGGAATGAGTTGTGTGGTCAAATTAATGCTCATATGGGCTTCAGGAGGTCATCCTGAACAAAATACATGTTGAAGTGTGTGCATAAGTCCTTTGGTTTAGGTGTGACACTCAATTTGAGTTTTTATTGCTTTAAATGCATTTTCAGCCCGAGTTGAGCACGTTTTGTGAGTTTGAATGTATCTTCATAGGAATGAGTTGTGTGGTCAAATTAATGCTCATTTAGGCGTCAGGTGGTCATCCTGAACAAAATACATGTTGAAGTGTGTGCATAAGTCCTTTGGTTTAGGCGTGACACTCAATTTGAGTTTTTATTGCTTTAAATGCATTTTCAGCCCGAGCTGAGCACGTTTTGTGAGTTTGAATGTATCTTCATAGGAATGAGTTGTGTAGTCAAATTAATGCTCATATGGGCTTCAGGAGGTCATCCTGAACAAAATACATGTTGAAGTGTGTGCATAAGTCCTTTGGTTTAGGCGTGACACTCAATTTGAGTTTTTATTGCTTTAAATGCATTTTCAGCCCGAGTTGAGCACGTTTTGTGAGTTTGAATGTATCTTCATAGGAATGAGTTGTCTAGACAAATTAATGCTCATATGGGCTTCAGGATGTCATCCTGAACTAAATACATGTTGAAGTGTGTGCATAAGTCCTTTGGTTTAGGTGTGACACTCAATTTGAGTTTTTATTGCTTTAAATGCATTTTCAGACCGAGCTGAGCACGTTTTTTGAGTTTGAATGTATCTTCATAGGAATGAGTTGTGTGGTCAAATTAATGCTTATTTAGGCTTCAGGAGGTCATCCTGAATAAAATACATGTTGAAGTGTGTGCATAAGTCCTTTGGTTTAGGCGTGACACTCAATTTGAGTTTTTATTGCTTTAAATGCATTTTCAGCCCGAGCTGAGCACGTTTTGTGAGTTTGAATGTATCTTCATAGGAATGAGTTGTGTGGTCAAATTAATGCTCATATGGGCTTCAGGAGGTCATCCTGAACAAAATACATGTTGAAGTGTGTGCATAAGTCCTTTGGTTTAGGTGTGACACTCAATTTGAGTTTTTATTGCTTTAAATGCATTTTCAGACCGAGCTGAGCACGTTTTTTGAGTTTGAATGTATCTTCATAGGAATGAGTTGTGTGGTCAAATTATTGCTCATTTAGGCTTCAGGAGGTCATCCTGAACAAAATACATGTTGAAGTGTGTGCATAAGTCCTTTGGTTTAGGTGTGACACTCAATTTGAGTTTTTATTGCTTTAAATGCATTTTCAGACCGAGCTGAGCACGTTTTTTGAGTTTGAATGTATCTTCATAGGAATGAGTTGTGTGGTCAAATTATTGCTCATTTAGGCTTCAGGAGGTCATCCTGAACAAAATACATGTTGAAGTGTGTGCATAAGTCCTTTGGTTTAGGCGTGACACTCAATTTGAGTTTTTATTGCTTTAAATGCATTTTCAGCCCGAGCTGAGCAAGTTTTGTGAGTTTGAATGTATCTTCATAGGAATGAGTTGTGTGGTCAAATTAATGCTCATTTAGGCTTCAGGTGGTCATCCTGAACAAAATACATGTTGAAGTGTGTGCATAAGTCCTTTGGTTTAGGCGTGACACTCAATTTGAGTTTTTATTGCTTTAAATGCACTTTCAGCCCGAGCTGAGCACGTTTTGTGAGTTTGAATGTATCTTCATAGGAATGAGTTGTGTGGTCAAATTAATGCTTATTTAGGCTTCAGGAGGTCACCCTGAACAAAATACATGTTGAAGTGTGTGCATAAGTCCTTTGGTTTAGGCGTGACACTCAATTTGAGTTTTTATTGCTTTAAATGCATTTTCAGCCCGAGCTGAGCACGTTTTGTGAGTTTGAATGTATCTTCATAGGAATGAGTTGTGTGGTCAAATTAATGCTCATTTAGGCTTCAGGTGGTCATCCTGAACAAAATACATGTTGAAGTGTGTGCATAAGTCCTTTGGTTTAGGTGTGACACTCAATTTGAGTTTTAATTGCTTTAAATGCATTTTCAGCCCGAGCTGAGCACGTTTTGTGAGTTTGAATGTATCTTCATAGGAATGAGTTGTGTAGTCAAATTAATGCTCATTTAGGCTTCAGGTGGTCATCCTGAACTAAATACATGTTGAAGTGTGTGCATAAGTCCTTTGGTTTAGGCGTGACACTCAATTTGAGTTTTTATTGCTTTAAATTAAATGCATTTTCAGCCCGAGCTGAGCGCGCTTTCTCACTTTGAATGTATCTTCATAGGAATGAGTTGTGTGGTCAAATTAATGCTCATTTAGGCGTCAGGTGGTCATCCTGAACAAAATACATGTTGAAGTGTGTGCATAAGTCCTTTGGTTTAGGCGTGACACTCAATTTGAGTTTTTATTGCTTTAAATGCATTTTCACCCCGAGTTGAGCGCGTTTTGTGAGTTTGAATGTATTCTCATAGGAATGAGTTGTGTGGTCAAATTAATGCTCATATGGGCTTCAGGAGGTCATCCTGAACAAAATACATGTTGAAGTGTGTGCATAAGTCCTTTGGTTTAGGCGTGACACTCAATTTGAGCTTTTATTGCTTTAAATGCATTTTCAGCCCGAGTTGAGCGCGTTTTGTGAGTTTGAATGTATCTTCATAGGAATGAGTTGTGTGGTCAAATTAATGCTCATTTAGGCTTCAGGTGGTCATCGTGAACAAAATACATGTTGAAGTGTGTGCATAAGTCCTTTGGTTTAGGCGTGACACTCAATTTGAGTTTTTATTGCTTTAAATGCATTTTCAGCCCGAGCTGAGCACGTTTTGTGAGTTTCAATGTATCTTTATAGGAATGAGTTGTGTAGTCAAACTAATGCTCATATGGGCTTCAGGAGGTCATCCTGAGCAAAATACATGTCGAAGTGTGTGCATAAGTCCTTTGGTTTAGGCGTGACACTCAATTTGAGCTTTTATTGCTTTAAATGCATTTTCAGCCCGAGTTGAGCGCGTTTTGTGAGTTTGAATGTATCTTCATAGGAATGAGTTGTGTGGTCAAATTAATGCTCATTTAGGCTTCAGGTGGTCATCGTGAACAAAATACATGTTGAAGTGTGTGCATAAGTCCTTTGGTTTAGGCGTGACACTCAATTTGAGTTTTTATTGCTTTAAATGCATTTTCAGCCCGAGCTGAGCACGTTTTGTGAGTTTGAATGTATCTTCATAGGAATGAGTTGTGTGGTCAAATTAATGCTCATATGGGCTTCAGGAGGTCATCCTGAACAAAATACATGTTGAAGTGTGTGCATATGTCCTTTGGTTTAGGTGTGACACTCAATTTGAGTTTTTATTGCTTTAAATGCATTTTCAGCCCGAGCTGAGCACGTTTTTTGAGTTTGAATGTATCTTCATAGGAATGAGTTGTGTGGTCAAATTATTGCTCATTTAGGCTTCAGGAGGTCATCCTGAACAAAACACATGTTGAAGTGTGTGCATAAGTCCTTTGGTTTAGGTGTGACACTCAATTTGAGTTTTTATTGCTTTAAATGCATTTTCAGACCGAGCTGAGCACGTTTTTTGAGTTTGAATGTATCTTCATAGGAATGAGTTGTGTGGTCAAATTATTGCTCATTTAGGCTTCAGGAGGTCATCCTGAACAAAATACATGTTGAAGTGTGTGCATAAGTCCTTTGGTTTAGGCGTGACACTCAATTTGAGTTTTTATTGCTTTAAATGCATTTTCAGCCCGAGCTGAGCAAGTTTTGTGAGTTTGAATGTATCTTCATAGGAATGAGTTGTGTGGTCAAATTAATGCTCATTTAGGCTTCAGGTGGTCATCCTGAACAAAATACATGTTGAAGTGTGTGCATAAGTCCTTTGGTTTAGGTGTGACACTCAATTTGAGTTTTAATTGCTTTAAATGCATTTTCAGCCCGAGCTGAGCACGTTTTGTGAGTTTGAATGTATCTTCATAGGAATGAGTTGTGTAGTCAAATTAATGCTCATTTAGGCTTCAGGTGGTCATCCTGAACTAAATACATGTTGAAGTGTGTGCATAAGTCCTTTGGTTTAGGCGTGACACTCAATTTGAGTTTTTATTGCTTTAAATTAAATGCATTTTCAGCCCGAGCTGAGCGCGCTTTCTGACTTTGAATGTATCTTCATAGGAATGAGTTGTGTGGTCAAATTAATGCTCATTTAGGCGTCAGGTGGTCATCCTGAACAAAATACATGTTGAAGTGTGTGCATAAGTCCTTTGGTTTAGGCGTGACACTCAATTTGAGTTTTTATTGCTTTAAATGCATTTTCAGCCCGAGTTGAGCGCGTTTTGTGAGTTTGAATGTATTCTCATAGGAATGAGTTGTGTGGTCAAATTAATGCTCATATGGGCTTCAGGAGGTCATCCTGAACAAAATACATGTTGAAGTGTGTGCATAAGTCCTTTGGTTTAGGCGTGACACTCAATTTGAGCTTTTATTGCTTTAAATGCATTTTCAGCCCGAGTTGAGCGCGTTTTGTGAGTTTGAATGTATCTTCATAGGAATGAGTTGTGTGGTCAAATTAATGCTCATTTAGGCTTCAGGTGGTCATCGTGAACAAAATACATGTTGAAGTGTGTGCATAAGTCCTTTGGTTTAGGCGTGACACTCAATTTGAGTTTTTATTGCTTTAAATGCATTTTCAGCCCGAGCTGAGCACGTTTTGTGAGTTTGAATGTATCTTCATAGGAATGAGTTGTGTGGTCAAATTAATGCTCATATGGGCTTCAGAAGGTCATCCTGAACAAAATACATGTTGAAGTGTGTGCATAAGTCCTTTGGTTTAGGTGTGACACTCAATTTGAGTTTTTATTGCTTTAAATGCATTTTCAGCCCGAGCTGAGCACTTTTTTTGAGTTTGAATGTATCTTCATAGGAATGAGTTGTGTGGTCAAATTATTGCTCATTTAGGCTTCAGGAGGTCATCCTGAACAAAACACATGTTGAAGTGTGTGCATAAGTCCTTTGGTTTAGGCGTGACACTCAATTTGAGTTTTTATTGCTTTAAATGCATTTTCAGCCCGAGCTGAGCACGTTTTGTGAGTTTCAATGTATCTTTATAGGAATGAGTTGTGTAGTCAAACTAATGCTCATATGGGCTTCAGGAGGTCATCCTGAGCAAAATACATGTTGAGGTGTGTGCATAAGTCCTTTGGTTTAGGTGTGACACTCAATTTGAGTTTTAATTGCTTTAAATGCATTTTCAGCCCGAGCTGAGCACGTTTTGTGAGTTTGAATGTATCTTCATAGGAATGAGTTGTGTAGTCAAATTAATGCTCATTTAGGCTTCAGGTGGTCATCCTGAACTAAATACATGTTGAAGTGTGTGCATAAGTCCTTTGGTTTAGGCGTGACACTCAATTTGAGTTTTTATTGATTTAAATTAAATGCATTTTCAGCCCGAGCTGAGCGCGCTTTCTGACTTTGAATGTATCTTCATAGGAATGAGTTGTGTGGTCAAATTAATGCTCATTTATGCGTCAGGTGGTCATCCTGAACAAAATACATGTTGAAGTGTGTGCATAAGTCCTTTGGTTTAGGCGTGACACTCAATTTGAGTTTTTATTGCTTTAAATGCATTTTCAGGCCGAGCTGAGCACGTTTTGTGAGTTTGAATGTATCTTCATAGGAATGAGTTGTGTAGTCAATTTAATGCTCATATGGGCTTCAGGAGGTCATCCTGAACAAAATACATGTTGAAGTGTGTGCATAAGTCCTTTGGTTTAGGCGTGACACTCAATTTGAGTTTTTATTGCTTTAAATGCATTTTCAGCCCGAGCTGAGCGCGTTTTGTGAGTTTGAATGTATCTTCATAGGAATGAGTTGTGTGGTCAAATTAATGCTTATTTAGGCTTCAGGAGGTCACCCTGAACAAAATACATGTTGTAGTGTGTGCATAAGTCCTTTGGTTTAGGCGTGACACTCAATTTGAGTTTTTATTGCTTTAAATGCATTTTCAGCCCGAGCTGAGCGCGTTTTGTGAGTTTGAATGTATCTTCATAGGAATGAGTTGTGTGGTCAAATTAATGCTCATTTAGGCGTCAGGTGGTCATCCTGAACAAAATACATGTTGAAGTGTGTGCATAAGTCCTTTGGTTTAGGCGTGACACTCAATTTGAGTTTTTATTGCTTTAAATGCATTTTCAGGCCGAGCTGAGCACGTTTTGTGTGTTTGAATGTATCTTCATAGGAATGAGTTGTGTGGTCAAATTAATGCTCATATGGGCTTCAGGAGGTCATCCTGAACAAAATACATGTTGAAGTGTGTGCATAAGTCCTTTGGTTTAGGCGTGACACTCAATTTGAGTTTTTATTGCTTTAAATGCATTTTCAGCCCGAGCTGAGCGCGTTTTGTGAGTTTGAATGTATCTTCATAGGAATGAGTTGTGTGGTCAAATTAATGCTTATTTAGGCTTCAGGAGGTCACCCTGAACAAAATACATGTTGTAGTGTGTGCATAAGTCCTTTGGTTTAGGCGTGACACTCAATTTGAGTTTTTATTGCTTTAAATGCATTTTCAGCCCGAGCTGAGCGCGTTTTGTGAGTTTGAATGTATCTTCATAGGAATGAGTTGTGTGGTCAAATTAATGCTCATTTAGGCGTCAGGTGGTCATCCTGAACAAAATACATGTTGAAGTGTGTGCATAAGTCCTTTGGTTTAGGCGTGACACTCAATTTGAGTTTTTATTGCTTTAAATGCATTTTCAGGCCGAGCTGAGCACGTTTTGTGTGTTTGAATGTATCTTCATAGGAATGAGTTGTGTGGTCAAATTAATGCTCATATGGGCTTCAGGAGGTCATCCTGAACAAAATACATGTTGAAGTGTGTGCATAAGTCCTTTGGTTTAGGCGTGACACTCAATTTGAGCTTTTATTGCTTTAAATGCATTTTCAGCCCGAGCTGAGCACGTTTTGTGATTTTGAATGTATCTTCATAGAATGAGTTGTGTGGTCAAATTAATGCTCATTTAGGCTTCAGGTGGTCATCCTGAACAAAATACATGTTGAAGTGTGTGCATAAGTCCTTTGGTTTAGGCGTGACATTCAATTTGAGTTTTTATTGCTTTAAATGCATTTTCAGCCCGAGCTGAGCATGTTTTGTGAGTTTGAATGTATCTTCATAGGAATGAGTTGTGTAGTCAAATTAATGCTCATATGGGCTTCAGAAGGTCATCCTGAACAAAATACATGTTGAAGTGTGTGCATAAGTCCTTTGGTTTAGGCGTGACACTCAATTTGAATTTTTATTGCTTTAAATGCATTTTCAGCCCGAGCTGAGCACGTTTTGTGAGTTTGAATGTATCTTCATAGGAATGAGTTGTGTGGTCAAATTAATGCTCATTTAGGCTTCAGGTGGTCATCCTGAACTAAATACATGTTGAAGTGTGTGCATAAGTCCTTTGGTTTAGGCGTGACACTCAATTTGAGTTTTTATTGCTTTAAATGCATTTTCAGCCCGAGCTGAGCACGTTTTGTGAGTTTGAATGTATCTTCATAGGAATGAGTTGTGTAGTCAAATTAATGCTCATATGGGCTTCAGGAGGTCATCCTGAACAAAATACATGTTGAAGTGTGTGCATAAGTCCTTTGGTTTAGGTGTGACACTCAATTTGAGTTTTTATTGCTTTAAATGCATTTTCAGCCCGAGTTGAGCACGGTTTGTGAGTTTGAATGTATCTTCATAGGAATGAGTTGTGTAGTCAAATTAATGCTCATATGGGCTTCAGGATGTCATCCTGAACTAAATACATGTTGAAGTGTGTGCATAAGTCCTTTGGTTTAGGTGTGACACTAAATTTGAGTTTTTATTGCTTTAAATGCATTTTCAGCCCGAGCTGAGCGCGTTTTGTGAGTTTGAATGTATCTTCATAGGAATGAGTTGTGTGGTCAAATTAATGCTCATTTAGGCTTCAGGTGGTCATCCTGAACAAAATACATGTTGAAGTGTGTGCATAAGTCCTTTGGTTTAGGCGTGACACTCAATTTGAGTTTTAATTGCTTTAAATGCATTTTCAGCCCGAGCTGAGCGCGTTTTGTGAGTTTAAATGTATCTTCATAGGAATGAGTTGTGTGGTCAAATTATTGCTCATTTAGGCTTCAGGAGGTCATCCTGAACAAAATACATTTTGAAGTGTGTGAATAAGTCCTTTGGTTTAGGTGTGACACTCAATTTGAGTTTTATTGCTTTAAATGCATTTTCAGCCCGAGCTGAGCACGTTTTGTGAGTTTGAATGTATCTTCATAGGAATGAGTTGTGTGGTCAAATTAATGCTCATATGGGCTTCAGGAGGTCATCCTGAACAAAATACATGTTGAAGTGTGTGCATAAGTCCTTTGGTTTAGGTGTGACACTCAATTTGAGTTTTTATTGCTTTAAATGCATTTTCAGCCCGAGCTGAGCACGTTTTGTGAGTTTGAATGTATCTTCATAGGAATGAGTTGTGTGGTCAAATTATTGCTCATTTAGGCTTCAGGAGGTCATCCTGAACAAAATACATGTTGAAGTGTGTGCATAAGTCCTTTGGTTTAGGCGTGACACTCAATTTGAGTTTTTATTGCTTTAAATGCATTTTCAGCCCGAGCTGAGCAAGTTTTGTGAGTTTGAATGTATCTTCATAGGAATGAGTTGTGTGGTCAAATTAATGCTCATTTAGGCTTCAGGTGGTCATCCTGAACAAAATACATGTTGAAGTGTGTGCATAAGTCCTTTGGTTTAGGTGTGACACTCAATTTGAGTTTTAATTGCTTTAAATGCATTTTCAGCCCGAGCTGAGCACGTTTTGTGAGTTTGAATGTATCTTCATAGGAATGAGTTGTGTAGTCAAATTAATGCTCATTTAGGCTTCAGGTGGTCATCCTGAACTAAATACATGTTGAAGTGTGTGCATAAGTCCTTTGGTTTAGGCGTGACACTCAATTTGAGTTTTTATTGCTTTAAATTAAATGCATTTTCAGCCCGAGCTGAGCGCGCTTTCTGACTTTGAATGTATCTTCATAG